>NC_064255.1:55860068-57070902 GCF_003254725.2 Canis lupus dingo | reverse complement strand
GAGTACCTAATTTTGAATTGAATTTTACTTTGGACCATTTTTAATGAAGTGTGCTTAAGTAAGCAACTTGATATTTTACTACTAAGCAGTTATTTTTATACTTACTTTTGAAATTCACATCAAGTTAGGAGCTTTGCTAAGAACAACAAGAATGAATCACCAACAAGTCTAGCAACTTAGATGAATTGGATAAAATCAGGCAAGTAGTTTGTGGAAAAATGTCTTGAATTTCAGCTTTGGAAATAAATTTTTCTAAAGATAATACTGAATCATTGCATGCTTGCTCTTTAGGAAAGTTTGATTTGCACCTAAAAGTTTTGAGGGGCACCTGAGTGGGTCAGCCGGTTAAGCATCCCACTCATGGTTTTGGCTCAGGTCATGATGTCAAGGTCCTAGGATTGAGTCCACCTGGCTCTGTGCTCAATGGTGAGTCTGCTTGGGATTTTCTCTCCCTCTCCTTCTGTCTCTCCTGCTTGTGTTCTCTCTCTCTCTCTCTCTCAAAAATGAATAAATATCTCTTTAAAAAAAAAGTTGGAAAATCCTATCTTTATCATTATATACTAACTGTATAATATAATATAATGTCTTAGAAACATAAATATAATATTTTAGAAACATTTTTTTTCTTCATTTGGGCAGTACCATCTGCCTGAATCTTTCAGCACTCTCAGGAGCTGCACCTTCTTAAAAGTATTGAGCTCTGAATTTGAAATATAGGTACACAAATGGGTGCACAGATAATGAAGTGGAATGTTTTATAGCAATCAAGCACACTGTGGATATTTGTTAGCTGTCAGATTAAATGCCTCAAGCATGTGTTTAAATTAGGAAGTGATCGCCTTCAATTTTACAAATGATGTCAATTTTACAAATGGTGTCAATAATAGCATCCTATCCACAATTTCACATAGCAGAACATACCTGCTCTAATTTCCTGTACTCAAGCTTCCTTAACGTCCTCACTCTATCTTCCACCTACATAGTCATTTTCTGTTTCGTTTTTGCTTTTTAAGGATTCATTTATTTATTTTAGAGAGAGAGAGCACAAGCAGGAGGGGCAGAAGAGAGGGAGAGGGAATCTCAAGCAGATTCCCCACTAAGCATGGAGCCGATGCAAGGCTTATCTCATGACTCTGAGATTACAACATTAGCCAAAACCAAGAATCAGAGGCTTACCCACCAAATGAACCACCCAGGCTTCCCTACATACCCATTTTCTTCTAAAATTAGCAAAATCACCCTTAAGCCACTTTAAAATGACAATTGCCACCAAAGAATAAAATAGCTACTGAGACTGTTTGAAACAGTAGAGTCCCAATTCATCAGTTTGCATACATTGTAAAAGTTCATAGATATTCATACTTCAGAAATTAAACTTTTCTATTATTCACATGTTCAGGAGATAACAATCTATCCACAAAAGCTTTCTTTAGCATTAATATTCTATGAATTCTTTTTATTTTTTTCCCTTGTCCATTTCAAGGGATCAAACTTTATACTTGAAAAGCAAAGCCAAACTAAAAACAAACAAAAAAACACAAGCAAACAAAGCAAATAAACAAATAAGACAAATAACATTTTCTGTGCTGGAACTGCAATCTCTCAGCATATTTTTCCCCTTAAGTGAAATAAATTTAGTGCCAGATTCTAGATAATTGACAGATTTATGCAAATTCATAGTGGCTTAGTGCCTCTTATTTCATGTGAGGAAGACCAAAAATGTCTTAAGGCTCAGCCAGAAGCTTTAACACATTTTTTGAGCAGGAAGTTGGACTCATTGTAGTCTTAAAGCAAGCCTGCTGGTGAATGAAGTCATAATGCTGTGGAAGTGAGAACACTGCGGGTTTAAAAAAGAATTAAAGGGCTGTTGCTTTGAGGCCAGTAAGCTGTAGGTCATAAACACTTTGCTTAAAAACAAAGAAATCAACAGCTCAACACATAGCAAGAAAAGATATGAACCTGGCGCTTCCAGGAGCTATTCAGATTGTTTGCTAACTTTCTGGATCTCACAAGAAAATTAAATTAATGTTATTATCTCTTTCTCTGTGTTTTACCAAAGTAAAAAAAAAAAAAAAAAAAAATGAAGGAAGAAAGAAAAGAAAAGAAAAAAAAAACGAAAAAGAAAAAAACTGATCAGTGTTATACCAAATAAGTTATATTTTGGCATGCTTAAGTCAAAATTCATCACAGGAATGTTAGTAATTTAGCATTTGCTTTGGTTGTTTGGATGATGCAAACATACTTTGACTCTTTGTTACACATCATTTCACTATAAATACTTTAAATAAACATATCATAAGTCTTGGTATTTAATCCATAGTAAAATAAAACCATAATAATAATTTGGTTATAGTATTTTCATAATTTATATTTATTAGTTGTACCTTTATTCTACTCTAAGTTCTTTGATGTCCTATAATCAGAACAATATTGCATTCTCTTAAAAATACCAAGGAAACTTTGATCCTGCATCAAATGGGCTCTCTTAAGTTCTAAATAAAATCAAAATCATCAAAGGAATTCAATCCAGTGAACCATAGTATTTTATTGAGCATATATTATGTGCTCAATAATGAACTATGCATCTGAGTGGATCCAAAACATTTAAGATATATTCTCAGAATTTGGGAAAAAAATTCTTGGGGTGGCTCAGTGGATGAGTACTTGCCTTTGGCTCAGGGCATGATCCTGGAGTCTCCGGCTCAAGTCTCACATAGGGCTCCCTGCACGGAGCCTGTTTCTCTCTCTGCCTATGTCTGCCTCTGTGTGTGCGTGGGTCTCTCATGAATAAATAAAATCTTTAAAAAAATATATATATATATATATTCTCACATCTTAAAAAACCAATAACAATATATAAACTAGTATTTAACATTATTAGTTATTAATAATTAATACTAATATTACTAATTGCAATATATAAAAGTAGTTAAGTAAGGGATAAATAATACATTGAAGGAGGGTAGAAGAGACTCAGAAAAAATATTCAAAAGCCACAAAATTTTCGGCAAATAATAATTCAATTCCAATATTTATTTATAGAGTCCCCCCCACACACTGTGCTAATTGGTAAAGTCATTAAAAGAAGAGTAACACATTGTCACCATCATTGCTTTGCTTACTTGCAGACTATTAGAAGACACTAACAATGAGAAAGCTACAAACAGGTATGCATATAAAGTACCTATTATAATGTTATATGATTTAAATATGTATCATATTATGGTGGTTTAAGAAGGAAGAGGACAATTTTGATTAAGGGATTATAATCATTTTAAAATCTGGGTCAGATGCTGAAACATAGTAAAAAAAAAAGGAATTGAAGTCAAATGGGTCAGATGCTGAAACATAATAAAAGAAGGAATTGAAGTGAAAGAACATGGCAGTCAGAAAAATAGCAATAAATGAAGATGTAAGAAAGTTCCAGGCAACAGGAAAATAATGAGTCAAATTTAGCTAGAACATAGCTACACCTCATGAAGCAGTGGGAGAAAAAAAAATCTCAGGCATTTACTCAGGTTGTGATAATGAACACTTAAATTCCTGGCTGATGAGAGCATATATTGACTGAAGGAAATTGTTTCATGTCATTCGGTTTTGGTGTAATAAGCAACGTTATTTCACAACTAGAATATACTGCAATAACAAAAATTAAACATAAAAACTTAAATGTATTATGTAAAACCATATCATACAGAAGTGCTGAAATAATTTTAAATTATGCATAATTCCAATTAAATGCATTCAAATAGTTTTAAATTCAGGCAATACTGCCTAATAATTTTTTTGAAATTTGAAAGGAAAAAATGTGACATTTTCCACATCTCTTATCATTTATATACATTGGGTACAGATTTTATTTAGAGTTCATTCACAGCATGATTAAAATGTCAAACTTTAATGCAAACCAAACATATGGAAGGAAAGAAATAAAACAGGAACCAATTTAATTGAAAAGTTCAGTTATTGGCCAGACCTCCAGTTCAAACTTTTTTTCCCATGGAACAAGCTTAATTTATTTTTTTAAATGCTGAAGGCTGGGCTTTCTCTCTTTGTTTAATCTATGTATGAATGACTGTAGCATGCACAGAAACAAGAAACAAGAGAAAATATGAATTATATAAATCACAACTGATTACTAGAGCTAGCAGACCAACTGGAGAACATACAAACTCTTAGGTACGCTAAATAAATTGAGTGAAGCTGTTAATGTAGTTTTGTGAGGGTTTTTTGTTTGTTTGTTTTTCCATTCACATCTTTTCTATACTCTTGATCTTGGACATACTCTTTGACTAGCAGATGACTTTTCAGAATGACCTAAAGATAAGTAGGAAGAAGTATAAACACAGGAGAAGTGAAAGGAGAGCAGAATATTGGGATATTCTGTTTATAAACTACAGATTCAATTGAACATCTATATTAATGGCATTGCTAATAATAGTATTCAATTGTGATCCTAACCTGGTGCTCCATAATAACATTTACAGATACACTTCATATGTGGCAAAAGATTACAAATATGTTTCAAAACTCTTTGTCAAATCTCAAGGCCAAGCATATGAGGGGAAATGTCATTTTGCTCTTTCTATACAAAAGTTTAATAAAATTTGTCAGATGCCACAAAGCACACCTTTCACATAAAATAGTCTCTAATATGGGTCATACAGTAGGTGTGAAAGTGTGATTTATCCCTAGGATGCCACTTTATACATTGCTACTAAGCCTTTTTTTTTTTTCACATAAAATAGTCTCTAACATGGGTCACACAGTAGGTTGGTCAGAAGGTGTGATTTACCTTTGTAGCTATGCAACAAACCAGTAGGAAAATCAACAGAACCACATGCAGTGCACAAAAGTATGGTGAAGTAGTGATTAGAAATAAATTTTTCATTTTTTTTCTCTCTCCTTTACCAATTCATCCAAGAGACTCCAAAATTTTAATCATATTGGTAATTTCAAATGATTCCATGTTTTTGATCCACCTGTCTGCTGTCATGGCTCAGGTTTCTATCAATTATCTTGGCTTCCCCACAATAATCTAACTGCAGTTCTCCACATCTCTTAGAAAATTTTTCTCAAAGGTATAATTAGAAGCTAAATAATTCAAATATTTGCTTCTTAGGCAAACGGAAGCTTCAGACTCATAAAGCAAAATCAGTAAGCTAAGAAAAAAAGTCCAAATTGTTTAATGATTGTTTTACTAGCCTTCCTGATTTGGCCCTGCCTATATCTCCAGTTTCCCCTTGTCAATCATTATAGGCATGCTCTACCGGAAACCAATCTTGTGAATTGCAATCTCATACTTTCTTTTTTCACATTTGTCCCTTTTCTGTTACCCCACACATTATTTTGTCAAACTCCTATTTTTATATTCGTCTTCGCCCTCAAAAAGCCTTTATATGACTTTCAATTATAGCACTCATTTATAATGTCTAAATACTCGTTCCCCTAGACTTCTGGAAATAAACTATTAAAGTACAGGAAACTAGTTTGTTTATCTTTGTACTCAAAAAGGCAAAGACATGTTATGCTGTGTAAGTAGATCTTCAATATTATCTGTGGAAGAAAAGAGTAAAACCATCCAGAGTGACTCAGCCATATCATACAGATCGTATTTGTATTTTCTTAGCACTAGTGCTTTTATTGCAGAAAATGTTTATAAGGTGATATAATTTTATTGTTTATTTTTTAAAAGATTTTATTTATTTATTCACGAGAGACACAGAGAGAGAGAGGCAGAGACACAGGTAAAGAGAGAAGCAGGCTCCATGCAGGGAGCCTGACGTGGGAGTCGATCCAAGGACTCCAGGATCATACCCTGGGCTGAGGCAGACACCCAACCGCTGAGTCACCCAGGCATCCCTAATTTTATTGTTTAAGTGTGTGTCCCCCACTAAAGAATGAATTTCTTTTGTGAAATAACTATTTTATTTATCTATTTTACTCAGTATCTGAAACAGTGTTTAAACCTAAATAGCTATATTCATTGGTTATTGAATGATTCTTCAAGTTCTCCAATTATACAGCAAGGCCAATTATAAAGGGAATTATTCCCACATCTGCTTAACAGAGAATCATGAATTATACAACAAGGATTTCTTCTTCCTTGCTTGTGTAAATGGAACTCCAAGTTGGATATCTTTTATTTGCATAGTTTCCATTACAATACTTTAAGGTGATTAATTTGCTTTCATGACCTGCATATATGTCAGGCTCCCTACGCTCAGTAGTATGGAGTATAATTTTCATGATTGTACTAGACAACTATAGTCTATTCCCTCCTAAAAAGAAATTCCTTCCAAATACACTATAATCATATGTAGGAAAGAGTCTATAAAAATGTAAAATAAGCAATATCAAGACTAGAAAATAACATTCCAAAATCTGTATATCTCTATTTCTATATAGTCGAATTCTGGATCTCTCACTCCCTATAGCTGTGTGACTTTGAGCACATAGCTTTATCTTTCTGTCTCAGTTTCCTCAACTATAAAATGGAGATAATCATAGCACCTAACTCATTTAGTTACTGTATGGATGAAATAGATTAATTTATGTAAAAGCACCTTACCAAACATCCTAAAAATATAGAAAATTCTCATGAATATAAACCATTATAAGTTAGCTTGCTCACATTAACATATGTTCTGTTGATTTCAATGATCTTATTTGCAAAGATGTTTAGTTTTAAATACATATTTTATGGCAATATCTTTAAATGGGCACATATCATATTCTTAAATGTCATCTTTACCTTTGTCAACACCTAAATAAATGCAATAATTAAATATGTAAGTTTATATAGTGCTTACTAAGTAAATCTCAAAATAATAAAAAAGTAGAAATTAAGTATTAAAAAAGGTCTGAATTTTCACACTGAAAAATCCTTAATTGCTTGGATTTTGTTCCATAACTAAAATTCCTGAATTTGACAAAAGTAATCCAAAGTGATGGCCTTGGTATCAAACTTGCAACAAACTACATAATTTAAATTTTTGATATAAGAAAAGCTAAAGGATAGTATTTTTATTTGATCAGATTGTGTCAAATAACATATGACCTTCTTTAGAGATTCATGTGAACTTTATTTTTTTTAATTTTTAAAAGATTTTATTTTTTTATTCATGAGAGACACAGAGAGAGATGCAGAGACATAGGAAGAGGGAGGAGAAGCAGATTTCATGCAGGGAGCCCAATGTGGGACTCAATCCTGGGACTCTGAACATGCCCTGAGCCAAAGGCAGATGCTCAACCACTGAGCCACCCAGGCATCCCTCATGTGAACTTTAAATTGACAAGAAAAATCCAATAGCTTCAAATTAGTCAACAGTAAGCTAGTAGCATTTGAATATACCACTGGCATTATCATTACATATAAAACCATTCTAATTGAATAACAGTAAGCACATTTCTAAAATATGCTTTGGAGTATTTCAACTCAACCCAAAATTGTTAAATTTTACATTAATATTCAAGTTTTGACAGCACTAAATACCTATGCCAGTGAGACCACAGGTTGCCCCAATGTGTTAATTTTACAAGGTAAAAAGTTTATTTCATGAATAGCAGCAATATCTCCAGATATCTTCAGTCAAATTTTTCCCAAATGTATGCTTCAGCATGTGGTCAAAAAGGAAAAAAAAAAAAAAAGTAACTCAAGATGCAGGATTTCTTATTTACTGATAATCACTCAGTCTTTACATTTTAAAAATAAACTACACCAATGCTAAATCTAACTGCTCTTCTTTTAAACTGAAATGAGAAGATACTAGATAATTCCCCAATTTTTGACAGGATTTATTTTGATCATATATTCTGATTTCCATATAATAGGTGTTTAGTAAATGGTGAGTTTAAAAATATGATGTAATCAACTAAAATTCTCCCAAAATTGTGAGGTTTCCCTTATCAGTGCCATTATTTTCTATTTCTCCTTTCTCTGAGGAATGCATATATGAGTCTTGATGAGGAAATTAAGTCAGGAGGCTGGTTTAGGACACCATGGGAAAATACTTGGTCTGATAACTTGAAAAAGGAACAGGTAAGTAAGAAGCAGTGTATTTAACTAAGTTTTAAAAGCAAAGAGGGAAAGAAAGACAAGAAACATTTATATTATAGAAAGAGATGAACAATAAGTATTTCAAGTTGAAAAACTATATAGAATAAAAGAAAAACTTATGAAGACTAACAAAAAAATCAGAGATAATTTTTTGTACACGTATTTTAAACTGCTATAAGAAAAAATGGGTGTGAGAACATTGCAGTGATGGAAAGGATATATAATCAAAACATAGGGAGGGATAAAAGAAAGTTAGAAGGGTCGGGAATAGATGGATAGAGTCAGGCATTTTCATGTGTCAAAAATACTTAGCTTTATTATTCTATGGTATATTGTTAAGAAGATTATTATTATAATTAACAGAAAGTTATATCACATTCATTAGTATAAACTGACAGAATTTGGTCTAAATCTAAGTATCCAGCTATAGCATTTAAATCAACGCTTATGATCTATTTAAAAATCCTTTGTTTCAGAAGAATATTCAAACAGTAAGGATGGATTATTGTATGTTTTTTACTTATAACAAAGAAAAATCGCACCTTTATATAACACCCATAATTAAGGGGAATAAGTGAGTTTAGGACAGAATTCATCAATTCTTTCTTATCTTTGACCACAAATGGGGTTAGTTATGATCTTTATTATTAGTTTGTGAGTTTAATTCTTAGAATCAATTACTTTGATGGCATTGAATTGTGATTTTCAGATGCAAAAAAAAAAAAAACTCTTAGTGAAGTCATTAAAGTGAGTAATTACAAGAAATGGTAAAATGACAATTTTATTTGATTAAAAAGTGTTTATATTTCATTTTACTTTGTACTTCACAAGGTTCTCACAAGTTTTCCTTAAGTTAGACCAATCATACACCTAGATTTGTATTGCAAATGTGCATTTGGTTTTGTCATTGATGATAAATTTCTGTCATAGAAAATTGAAAGATCTAATTCAATTATAATCTGTGGTTTTTTTTTCCTCAACACATTTTTTTGCTAAATATTTTATTTAATACTTAGTTTCTTGGTTCTTTTTTTTTTAATTTCTATTTATTTGTGATAGTCACAGAGAGAGAGATCTCTCTGATCTGAGGCAGAGGGAGAAGCAGGCTCCATGCACCGGGAGCCCGACGTGGGATTCGATCCCGGGTCTCCAGGATCGCGCCCTGGGGCAAAGGCAGGCGCCAAACCGCTGCACCACCTAGGGATCCTGGTTTTTGATTCTTTTCAAGAGAGCATTCATTCTTCCATAGTCCTTTGTTCTATATGAGCAACTGTTATCATGCTATCTTTTATCTGAAGAATATCTAGCACAGCGCATGTATTAAAAAAATAAATAACCAAATGAGTTAGTTAACCCAGAATAGCCTTGATTTCTCCAATCCTAAAATTTACGTTGCCTCCATTTACAGTAATCAATTCATACAAAGAAAAGGCTCAAATGGGTCACTTTTGTTCTATTCAAAGAAGAGGCCTCATCAAACCAAAAATTTTAAAGAGAGAGGAAAGAAAGAGTTATAAAATACTACAGCTGGGATGCCTGGGTGGCCCAGCCATATCTGTCTTCGGCTAAGGGCCTGATCTCAGGGTTCGGGATCGAGTCCCACATTGGGCTCCTTGTGGAGAGCCTCCTTCTCCCTCTGCCTGTGTCTCTGCCTTTCTCTCTCTGTGTCTCATGAATAAATAAATAAAATCTTTAAAAAATTAATAAAATACTACAACCAATCTTTTTAGATGTCAAAGATTTCTAGGTCAAGGCAATTTCTGAAATAATGGATCTTAAAAAAAGAAAAAGAAATGTTATTTCTTTATATACTCTGGTTACCCCCTCAGTTTCCTTCCCAAAAGGATTTGGTTGTTGTCTATACTTACATAAAGTCACAAATAGATGCCTTGGCCTGGTGAATTGCCACCAACATACTTTTCCATAGTCTATGGAAACACTGAATATGTTGTTATGTAAATACTTTACATGATTTAACATCCTTAGTTTATCTCCTAATATTCCTCTTTCCTTCCTAAATTTTGCATGGCACAAGTTGTACTATAAATCTCAGCCCCTCCACATTCTACCTTTGTGATCTTGGGTACATTAAAGGAATCAGTGTTTTTGCTTTTTCATTTGTTAAATGGTGATAGAAATAGTATGTATCTGATATAAACAAATGACTTAATCCAAATGAATGTTTAGGAAAATGCCTAGATTCATTGACTGATTGCTTTTGTCTGTAAGGCAAAGTATTCTACTTTATAGCTTTTAAAGAATAAGACAAATATTGCTGGGAAGAGGCCATGCTAGAAAGGCTTAGCCTGGGTTTGATGACTAGAGAGAATAAACATTTGAACCTGATATAATCCCATTTCCATAGATTTACTAGCAAATGAATCACCAAACAGTTCAAAGAATATACTCCAAATAATGCCACAGTGAAGACTGAATACAGGTCACTGGTGCCTCTCCAGGTCTTCACAGAAGTACTCCCCACCTTGCTATTTATTTTCTGAACATCCTAAAGACAAAGATCCAGGAAGTCAATTGAATTGCACGCAGAAAGTTTATTTGAGAACACATTCAGAATCTACATCTAAAATAAAGTAAGCTCAGGTCATTTCACCGTGAGCTCTGGAACTAGAGTTACCTCAACTTGAAGTGAGGGGATCAGGATTTGTACTTTCTTTGTCAGGAAATAAATGATATGAGCTGCCCCAGGAAGGGGTCACAACCTCAAGCCAGCTCCTTTTCTCAACCCACAGAGGCATGTGATATAGCTATATAGATTTCCCAACTCAGAGAACACATGCTTCAGTCCCATAGTGGAGATCTGAAGAAGCACCTTGTCTCCATGAAACCCTTTCAGTTTCAGTTCAATGGTGATTGCAAGGAAATTGCTAAGTTAGAGAAATTATAGACTTTGGTTTACTAACCAATATACCATGTGAGAAGAGGCCCACTGAGAGTTACATACTTCCCATTTTTTACTGTATCATCTGGTTGACAGATGGTTTGCCTACGGCCTACAGCAGGTTATATTTTATTTAAAGGAGTTCAAAACCAGAAGAATAAATTTATAATTAGGATACTTACTACTAATTTAAGTTAATTTAAGTGCAGGAGAAAACAATTTCAACAAAGTAGTGAAAAAAGATGGAAGAGAGTAAAGGATAGGAAGATTTTCTATTTTGACTAGTTCTCTATTCTACTTTTCACAGTACAAATTTTCCTATCACATTTTATGCTAAGATTGGAATGATTTAAACAGGCGTAAGCCAATTTCTAATCTCTGAAAATCACACAGAACTCTAATAAAACTGTAATTTATTTCTATAGGGTTTTTGTATGAACATCTGTAGATAGAATTTAGCGCATTTTCTCATCTCTGTTAGAGTTGATTTTAAGGTTCACCAATTGCATCAGAGGTTGTGATTAAAAACATTGTACACATTTAAGTTGAATGAAAGTTTTTCTTATCTTTCATGCTTATGACATAGCACCACTTCATGGATCAATATAATGCATAACAAGTGCTATTCAAATATAAAATATATAGCTTTAATAAAAATCTTTTAGGCATAAAAAGTCTACTAAAAACAGTCCAGGGAGGTTAGAGTGTTTAGAAATAACCAGGAACACATGTAAAAAGTATATTGTCCCTTAATATTTAAATCCATTTTTATTTCAGTATTTATTTTGTATATGTCACTTTAAAAGATGATGAAGACTTTATAAATGAAAATTTATTAGGTAGAAATAGATATAATATACTATTCATTTTTTTAAAGATTTTACTTATTTATTCATGAAAGACACACAGAGAGAGAGAGAGAGAGAGGCAGAGACACAGGCAGAGGGAGAAGCAGGCTCCATGCAGGGAGCCTGATGTGGGACTCGATCCCGGGTCTCCAGAATCAGGCCCTGAGCTAAAGGCAGTGCTAAATTGCTGAGCACAACCCCCACCACCACCACCCTGCGCTGACCCTATTCCTTTATTTTTGTCTGGGATTAAAGTCGAACTTTGTTTAAGATCCTTTTTTTTTGGTTTGGCCATCACATCCTCATATATATTATAAAAACATGGACTGTAAATTCAGAGTAAGATATTAAACCAATACTTTACAATAGTCGTAAAAACAAATATTAAGTTTTAAAAATGAAATGGAAATTGTAAGGTGATAGGTCAAAATGAATGTGATATCCATTGGCTTTATATGAAATACTAGGCTAGAGGGCTCTGTGTTGTAGTAAACAATAAACAGGAAAAATGAAATCTGGAGGATGCCCCCTGCAGTCAGCACAGTGAACTAATGTTGTTGAGCTTATACTCAGCACCAGGTACAAGGTGTTAGGTCTCAAGCAGTTTCATTTCCAAATGACTAAATATACTAGAGAAAGTTTGATGAGAGCATGTACACAGTTCATTTTGCTACTTCTTTATGTTGAATTAGGACATATCACTTTAGAAGCTTAAAATTTTCCAGAGAAGTGAATTTTATGTAATAAATAATCATCATTTTAAAATATATAAATTATATAATTAAGAAGTATTAATAACAAAAATATCCTTGGTGTTTACTCATTAGTACCTTCAAGAATATCTATAAGTAGGCCTGTAGATAATTAAGAGCTTTTAAGAACGTGCCATTAAAATTCCCTAAAGCTATTCTCCTCCTTAATATTTTCACTAACAGTTTATTGCCACCTATCCCCAACATGCTGGGGATATCCTCGAATTTTTATCTCCTTTAATACTTACAACTGCAGATTATGGATTATTATCTTAGTTATTTTATAGATGAGAAACCTAAGATTGAATGAGATTAAATAATGAACCCAAAAAATCATAGAGAAAATTTATACCAAGAAGCCTTTACTCTGCCATGTTCTTTCATGTACATGAAACTTATATGTGTTGGTGAAATCAGGAGGTGCCTGGGTGGCTCAGTTGGTTAAGCATCCCACCCTTGATTTTGTCTCAGGTCATGATCTTAGGGTTGTAGGATCAAGCCCCATGAAAAGCTCCAGGCTCAGCAGAGTCTGAGACTCTCTCCCTCTCCCTCTTCCTCTGCTCCTCCCACTCGTGATTTTTGTCTCTCTCCCTCTCTTTCTCTCTCTCAAATAAGTAAATAAATATTTTTTTTAAATGTGCTGATAAAATCTGGAAGCCCTAACAATAAGATCATTCATCTAGAAGACAATATTTTTATATCCCAAAGTTTCAAAAATATGAATTAAGCATGCTGCCTTATAAAGGAGGTAATTGAGGCAAGTCCAAGGTTGAAATTCCTTAAAAAATTTCACAAGGTCCTTCTATTTACTCTGCCTCAATCTATTTATTCTAATAGTAACAACGAAGGCTAGTAAATGTCTGCTAAATGCTGGGCAATGTATCAAATGTTTTATGTTCACTTCTTTAAATTCTTATAACTTTATAAAAAGTAGCTTCTACATTTGAAAAAGCCAGGCCCAGAGAGTTTGACTGACTGGCCCATTGTAACACAGTCAACTGAGGAGCTTGCATTTGAATCTATAAATTGATCTCAGTGTTTAATATCATAGAAGTATATATTTAAAAGAGAAATGATATGGTGGTGTGAAGTCAAATGATAAAAAAAGGGAAATCCAAGGAGAAGCAAATAGAAAAGAAGTGTTATACAGTGAAAGAAGAGTGAGAGAATGATGGGAAGTTTTATGAGCTCCTTTAAGAATATGGAAAGTTTTCAAAACTTGTTATGTGAACTTGTAGCCATGTTATCATTTGGAAGCTAAAAGAGCAGGATACAAATCCTCACACAGATGCAGTGAGAACTAATTAGATAATGTTTGTAATGTACACTGAGCTCCTTAGAGAAAGGTCTCGGAATGCAACATATTAAAAACAAGTGCACTGTGGCTTTTTTGGTCCCTAACACGATTGATGGGAATATAAAATATCTCACATTTACAGAGGAAAGAGAGTAAAGGCATTAGAAAAATAGGGAGCATTTTATTTTATGAGCAGTCTAAATTTGCAGTTAGACCCAGAAATCTCCCTGATAATACTCAGAAAAGAAAAATGGAAAATAAAGATCTTGTGAACTAATTCAGTTAACAAGATTAAGAGCAGAAAACGTCAAAAACTGTATACAAGAAGTGAAGGAGAAAAGAAATTGAAAGTCAAGACATGCTAGTTGATGAGAGGCTGAGCCTTCCAAATCAGTGAGCTTAGATTTTGGTTCACAGTTGTGCCCAGGAGAAGGATTTATTTATGGTTTTTTTTTTCTTTTTTTTGGCTCTTGGCTTTTGGCTTTTGAAGTGAAAGGATTCTTAAACTAAAAGATCCAGGGAAAGTGGGATTGGGTAAGGGGGTTGTATGCCATTTTTGTTCAAAATTAGGGCAGTAGTCATCATTCAGGAAGAGAAACATGTCCTCAAATTACACAGATTTGAAATATATATATAAAAGATACTTGCTTCAACACTGATGAAGATATTTTTATGCCTAAATTGCCCAAAACTATCATTAAGGATATATACATATGTATATATTTAAGATATTATATGCATGTGATACACATATGGCAGCTTGCTACTGAAATAGATCAGCTCCATAATACTACTTTATTTTCCATATAATTATTGTTGGTTGTATATAGACGAGGATGGTCAGATTTAACAAACAAGAATACAGTTAAATTTGAATTTCTGATACATAACAATTATCTTAGTATAAATATATCTTAAATATTGCATAGGGCATACTTACAATAAGATTATTTGTTATTCATCTGAAAGTCAGATTTAACTGGTATCCTATACTATCTGACACCCTAAAATACAGGTTGGCACAAACAGTAGGGATGGACATTGTCTAGTATTCACATATACACAAAAGAGAAATAAAAATTGGGGGGGGGAGTTATGTTTATTTATAATTAAAATAAATGTTCCTTAAAAAGTGGAGATGCCAAAGAGGCCTTATTTTTAATTTGATTATTGACTAAAATATGCTCAAATCCTCAAGTGTCAAATCTGACAACTAAGTCGGAATATTTCTCAGGAGTCTGATTGAACATAGGTCCTCTTTAAAAGCTAATAATCCTCCTAAATTTGTGTGTAGCTCAATCTCGCACTGAATATATACTAAACTCCAAATCACATGTAACTGATAGTACAGTGCTTATATATTTTTCTGATATTTTCTGATATTATCCTATTCTTCTGCTGGGTCTGTTGTTTGGGTTTTGGTCAGTCTGGACCACTGGTGGAAAAGTCTTTTAAAAGTGATTTGAATGTGCACAGAGGAGCTGGAAATGAAATAAAGCTTTGTTCCACTGGAGATGCAGATATAACTGAGAATACATTGGGGCATGTATTTGTGGACAGGGCCAATTCTTCTTAATTTACCGGGGCACTGTGGAAACTCCTTCAAAAGAATTCATCCTAGGAGAATAAGAAAATTGGTAGAACCAGTGAGATCCAGCAACAGAGCTCTCAAGAGATTTTGAGCTATGCTGAGGAAACTGACCTGAGCCATTTTCAACAGTAAGAATTATTAGAATTCATGTCAAAAAATATTGTTATCGGGGAACAGTGAGAGATCCTTAAGGACTATGTATGCACTCTCCCTATTTCCCCATCCCCTCCTCCCTCAAACTATGTGGAATGGAACCAACCAGTCACAAGCTGAATGCTGCTGCACATATAAACATCTATTAGTAAGCAGGTACAGAAACAGTCAGACAACCTGTTTTGTAATCTCAACTCTGTTCTTTCATGTGGCCTGAGAGTGCCTGGAATGAAAGTTTCACTACAGGTAGGTGCATCAGTATTCTTCAGGCACAATACACCTGAATGCCAGGGGCAGGAGCAGAATTCTTCAATAAGCATCTGTACACAGAACTGGACTGGATCCTGGTTTAGAGACACATTTCAAATAACACTGGCTATCTTCTTCCTTGCAAAGGACAGCAGTTATAGTCAACTTCTACATTTCAAATGTCAATCTTTAAACCTATGAGAATAATTTGTAACATCCATTATGCAAATTAGAAAAACCTCTTCTTGGTTAGAGATAAAGATTGCTGAAGCCCTTTTGTAAATCCTTCTGGAATGTGAGCTCCTGGATAAAGATAGTTCAATTGTTAACCAACTACTAAAATGATACACATGAAAAATATGTGATACATATATACCTACCGAAATACTTTAAAGCAAATTTGTCATGTAATACACCTGGATCTCACCTTTCACATGCTGTGGCCTAAATCCAAAGAGATGTGTCACTGAAATGTGCAAAATCACGCAGCCTGAAAAAGCATGTCATTAACATGACATGGGGAGGACCCTTTTTTGACTTTTTCAGACCAGTGCTCAGATTTGTTGTTTTGTGGAGCTTGGCAGAGAATTTCAGTATTCTGAATAGAATAATGTTCTTTAATATAATAATGGCAATCCCCTTCATACCTCAAGGAGCAGCACAGAGCAGAGACAGTTCTGTGAGGGACTGCTGTGGGGTGAAAGAATGTTGGTCCAGCTGGGTTCATCAACATAGGCATTGTGGGACTTCTGTATAGGTAAGATCCCTTCAGATGATTGATTATGGAGGGATCCTTTGAATTACAAACAGAAGCAATAAACCACCCAAAGTTGGGTTCTGTTGCTGATTTGACTTCTTTTGTATCCATGAACAGATGATGTCTTGAAAATCCTAACTACATTTACAAACAACTTTTGACCTGCCAGTACTTTATATTGGAAGGCTCAGAATAGAAATCAGAAAATTTAAATTTTTATAATGATGTCCAAGTGAGTACTATGCATATATTTTGGAATACCATTTGTTCATAAGACTATTCAAAATGCTGAGACGTACTGGGTGGCTCAGCAGTTGAGCATTTGCCTTCAGCTCAGGGTGTGATCTCAGGGCCCTGGGATCGAGTCTCATTTCGGGATCCTTGGGTGGAGCCTGCTTCTCCCTCTGCCTATGTCTCTGCTTCTTTCTCTCTCTTTCTGTCTCTCTCTCTGTGTCTTTCATGAATTAATAAAATATTAAAAAAAGACTATTCAAAATGCTATAAATAAGATAAAAAAGTTTTACTTATTAATGGTTCCAATCATGCATATATCTTCTGATTTTCTCCATTCCTCTACATGTATTAAAATCAAAGTCAACAAGAAAAAAAATACAAATAAATATAATTATCTTCTAGATGATTATTTTTAGATTTGATTTTTCTCCTTATTAGGAAGATATCCTTAAGTGGTTCTCTAATTTCTTTTTTTTTTTTTTAAGAATCATTCACTTATTTGAGAGAGAGCACAAGTGCCAATGAGTGGGGGAGGAGCAGAGAACAAGAATTTTCAAGCAGCACAAAGCCTGACACGGGGCTTGATCCCACCACCAATTAGATCCTGACCTGTGCTGAAACCAAGAGTCAGACACTTAACTGACTGATCCGCCCAGGCGCTCCAAGTGGTTCTCTAATTTGAAAACACATAGCATCATTACTTCATTAAACAATAGTTTTGAAAAAATATTCCTAACATAGTCATGTTTGTGTGTGTCTGTAAAATTGATTATAAAATTCTATAATGTATAGAATAACATTTAACAGAAAACAGATCTGATATGGAGCCTAACCAAAAAAAAAAAAAAAAAAAACAACTTACGTATTAAAGTTCCAAAATCATTTCAATTTTGTGACAGTGTACACTCAAATTGCCTTATGTCCTATTAATTGCCTTATGTCCTATTCATGGAGTAGTATCATAGTGAGTCGTTATCTCTATAACACCATGGATTTTTAAAGAAAAACCTGTTGCATGAAAATAAAACCTGCCCCCAAATTGCTAGGTAATTTGGATTAAAGAGAGGTAAAATTTTCTAGCAGATCTAAGTTTACTATATAGCAGTCAACTTGACAAACTGTATCACAAAATGCTAAAGAACTAGCTGTTATAATCAGGGTCATCTCTATGCTTCTCTCCTAGGAAGAAATGAAATTATAAAGAACAGTAGTTGACTATATGGGAAACACACACACACACACAATACAAACACACACACACCTCTCTGTGTTGGCATCTGTACATAAAATATGAATATCTGTAACCAGCAAAAGTTATTCAATGTGAATAAACTTGATCTGTTATAAAGCCTTACCAAAGAGATCAAATACACATGGAGTGAAAGAGAAGGCTATTGGCAATGTATCTTAGGTCAAGAGGAAACATTTCATATATAAAGCATTCATAATCAATCTAACATTACTTTTAGGAAGAAAACATGTTTTATTTCCCATCTTGTTAAAGAAATAAGAAGTTGCATCAGCAATCCTTCATGTTGCTATTATTCTTCATGATCTGCCCTGAAATTTATTTCACAATTTACTATATTGGAATCAGTCAAAATGCACATAGACATTGCTTAGGCTTTTCTAAAAAAAAAAAAAAAAAAAAAAAAGGATTCACTCTAATATAAATCTACTTTTGGAGAAAATATGCCAAGTAATCAAAAATATTTTTAGAATTTGCTTTCATATTACACAAAGATATGCCTTCAGGGAATCATTCTGAAAAGATAATTTTTAAGCTTGTCAAACGGCATTCATTATTTTTTACTACTATTGGCTAGAAATGGTTTAGAATGTTAAACACCTGCACTGCAGATAGTATTAACTAAGAATTTTGGAGACAGATGATAAAAGACTATCTCTTAATAGAGCACATTACCTGGTGGATAAGAGAAAGCAAAAGAACATTAAGGAGTAAGTGGTATTTAGTGCTGCAATACCTACAGTGAGAGAACTTGGAATTTTAGTCTTCAGAGCACACTCTCAGACATTTAGTTGCCTTATCCTACAGCCCCCACACATATCCTTGAATAAAGTGTCTGTGATAAAGTGTTCTGTGTATAAACGTTCTGAATACATCACTAAATGTGCATTTCTGTTCCCTGACAAAAATTCACTCTGATATGTGATGCTTTTTTGTGTGTGATCCTTTTAATTAGAAAGAAAAAGCTATGTAATTCCAAAAACGTCACTCGTTTTTCCATTTATAGAGTGGATGTGCTTAGCCTCTATCATTCTTCTTTTAACAAGTGATGATCTTTTCTTAACATTTCTACCTGCGATGCCAAGCATACATTTATATTCTTTTAAAACAGTAGCCATATCACATGCCATGGGGACTATATATTGAAAAGTTAAAGTTAGCTTGAATATATATTTTAAGCACAATCATAATCTGGATTTTAGAAATAGCAGAAGGCTCTTTAATGTTTAGTTATGATCCTATGAGAATGTGTGTAAAGACATTCCCTAAGAAGTCAACGATACGGTTATTTTTTTTTTTTTATTATTATGTTCTGTCTTGTTGCTACTTCCAAGTTTCTAGCTTTGGCTATTTATTAGCATATGCAAGAATTAAAATATAAAATTCTTTTGTGGGTTGTTGTCCCATTTTTATGTCTTTTTTTTTTTCTTGTTACTGCATCTGACATGAATTCAATTCATGTATATTGAGCCACTGGCATGTTAAGGGTCTAGATTCTAGGGTCACAAAATAGAAGATACCAAGCTTGGCCTACAAGGACCTTAGTGAAGCAGGAAAGACAGATCCATAATGTTGAGTTCTTCTGGTATCACTTGGGGGTGGTGGTGGTAGTAGATTTTCTTTAACATTCCTTTGGGGTTTTTTTTTTATGAAATTATTTGCATAACCCAGCAAAATGTTGATGCATATTGGCTTAAAGGTTGTTTGTTTGTTGATAATTTTAAATTCTTAAAATTATTTTTTGTTTTATTTTTTTGGTAGATCCTCTTTTATTTTTTATTTTTATTTTCCAAGTTTGTATTTAAATTCCAATTAGTAAATATACAGTGTAATACTTAGTTTCAGGTGTACAATTTCGTGATTCATCACTTACATACAACACCCAGTGCTCATCCAAAGTGCCCTCCTTAATACTCATCACCTATTTTAGCCATTCCCCTAACTACCTCCCCTTTGGTAACCCTCAGTTTCTCTAGAGCTAAGAGTCTGTTTCTTGGTTTGCCTTTTTTTTTCTCCTCTATGTTTATTTGAGATTTTTTAGCTTTTCAAAAATTTATTTAAATTCAATTAATTGACAAATAGTGTATTGTTAGTTCCAAGTTAGAGTTCAGTTATTCATCAGTTGCATATAAACACCCACTGCTCATTACATCACATCACATACCCTCCTTAATGTCGATCACCCAGTACTCTATCCCCCCACCCCTCCCCTCCAGCACCCTTCAGTTTGTTTTCTATAGTTAAGAATCTCTTATGGTTTGTCTCCTTCTCTGATTCCATCTTATTTTATTTCCCCCCCTTCCCTTATTATCCTCTCTCTTGTTTCTTAAATTCCCAATACGAGTGAGATAATATGGTATTTGTCTTTCTCTGACTGACCTATTTATCTTCAACAATACACTCTAGTTCCAACCATATAGTTCCAAGTGGCAAAATTTCATTTTTTATGACTAATATTTCATTGTATAATACACCACATCTTTTTTATTCATTCATCAGTTGATGGCATTTGAGCTCTTTCCATAATTTGGTTACTGTTGATAATGCTGCTATAAACTTTGGGATGAATGTGTGCCTTGAAATCAGTATTTTGTATCCTTTGGGTAAATACTTAGTAGTGCAATTGCTGGGTCGCAAGGTAGTTCTATTTTTAACTTTTTGAGGACCATCCATCCTGGTTTCAAGAGTGGCTGTCCTAGTTTGCATTCCCACCAACAGTGTAAGAGGGTTCTCCTTTCTCCTCATCCTTGCAAACACCTGTTGTTTCCTGTGTTTCCATTTTAGCCATTCTGATATACCTCATTGTAGTTTTGATTTGTAGTTCCCTGATGGTGAGTGATGTTGAGTATCTTTTCATGTGTCTGTTAGTCATCTGTACGTTTTCTCTGGAAAAAATGTCTATTCGTGTCTTCTGCACATTTTAAACTGGATTATCTACTTTTTGGATGCTGAGTTTGATAAGTTCTTACGGATTTTAGATACTAATCCTTTGTCAGGCATATAATTAGCAAATATCTTTTCTCATTCCATTGGTTGTCTTTTAGTTTGTTGATTATTTCCTTCATTGTGCAGAAACTTTTTATTTTAGTGTAGCCCCAATGGTTTCTTTTTGCTTGTTTCACTTGCCTCAGGAAACATATCTAGGAAGAGGTTGCTATGGCTGAGGTTACTCTCAAGAGGTTACTGACTGTGCTCTCCTCTATGATTTTGATGGTTTCTTATCTCACATTTAGGTCTTAATTCCATTTTGAATTTATTTTTTTGTATATGTTGTAAAAGAGCGGTCCAGTTTCATTCTTTTGCATGTGGCTGTCCAGTTTTCCCAACACCATCTGTTGAAATAAAACTATTGAAAGAGACTATCTTTTTTTTTTTTTTTTTTGCCATTAGGTATTCTTTCCTGCTTTCTTGAAGATTAGTTGACCATGGAGTTGTTGGTTAATTTCTGAGTTTTCTATTCTGTTCTACTGATTTGTTTTTATGCCAGTACCACACTGTCTTGATCACTTAAGCTTTGTAATATAACTTGTAGTCCAGAACTGAGTGTTTCCAGCTTTTCTTTTCTTTTTCAAGATTTCTTTGTCTATTTGGGGTCTTTTATGGTTCCATAAAAATTTTAAGACTCTTTGTTCTACCTCTGTGAAAAATGCTGGTGGTATTTTGATAGAGATTGCATTAATTGTGTGGACTGCTTAGGATAGAATAGACATTTTAACAAAGTTTGTTCCTCCAATCCATGAACATGGAATGTTTTTCCCCTTCTTTCTATCCTCTTCAGTTTCTTTTTAAGTCTTTTATGGTTTTCAGAGTACAGATCTTTTACCTCTTTGGTTGGGTTTATTCCTGGCTATTTTATGCTTTTGGTGCAATAGTAAATAGGATGGATCCCTTGATTTCTCCTTCTGCTACTTCATTATTGGTGTATAGAAATGCAACAGATCTCTGTATGTTGATTTTGTAACCTGTGACTACTGAATTCATGTATGGCATACCCTCTTTTATAATGCTGTATTCTAGTATAAGATGAACAACTATTTTAAAGGCTAAACATGATTATTTGGATATTTATTTAATTGTTGTACAGTTGGACAACAAAGTATTAAAGTGATATATAAAATGTTCCTATTAACAAAAAATAAATATCATCCATATCATGGAACATATGCTTTATTTGTGGCTATTGTTCATACAGGGGATTTTAAATTATCTTATGTAGTAAATTAAAAAGTTAATAAAATTGTTAAGTATAGATGTGTAAATGTAAAATTATAGTTTTATATAAACTACATAAACTCAAAATTATTGTACCATTTTCATAAAATGCCAGTTATTTACCATACTTCAAATTTTTTAAAAATAAATATTATTAGTAAATTTGAAACTCCATGTATTCTATGCAACCCATTCTTCTTTGTTAATGCACTTCAGGAGATGGTATCTGATGTCTGGAACACAGGCATACCTCTTTGTATGGTCATTCATTTTATTATACTTCATAGGTAATGAATTTTTTTAAAAAATTGAATATTTGTGCCACCCTGAGTTGACCAAGCCTATCAGTGTAATTTTTCCAACAGCATTTGCTTACTTCATGTCTCTGTCTCATGTATTGGTAATTCTCTCAATATTTCAAACTATTTAATTATTATTATATTTGTTATGGTGATCTGTGGTCAGTGACCTTTGATGTTACTCTTGTAACTGTCTTGAGGAGCCATGAATCACACCCATATAAGACAGCAACCACTACCCTGATTAGTCAGTGGCCATCAACATTGAGGCAAGACCCTCCAACAGCAAGAAGACTATGACTTTCTGAAAGCTCAGATGACAGCATTTTTTAGCAAAAAAAAATCCATTTTTAACTTAAGGTATGTCATTATTCTTTTAGATATAATGCAATTGAACACTTAAAAGACTATAATACAGTGAAAACATAATTTTCATATGGACTGGAAAACCAAAAAATTCATTCGACTTGCTTTATTACCATATTTGCTTTATTATAGTTCTAGAATTAGACCTGCAATATCTCCAAGATGTGCTTATAAGGTGTTTACCATTTTCATAAATTTTGCATATTTTATCCTTTTTTTGTTTTTTATAGGAAAAGTATTGTTTTGCATGTTTTTATAGGAAAAGTATTGTTTTGCATGTTTTTATTATCATGTTTTATGAAGATACAGTCTCTTATTTTGACTTGTTTTGAGACATGTTTATGTCTTCCCATTCATTCATTTTAAGAACTTTAATCCA
Source organism: Canis lupus dingo (assembly GCF_003254725.2). Taxonomy (NCBI): domain Eukaryota; kingdom Metazoa; phylum Chordata; class Mammalia; order Carnivora; family Canidae; genus Canis; species Canis lupus. The sequence goes on along the minus strand of NC_064255.1, from coordinate 57,047,558 downwards.
TTATATTAATGTACCACTACTTATCTATTCATTTCCCTACTGATGGGCATTTGAGATCAGTCTTCCTGTTTGTAATAAACTAAGTTTCAAAAAAACGTTTTTTGCATCCCCATTATTCCTATGTGCTAGAGTTTGTCTAGGGTGGTAAGTCCCAAGCAGTAAGAATCACTTAATTTTTACTTAATTTGGTAATATCCTTAGCAATTTTTTTCAGGATCTTCTCCATAGGCGCCTAGGACCATTTTTTAAATTGAACCACCTAGATAACTTTTAAAAGTATTACTATGGTACAGTTGTCACAATTAATGAATCAATACTGATGGATTCTCACTAACTAAAGTCTATAATTTATCCAGATTTTCTTAGTTTTCATCTAATGTCTTCTTTCTCTTCTGGGATCCGGTCCAGGATATCACATTACACCTAATCATCCTGTCTGCCTAAGTTCCTGTTGACTATAACATTTTTTCAGCCTTTGTTTTGGTGAACTTGCAAGTTTTGAGGAGTATTGGTCAGATATTTTGTTGAATGTCCCACTGGGACATTGGGGTTAGATTGATGTTTTTCAAATGATAACACTGAGGATATTGTTGGGAGGGAGGAAGATCAAAAAAGTACAGTTCATCTTCATCACATTATATCAAGTGTATATTGTACCAACATGACTTATCATTGCTGATGTTAACCTTGATCACCTGGTTGAGGTAGTGTTTGTCTATCAGATTTCTCCACTGTAAAGTTAATCACCATCACTTCCCCTTCCATGATGTACATTTCAGAAGGAAGTTACTATGCACAGCCCACATTTAAAGACTAAGGAGTTATCTACATAAATTGTATGCTCTACTTATCTACATAAATTATTTGAAATTCTTTTGCACAGAATGTTCTTCTATCTCACATTTTTTTTTATTCAAGCTTTTATTTATTTAGTATGGACTCTTAGATATTTACCTTAAACTTTGGGTATTTCATTTCTTTTATTGACCAAATTGTTGTAGCTTTTGCTGTTGACTCCTGTGTCCCTTTGATATATCCCATCTTTGTAACACTTTTGTTCGTTTGTTTATTTCAGCCTTTTCTTAATTTCTGTCACTACAAGATGCTTATGGATCACGGAAAAATTTGTAGATAAGCAATTTCTCCAAGGAGTCCTCCCTCTATTTTGAAGAGTAGTATTAGAAACCAAGATCTGAGTGAGTAGTATGCACATTGTCCCTAGGATTTTATTGTTTTTATGTCCTCTCAGTTAACAGAATAAGGAATAACATGTATATATACTAACCTTTGCATATTTAGATATTTTTAAATATTTCTGTATGTAACCATCTACATCCATATTCAGTTAAATATGAGTTCATACTGATGTCCCAATTCTGATTTCTAGATCATATGATAAATTATGATTAGCTTTGTGAGAAACTGTCAAAACTCTACCCAAGCAGCTCTCCATTTTGTGTTCATTCCAGCAATGAAAGAGGGCTCCTGTCATTCTGCATTCCCCCCACCAATTTGTATTGTCAGTTTTTGGACTTTAGACATTCTAACAGGTATGTAGTGATATTTCTTTGTTGTTTTAATTTGAAATTTCCTAATGATAAATGATGTAGCATATTGTTTCATGTACTTATTTGCCATCTGTGTGTCTTTTTTAGTGAGAGTTCCACTCAGATCCTTTGCCCATTTTTTAATTGTGTTGATTATTTTCTGATTGTTGAGTTTTAAGGGATTTTTGTATATTTTGGATAACAGTCCTTTATTAGATACATCATTAGCAAATATGTTCTCCTAATTTATGGACTGTTTCTTCATTCTCTGGACAGAGACTTTCACAGAGCATAAGTCTATAACATTATTATTATTTTTTATTTTATGAATATGCATTTGGTGTTGCATCTAAAAACATATAGCCAAACTCATTCCAATATTGGTTTTCTCCTAAATATTTTTTCTAAAAATTTTATAAGTTTTATTTTACATTTAGGTCTATGATCTTTTTGGGCTAATTTCTATAAAAGGTGTAATGTCTTTGCCAGGGTTTTTATTTGTTTGCATTTGGTTGTCAAATTGTGCCAGCAACAATTGGTCCATTTGTTGGGAAGACTATCCTTCCTCTGCTGGATTGACTTTTTTCCTTTGTCAAAGATCAGCTGATCACATTTATATAGTTGTATCGTCAGGCTCTCATCCTCTCCCTAACCTATTTGTCTACTTTTTTCACAAATACTGTGCTGTATTGATTACTGAAGCTTAATAGTAAGTCCTGAAAGTGGATGGTGTAAGTGCTTCAACTTCATTATTTTTCAGTATTATGTTGGCTATTCTAAGACTTATAGTTTTTGATATATATTTCAAAATCTGTTTGTAAATATCTACAAAGAATCTGCTTGTACTTTCACTGGAATTGTGGTGGGATAAGAAAAGGCTGTGAGGAAGAGCTGACACCATAATAGTCTTATCATCCACAAACATGAACTCTCTTCCCATTTTTCAAATATTCTGTTGTTTCTTTCATTTAAGTTTTGTAGTTTTCTATATAAAAATCCTTTACAAATTTTAGATTTATACCTAAGTGCTTCATATTTTGGTAGTATTAAAAATGGCATTGTTTTTTAAATAGCCAATTGCTGATCATTGGCATTTAGGAGTCAATACACCTTTAAAAAAATATTAACATGGAGTGATGTAACCTTATTATAGGCTTATTAGTTGCAGGATTTTGTATTTTGTCAATTATTTGGATTTTCAACATGGATAACATGTCATTTGCAACAAATATACCTTTACTTCTTCTTTTCCAAACAACATAATTTATTTTATTATTTTATTTTAGTCTCATTGCCTGAGCTAGGACTTCTAGGACACTGTTGAATAACAGTAAGATTTCAACTTCCTCTCCAGATGTAGGTTGGTGGTTTGCCCTATAACTGGTAGTTTTCTGACACATCAAAGAAATAGTGTTGATTTTCACTGATAATATCCAAATTCTTTACATGTTGGAGTTGACACCAGAATTTTTCAATGAAGTCTGGATTTTGAAGTCAGATAATCAGAATTCAAATCCAACCCTCTCTCCTCTTTTCCTCTTTTTAACTCCTTCCTTTGCCCTTCTCTCCTTCTTTCTCTCTTTTTCCCCTCTCTCCTCCATACATCCCAAGTTTTATATTCTTCATTTGGTAAAGTGAAGATCAGCAACAACAACCATTCTCCTTACCTCACAATCAGGATTACATTTTTCAAACAGCAAATACTATGCATTTGTTAATAATTATTAGCATAGCCATATATTTAACAAATTTTACCAAATGTTGTATTTAAAAAATAACTATGAAAAATATTATCATAGATTCTAATTAAGCATTCAGACAATGTGATAGCCGACTCACAAACATTATCATCTCATTTAATTATATATTCATGTATCTTTATGTTTTAATGTATAAGTTCTCAAGATATATTGTGAAGGTTCAGGTCCCACATACATATCTAAACACTAAAATTATGCACTAAAACCCTAGAGTGCTGTCCAACTTTAAAATGATACATTGATCTTTGAATCTGATAAATAGCTACAGTTATTTATCCAAATAAATATTGAAAAAAAATACTAGCAAAGATGGGAAAAATAGAAGATAGTTCCCTATCCTAACATCTTCAAGGTAGTGACAAGAAGACTGAATTTGCCTTTCTTCTTTAATTATTTCCTTTTCTCCCCTATAGAATTATGACAATATTTAAATTTGTGCCTAGCCTTTGTAAAAGAACTCAGAATACTTGGATTAATGTCAAAATTCTTGCTTTCTCTTGAAAAGTTAGGAGATCTGGCAAATCTGGACCCATACTTCTTTCCAGCAATAATCAATTACACATTACTTATGGCTGCTATATTTAAATATGTCATATGCTCTCCAATTTACCACAGTCTTACCATTTCCTATATTAACACTCAAGTTTTCCTTGGTACATTGGTTTACTTTCCTATTCCAGGTAAATAAGGGAAGGTTTTTTTTTTTTTTTCCTAACATTTCAGCCCTTGAATTGAATGTTTAATTTAAACATCCCAAGCCTATTTGTGTTGTCAATCAATATGGCAATGGAAACAATATGCTGATGTTTGAAATAGAGGCAAAACTAACTTTTTTTTGCCACTTCCTTGTTTACTAGCAATTGGAACATCAATTATAAAACATATTTAACCTGAAAAATGAGCAACTGGTCATTTTGTTTGGCAGCTTTCCAGTTCTTCATGAACTGGCAGAAACAAAAACTCAAGAAGTCACTCAGATTAGGAAGTACGTATCTGCTGTCACCTCATCTTCAGAGTCTTTGTCCCTGGGTTCTATCCTTGTGGATGGAGAAAGTCAGATAATCAAGAACTGTCCAGAATAGTTGAAAAGGTTCTGAATGGTGACAGCCTGATAGTCTGCTGAGATCACTTAAAATGTTGTTCTCTCTTGGTGGATGTGTGCTGCATTCTTTTAATTCTATGAGAATCTTTTTAGTTAAATGTAACTAATCTCTTACTTTCTAAATGACAAGTACCAGAATTGCTATTTTTTTATGTCTCCAAGCACATAAAAAAGAAAAGACAACAGCATAGCACATGTAATTAGGACCTAATTACTTATTAGGTTGTCAGGACCTAAGGAAAGAAGTTCATGCTGGGCAAAACCTTCCTGTACCCCGACCTTATGTAGGAATGAATAAGAATAATGTAAATACTACATTTTATAGGTAGGTAACTCAGAGAAGCTAAGTGACGTTTCCAAGATTACACAGTGGTAGTAAGTAGTTAATTTGTTAATTTACTAATGTTTCTATAATATTATTATTCAGACCTCTTTTTTCTTGAGTAAATCAATTACTAGGCCCAAGAAGCTATGATTGTATATATAGGATAGAGAATGGCACTTATGCATGTGCATATAAAATTTAAAGCTAAAACTAAAACCAAATGGACAAACAAGAAACCACCAAGTTCAAATTTATTTCTACTAGGCTGATAAAGCAGCACTTGAGCTCATTTGGAGACATATTGTCCAGATGCCAACACTGAGGCTCCTACATAAAACTGTTAAGTGAAAACGAGAGAAATCCTTCAATGGCCTGGTGTACTGCTATACGCTCTGTCTGCTATCTTAATACAACACAACAGATGGTAGCATTACAAAATGCCAAAATGTGTGTGCCTGTATGCTTATGTTAGTGTCGGAAGCTTATATATATCATCACATCTCACTGTGCTGTGGCAAAAAAATATCCATGAGAAACATAGTTATTCAAAAATGACCATATTAATATTAAAAAATACTTTATGAAAATGGTAAATAAGTGTTAAACTATCCTGATAGCAGATCATACAGCAAATGTAATTTTGTATTTTGTCAATTCAATGAAATCCTGAATCAATAGTCACCAATTTTGGAGGAGATTTATTATGGATTATCAAAATGAGATATAACACTATCTTGATAAATTAGATATCAAAAGAAAAAATAAAAATCTATATGAAATATATGGAATAGCTAAGTGGTTTTTATAGCACATGCTGTTTATTCATCCAAGTACTATGGATCTATTCTTTCAGTAAATATGTTTGTTAACCTACTATCTGCCTGTTTCAGTCTCTGGAGACAAATTAGTGAAAACAGGGTCTCTGCCCAAATAGAAGAACTTAGACAGGGATGCCTGGATGGCTCAGTGGTTGAGCGTCTGCCTTTGGATCAGGGTGTGATCCCAGGATCTGGGATCCAGTCCCACATCAGGCTCCTTTCATGGAGCCTGCTTCTCCTTCTGCCTATTTCTGCCTCTCTCTCTCTCTCTCTCTCTATCTCTCATGAATAAATAAATAAAATCTTAAAAAAATAAAACTTAGACAACAACTAAATGCTTAAATATGTAACATTATTTCAGGATAAAGAGATAAAGACTGATGGGCAGAACTATTTTGATAGGGTGGTTTTGGAAGAGATAGTATCTAAGTGGAGATAAATAATGTGAGAGGAAGAACAATGCAAATATCCAGGTTAAAAGTATTCTAGAAAGTGTAAAGGAGAAGTAATGAAGCTGCTTTGAGTAGCACAAGTGACAAAGAGAATACGAGATGGGGTCAGGAGATTAGGTGAGGTGACTTGTATCTAGTCTTTGAAATTATGGTGTTTATATTTCACTCTAATGTGATAGGGAGTGATTGGAGGTATGTAAGCATAAAATATAAAGTGATAAATTTTATAGGTATAGACTATAATGTGAGGACTGACACAGAACATCATATTGCTTCCTTTTTTAAAAGATTTTATTTATTTATTCATGAGACACACACAGAGAGAGAGAGAGAGAGAGAGAGAGAGGCAGAGACATAGGCAGAGAGAGAAGCAGGCTCCATGTAGGGACCCCGATGTGGGACTCAATCGCGGGACTCCAGGATCATGCCCTGAGCCAAAGGCAGGTGCTCAACCCCTGAGCCACCCAGGCATCCCATTTCTTAATTCTAAATATAAACCTAAATATACCAAGTCCTAGGGTGCCTAAAAGAACTAGTTTAGGGGATCCCTGGGTATGTAGGGGAACCTCTACATTTTTATTAAACTATCTATGAAAGAGGGATGCCTGGTGGTGAAGTATCCAACTCTTGATTTCAGCTCAGGTTATGGTCTCAGGGTCATGAGATCAAGACCTCTGTTTGGTTCCATGCTCAGCATAGAGTCCGCTTGAGATTGTCTCTCTCCCTCTGCCTCTATTTTCCCCTTGCTCTCTGTCTCTCTCAAAATAAATTAATAAAATCGTAAAACAAAACAAAACAAAACAGGAATGCAGAGCAAAGCCAAGGGGAAGAGGATGCAACCCTGTATGTTTTAAAATTTAAATTGCTATTAATGTTGCAAGTTTAAATGGTGCCACAAATATTGCTTCCATTTGCAGATCTTTAATTGACTTTTCATATGTTTAGGATTTTTACTTTTTTTTCCTTTTAAAATCATTCTCCAGACATTTTATTCAGTTTTATTTTCAGTTTATTTTTATTTACCTTTCGTTTCTTGCTTTATGAGTACTCTTTATATTAACAAAATAGAGATTTACTTATAATATGTTGTCTTTTACAGTACTACATTATGAGGAGAGCAAAGAACTGTCTTCTTCCATTTGTCTCTACTGATCATTCAGATATTGAAATATCTAAAAAAATTAAAGAAATTAGAATTGACCCTTCATTTTGGAACGAGAGATTTACAAAAGTAAATTTCTCTCAGAAAACCCAGTATCAGGGAGCACTCTTGTACTATTCTACACAGCACCATAATTTTATTTGAACAAATTTTCAGGGGAAAAGAAAGAGTAATGTTGTAGAACCTTGTCTATCATGATTGTACTTGATGAATATCTTTTGGACATGAAACTAGTCTAAGAGTTGCATATACCTCAGGCTGCTTACAAGCAGTGGAACTGAATGAGGAATTCCAAAATAATCAAGAAAATGAATCCATGACATACACATAAGATATAGGTAAATACTGTATTTGGATATGTCTTCCTCACTGTAGAAAAGGGGAAAAGAAAAAAAACCTAAATTTGAGGTCTGTTGGAAATACAATCAAAACCTTTTAACAAAGGGAAGAGGAATACATTCTACTTATCTTTCAGAAAATCATTCATTGAAATCATTTAAAAAGACAAAAATAGCTTGGCATCCTCAATGCATAAAAGAAATATGATCACTATAGGAAGTAAAAGCCACCTATATTTTCACAAAATTATTTTTTGGGTGCCTACAATATATCCAAGACTCCACTTTGGTAGAGGGCATCTGATTACAAAGGTAAACAAAGACAGACAGGCAGCTCCCGCTTGCTTTCTTTCTTTCTTTCTTTCTTTCTTTCTTTCTTTCTTTCTTTTTCTTTCTTTATAAAATATTTTATTTATTTATTTATTTGAAAGAGAGAGAGAGAAAGCAGGGGGAAGGGCAGAGGCAGAGGGAGCAGCAGACTCTTCACTGAGCACGGAGCCCAATGCTGGGTTCCATCCCCAGACCCTGAGATCCTGACCTGAGCCGAGGGTAGCTGCTTAACCTATTGAGCCACCCAGGTGTCCTAGGGAGCTCCTGCTTTCATGATTTACACAAGAAGAATAACAATGACTAAGTTGTCAAAAAGAAAAATGAAATTAAATTAAATCTTTAATCAGTAGATGGTACTTGATTAATAATTGTATTCTTAATCAGTTCTTTAGTTCTCTATATTATTTCGTTAATATTAACTACAAAATTTAGTGTATGTGTATAAATACTTCCCCAGAAAAGCAATAATTGAGTCAGGAATGTGTGAGAGTGGGAAGTAGCCAGGTAAGTAATGTTTAAGAAAAACAATATGGGTAAAGACACTATTACAAAATTCACATGATATGTTTAAGGAACCAAAAAAGGGCTAGTGAGATGAATGCACAGAAATGAGAGCAGAATGGAGAAGGTATTATATCCAATGACCAGGAAGAAGTAGTTAAGATTAGATCATGCCAGATATTAAAGAACACATTGATAATTTTAATTATTATTCCATGAGCAAAACTGACACCATTTAAGTACAAAACAGATATGCTGAGATATATTTTTGAAAATTATCACTGCCTAATAGAAAAGATGACAGAATGGTGGATGGATGATGGACTACAGTGAAAGCAGGGAAACCATTCAGGAAGTCATGTCAAAAGCTTATGTGAGGAGATTAGTGGAAAGATGAAGAGAAATTTAAAAAAAATAAAAGACATTTTGGATGCCAAAATAACTTGATTTATGGTAGATTAGATGTGGGTTAAAAAAGGGAAAAGTCTTATCTGGTATGAGTCTTAGATTACTGGTTTGCATAAATGGATGAATGTTACCATTTACTGACAGTGATTATAGTAAAAGAAAACACTGCCATAAATGTTATTTTAATAGGGAAAAGCCTTTAGTCCGTTATAGGACATAATGATTCTAAACCATATTTAAGATAATTAAATGCCAATGTCAGGTGGGCTTTTAGATATACTGTTCTGAAGCTCAGAAGAAATGCCTCAGTTAGAAGTTTAAATTTACATATAATCAGCATATAGGAGATCACTAACACTGTGAAATGAATGAAATAATCTAAGGAAGGACATTGAAGGAGAAGGGAAGGGAAAAGAACATGAGATTAAGGACTGAGAATGTCCAAAATTAAGTGGCTGAGTAGAAGAAGACAGTAAAAGAAAGTGTTTGGAGAAAAAGGTAAGAGAAAATTAAAGAGAACACGGGGTCCTGAAACTTAAAGGAAGAATTTTCAAAAACACCAAATTATAAACAAAATTGATTGTTACTAAAAAGGACAGAAAATTTGTGGACTGAGAAATGGCCTTAAAATTTAACAACATGAAAAAAATAAATTTAACAACGTGGAGATTATAGAATATTTTTTTATTACAGAAGCATTTTACAAGTGTTACTCGAGAGGAGTAGGAGTTATGAAAAAATAAACTCAATTAGAGTGAGTTGTGTATACATGGGTGCTAAGAGTTACAGAACAGAAATAATGAGCTCAGACAAAAAATATTAAAGAGAATAACTGCAGGGAAAGTAAGAGATAACCTAACTAAGGTTTTAGAGAGAATTTAGAGAGAAGGTATGTATGTGTGTGTATGTGTGTGTGTAAATCTTTTTCTTTTATCTTTTAGATTTTAGATTTTGTAAAAGCTATGAAAAGGATCCACTCCACAAAGGACAAATATTGAAGAGAGCAGAAGGAAGAGAGAGGTAGTCGGGAGGAGGGAGAGATAGGGGCAAAGATAATAGTGTTAAAGCTTAACAAGAAAACAGGATAGGATGAAATCCAAAAGCTTCTGTAGTGAGGTGAGTTAAGGGGAGGAGTCATGAGTAGAAGGGAGGTGAGATAGAACTCATTCAGATATCAATGGATGGGGCCTTTGCTCTATCTTTAATTGAGAGGTCAATGGCTTAAAGAATTATTGGAGGAATAGTTGAAGCAAGATGTAGGAATAGGATGCTGTGGTTTAGGGTAAAAACTTCTTTAGTAAAGTAGTTAAGATTAGATCATGCCAGATACTAAAAAACACAGTGATAATTTTAATTATTATTCCATGAGCAAAACTGACACCATTTAATTACAAAACAGATATGCTGAGATATATTTTTGTGCTGCCTGATTACAACAAACTTGAGTGTGTGATTTTGGAACTAATTGAGATGAAGTTAGTATACTTAGTTTGGTGCAGAAGAGTCAATGAAGAAATTGAGAAGCTCTTACATTGAAGGATTTGTCCACAGAAATGAGATCACCCATTGTGATAGAAAGGAAAACAGGGAGCTGAGGTAGGGAATATGAGTAATAAGGAAATGGAATTGATGGCAGACCTAAAGCAGAGGCCATAAAAGAACACAGTTTATCAATGAGTAAATGAACCACAGACTGTAATCAACAATGGTACCAAAAAAGAGGTATCCCTCCTCATTCCTACAAAAACATAGTATCTGAGACAGCGAATACTAATCTCTTGAGATCAGATTCTAGATTGGCTGTGCTCACTTCGGCAGCACATACACTAAAACAGATTCTAGATTGGTGTAATCCAAGGAAGTGAAAAAAATTTCACACTAGAGGATGAAAATAAGGAGGGTTTTGTTGATTATTGGATACCAGTAACAGAAAGCACTGAAATGTCTCAGGGTTTGGGAGGAGAAAAGTTATATATGGTAGCAGTAATGGGATACAGAATATTGTGGATGACGCTGGAGTCGAATAGACAGTGGCTAGATGTGGAATAAGGCTGATAATGTGTGTGTATGTGTTTGTACGTGCTAATTATTGAAAACCTGGATGAAATACAGGTGGATTTTGTCTCATAGAAGGGGAAGATATTGTGCCTAATGGCTAGGAAGCTCTCTTTCTTGACAAGGTAATAGCAGATCCCCAAACTGCCAACTCCGTAAAGAAACACCAATGGAAGAGAAAAAGAGAGTATACAAAAAGAAACAAAGACAACAGCCTTAGATGGAAACAAAACCAGGAAATAGAATTTAGGGTATCTGGAGTGATAAAAAAAGAGAAGCAGAATATTCACAACATAATAAATAAGAAAAGCCAAAGCCTTATGGATTTTTTTCAAATTCCACTATAATAGAATGTCAAAGGTAAAGCAAATATTTTTCAACTTAGCTATATGTTTTTAATATATAGGAAAATAAATCAGAGTTCAGAAAAGTCCAAGGAAGACTTCCACATTATTAGTTGTAATGCTAATCCTAAAAGACCACCTGAGAGACAAAATGCTTTCTTTTAAAAACTAAAACGTTTTAAACAATAGTGAATAGTATGAATTTCATTTTGTCTCTTGAGATATAATTGACATATTAACACAAGAAGAGAACATATTCAACTGTTAACAAGTCATCTTAGTGAGGATGGCGATTTTTATGTTTTATTTATAAATATGTGTATTATCTCAAAATACTGCAACCAGAAAAAGAGCTCTTAAAAGATACTATATGTGTATATTGTGTGCAGAAAGAGAAATTTTATATAATTTTATCTAACATGTAAATTCCCCAAATCTTTATTTTAACAAAATGATATACCTATGCAATGCTTATTAATGCTTGTATTTATTTGTGTGTCCTTTTCATGCAGAGGACAGTTACAGCCAACCTTACTCATTAGTGCTTGTTAACACAACTGCCACCGTCTGCCCACCTGGACTCTGGTGCTTCCTAGTTATGCAGGTCACTCATGGCTTGCCTAAGAAACAGATGGTCTCTTTCAAGTCTATGCCCTATTTAGGTGTTAAAAAAATAAAATAATAAAAGAAAAGGATATAACAGACATTGCACCACTCCAAGGAAATTGGTATGTAGATTTGGAAAGATGTGCACAAAGCAAGTTGCTAAAGTCTATATTTGGAGATACTGCACACATACGTATAAAGTACTATGCATTAGAGTATACTTATGTGTGGATGTATATGTCCATCTACATACACACATACAATGCACATGTAAATGTGTACAGACATACTAATGATGTGTGTATGTACAGATATGCTTCTATATGCCTAAAGATGCACAAATCTATTAGCAGTTTATTTCTCTGTGTAGGGCATTTGGCCTGGGAATCAACTTTCATTTCTTCATTATATAAGATTTAACATTTAATTGAAATTTTCCACTGTGGGACCATGACACAGTTGATATGAAATTCCAAACAAAGTATTCAAATACAAGTGTTTGAAACAATTATCAGGCTCTGGGTCATTTTTTAAAAGTTCAGTGAAGAGATTCTGTGTGCAATGAACTGCTGAATATCAGTAGCAGCAGCCTCTGGAAAATTACAACTGGGGGATGCCAGCTAAGGAATCCTATAGGACCCAGCAAAATGCCAATGAGAAGGATCTGCTTCAAGCATATCCAGGTCCAGAGTGGAAACCTAACTTGGAAATAAGCGCAATAACATTAGGGGAAGAGCTTTATTATTCCTTGAATTCTACTCCCTGTGGTTTGAAGAGCTAAGCCAAAACTATAAGAGATGATTAAAATGAGATTTAGTTTAACTAAATGCAAAGACGATGCCTGCAATGAGCAGCACTACATTCAAGAGAAGAGGAAAAAGTTTACCTTGGAATGAAAAGTGTTGATTAATATATCAAAATGGATGCTCTAAGAATTGAGACCGCGTTGTTCCACTTTAAGCAACTGCTTACTTTTTGTTACCTAAGAACAACCGGAAGAGGTACCTGGTCTCTCAGAGTTTTTTATGCACTGGAAGTAGAAAAATTTACCCCATTCAGCAGCTTAAAAAGGCAAGTAGAAGGCAATAAATAAATAAATAAATAAATAAATAAATAAATAAAGGCTTTGATTAAATTAAAAGCAGCAACTCTTTTCAACACATGTTACATTCACTTCTGTTTTAAATATTTTATCAGAAGCAATCACTACTAGTAATTAAAAGGTACATACAAATAGTGAAATATTAGCAGAGCATGTATTCTCTATTAAGCTATAGAGTAGGTAAAAATGACAGAGTTTGGAACTCAATGACTGAGTCTAACTCTAAAATAGTCATTGTAAAATATAATAAAGATATGTTCAAATATGTTACATATACGTATATACAATGTGTGTATATAGATCAAATAAGTGATATATTGCATCGTATCCTTTATATATCTCATGATACATTTTATAAGAAAAAACAAATAACGGTTTTTGCCTTGAAAGGTGGAAAGCATCATAGAAGAACTATTTGACCTGAGTATTCACAAATGAGACACTGGCCCCAAACGGTGCATAAAAGCATTTTACTGCACAAATGTATAAGAGATATCTTGATTATGTTCTGGAAATTAGCTATATTAGTGTAATTGGCATAGAAAGAGAGGACAGACATGGGAACGGATGGGATATGCGGCTGGCTTGCTTGGTTGAGGAAAGATGGTGTAGTTGTTAATGTCATGATAAAGAATGCAGATCTAATTATATAACTAATGTGGAAGTGAAGAACCATTTTAACGGAATCAAAAAGTTGGATTAATACCTGTTAAAAGTATGTCCTCATTATATTTATTGTACCATTTATTGCGCTTTACTGACATTTCTAACTGCACTTACAAAGTTATATACTAACCCTCAGGCCTCTTTCTCTTCTGCTGGACTGTTGAATTCCTGGAGCCATGGGCTATTTTCCTTGCAAAAGGAAAAGTAGGCTTTGGAAGATGAAGGAACACAATAAACTAGAGTTTGGCTGTTATTTGGGAATAGAGGTGAATCTATATAGGAGAGACATTGGACATTAGGGATGTTTTGGGGATAGTAATCATCACAAAATTGATCTTGATGTTACAAAATTAGCCAATATTTCTCAAAAAAAATGTGAAAGGCAAATAAATGGATCAGGAATGGACCTTTGGGGTCTACAAAATTTTTAAATAAGTCATAATTTAAAGAAAATATTTTATTGTTTTTGTTTATTCATTTGTTTTGTTTTTAATATTTCACATATGGTATTTATCTTCCTCAGCTGACTTATTTCACTTAGCATAATGTACTCTAGGTCCATCCATGTTGTAACAAATAGCAAGATTTTGTCCTTTTTATGGCTGCATAATATTCTACAGACTGTGTGTGTGTGTGAATGTGCAATACATCTTATCTATCCATTCATCTATGCATAGGTACTTAGGTTGCTTCCATATCTTAGCTATTATAAGTAATGGTGCAATACACATAGGGGTGCATGATTTTCCACATTAAAATTTTATTTTTTCGGGGGGGGGGGTAAGTACCCAGTAATGGAACTATTGGATCATATTGAATTTCTATTTTTAGTTTTTTGAGGAAACTCCATACTATTTTCTACAGTGGCTGCACCAATTTACACTCCTACCAGAAATGCACAAGTGTTTCTTTTTCCACATATTCTTGTTAACACTTGTTATTTTTTTCTCTTTTTGATTTTAGCCATTCTGAATTCCCATTGTGGTTTTGATTGCATTTCCCCGATGATTAGCGATTTCGAAGTTCTTTTCATGGGTCCTTTAGCTATCTGTACATCTTCTTTGATAAAGTGTCTATTCAGGTGCCTTGCCCATTTTTCAATCAGATCATTTTTGTTTTGGACATTGAGTTATAGGAGTTCTTTATATATTTTGACAAGCAAATATCCAAATATCCTTAATATCCTTTTTAAAGAGCCCAAACACCTAAATTCATATATTTTATAGAATGGTTCTTTCTATCACTCAATAACTGTCTGTGTGGGAAAGTTAGGTACACTAGAGACATATTATAAAACTGAAATTTTACCAGTTTGATGGCTATTCCTATATCATTTCACATCTGGCCAGAAGTAATACATGTCTACCTGGATTAAGGGTTTGAGTGTAAAAATGAGTTCATTTGTGTAGGATCTTGTTTTTATCCCTTGGTTCAATGTATGCACCATAAATTTACAAGCCATAAGCTTCTGGCTTAGAGCTATTGTGCAGTTGGAGAAATCTAGCATCGCATATATACCCCAGTAGATACAGTTTGAACTACTGAGCAGTTCACATTTTTCTGGTTTGACATTTGTTTCCTGCTTCTGTAGCTAAAATTAGAAGACACCATTCTGAGAACAACTAGGTGGCTCAGTGCTTGAGTGTTTGTCTTCACACTCAGGGCCTGATCCCAAGGTCCTGGGATCAAGTCCCACATCACTTCCCCTCAGGGAGCCTGTTTTTCCCACTGCATATGTCTCTACCTCTCTCTGTGTCTTTCATGAATAACTAAATAAAATCTTTAAAAAAAAGAGAGAGAGGGATAAGACACCAGTCTGTGTGAGTATAACAAAGGTAATGAAAGTGAAGAACAAAACTCTTTTTGAATGTGTTATATTATACTCCTCTAAAGATAAGGGTTGAAGTCTACTGAGCCAAGAGAGGAGGCACCATCTGTAGTGACCGCTAGATGGAAAAGAGGGTAGCCACTCAAAGCAAGGAAACACTAATAGCCTGAGGATGATGCTGACGCAGCAAGTTCAGCACACCCAAATGTAGTAGGATCTGGTTTTTAGCAACATATAGTTATCAATTTTTTAAGATATCCAACATCACTGGTACTCGCTGTCATTTTTTTAGGTATTACTCTCCTTTTCTTATTTTCTCTTTCCAGCTTTTATTTGCTCCCTTGGTTTTTGCATGTAGTAGCAACATTTATTTCCTTTTTTTTTTTTTTAAGATTTTATTTATTTATACATGAGAGATACGGAGAGAAAAAGACAGAGAGAGAAGGAGGCTCCATGCAGGGAGCCTGATGTGGGACTTGATCCCAGGACTTCAGGATTATGCTGTGGGCCGAAGGCAGGCGCTGAGCCACCCAGGGATCCCTGCAACATTTATTTCCATATATAATATACAGAAAGGTATCTATTTTCAAACTAATCTTTTTTAAGTGAGCTTATTAATACAATCATATAATTATGCACAAAGGAGACTGTGATGTTTATCCACTTCAAAATAAAAGTTACGTTAATCTTTGGGGAGATTCAATCCTTTTTCCTTTTTATAAATGCTCTCACCTTAACCTAAAATTAAATTATTCTACCTTTATCCACAACATAAAGAAGATAAACTGTTACACCCTACAGAGTAAAGGTGCTGTTAAAAATAAAATAGATAAACATCATTTTTACTTTTATCATCAAGAAAGCATTTGATCAAAACATTTTAAAGGTTATTTAGTACTATTCTATGGAAGCTAAAGTATCCTAATCAGTAATTTAAAATGTTTTCTTGAATAACTATAGATCTGTTTCACATTCAAATTAAAGGCTTAAATTTACTTATTTTCATTTATCTAAGCAAAATATCCATATTCCTAGAAAATTCAGGAAAAAGTACAAACAAAAAAAATGATGTGTATGATGTCTCTGATGATTAAACCAAAACTATATTAAGACTAAAGATTATATGCAAGTTGAGGATGAAATTTAATATCAGCAGCTAGTGTAGATCTTATTAGCTACTCAAATTTTTATTTTCAGGAATGAAAATACAAACTATAGTAAGACTTTGGATAGGAAGAGGAAAAAGAATACCTGCACAAGATAATTTTTTATTAAGGCCTTTGTTAGTTTGTACTCAGAAATTTAAAAATAAATAAATGAATTAGAAGAAAGAAATGCAAATGTAAAAAAATTAACTTTATTTTTCCAGTTTTGCTTTCAGCACTGCTTAGTTAATAACTCTTTAAAAATTATAATTCAACCTCTCTTTGTAACTGTATTTAGACATAAGTATGGATTATTTAAATAAAGATATTAGTAAGTATTTGTCTATATGATCCTACATTCTCCACTTGTCAATCCACTTTTTTTAGCGAAGTAAGGATAAAGATTAGGGGCAAATGGTAACATATTAACACTTTTACACATGTTCAGTGAAGCTGTGGCAGTGACAGACCCATGTTAGAGCAAAGAATGGGGGTAGCTCAAAGCCACATCTTCCTTTTATCTCTTGCCTGCTTCTGTGGGTCTTTTCTAGATGTCAAGAATAAAGTAGGGAGAAAGATTAAAAACAGACATGACATTTTCTCTGGTACCGTTGACATTTTAAAAAACATATCCAAATGCTTCCTTAGTCAGAAAGATCTATTCTAAAATTAATGCACAAAGTGCCACTTTCTAAGTGACTATACAAAGAATATAGGTTCTGGTTTTCTTCATATGCAAAATTTCATTGAATGTTGTGTATAATTTACAGCATTCTTAAATTTTACACTTTCTATAAATCCATGTCCTCAGAGTAGGATGGTTTTCCACAGTGAGGTACGTGAACATTGAAGTTATTTTTAAATTATTAGCATTAAGTATGATTTCCATTAATTCATGCTGAGTATCTTTTATTTGCCAGACATTGTGCTAATTGGGAATATTTAATACATAACATACAATTGCTCTCTTCAAAAAGCTCATTACTAATGTTGGAAAGAGACAAAAATAAAAAAAAATACTAAAATGAGATAAGCATTTATAGATTAGGTGATTATTCCTTAGAGGAAGATAAAAATTTGGAAGATTACTATACTTATTTATTTACTGAACTGTTTATTCTACTGAGTGTAGAAGGCAGCATTCTAAATGGCCCCCAACATTGCTAGCTCTTGTTAGGACACATTGTCTCCCAAAGCTAATCTATATGCTGCTTGAAAGAATTTTGTAGATAGAATTAATGTCTCAAAAGAGTTGACCTTAAAATAGGGAAGTTATCTGAGTAAGCTCGACCTAATTACATGAGCTCTTTTAAGGCACAGAGTTTTCTCTGGCTGGTCACAGAAGAAGACGTCAAAGAACTGCAGTTTTGCTGGATAAGAGAAAACAATTACTCATGTGGTAAACTGCCTACAGGATCACATGGCAAGGAGTGAAGATGGTTTCTAGATGCTGATAGTGATCCCTCGCTCAGAGCTAGCAGTAAAATGGAAACTCCAGTCCTATAGGCACAATGAAATTAATTTTGTCAATAATAAGATTGGAAGAGAGCCACAAGCCCCAGATAACTGTACCTTTTGCCTTGTTTTCAGCTTAATGATACTGTTGGGGGAGTTTTTCTAGAGGATGTGACCACTAGTGGGCCCGTGAGCTAAATCCAGGCAACTGAAGGCTCTTTAACTCCTTCCTGGTCACTGTCATGTACATTCTGCTCTCTAATCCCATAGTAGGAGCCATTTTCAAGCATGAAGCTTTGAGAAAGCAATGTGTTGATGAAACCACCTGGCCTGAATATGTGACTAACCCTAGTTAAAGTCTCTATGAATTTTTAAGATTCTGGTGGGGCAAGATAGAGATCCACTCATCTTGCAGCCATCCAAGAGAAGCCTTGGGATAAGTTTCCTTCATTTATAAGTCTGGACTGGCCTGCTTCTTTCTTTGGTCTCTCCCACCCTTTGTGTAAAGGGTCCAGTTTCACATTTCTCTCAGGAAGCTCTCAAAATTCTGAACCAAAGGGTAACTGAGCAGAGAATCTAGCCACATTGTGCCTAGAGTTTGTGACCAACAGAATTCTGGGGAAAACTTGCTTTACTATATGGTCATGATTTGGAGTCTCAATTTCTTTTCTTTCTACCACATTTCTCTATCATGAATTTTTAAATTCTCTTAGAATAAAAAAAATGTGACTTAGCTGATCAAGAAATAAATGAGTTGGTATTTTAGGCAGTGGAGTTTAAGTGGAAAAGTCATGAGTTTTGGTGTTGGGAGGATTGAAATTGAAATAATTAAATTTCTATAAGTTCCAGTTTTCCTATGTTAAAAAAAAAACCTGCTGAAAAAAATTCTCATTTATTTGGATTAGTCTTAAGACTTTATATGTTAATGAACACGAGATTACTCAACATATGAAATGAAAACACACTGGCTAAACTATGACATGAATTACCTTTAAATTTTTAACTTAATTTTTAAAAATATAAAAATATATAATAATTTAAAAATATAAAAAATATATAAAAAGATCCTATGGATCCTTCCTTCTTGAATCTGACATCCATTCATTCCTTTCCATTCTTACTTTCATCATCCTAATAATCTATTAACTCATACCTGAATTGCTAGAGCCCTATATCTTATCTCTACTTCAGTCCATACCAAATGTATTCTAGTCTATTAAAAAAAATCATTAACTTAGGTTCTAAATATCTGTGAATTCTCATAACATAAGCAAAAACTTGTTACATAAATGCATATAGTTATGTTGAGAATAAACATTCCTTATCTTTCATAAAGTCTCAAAATTTCAAGTGAGTCCTTGACCTAAAATGTAACCACAAGTTCTGCCTTCTTAAATATTATTCATCATGCCATTTCTCTGATCTAAAACTTGGGACAGGGGATCCCTGGGTGGCTCAGCGGTTTGGCACCTGCCTTCGGCCCAGGGCGTGATCCTGGAGTCCTGGGATCGAGTCCCACATCAGGCTCCCTGCATGGAGCCTGTTTCTCCCTCTGCCTGTGTCTCTGCCTCTCTCTCTCTCTCTCTCTCTGTGTGTCTCTAATGAATAAATAAATAAAATCTCAAAAAAAATAAAAAATAAAACTTGGGACAATTCTTCACTGCTGAAAGATTAAATATTTTGATCTGACCTTCTTTTTAGCCTCTCTATGGCTTATGATGACCTATCTGTTCTCAGGTCTTCTTCCCCTTCAGCTAGAACTATGGGTAGGTTCAGATCTAGTATCTGTAACAGTGTTGTGTAGATAGTATAATCTGACTTATTTATTGAAACTGCTTGTAAATCCTTAATGTAGATATATTTCATACTTTAATTCAATAAATGTTGATTGAGCCTTTATTTTGTATCAGGCATTAAGCAGTGGCTTATTCTCCTTCACTTCTATTCAGCACCCCTCTCGATAAGTACTTGGACAGTCCAAAGACAGTCTTGCTTCTTCTCATAGCCATCTCACTCAAAATATAACCCCATCCTCTTTATCAATTTGAATCCCACACATTATTTCAGAATTTAATTTATAGTTGCTTCATTTATGTTTGTTTTATTATCATGCAGTAATGTTACCTTCTACCAAATTTCTAGAGCATTTATAGTTAATCCTACCTTTTTCAACATAATGAAATCCTACTTTGTATTGTCGCTTTAAAAAAATACATATATATATATGTCTTACCACAATAACACATAAATAAACTTGAGTTTGAGTCATGTGTATCTAAGTTTATATAAATAGAATGTTTGGTATTTACAAATTTGCCTAAACATAGTAAAAACAAATATTCCTCCTGCTTAATCACTGCATTTGTTTAGACATAGTTTCTTTCATTATAAACCAAAGTAAATCTCTAGGGCCCACTGTTTCTCTTTTCTTTTATTCCTTTATCTATAGCTTTATCATTAAAGTTAGTATCTCCTATCTCCATACATTAAAATAATCAATAAGAAAGCTGTTTGGATACACTTAACTTGTGACTATAGAGACAGCTTTGACAGTTGCTAACTGTACAAGCTTTGGTATTAGACAACCTGGGTATAAATTCTGTCCCCTGCCTTTTAGGTTTTTGAGCTGGATCAAGTCTCTAGCAAGGCTATGATTTAATTAGGTCATCTAGTTAGTTCAAAAACAAAACCTTTTTGCTCTGTGGTTTAACATTAATGTCTATTAATGTCTACAATGCAATTCCATAAGCATTAATTCTTCTTATTTATCATTTTACATAGGTATCTTGAATGGCTTCACTGAGCTCAGTTTTGTTTATTTGTTTATGAAAAGGCTCCACTCACACAACACTTGTATAAAAGAAAATTTTTATTTCAAAAAAAATTAGAAAGCAAAATTTATTCAACAAGGATAGCTCTTCTTATTATTTTTCAAATCCAGGAGGCTAAGAATTCTGAAATATAACTTTCATTATTACTATATGGAGTGTTCTCATTTTAGTTATTACAGCATTTGAAAGATATTGTTTGATTTTCCATAATCCTCTGCATCTTCCATTTCTGATTATTAGTTTTGGAGTGTATTCAAGATTATAGCCAGCTTGTTTTAAGTTTGGTGGAGATCTTGCAAACCAAATAGAGCATACCTATTCTACCTTAATAAAATCTCAAGGCCGGATTATACTTCCACTAACTCTACCAACACTTATTTTCCCATGCTTTGTTTTCATACAGATGTACAAAATCTGTATCTTGAAAGAAGTAAGTGTAAGAGCCATTAAAATAACTCTGCAATTTATTTTATAAAATAAATATTCAAGTCCATATCAAGAATACATTTATTATTAAATATTTAATTGATAAACTATAAGAAGAAAATGAACACTATTTTAAAAAGTAACACCTGGGAATAAATTCCTATATAATTATTGCTTTTAGAATAAATATGGCTTCTAAATATATATTAATATAATATTTTATTTGTGGTGATTTAGCAATGGTAGAATTTTAAGCTGTCAAAGCCACAAAGCCAATTTGTGTCCGTGTATTGGAGAACACCTTGCATTGAGTAGAGATAATGTTAGTTTAAAAAAACTATCATTTTTTTAGTCTATTGAATCCTATAACTTTTATTACATCCTTTATTATACTAATGGTGCTATGAGGAAAATGATCTCCTACGTGGAAACATGAGTTAGATGATCTCCAAGTGCAAACATGTTCAATGAGTTTAAAGCTCATATACAAAATCACATACACAGTAAGTGCTAGAGTTCAGACATGAGTTCAGCATATGTCACTTGCAGTCTTTTCATTACCCAGTGCTCAGCATTAGATTCTTCTCTGGTTGGAGAATCACTTTTATTTATATTTTATTACATTGAATAAACTATTGCTTAAAATGTACTATGTAGGCACATCTTTAAGGAATATATTGTATATACAAAATATAGGCATATACTTACAATTGAAATTACAATTCATTGACTCCATTAAACAAAGTAGTCTATTGGATTTCAATTCCTCCCTATTATCTTGGAAAATACGAACATAAGTGCATATAGATTGTTGAAAATAAGTTTAAGGGCTTACAATGAGATTTATTCATCTTAGGATGCAAGTTATTAAGATCCTAAGAAAAATATTGCTTGAATGGGTATGGTATTCATAACCATGCAGCTACCTGGCTTCTCAATATGTGTTTTCTCATTTGCCTAAGACTTTCTGTTGGAATAAGCATTGGAAAGGGAGTTCAATCAAAATGTTGAAATCATATCAAATGTAGACCCATTTTCCTTGTTCAAATTTCAACCAGATGTCCTTTTTCTGATCTCCATTTCTGCTGATACTCCATTTAGCCAATGTTTGGAGTTGCCTTAACTGATACTTGAATGATACTTGTGCATGCTTAATGACTTTTGCTTTATGGTTGGGTCAATCTCATATAAGCATCTTCTACTTCTCACAAGAGTTGGAGTACAGTAAATGTTGAGAAAACTAATCGTTACTCAGGAAAATTAAAGGGCTTTCGAACCTATAAAATGTTGCCTTGTTCAATGCCTAAGAAACTCAAAAGTAAAAATCAGTGGTGTTCTGAGATGTTTTTCAAAGTTTACTGTTCTCTGAAAAGAATGTTAAAAAAATAAATCTATCAAAGCTTGTATAAAAGTCACCTATCAAAAACACAGCTATTTTTCCACTGAATATCTCTTGTTCACAAACATATCCTTAAAGTCACTAGTTAAAGTCATGTCAATGAAAAGCATTTTGTCTACACATTCAGCAAAAGGAAAAAATATATACTGCAATCATTATTAAATTTTTAAACTAAAAGGGAAAAGAAAGAGAGACAATATGGATGATTATGATCAGACATGGAGAGAGAGAGATAAAGAAGTAGAGACTTGGCATTAAGCACTGAAGATATTTTTCCTATTAGGTCCAACTTGTCAGGAATATTGTCTATTATAAAAGAAGTGTTTGTTGACATTTTAATTACAGCACTGAACAGCAGGTGAGGAAGTGCGATGCAAGAGAACAACACACAAAATATCTCAATGTAAAGGAGAAATACTGAGCTATGTATCAATACTGTATCTATCAAAGTACTAAAATATAGCTTCAGTCAACTTTCTACAGAGGTATAGGTAGGACTGGCATCTTAAAAACCTGAACTAGTAGGAGAAAATGCTGACTTCTAAGATGGAGGTGGGAGGTTATAGATGCTATTGGAGAAGATCCTAAAGGCAAGGTTCTCAAACCTAAATTTTAATGAGATATACGATGTGTCTTGGTAATGAGATAGATGACCGAAATCAGTTGTGAGTTCAAGCACACTTTTATTCATATTGCTTTTCTCTTTGCTTTTGTAGAGGGGACCATTGCAAAATGCCATTTTTTAGTGTGCATTAGCACTGATCTTGAATTCGATAAAACTCTTAATTACAGACTCTACAGTCTCAATTTTTTTATTTGTAAAAATAAAAAAAAAACAGGATACTAATAATAACCTTTAAAGTAATTGTACAAATCTGGTGTCTGTTGAAAAAATGTTGAAGATGTTGTATTAGTCAGCATCCACCTAGGGAAAGAGAAATTTCTTTCAAAATGCTTTAAATAGAAGAAGCTTGACACAGTAGTAATGGAAGAGCTGTGAAGAGAAACTAAGGATGGTGTATTAATAGCAACAGCAGATCACACTACAAACTCTAAATGTATTGTAATGTAAGGATGTGGTAACATGGACACCTAGGGAATGGGTAAGCTAAAGGCTACTGGCACAAGTTAGAGCCTATTTATTAGAACGGGGACATAGAGGGAATATAGGCACTGCCAGAGAAAGGAGGAAGAATACCTGGTTCACCACTGCTTCCTATTGGTTTAAATCAGCCATAGGAACCTGGCAAATGAGCCTATAATCAGTTCCCCTTATACAGAGCCCAGCACCCAATAGGCAAGGAATGCACTTGAGAAAAAACACACAAGGAACCAGTTGGTTATTCACATACGTGTTTGGTAGATGGTACATTTCTGATACCTGCCATTCACTTATGAAATATTTTTAGTATCCTGCATGTTCCAAAAAGTATGTCTTTTGGTAAATTAGTTTTCATAGAATGTTTGCATATTATAAAAATATAAAGTTATATATAACATATATACGCTCAAACAAGTGAATTTAACAGTTAAACAAGATTGTCTATTTCAGAATTTTAAGAACCTCACTCTGAATTCAATTCTTGTCAAAGGCAATTTAGTATTTAGTCTCCCAAACTTAATGACCTTGGAATTTCTTATCCTTGATTGAACATTTTGATGAAACAGGAATCTTTCCCTTACTCTTATAAACTCTATCAAATTTATATAATTTTGATCTTCATTGCTTATTTTGATATTATTATTAGACTATATCACGGCTGGGCAGCCCGGGTGGCCCAGTGGCTTAATGCTGCCTTTGGCCTAGGGTGTGATCCTGGAGTTCAGGGATCAAGTCCTGCGCCGGGCTCCCTGCATGGAGCCTGCTTCTCCCTCTGCCTTTCTCTCCCTCTCTGTGTTTCTCATGAATAAATAAATAAAATCTTTTTTTAAAAAAAAGAATATATCACAGCTAATAATACAAAACAGGAATTACAGGATCAGGAAGTAATTTAAAATCATATTTTAATTTGAAATTCTCAAAATATTCACAGGTATTCAATAGTAGCTGTTTTGAACAATTAATGAACATACATAAATTGTTTCAGGAATCATCATTGGCCCCAGATCGTTAGAGACTAGTGTAGGCTATTTCTGCAAAGACAAATTTAAGCAGAAACTGATCCTGACATCTTATTTTCACAGCTTCATATCTTGCCATTTCCCAGTACTTCTCCAGACCTTCCTTATCTTCATCCTAATCATTTATCAAGAATTTCCCTGACCCAATGATTTTTACCTTTAGGGCTGCCCCTCCTAAAATGCCCTGACATCTCTTTGCATCTGCCACAAATCAACCAAGTGCTTAATTCTCAATTTAAATGTTGCATGTATTACGAAACCTGTCCAGCTGTCCTTCTATGCAAAATAATTGCTTTTTCCATTTGTTATGATTGTACTTATTAATGTCTCTTTTATGTCACTTATCACACTGCATCATAGTTAGCTAGAAACTTCTCTTTCTCCTCTGATATGATATAAACCCCAAAGTTAAAGATTACATTTCATACTTACCTATATCCTCAGTTATTTGCACAACAACTGGGCCCTTGTAGTCATTTAATGAATATGAGTATTTATTAAAACGACTTGAACTTTGACTCATAAAAGTATACAAATAACAAAAAAAACCACATAGATCAGAAATTACTATTTGCTATATTGTCTGGGAAGCTACCTGAGTATTTAATTCACATTGTATGTGAAGGCATAACATTGATCTATATATCCTATTAAAATATTATTCCATGGGCAAACTTTCTTAGTCCTCAATCTCCACTAAACAAATTTATTATGTACCCCAACACCTCCATTTTGGTATTCATCTAAGTACTTTCCCTCCTGTGTACAAATGGATAGCCCTCTATTTTACCCCCAAGGCATATTCAAGCTTGAAAAGGGCTGTAGTAATCCAAAAAGAGTAGTGTACGCTGTTCATTCCAGCAAACTATGACTATCAAAGAGAATGCCAAAGGGTATTATTCATTAAAAAATGAATTAACAAGGCTTTCTGCAATTTTGCTGCAGATTTTGCTTTTACAAAAGACTAAAAGAATGCATGATGCAGTGGATCCAAAAGCAAAAAATACATTCTGGCAACTATTCAAATGCAAATTCAGCTATGCTGAGTGTTCAGGTGACAGCCCGGGTTGTTTATGTATTGTCTATCATTGTAACAGTGAAGCACTCAGACAATCTAATTAGGTTATTAAAATTACCTGTTTGAGAAAGACTAGATTTCTCTGAAAGCTTCTATATAAAGCTATTTTTGGATGGCACAGAGAGGTGTACTAGGATCTTTTATGCAAAAGGAAAAAAACCATGAAAAAATCAAAATAGACAAAACAAACAAAATGAAAACCAAAACACACACACACACACACACACACACACACACACAAACACACACAGTTTCTTAAGTCAGGAATTATTTACGGTTTCTGTATAATTATTACATATGAGTTCAAATTGTTTCACTTTATCCCACATATTATGTTTCAAGTTTTTGACTCTCCCTTACTATGCATTAGTAGTTTGAAGCATTCCTTCATTACCAATTCACCTGATCTATCATGTGTATCTTTCCTATGCCTACATCATTATCCTTTAGTGACTCTTGGTTTTGCCATTGTCTTTAATCCTCTCTACTATAAACAACTCTAGAAATTTTAATGGTGTCAGCAGAAAGTAGAAGCAAAATCTTAAGAGGACTGGGCACTGCCTGCTGCCTGAATTTCAGAGTAAAAGCTATGATGCCAAAGTAATCCCTTAGCAACTAATACCCTTAACAAATTAATACCCTCTGTAGGTTCTGCCCAGAGGTATTTCTAATTGTCTATCCTAAAATGCTCAGTTAAATGAACTTTAAATACAATTTTAATTCTAGTAAAACGGACCTCTCTAGTTCAAACACTCTTAAAGAATGTCTTCTGTTTCCATTTGTTAATATTATATAAACCATATGAATGACAACAATGATCCAGTAATACTTTCGAGTTAATTATTATAGCTGAGATGGTTCCTTTCATTTCCAGCCTAGGCAATGTGAAAATAAGCACTTGAGTTGTCCACCCAACTAGATTTAAAGAGTCAGCAACAAGTTAAAAAATAAAAAATATATAATGTATCTAGTATAATTTGGACAACAAAAACAAAATGATAATTATATTTTATGTGTTTTTTTTTCTTATTTTCTGTACAAAGAGAAATATAGATTTGGGCAAAAAAAATCTAACAATAATAAATAATAAAATAATAATTCTAACATTTTCTACATGATTTGGTGTTATTATCTTTGTCTAGTTACATATAGGATGGTAGGAACATTTCATTTGTCAATGTGAAAATAAGTGGAATAAATCTCTATGGATCTAATGTATACTTAGAGTAAGTTGAATTCAGGGATCATTATATTTTATAAAAATTTTAGTCATAATTTCAGCAATTCTCACAGCATAATGTATTGGACATTTACCTTTGCACAGTTGGCACAGGGAAAATTGTTGAATAAATGAAATTTAAAGAATGGTAATTAACAGAAATACCTAACCCATTTAAAAAAGGAAAGAAAAGAAAAGTAATGTTCTTAAAACTTGAGACTGATCATCAAAGTAGCAATCTACATTATGGCCCAATCTGCTTTTGCAGATGTAACTCTACTAGATCCCTACACCTATTTCCTCTTCAGTCATTGCAAATATTTGCAATTTTCAGGACACAATATGCGTGTAATCACATTTACCTTTTTTGACTTTGTTTTCTCTCTCCACAATGCCCTTTTTGCTATGCGCAAGATACTACTGGTTAGACTTCTGTTTCGAGGCATTTCAAAATGTTGTTCTATTATTGAAAAATAGATAAAGGTTCTATATCTCTTAAAAGTGTATAAGTGTTGTACAGTTAAGTGACCAATAGAGCTGAAAGGCAAAAATATAAGGATTTGCATCTCTCAGAAGACCTAAGAAGAAACAGACCTCCTAGATTAATACTGGGTTTGAGCCCAGGTGTTCAGGATTCTCTGCATCGTTGACTGTTATATACCAAGTGTCTAAAATAGTGCCTGACAAATAATAGGCTCTCAAATATTTGTGGAAGGAAGGTAGGGAGGAAGAAAGGAGAAAATAAGGGGGGGAGGGCGGAGAAAGTAGAGAGAAAAGAAGGAGTCCTATGCATGATTTCACATATATATATGAAATTTTATATCCTAGGAGAATTTTTATTACTCTTTACTCTTGAGGGCATTTTATCAAAAACCTCTTCCTTTCCTTCCAAAATTATAAGCCTCTATCCCCTACCTATACTATAACCCTGCCAAGTAGTCATATGAAGATTAAAGATGTTAACTGCAGTACTATTTGCCAGTTAAAAATAAATAAATAAAAATAAAAAAAACTAGAAACAGGAACTTCTTGGGAACATAGTAAAGTGAGAGGACCCTAAATGCAACTCGCCTGAGGGATACAACTAGATAACACTCACATCAGTGTAAAAAAATCCTGGTAAGGGACTCAAAGAGTTGCAGAACAAAATCCACAACTAAATGTACAGAGAAGACAACACTGAAGACGGTAGAAGGGCAAAGATGTAGTGAGCTAAACTCCATGGGTCTGGCCACCAGAAGGAAGGAGCCACAGGTATGGAGAGGTGTGAAAACAGATTATCATACTGGGCAACTGCACAGGGAAGATGAATCCCCATACCATGTGGCTAAGAAAATCAGACATGCCAAATTATCTAAGTTCTTACAACCAGCTGGACTTAGAGTCTGGAACTTTAAAAATCATAGGGTTTGGTTCTGAGAGAGCCTGGAGGGTGGTAGGAAGCAGAGTCCCTGCCCTTAAAGAGAAAGCACCACAAACTGCCTTCAGAAATACAGCACAGAAGCAACAGTTTGAATATCACCTGGGACATACATACAGGAGGGAGAGCTATTTATACATCTCAGAGTTTCCTGTGGGACTTCTCCAGGAACACAGGAGCTCCAGGTACCATTTCCCTCCCCCACTCTGCAGAATAAAGAAACGGCCACCTCCAGGAACCAGTGCGATGTTGAAATTCATTATCTGACATGCTTGCACAGCACCATACCCCCTCCAAAGTGGTCTGCCTCAATCCTGGTGCTGTAGGTCTCCTTTCCCAGAAGACCTGCATGAATTTTGCCAACACTGAATCCCCTAACTACACGAGTTGCAGGACCTCAGTCCCATGGTGGTGGCTGGTCACCTCCTACAGAAAATGTACACACCTTTTTAAAACTGAAGCCCTATCCATTGCACCCTTTGCTGACATGCTCTGGCTACCTTGTTTTCAGCAGTGGCTACACATTGCCTGTTGAAACAGAACAGCACCATCTTTTTAAAAGTGTGCAGCCTGCCTACTACTTTCAGGAGCAAGAGATGTAGCTAACTTTCCTTACACAGAGAAAGAGAGTTACACAAAATGAGGAGAGAGAGAAATAGGTCCCAAATGAAAGAATAGGACAAAATCACAGCAAGAAACCTAAGCAAAATGGAGATAAGTAATCTGTCTGATACAAAATTTAAAGTAATGATCATAAAGATACTCATTGGACTTGAGACAAGTGGAGGGCATCAGTGACTCCCTTACTCTACTCCCTTAGAGATAAAAAAGTAACCAATCAGTGATAAAGAACACAATGAGAGAAATTAAAAATATACTAGATGGAATAAATAGCAGTCTAGAAAAGGTAGAACGAATCAGTGACCTGGAGGACAGAGTAAAAGAAAGTATTCAAACTGAGTAGGTAAGAGAAAAAAATATATTTATGCAAAATGAGAATAGACATAGGGAACTCAGTGACTACATTAAGCTTAAAAACACTCACATCATAGGAATCCCAGAAGAAGAAAAATGAAAAGGGGGACAAAATATTTATTTGAAGAAATAGTAGCTCAAAACTTCCTGAATTTGGGGGAGGAAACAGAAAATCAGATCCAGGAAGCACAGAAATCAACTCAAGTAGGTCCACACCAAGACACATATGAATTAAAACGACAAAAAGGAGTGACAAACAATTTTAAAACAGTAAGAGAAAATAAAATTGTTATGTATAAGGGAAACCTCACAAGCCCACCAGCAGATTTTTATATAAAAACTTTGCTGGTCAGAAGACAGTGGCTTGATATATTCAAAGTGCTGAAAGGGAAAAAAAAAATCTTCAGCCAAGCATACAATATCTAGTAAGGCTATGATTTAGAATAGGAGAGATAGAGTTTCTAAGGCAAACAAAAGTTAAAGGGATTTATGACTCCTAAACTAGCTCTGCAAGAAATATTAAAGGGGTTTCTTTGAATGGAAAGGAAAGACCATAAGTAAAAGTAAGAAAAGAAGGAAGTGCCAAAGCATTAAAAATAAGTATATCTATAAAAATCAGTTAAGGGATGCATAAAATAAAAAATAAATAATAATACACCATGTACCCAAACTATGGGGGGAAGAGAAGAATGGGTTCAACTTTAAGCAATCATCAACTTAAGATAGAAGACATTATATACAAACCTACAGTAACCACAAATAAAAAAACAGTAATATATATGCAAAAAAGTAAGAGAAAGGAATCCAAGTATATCACTAAAGACAGCCAAAGTATGGTGAGAGAAGAGAGTAAGGGAAGCAAGGGACAGAGAAGATCCACAAAAACAAATGCAGAGCAAATAACAAAATGACAAGAAACACACACTTATCAATAATTACTCTGAATGTAAATGGAATAAATATTCCAATCATAATACACAGTGTGACAGAATGGTTAAAAAAAAAAAAAATGACTCGGGGCAGCCGGGGTAGCTCAGCAGTTTTAGATCCACCTTGGGCCCAGGGTATGGTCCTGGAGACCTGGGATTGAGTCCCACCTCAGGCTCCCTGAATGGAATGTAGCCAACTTCTTTCTTTGCCTGTGTCTGTGCCTCTCTCTCTTTCTCTGTGTCTCTCAGGAATAAATAAATAAAATCTTAAAAAAAAAAAGACTCATCCATATACTGTGTACAAGAGACTCCCTTTATACCTAAAGTCACATGCAGATTGAAAGTGCGGGAATCAGGGATCCCTGGGTGGCTCAGTGGTTTAGCACCTATCTTCAGAGCAGGGTGTGATCCAGAAGTCTCAGATGGATTCCCACATCAGGCTCCCTGCCTGGATCCTGCTTCTCTCTCTGTCTCTGCCTCTCTCTCTCCCTCTCTCTCTCTGTGCCTCTCATGAATAAATAAATAAAATCTTAAAAAAAAAAAAAATGAGGGAATGGAGAAACATTTATCATGCAAATGAATGTGGAAAGAAAGCCAGAAAGCAATATTTACATCAGACAAAATTGACTTTAAAGACTGTAACAAGAGACAAAGGACATTATATAATCATTAAGAGGACAATCCAGCAAGATGATATAACAATTGTAAATATTCACACACCCAACAAGGGCACACCCAAATACATAAAACAGTTAGTAACAAATATAAAGGGCCTAACTGATAGTAATACAATAATAGTAGAGGAATTTAGCACCCCACTTATATCAATGGGCAGATCATCTAAACAGAAAAGGAACATAGAAACAGTGGCATTAAATGACACATTGGACCAAATGTGTTTAATAGATGTATTCAGACCATTCCAACCTAAAACAGCAGAATACATATCCTTTTCAAGTGCCCTTGGAATATTCTCCAGAATATATCATATTTTAGATCACGAAAGAAGTCTCAACAATTTCAGACAGATCAAAGTTATCACATGCATCTTTTCTGACCACAGAGCAATGAAACTAGAAATCAATCACAAGAAAAAATCAGGGAAAAGTACAAATACATGGAAGTCAAATAACATTCTACTAAACAATCAATGGGTCAACCAAGAAACAAAAAAGAAAGTTAAAAAAATACATAGAGACAAATGGAAATGAAAACACAATGATCCAAAATCTTTGGGATGCAGCAAATGTGGTTCTATGAGGTGAATTTATAGCAATATAGGCCTATCTGAAGAAGAAAAAAAAAAAAAATCCCAAATAAACAACTTAATCTTACAACCAAAGGAGCTAAAAGAAGAACACACAAAACCCAAATCCAACCAAAAGAAGGAAATAATAAAGATTAGAACAGAAATAGAAGTTTTGTTATGGAAACAAAACAAACAAAGGAACAGATCAATGAAACAAGAGCTGGTACTTTGAAAAGATCAACAAAACTGATAAACCTCTAGCCTGACTCAAAAAAAAAAAAAAAAAGGGATCCCTGGGTGGCACAACTGTTTAGCGCCTGCCTTTGGCCCAGGGCGTGAGCCTGGAGACCCGGGATCGAATCCCACGTCGGGCTCCCGGTGTATGGAGCCTGCTTCTCCCTCTGCCTATGTCTCTGCCTCTCTCTCTCTCTCTCTGTGTGACTATCATAAATAAATAAATAAATAAAAAATTAAAAAAAAAAAAAGGGAAGGAAGAGAAAGAACAAACAGAACAAAGAAACAAATGAACACAACAAAATAAGAGAACTACAAGCCAATATCTCTTATGAACATAGATGCAAAGATCTTCAACAAAAAATTAGCAAACCAAATCCAAAAATATATTTTAAAAAATCACTCACCACCATCAAGTGTGATTTATTCCCAGGATGCAAAGGTGGTTCAATATTGGTAAATCAATTAACATGATACCTTCCATCAGTCAGAGAAATTATAAAAACCATATGATCATTTTGATAGATGCAGAAAAAGCATTTGACAAAATACAACATGCATTCATTATAAAAACTCTCAAAACAGTAGGTTTAGAGAACACACCTCAACATAATAAAGGCTATATATGAAAAACTGACAACTTATATTATTCTTAATGATAAAAAACTGAGAGCTTTTCCCCTAAGGTCAGTAGGAACATTTGTTCTTTTGACCTCTTTCACTGATGAAAGAAATTGAAGAGAAAACAAAGTAATGGACATAAAGTAATTCCATGCTCATGGATTAGAGGAACAAATGTTGTTAAAATATCCATACTATCCAAAGAAGTCTACATACTTGATGCAATCCTTGTCAAAATAACAACAGCATCTTTTACAGAACTAGAAAAATCATGCAATCCTAAAATTTGTATGGAACCACAAAAGATTCCAAATAGCCAAAGCAATCTTGGAAGAGAAAAACAAAATGGAGGTATCACAATCCCAGACTTTTAGTTGTATTACAAAGCTGTAGTAATGAAACAGTATGATACTAGCACAAAAATAGAATAAAATAAAATAAAAATAATTTTTAAAAAAGGATGCACAGATCACTAGAACAGAATAGAAAGCCCAGAAATAAACCCCCAATATGGCCAATTAATCTTTGATAAAGGAGGAAAGGATACCCAATGGAAAGACATTCTCTTCAAGATATGTTGCTGGGATGAAAGTCTCCTAACTCTGGGAAATAAAAAAAAGGTCGTGTAAAGGGAAGTAGGTGGGAGGTTGTGGTAACTGAGTGACCGGCAATGAGGAGGGCACTTGATGGGATGAACACTGGGTGTTATACTTACTATATGTTGGCAGATTGAACTTCAGTGAAAACAAAACAAAACAAAAAGATATGGTGCTAGGAAAACTGGATTACATGCAAAAGAATGAAACTGGACCACTCTCTTACATCAAACACAAAAATAAACTCATGGATTAAGGATCTAAATGTGTGACCTGAAACTATAAAAAACCAGAAGACAGCGTAGGCAGTAATTTTTCTGACACTGGCAATAACATCATTTTTCTAGACATTTCTCTTGATGCAAGGGACACAAAATAAAAAATAAACTATTGGAACTACATCAAAATAATAAGCTTCTGCACAGCAAAGGAAACAACCAACAAAACTAAAAGACAACCTACTGAAAGGGAGAAGATACTTGCAAAAGACATATCAGATAATGGGTTAATATCCAAAATGTATATTGAACTTGTCAAACTCAACACCCAAAAGATGAATAATCCAATTTAAAAATGGGCGGAAGACAAGAACAACCATTTCTCCAAAGACATATAGATGGACAACATACACATGAAAAGATGCTCAACATCACTCTTCATCAGGGAAATACAAACCAAAAGTACAATGAGATATCACTTCACACCTGTCAGTCTGCTTAAAATCAACAATATAAAAAGCAATAAGTGATTGCAAGGATGTGGAGAAAATGGAATCATCTTGCACTGTTGGTGGGAATGCAAACTGGTGCAGCCATGGTGGACGACAGTATGGAGGGTCCACAAAAAAATAAAAATAGAATGACCATATGATCCTGTAATTGTAGTACAAGGTGTTTACCCAAAGAATACAAAAACATTAATTCAAAGGGATACATGCACCCTTATATTTATTGTAGCATGAGTTACAATAGCCAAATTATGGAAACAGCCTGAGTGTATACTGATAGATGGATAAAGATTTCTTATGTATGTATATATACACACATATACACACACAAATATATATAATATATACAAATATGTATATAAAATATGTACATATATAGAAATGCATTCATATATATGTATTTAGCCATAAAAAGAATGAAATATTTCCATTTGCCACAATATGGATGCATCTACAGATAATACTGCTAAGCAAAATAAGCCAAAAAAAGACAAATACCATGATTTCAGTCATATGTGGTATTTAACAAATGAACAAAGGAAAAAAAAGAGGGGGAGACAAACTAAAAAACAGACTCTTAACTATAGAACACAAACAGATAGTTACCAGAGGGGCAGTGGGTGGGGGCATGTGTGAAATAGGTGAAAGAGTTAAGAGGGCACTTATCTTGATGAGCACTGAGCAATAAATGGAATTGTTGAATCACTATATTGTACACCTGAAACAAACATAACACTGCAAGTTAAGCATGCAGAATCATTTTTTTAATTAAAGAACTATGTTAAATGACTATGTTATTCAGAATAGGAAATAAAATCTGATTTAATAATACAATGGAATTTTGAACATAATGAAGTATATCAAACAGAGAAGACTACAGGAATCAATGTAGATAAATCTCAAAATCACAGTTGTGGGGCGCCTGGCTGGTTCTGGTAGAGCATGTGACTCAACTCAGGATTCTAAGCTTGAGCACCATAGTAGATGTAGAGACTACTTAAAAATAAAATATTTTTAAAAAGTCATGATGTGGAGCTAATATAGGAAAGTTATAAATCTCTATATGTACTATACTATATAATACTAAATATTTAAATATTTTAAAACCCCCATAAAATAACAGAATATAGGATTTTTAGATATTTAAAGACAGACAAAAAACTTAAGAAAACATCCAAATGCATAAGAGTTACTATTACTTTAGGTATAGAGGTTGTTAGAAGGGGCAGAAGGTGGGGCTTTAGTTTTTGGTACTGTATTTTACATTTGAGGAAAAATAAGCACATATTCGGAGTGAAAATGATAATGAAGCATTGCATAAAGTTGTTAATATCTATTCAACCTTTGTAATGTATTTATAGGTATACCTACTATATCATTTTCTACTACTTTTTGTGGTTCAACACTAGTGACAATGAGAAACAATTTGTACACTTTACAGCAAAGCAGCCCA
The DNA here is from genome assembly GCF_003254725.2 of Canis lupus dingo. Lineage (NCBI taxonomy): Eukaryota > Metazoa > Chordata > Mammalia > Carnivora > Canidae > Canis > Canis lupus. The sequence continues at coordinate 57,012,336 of NC_064255.1, read as the reverse complement.
TTTGTCTTTCTCATTTCCTTTGTAAGAGCAGTATTTAACTATGGCATAGTTATGGTACCTTCAATAAATACAGAATAAGCTTTGTTATGTAAAAATCAAATTAGTGTATTATTTACTCAGAAAGGTAAACACCAAATGATCCAGGTAAAAAGTATATCAAGATTTCCTTATTGAAATTATGTCTGTTTTATAGATTATTAACTATTTTCAGCAGTTTAAGAGGAAAGAATCTTAAGAATCACATAAGGAAAATCATGCTAAAATGTACCCAAAGGGGCATAAATTGATGATTAAATATTTGCAAAGCTTGATTGAAAGTTAAATTTATCTCTATGTCAAAATTGCAACTATTGCCAAATTTCAATGTCGTATTTTTTCTTCCATTTGATAAGAATGTTGCTTAAGTGCTTTAATTAGCCTCTTAAATTACTTCTTAAAATATCTGGTGATAGGGAAATAAGGATATATTTTTAAATTTAAGCATTCTTATGAGAAATTGATATACTTAGTTTACCCCAAAATGCCAAGGCAGTTACTAAAATGATTTATCTATTATTCAAATAAATATCTGAGCAACTCCAATCATAGAAACTTTACCAAAAATGTTTTATTTTGTTATTTTATGACTTTCAATTTTTAAAAATATTTTTATTTATTTATTCATGAGAGACACACAGAGAGAGGCAGAGACATAGGCAGAGGGAGAAGCCTCTATCAATGTGGGACTCGATTCCAGGACCCTGGCACCACGACCTGAGCCAAAGACAGAAAGAAGCTCAAACACTGTGCCACCTAGACATCCCAACTTTAAATTTTTGAAGTATAAATAGATATAGCAGAATTCTATTCTTAAAAAAATAGATTATATGCCAAAGTTAAATAGGTAAAAGAAATTAGGTGCTTCAAGATCTCAGAGTGAGTGATCTCATTTCTCAAGAATGAATTCCTCAAACACTGACATTGGGCTTTATGTCCCCTAATATTATGGAAGAATAGTATCTATGCAAATTTCTCGGTGATGAGATCTTCATGTATTCCAAGATTGTGTAGTAACACTCGAGTTAAATTCCAGTCTCAGAAAGTATTCATGTCCATGCTCCTGAAATACCCTGGGAAAGAGAATGTCTCACCAACTTTGCTATTCCAGTCATCCCACTTTTCATTCCAAGTTTCCTGGTATAATAAATAACTAAACCATTCAGAATTATGTTTATCATCTTTCCAAATTATGGCAAGTAAAGTCTTTTTCTTTCTTTCTTTCTTTCTTTCTTTCTTTCTTTCTTTCTTTCTTTCTTTCTTTCTTTCTTTTCTTTCTTTCTTTTTCTCTTTTCTTTCTCTTTCTTTCTTTCTTTCTTTCTTTCTTTCTTTCTTTCTTTCTTTCTTTCTCTCTCTCTTTCTCTCTCTTTCTTTCTTTCTTTCTTTCTTTCTTTCTTTCTTTCTTTCTTTCTTTCTTTCTTTCTTTCTTTCTTTTCTCCTAAAATTGTTTTAGTATTTAAACTATGAACTTATTTGCCTTCAGAATCCACTAAAAGATGATCCTTATCAACCATGCGTTTGACTGCGACACATTATTTAACCTGTTTCTTCATCTGTGTGATGGGGTTAATAATAGGACCAATGTAGAAAAACTTTATTTGTAATGAGAACTACATAGTTAATATCTGCAAAATACTTGAAAAAGTGCCCAGCATTTAGTCAAATCTAAATTAGTGCTTGCTAAATTTAAAAGATGAGGGAGATTGATGGGTATTTTATCAATTGCTCTGGCAAATGATGTTTGCTATTGTAACTTTTTAAGTAATGCATCATCAGAAAGTTGAAACACAGCAACATTTTCAAGGCTATAATCCAATGATCACCTCTGACATGATCACCTTTGGTGATTTTTTTCAGTGGTGATGAGAGGCAAAAATTACAACTCTCCACTCCATTTGGATCTGTATTATATCCACAAATCATCCAGCAGCCTCTGACACTAAGTTTTACTATTTAAACAAAAAGTTTCTTCATCTAGTCTGCCTTTTAAATACAAACATAACTAACATTAGTATTATGAACTATTAGTTCATAGTGTGAAGGAGTTTATCTGATTGTTTTTCTCCATAAAATTTAGGAATCCACCATCTGTAAGACATGGATTACAGAGAAAATAGAGATACTGGTGCTACTGAAAAGCTTGAGGTTGCAAAAGAAAAAATATGTACTGTTTTTATCAAAGGATTTATTTTATTTTTCAAAACCTCATACAGGAAAATTGACAAGAGTAAGAAATAATTTTCCAAGGCCTGTGATCTATTATTCCATTTCCCTGGGGAAAGTCCATGAAAAACACTAAGAGAAATGGTTGAATAGGAGTCAAAATGTGAAAAAGAGTGCCAGACTCTGCTTCATATCTATCACTGGACAAATTAAGCTTTTGGCAGCAATAGGCTGGATAACATATATTTCTACCCCTTTCCTAAATTGACCTCTAAATTATAATTTTTCATATTGAAAAGCTTCGCACAACACTGATTTGTGCTGAAGAAAAGGAATGTCAGTAAAATTGATGTATTAATAAAGCTATTATGAGGTAGAGAATAAAAATTCTAGCAACCTAAATGTGTGCTTTGAGAAAATTAGAATTTCTTGTAGACTTAGTTTCCTAAAACATAAAACAAAATAACTGGGGCAAAATTTCAGTATCTATGTGAGTTTCAAGATCCTCAATTCAATGAGTGATCTTCTGGTTCACCTTTAAAGCAGTGTCCATATTGGCTTTAGAGAGGGTCTAAGGATAGACCTTTCTTTCAAAAACAAGAGGTCACTACCATTGACATCAATAAAAATTTCCTTTGTCTTTAAGCCTGCATTGCTCACATATCATATCTTCTGAATTATTCCAAGAACAGAAGGAACAGTTTGATGTGAACAAGAGGGTAAATGCTAGTGCCATAATTCTCAGATGCCTGTCACAAAAATTGGAGACAGAGCTCATTGCAATCAGCGATGATTTCGGTAAAGGAATAATAAAGAGAAAAGCTGTCACTGAAAGTGGTTTTGAATAAAGGAGGAATCTAGAAGAAAGAAATAATTATTATTTTGAAATCTGACATCTTTTTATATCCTGAAATTCCAATATATATTGACTGATTTTTTAGTTTACTTGTTACATGTAGGCAGAATAATGAAAGCTATAATGTCAAAGACTAAACTGAAGTACACATATGACTGTCACATCATCATCATCATCATCATCAATTATATTGTTGAAAACCTACAGGGTATATGATACTATGCTATGAATAATTGGTTTTCTTCTCCCCAGTTTAGCTTAGAATGTTTTTCCCCAATTGTTTCAGAGAAAGGAAAACTCTCAATCTATCTCCATTCCTGAGACTCTATCTTTCAGATTAGGCGAATATAGCCTGAAAGTGATCTACCATCACGAGAAAGAAAAACATATAAGTAAATGTTTCCTGCTCTTGAATGTCCCTTTATTTTCTGATATATGATTTTCTCCTTCCCTTTGTATTGTGAACACAAAACTAGGACAAAATTTAAAACCATACAAAGAACTTCATCCCCCTCAGATATGTGAAGCTATAAAACTGATTGACAAATTTAAAAGTTATAATTATGTAAGCACAAAGAGATAACAGACCAATTTACAGAATTAGTGAAAGGCATGATTTTTATTATACCTCTCATATATTTCTTATATATATTCTTCATATCAAGAAGGATAAATACGAAGAGACATATCTAGATATACTATAGTAAAACTGCAGGGAAAAAAGTAAAAACAAAAAAAAAACAAGAGTTGGAATAAAAGACAAATTGTCTATATGTAAAAATATTTAGACTAATGTCCAACTTCTTGATGCACCAATGGAAGCTGGAAATCAGTGAAAGATCTTTAAAATGTTTGGGAGAAAATGAACGTAAACCTTGAATTGTGCACTAGTGAAGCTATATTTCAAAAATGATTAAATGAAAAATACTTCAAACATAATCTGTATTTATTATCAATAAATTCAAGTAAAGAAGGAGTATATTCCCTAAAAAAGCTTTAGTGAAACCAATAAGATGGTCTGAAATGCAAGAAATAATAATAAGCAAACAAAATGTCTTTAAACTTTCTTTTTAGGAATTCTAAACAGAAATTACAAATAAGAAATCAGAGCTCTTGGGTGGTTCAGTGGCTTAAGCATGGGACTCTTGGGCTCAGCTCAAGTTATGATATCATAGGTCGTGGAATCAACCATGCGATGGGCTCCCAGCTCAGCAGGGAGTCTGCTTGAAGATTCTCTCCCTGTACCCTTCCCCCACTCACCTGTGTGTGTGTGCAGGTGCTTTCTCTGTCTCTCTCTCTCTCTCAAATAGATAGATCTCTTTTTTAAAAAAGCAAATAGTAAAAATAAAAAATCTCTAACTTATGGACTCAGAAAAACACCAGATATAATAAACTAGAAAATAAGAGCAGAAAAATGAGAAGAGGGTAAATCATCCAGATGTGAAACACCCTAAGATCTTTGTATTGTTCGTTACAAAAAGATATTGATTGAGAAAGACCCCCTCAGCCTAGGATGTAGATTGCTAGAAATAGTATCACTCTAAACCTAACAACAAGAAAAAGCTCTCTGAAGTCATCAGAAGTCTGAGATCATAGGACAACCAAGTAGCCTGAAATCTAAGACCTTAGAAGAAGAGAAACCGCCTGAGTCCCGGCTGACGTGTGACTATGCAGAGGAGGAAACCATTGCAGAAATTATATGAGAGTAAAAGAATATAGCTTTTTAATTTACAAATTGCTAGTGACTAAGTATGAGTTAGGATGAGAATATAGAAACTATGGCAGTCACAGCTACAATAAGAGGAGTTTATACTGATGAAATAAAACTTTCACAGGCTCTACCAAGGTCATAAAAGAGGACTGTTACAGGCAGGAAACTAGAGAAAAATTCCCTTATTGATGAGATCTCCTCAAGATGGATGAAGGCATCAATTCCAGTGAGGAATGGGCCTCCACCCAATCTATTATCACTATAGAAGAAAAGTCTTCTGGTGCCGGAGAGCAAACCTCATTGTTGGCAAGGGACAGATGAAGAGAGAAGGTGATAGGGTAACATCTTTCAAGTACTGTAAACATTTAGAAACTGTCACCAAAAATGTGTTTCAAAAATTAAGATGATGAAATAAAGGTTTTATAAATGGAAAAATACCTACGGGAATACATTTTCAGTAGCCATATCCTAAAATGAAACTCAAAGGAAGTTCTTAAGGCAAAAGAAGCATGATATGAAAGAGTAGCTTAGATCTACAAAAAGAAATAGAAATCTCCGGAAATGGTGAAAATAAAGGAATATATTTTAAAAACTTAATTATTCTAAAATTAGTATGTTAGGCAAAAATACCAACAATATATTATGTGATTTATAACATATGTAATATTGAAATGTATGGCGACAACAAAACAAAAAATGAAAGTGCAGAACTGGAAGGATGAGGTTTAAGTGTCCAGGAGTAGGCATAAAGAAGATATTACTTGAAGGGGGATATGACTGAAGATTTATCACTTAAACCCTAGAGAATACAAATATACATAATAATCTAAAATCATTCGATTTGGGGAATAAATTGAAAAAATACAATGTTAAAATCCATGTAGCTCATTCTATCTTTATATCTGGTAAGGTAAGACCTCCAAAGTTGTCCTCCAAGATTGTCTTGACCTTCACATTGCCATAGAATTTAAGAGTAACCCTATCAGTGTTCACACACACAAACACACACACACACATTAAAATGTTGATTGAAATTGCATTACGTATTGACAAGAGTATAATATCTAAATGTTATTATATTTTATGAATATAATATCTAATCTTTCAGTCCAAAATGATGAAAAATCCTTCAATTATTTGGTTTCTTTTTTTATTGGAGTTCAATTTGCCAACAGAAAGCATAACACCCAGTACTCATCCCAACAAGTGCCCCCCTCAGTACCTATCACCCAGTTACCCCAACACCCCACCCACCACCCCTTCCACCACCCCTTGTTTGTTTCCCAAAGTTAGGAGTCTCTCATGTTCTGTCACCCTCACTGATTTTTCCCAGTCATTTTCTCTCCTTTCCCCTTTATTCCCTTTCACTATTTTTTATATTCCCCATATAATGTTTGTCCGTCTCCGATTGACTTACTTCACTCAGCATAATACCCTTCAGTTCCATCCATGTTGAAGCAAATGGTGGGTATTTGTCGTTTCTAATGGCTGAGGAATATTCCATTGTATACATAAACCACATCTTTATCCATTCATCTGTCGACGGACACCGAGGCTCCTTCCACAGTTTGACTATTGTGGACATTGCTGCCATAAACATCGGGGTGCAGGTGTCCAGCCGGTTCACTACATCTATATCTTTGGGGTAAATCCCCAGCAGTGCAATTGCTGGGTCTTAGGGCAGGTCTATTTTTAACTCTTTGAGGAATCTCCACAGTTTTCCAGAGTGGCTGCACCAGTTCACATTCCCACCAACAGTGCAAGAGGGTTCCCCTTTCTCCACATCTCTCCAACACTTGTTGTTTCCTGTCTTGTTAATTTTCCCCATTCTCACTGGTGTGAGGTGGGATCTCATTGTGGTTTTGATTTCTGTTTCCCTGATGGCAAGTGATGGGGAGCATTTTCTCATGTGCTTGTTGGCCATGTCTATGTCTTCTTTGGTAAAATTTCTGTTCATGTCTTCTGCTCATTTCATGATTGGATGCTTGTTTCTTTGCTGTTGAGTTTAATAAGTTCTTTATAGATCTTGGATACTAGCCCTTTATCTGATATGTCATTTGCAAATATCTTCTTCCATTCTGTAGGTTGTCTTTTAGTTTTGTTAACTGTTTCTTTTGCTGTGCAGAAGATTTTTATCTTGATGAAGTCCCAATAATTCATTTTTGCTTTGTTTCCTTTGCCTTCATAGATGTTATCTTGCAAGAAGTTGCTGTGGCCAAGTTCAAAAAGGATGTTGCCTCTGTTCTCTAGGATTTTGATGGATTCTCATCTCACATTTAGATCTTTTATCCATTTTGAGTTTATCTTTGTGTATAGTGTAAGAGAATGGTCTAGTTTCATTCTTCTGCATGTGGCGGTCCAATTTTCCCAGCACCATTTATTGAAGAGACTGTCCTTTTTCCAGTGGATAATCTTTCCTGCTTTGTCGAATATTAGTTGACCATAAAGTTAAGGGTCCACTTCTGGAATCTCTATTCTGTTCCATTGATCTATGTGTCATTTTTGTGCCCGTACCACACTGTCTTGATGATCACAGCTTTGTAGTACAACCTGAAATAAGACATTGTGATGTACCTGGCTCTGGTTTTGTTTTTCAATATTCCCTTAGCTATTCGGGGTCTTTTCTGATTCCATACCAATCTTAAGAAGATTTGTTCCAACTCTCTGAAGAAAGTCCATGGTATTTTGATAGGGATTGCATTAAACGTGTAAATTGCCCTGGGTAACATTGACATTTTTACAATGGTTATTCTTCTAATCCATGAGCATAGAATATTTTCCATCTCTTTGTGTCCTCCTCAATTTCTTTCAGAAGTGTTCTGTAAGTTTTAGGATATAGATCCTTTACCTTTTTGGTTAGGTTTATTCCTAGGTATCTTAAGCTTTGGGGTGCAATTGTAAATGGAATTGACTCCTTAATTTCTCTTTCTTCAGTCTCATTGTTAGTGTATAGAAATGCCATTGATTTCTGAGCATTGATTTTGTATCCTGCCACACTGCCAAATTGCTGTATGAGTCCTAGCAATCTTGGGGAGGAGTCTTTTGGGTTTTCTAGGTACAGTATCATGTCATCTGCAAGGAGGGAGAGTTTGACTTCTTCTTTGCCAATTTGGATGCCTTTTATTTCTTTCTGTTGTCTGATTGCTGAGGCTAGGACTTCCAGTACTATGTTGAATAGCAGTGGTGAGAGTGGACATCCCTGCCATGTTCCTGATCTTAGGGGAAAGGCTCCCAGTGTTTCCCCATTGAGAATGATATTTGCTGTGGGCTTTCCATAGATGGCTTTTAAGATGTTGAGGAATGTTCTCTCTAGCCCTACACTCTGGAGAGTTTGGATCAGGAATGGATGCTGTATTTTGTCAAATGCTTTCTCTGCATCTTGAGAGGATTATATGGTTCTTGATTTTTCTCTTGTTGATATGATCTATCACATTGATTGCTTTATGAGTGTTGAACCAGGCTTGCATCCCAGGGATAAATCCCAGTTGGTCATGATGAATACTCTTCTTAATGTACTGTTGGATCCTACTGGTTAGTATCTTGTTGAGAATTTTTGCATCTGTGTTCATCAGGGATATTGGTCTATAATTCTCCTTTTTGGTGGGGTCTTTGGTTTTGGAATTAAGGTGATGCTGGCCTCATAGAATGAGTTTGGAAGTACTCCATCCCTTTCTATCTTTAGGAACAGCTTTAGTAGAATAAGTATTGTTTCTTCTCTAAACGTTTGATAGAATTCCCCTGGGAAGCCATCTGGCCCTGGACTTTTGTGTCTTGGGAGGTTTTGGATGAGTGCTTCAATTTCCCCCCTGGTTATTGGCCTGTTCAGGCTATTTCTTCCTGTTCCAGTTTTGGTAGTTTGTGGTTTTCCAGAAATGCGTCCATTTCTTCTAGATTGCCTAATTTATTGGTGTATAGCTGTTCATAATATGTTTTTATAATCATTTGTATTTCCTTGGTATTGGTTGTGATCTCTCCTTTTTCATTCGTGAAATTATTTAGAGTCTTTTCTCTTTTGTTTTTAATAAGGCTGGCTAATGGTTTATCTATCTCATTAATTCTTTCAAAGAACCAACACCTGGTTTTGTTGATCTGTTCCACAGTTCTTCCAGTCTCTATTTCATTGAGTTCTGCTTGAATCTTTATTAACTCTTTTCTTCTGCTAGGTGTAAGTTTTATTTGCTTTTCTTTCTCCAGTTCCTTTAGGTGCAAGGTTAGCTTGTGTATTTGAGTTTTTTTCCAATTTTTTGAGGGATGCATGTATTGAGATGTGTTTCCCTCTTAGGACTGCTTTTGCTATATCGCAAAGATTTTGAATGGTTGTATCTTCATTCTCATTAGTTTCCATGAATCTTTTTTAATTCTTCTCTAATTTCCTGGTTGACCCTTCCATCTTTTTAACAGGATGGTCTTTAACCTCCATGTGTTTGAATTTCTTCCAAATTTCTTCTTGTGATTGAGTTCTAGTTCCAAAGGATTATGGTCTGAAAATATACAGGGACTGTCCCAATCTTTTGGTATCAGTTGAGACCTGATTTGTGACCCAGTATGTGGTGTATTCTGGAGAAAGTTCCATGTGCATTTGAGAAGAATGTGTATTCACTTGCGTTTGGATGTAAAGTTCTGTAAATATCTGTGATATCCATCTGGTCCAGTGTATCATTTAAAGTTCTGGTTTCTATGGAGATGTTGTGCTTAGAAGATCTGTCATTTGCAGAAAGCGCTAGGTTGAATTCTCCCAGTGTAAGTTTATTATTATCTAAATATGTCTTTACTTTGGTTATTAATTGATTGATATACTTGGCAGCTCCCTTATTAGGGCCATAAATATTCAGGTTTGTTAGGTCCTCTTATTGGATAGATCCTTTAAGTATGATATACTGTCCCTCTTCATCTCTTACTACAGTCTTTGGGATAAACTTTAATTTATCTGATATGAGGATTGCTATGCCAACTTTCTTTTGAGGACCATTTGAATGGTAAAAGGTTCTCCAACCTTTCATTTTGAGGCTGTAGGTGTCCTTAGGTCTAAGATGAGTCTCTTGTAGACAGTAAATAGATGGGTCTTGCTTTTTTATCTAGTCTGAAACCCTGCATCTTTTGATGGGATCATTACGCCCATTCATGTTCAGAGTTACTACTGAAAGATATGAATTTAGTGTCATCATAATATGTACTCAGTCCCTGGTTTTGTGGTTTATTTCTTTGGACTTCCTGTTTCTTTTACAGAAAGAGTCCCCCTTAAAAATTCTTGCAGAGCTGGTTGGTGGTCACATATTCCTTCAGTTTCTGCCTATCTTGGAAGCTCATTATCTCTCCTTCTATTTTGAATGAGAGCCTTGCTGGATAAAGTATTCTTGGCTGCATGTTCTTCTCATTTAGGACCCTGAATATATCCTGCCAGACCTTTCTGGCCTGTCAGGTCTTTGGAGAGGTCTGCTGTTAATCTAATATTTCTCCCCATATAAGTTAGGGATCTTTTGTCTCTTGCTGCTTTAAGGATTTTGTCTATATCCTTGGATTTTGGAAGTTTCACTATTAAATGTCGAGGCATTGAACAGTTTTCATTGATTTTAGGGGGGATCTCTGTATCTCCTGGATCTGAATGCTTGTTCCTTCCCCAAGTTAGGGAAGTTCTCAGCTATGATTTGTTCAAATACACTTTCTGGTCCTCTGTCCCTTTCTGCGCCCTCTGGAATCCTAATTAAACGTAGATTTTTCCTTCTGAGGCTGTCATTTATTTCCCTTAACCTTTCCTCGTGGTCTTTAAATTGTTTTTCTCTTTTTTCCTAAGCTTCCCTCCTTGCCATCAACTTGTCTTCTGTGTCACTCACTGTTCTTCTACCTCATTAACCCTCGTCATTAGGACCTCCAGTTTGGATTGCATCTCACTTAATTGACTTTTAATTTCGGCCTGATTAGATCTATATTCTGCAATCATGAAGTCTCTTGAATCCTTTATGCTTTTTTCTAGAGCCAGCAGTAGCTTTATAATTATGCTTCTGAATTGGCTTTCTAACATAGAATTGTAATCCAAAATCTGTAACTCTGCGGCAGAGGGTACTGTTTCTGAATTTTTTTTTTTTTTTTTTTTTTTTTTTTTTTTTTTTTACGGAATTCTTTCTAGTCATTTTGCTCAGTGCAGAGTTGCTAAAAACGAGTTGTACTGGAAAAAGGAAGAGAAAAAAAAATAAGAGAGGTATCCTCTGGTTCTATGTACTGTAAATCCGTCGACTTCCCCTGGAGCTTCCCAGCACTGCCCAGTCCAGAACTTGCTCTTCCCCTGTCCTTCCAGCAGGTCTTCTGGGGCAGGGCCTGCTGTGCTGGTTCTCAGGTGTGTGCACCTGGGGGAGCTGCCCCCCTCCACCTCGCCAGGTGCACGGCCCAGTGGGAGCTGTTCACCTCGTGAGGCCCCTGTTCCCTGGCGGCCCCGCCCCCCCAAGCACAGGGTGACCCCAGGAGGGACACCCCCACTGGCGGCGGCCAGGTCCCCAGCCCTGGAGTCAGCTCCCCAGGAACCACCGCAGTCTCCCGGTCCGCAGGGGCCTGGGTGCTCCCGGGGCGGGGGGCGCTGCCCTGCACAGCTGGGGGCCCCGGGGCAGGAGCGTCCTCGCCGTCCTGGGCCCTCCCCGCCTCCGCCTGTCCCGGGGGGAGCAGGAGCTCGGTGTCCCCGGTGCCCTGGGATCGGGGCCTGCGCCACGGACATCGAGCTCCCGGGGTGGGGCTCCCGAAGGCAGCAGGTGCAGCCCCCCCGCCCCCCCGACCCCCCCCCCCGACCCCCGGCTTCTCCCCGAGGCCCCCCCAGCCCCCCCGACCCCCGGCTTCTCCCCGAGGCCCCCCCAGCCCCCGCCCTCTCCCAGCTCGGCCGCGGGGTGCAGCCTCTCCCCGGCCCCCTCCTCCGTGAGTGACCCTGGGAGCCTGGAGGCCCCGCGGCCCCTCCCGGTCCTGCCCGAGGTCCCTGCCAGCGCTTCTCCTTCTCCGCGGAGGAATCGGGGGTCGGTGAGGTTCCCGCTGCTCCGGGCGGGGCTCCCCTGTCCCGGGGGCTCTCCCGGGGCCTCAGCCCAGCCCCCGCGGGGCCTCCCCCACTGGTTCTTTTCTATTTTTTATCGTCTTCCTACCCTGTTAGAAGGTCAAACCCTTCTCTCGGTAGCGTTCCCGCTGTTCTCTCTTTAAATCTCTGGTCGAATTCATAGGTTTTCAGGATGATTTGAAAGTTATCCATGTGAGTTTTTGGGGCCGGGTGGGGTGAGGACCCTGCTCCTCCGCCGTCTTGCCCCGCCCCCCAATTATTTGGTTTTACTTTGATTTTGCCTCTATAGTGATTTGTAGTTGTGCATATAAATACATAAAACCTCTTACTAGTTTTGTTCTTAGTTATGTAAATTCGGTGCTATGTTAAGTTTTATATTTTTATTTATATATATATAACAAATGTATATTTATATTTTTATGAATTTCATATTCTACATGTTTGTATATATAAATACAATTGATTTATTTCCAGGAAAATTGCTACTTCACTTATAAACTCCAAGAATTAATCTGTTTTCTCTTTTGGGTTTTCTGAATACAAAAAGCAAGTGTTATGCACACTGACATATTTTTATTTCTTCCTTTCCAATATGTATAACATTTACTTATTTATGTTATCATATGATAGTAGCTGGAAATGATGATGAAATGTTGAATATATGTGATGGCAACAGAAATTCACACCCAGAAGAAAAACTTGATTTCAAAGGAAAATTCTTTAACTCAGTGATTATTGTGGTATTTGTTTTTCTCTTGTCATTCCTGTCACTAGGTTAAGACGTTCCTCTCCTTTTTCTAATTTGCTAATATTTTTCTATAAAAAGTGTTAACCTATTAATGTATTTTTCTGCATCTATTTAGATAGTCACATGACTTTTATTTTGTTAATGTGACGTTATTTTCATTATCTACAGTTAAGGAAATTTTATAATCTTGATTTGGAGCAGCAATATTTGCTTAGGTGTTTAGCATTAATGTTCATGCAGCTTATTGGCCAGTATTTATTTTCCTTTCTTGTAATGTCTTTGACAGTTTTAGGGATCAAAAATATATATGTCTCAAAAAAGTGATTACAGAATTATTTATCCAATAAGGCTATCTGGCCAGGATAAGCAGAAAAAGCAGAAAAAGAAGAAGGATGAGCAAAAGGGAATTTGTACATACGTATACACACACACTTATATATTTAACTCAGGGAATTAATTTTCTCTAAGAGATAGTCTTGATATTATTAAATTTCAGATGAGGAAAAATTTTGCATAATTTTATATTACTAAAACTGCATATTAGAGACCAATTTATTTTAAGATGCACATTGCAACATCTGGTAAATCTGGCTATAACTATGCATAATTTGAGAAGGGAGTTGGACCACAGTGTACATTTTTGGTCAAATATTTAATGTGTCCTGGGGGTATACTTAATTTTAGTAATGTTCTGATAAATTTCAGATGTTTTTAGGGTAACATCTAAAAGACAATCATATATATTCTTGAAATGCTGAGCTGCCCATTCTGTTGATCGTATTTGAAACATAGGAAGAGTACCAAGAATAAGAAATGTGGTGCTATGAAGGAGTGGGCATAAGTTTTTGGAGGAAGTAATACCCTCTTCCAAGAGGAGGTATGCTTTTGTCCTAAGTGCAGATCTTGAAGTGCAACAGCAGAAATTTCATGAAGAGCTTATGTGAAGTATTCTAACCTGAAGGAGGAAAGCAAGTCTTCCTCTCCTTTCTCTCACCCACAGGAAAATAATTCTCACTTGGATCAAGGTCTTAATGATTGTTCTCTAATACTAAGCCTAAGACCCACAATGAGAAGAATGTTCCTTATTTGGTTTGAGTGGTATTTTACAATGGGATGTGACTTTGGAATGTTTTGCTTTGCTGTTCTCTTTCAGGTTCTTTCCTCAATAACACTGTGCAGTCAGATAGCCTGGTGCACCCTCTTTTACCTCTTTAAATGCTTTCTCGGGCAGCCCGGCTGGCTCAGTGGTTTGGCGCCACCTTCAGCCCAGGGCATGATCCTGGAGGCCTGGGATCAAGTCCCACATCAGGCTCCCTGCATGGAGCCTACTTCTCCCTCTGCCTGTGTCTCTGCCTCTCTTTCTCCTCTCTGTGTATTCTCATGAATAAATAAATAAAATCTTTTAAAAATAAAATAAATGCTTTCTCTGTATCCAATTAGATATGTGAGTATTAGGAAATAAGTCAAGGAAAATGGCTTAATCACATCTCAGACAAATTTACCAGAGAATGGAACAATATAAAGATTTGGGGTCAACACTCCAGGAAATAACAATTACTGAATTTAACTCAGTGCTAGAAATAAACCTCATGTGTCTAGAATGCTGGCTAGTAGCATCTTAAGTTCCTGAGACCTAAGGATATTACTCAAAGATTTTTCTAACAGACAGAGCTAATAACTTTTATTTATTTAATCATAAAGAATTGTACTGTAGACTGAGTGCCAAAAAAGACTTAGACATAAAATTATCCATGAAATTCAAGGAAGAAGAGATCACAAGTAACAAGAATTAAAAGAGAAATCCATTTAAGAAGAAATTTTCCGTGATTAACTGCATTCTGAACCCACTCAAGGTTCCTATGTTATGAGAGAGACCATATTCACATAAAGGATAACTGTGTGAAAAGATTTCTTTTGGGGTGTTGGGTGGTTCAGTGAGTTGACCAATTTGATTCTTGTTTTCGGCTCAGGTCATGATCTCAGAGTGCTAAGACCGACCATCATTCTCAGTAGGGAATCTGCTTGAGATTCCCTCTCCTTCTCCCTCTTCCCCTCCCCCTGCCCAGCTCATGTACTCTCTCAAATAAATCAACATTTCTTTTTTTTTAAGATGTCTGTCTCTCTCTCTCTCTTACACACACACACAAATACAAACACACAGAAACATCTCATATTCCTGTGCCCATTTAGATTGCATTCAATTCCTCTTATGTGAGAAGATGAAAATATGAGGAATAAGAGAGATACAAGGTCACTGTCTGTGCTTATGTTATGATTTGTTCAAGTGCGCCTAGGTCTTGATGCATATTTGGACTGGATTTTTATACTGAGAACATATATTTATGACTCTCAGGAATAATTAACACATTTTTCCTTGTGTCTTTGTAGCTTTGAAAAGGAAAGATCTGGAATTATGGTAAAGAAGGGTCATCTCCCAATTCCCAATGCAAACATTTATTTGCTTGTAGGACATGACTACATTACCATTCATCTATCCTCTAAAATAGAGCTTCTTCCAAATCACTTTGTATTCCTTATTAGTAACTTCATACCCTATAATGAACAACAAAGTACTTGGAAGCACTAGACACTTATGAAATATTTTTGAACTAGGCATTGGTTAAAAGAAATAGAATGAATTAATGACACAAGAAATTACACATTATCTCTGGAAGACAATGCAATTTTTGTCTATTTTCAAATAATCAGGATAGCTTTGCTATTCTTTTCATTCATTTGTAGCCATTCTCTACTCAATAATTGACTAATTCAATATCCTCTTTACAGACTGATTAAGACCTTTTATTGCTAGTAAAAATGGATAAAAAATATATTGAAATATATTACTGCTCATAGAAATAAATGTGTTGCTTTCTCTTAATAATTACATTCTTTCTTATAATTCATATTCATAGAATATGGTCATAGAATTTTATTAATTTAATCAGCTTCACAAAAAACAAATGGTCACTGAAAATGTCAGTCAAATCAGTTGCCTGCTTAAATTGATGAGTCCATTCAGCTAAAGTGGATATTCTACTACACAATTATTCATAGAGCTACCTTTGTAGCTGTAAATGATCTGACATAAAGCAAAAGAAGTTACAAAACTTAAGAATGAATGTGTTGTTCTTCGTGTGTGAATGTAATGTTCTATTTACAATCAAATCTGATAAGATGTCAATTAGTTCCTTGACTTATTTCTGAGCTGCTTGATGCAGAATGGTGTACAATTTAATTCAGTGCTCCTGTATCTTGGAAGATAATAGTCAAAGTATATTATTCTAAGAACTTTTATTGAAGTAATAAATAGAATTTAAAATTAAGATTAAAAAAAAAAAAAGCTATCGGGATCCCTGGGTGGCGCAGCGGTTTGGCGCCTGCCTTTGGCCCAGGACGCGATCCTGGAGACCCGGGATCGAATCCCACGTCGGGCTCCCGGTGCATGGAGCCTGCTTCTCCCTCTGTCTCTCTCTCTGTGACTATCATAAATAAATAAAAATAAAAAAATATATTTAAAAAAAAGCTATCTAACATAGACAGTGACTCTGTCCCAGTTAAATCAGTATTGTAGGCACGGAAATATGCACTTGTGTAGATTGATGGTTCTTCAGAGAAATGACCTAAGATGTCAAGAGAAACATTAGAGAATGGAAGTCTTCAAGGAAAATGTCTCTGTGATTGCTCTCACATTGAGATCTTTGCTCATCTTTCTCAGTTGAAGCAGCTTGTGAAGATTGCTGACAGGAAAAATGTTACAGATAAGAATTCAGACCATCTGAAGAATTTGTCTTTAATACAACCATGTGCAAGGGAAAGTCCATGATATGAGTGTGTGAGTAGACAGTAGCTGTGAGTGTGCAATGTAGCAGAATTTTCATAGTACTCCTCCAAGTGTTCCTATGAAACAGATTATGATAGGTCTACCCCTGGGGAAGAAGAGAAAGTTGTGGCATAAGGACTTGCTCTATCCATAACCAGGCATCTACTTTTCACCTACAATTCAAAATGACATGAAAGAATTTATGGAAACTCTTGACACTCTAGTTCCCTGTGGGAGTGCAGAATTGCTCCACCTCCCAACCTACTACATCCATTATAACCCAGGGCAATTTTAAAACTCTTAGCTCTAGAGCCCCACTTTATTTGTTTGTTCATTTTGCTTTGCTTTAATATACTTCAGATATCATTTTCCATTATGCCAATTAGAAATGAAGAAAATGATGTATATAAGAAGTGGTTAAATATTCTATTTATTTTTATGAAATTAAATGGCATAATTTGCTTTTTAAGTTATTGCTATAAATATTTAGAATAGAGGAGAAGGTAGTAAAACTAATGTTAGGAGATAAGATGATGATGGCTTGAGGAGGACCTGTGGTCCTTATAGGAAACAGATAATAAACCATTACTGATGTTTCAGAGGTGTAAGTGAAAGGGTCCTGGGAGTTCGGACCATGTAAAATATTTTTAGACAAGTTCTTATTTTTGCATACACTGTTTTATCACTTATGAGATTCAAGATGTATCTCTTTTCTAAAGATGTTAATGACCATTAGCTCTCAATAATAAACAACTGGGCATTACTTTCATAAACAAACATTTCTCCATTATAGTACTTTTGCCATAAATCTTCTGACTCTTTAAGGGCAGGTATATTTATGTTTGCCAAATTTTTATTCCTGTAATTTAGCATGCTGCATAGAAAATAGAATATACGATTTTTGGTCATGAATGAAATTTATTTAAATAAATTTTTAAAATTAAGTATGAATGACTCAAAAAATTGAATAGGTAATGATGTTATTACTTAAAGGATCATGAAGAGAAATATGTTGTGGGGTTTTGTCTGTTATGAATATTTTGGAACATTAAAATAATGATTTCAAGGGATGCCTGGATGGCTCAGCGATTGAGCAACTGCCTTCACTCTGGGCGTGATCTCAGAGTTCCGAGATCGAGTCTCAACATTGGGCTTCCTGCATGGAGCCTGCTTCTCCCTCTGCCTGTGTCTCTGCCTCGATCTCTCTCTCTCTGTATGTCTCTCATGAATAAATGAGTAAAATCTCCTAAAAAAATAAAAAATAAATATTTCAAATAAACCACTGTGAATGCCACCTAGAATATTTGTATTTATAGTGAAGATATGATTGGAAATCACCAATTCAAAGACAGTATTTAAAGTCATGAGGATTAAATGAAATAATCATATTAAATAAAACAATCATGGAAAGAAAAAAACATATAAATCAACAAAAATAAGAGCGCTTTCACTGGACTTGAGCAAAACTAATTCAATGAGAGACACAAGAGAAGATAGATTCAGAAGGATGAATAATAGTAACTAAAGCTAAAAGAGGACACTAGAGAGGATACTTTCACAGAAACAAGGGGAAAAAAGCTTCAGAAAAAAATGTGTAAAAAAGAAAAGGAGATGTGTGTTTTATTGCACTAAGCCTTAGGGGACAAAAACCAAATATGTATCCCACAATGAAAGACTATGGAAAATACAAGAAGATAGGAATAAAGCACAAGACAGTCATAAATTTTTATTTTATTTTATTTTTTTTTAATTTTTTTTAATTTTTATTTATTTATGATAGTCACAGAGAGACAGAGAGAGGCAGAGACACAGGCAGAGGGAGAAGCAGGCTCCATGCACCGGGAGCCCGATGTGGGATTCGATCCCGAGTCTCCAGGATCGTGCCCCGGGCCAAAGGCAGGCGCCAAACCGCTGCGCCACCCAGGGATCCCAGTCATAAATTTTTAAATGGTGATAGCTCAAAAATTAGAAGACAGAAATTATTCTAACTAGGTGAGTCATCCAAGGCGTGCCTAAAGATATATTACTAGATCATTGTGTTGAATAACCACCAATATTCCAGATAAAGTTGGATGTTTAAGATGTGAGAGTACCATGTGGAAAGAATAAGAGTAAGAACGTCAGAATTTAGAAACCCACGAGTGTTTAGAATGAATGCATCATAGAGTCTAAAAGATGGGGCTAAAAGTTAAGTGGATCCCATTAATAGGATTCCACTCATGAACAACTCCCTAATCTATGCTAAGGAGATCTGGCTTTGTCCTAAATTTTTAAGAAAGCGTTGACAGATTTTAAACAGAGGAGTTAAATGATCTGATTTTTATTTTATAAATACCATCATGTCATAAACATTGCAGTTGGAAAAATGGGAGGTAGGGAGCATCTTTAGGAAGCTGATTCTTCTCTCAAGAAGAAACCATAAAATTCAGAACTAAGATTATGAGCATATGGAAATAATGCCAGCCTGTGGAGTTATAGAAGAGAAAGCAAATTGAAAGATTTTAGGGATTTGTATACAGCCTCTGGCAAGTCTCAGCATCTCAGAGCTGTAGGGTTTTGAACAAAACTGTGAATCTTTTGCAAATAAGTCTCATACTTTAAGAAACAGATTTTGGCTTGCCTTTTGGCCCTGCATGAGAGTCTAATAACCTCCAAACTGAACTGCTTTTTATGAACTAGGTATTATCTGATCCAGAGACCCATACATATGGGATATGCAGCAGCATTCCATCATCAAGTGGAAGCAATATGATGAACAAACAGTCCTATGATGAACAAATTTTTGCATGGCTCCAGTATGTACAAATTTTAGTTGCTATAGCTTAGTTAAGTACCAGTCTCCCAACAACACAGCTCACATTCCAAGTACTATGGTATATTAACTTTGAGTAAGTGCATAAAAAACAATCTTCATTGCCAGCTCTGCAATTCACAAATCACTATGTAAATAACATGTTCATCATGATCAGTGACCAATAATGTCACTTTTTCAGTCTGTTGAAGATTGGTCATGCTGTTATTTGGTTCATGCTGAGATAGGAAAGAAAGTAGTCATGTTGTCTTTCTGTGTCCCGGCTATAAACCTACAAGTCCACTCACAAAAAGTGTCATTTAAAGAGGAAATTTTCCAACAAAGATGAAACTCCAGCAAAGTAATGAAAAGTGATATTGCTGGAAGTTAAGTTTGAGTAAGACTTCCATAGAATTATAGAAGAAATAGTAATGTCAACACTACCATCATTGGAGAAACTAAGTATGTGGAACCTAGAGAATATGAAGTCATTGATATAATTGAGGAAAATAATAAAAAGGATGATGATGTCCCCAGGAAAGATCATATTAAAAGGACCTTCACAGATATTTCACAACATTCAAAGTGCAAAGGAAAAAATGTTCGAAGCTGATACAAACTCAGAGGTATGACAATTCATCAAGGCATAGAATAGTTGCTCACTCCATATAGTAAATTATATGATAGAAAGAAGGCCAGCACTCTTCAAACTATTCTTGATGAGATTTTACAAGGAAATAATACATTTTAATTTTCAATGTTTCTAATGTTTTAAATTACAATGTACTAAATATATATTAGTTTTACTATTTTTTCAGTTGCCTATACATTTATAACCAACAGTAAGTTTTCAATGCCCTGACAAAAATTTAAAAGTCACAAAATAATCATTGTTTTTCAAGCTGACACATTTGCTCAAAAAGTTATGATCATTCTGTTACCATAACATTTCTTCCATTTAAGTTTTTAGATATTTTTTAACTTAAATTTTTTATTATTCCTTTTTTTTTTTTTCAGACTCAACTTGTCGTCACTTTTACAGTCCTGTACTACTATGCAAAAATTTGCTAAGGACTTCAGGAGTGAAGGACTTTTACTCCACCAAGTAAATAACCCTAACCAGCTTGAATACTAAGGACAAAAGCTACACGAATAGAAAATGTAAGAATGAAGTAACAAATGGCAAAGATGGCTTCATGGTCAGTTCAGAAATGGGCACTGTAGTTATATATACATATACAAACCAATTAGTCTTTCCAACCTCTTCCCTATTTTTTATTTTTTATTTTCATATACTTAATGTTGGTGTTGTTTATCTAACAACTGGGTACAAAATATGTAGAGAGGATTTTGACTGGACTTAAAGAAAAATGAACATCAGTCAGAACTGAACATGGAGGCAGTTGTACTTTGTGTCTATCCACTTGGGAAGAGGGAGATAGTGTCTATAGAAGTGATCATTGTATCATTTTATTTATTTATTTAAAGATTTATTTATTTGAGAGAGAAAGAGAGACAGCAAGAGAGCAGAAGGAGGAGCAGAGGGAGAGAGAAATCCTGAAGCAGACTCCCTGCTGAGTGCAGAGCCCTAGGTGAGGCTAGATTCCAGGACTCTGAGATCATGACCTGATCTGAAATCAAAAGTCAGCCGCTTAACCAACTGAACCATCAAGGTGCCCCCAATTGTATCATTTTAAATGGAAACAAGATGTCATTGTTACTGCATACAATCTTGAATATGAAGAGAAAAAGTGATGTGATTAAGTAGCATAACCAGATGCTGAGTAACTGATGGTAATTTTCTGGGTAATTTACAAGATGGCTCTTGGCTTTCTGATCTCGGTTATTCTATAAAACTATTTGTCTGGGAGTGGGGTACAGGGTAGTATTTTTCTCCATAAAACTCTGAGTGAAGTCATTTTCTTTTCTTTTACTCTCCCAATTGTTTCAAACATTCTAGACTCTGCTTTCTCTGCATCTCCTAACCACTTGAGCCCTTTTCTGTTATTGGAAGGGGATGGGATCCCACAAACTGCATTTTTCAAGCTTTTCAGCCAACTGGTTTCTGGTTCTATTCTGCAAATGTTAGGAGATCAGATGTAAAAAGTAGGGGAGAAGTGAATGTCTTTTTTTCTTCTGGGTTCTAGACCAGTCTGTAGCATCTGTAGTATGGGCTTCCAAGTTCTCATCAACACTGTTCAGCTCCTGGTGGCAGAATCAGAACTGACATGGGACATAGACTTCAACCAGCTACACTGGGTTCTCAGACTTTAGACCCATCTCTTTGTGCTTCTGCGTTATTGATCCAAGTAACATTGCTTTCCATTTTCCTTTTCTTCCCTCAAACTTTCTTGAACAATTTCTGTATTAAATTTTCTCTAATAAAGATGTATAGTGTATTCAGTTTTCCTAATAAGATAGGAATGGTTATTGTTGAATATTGAGCTTTGGGAGTTCGAAGAAATCAATTATTACAACAATCTTCCAGTTTAACAATTGTCTAGATGGTGAAAAATAGGTTTATTAGTGATAATGATGTGTAATCAATAATGCCAAATGTTGCCAATATTTCAAGTGAGGTGAAGACTGCAAGGGAACCATTGAACCTGCAATCAGATGCTTACTTTCAGTATATTTAACATAAACTACCCTTTTATGGGTAGTTTGGGTTTTCCTTACCCTAAAAGCAAATTTGGCATTGAATCAAGATCCCCTTTACTTGCAAAGCAAGTCTGGGTAGTATCTGTGGAAAATAAAAACCCACGTTTGTGGAAAAAAGTAGTTGTAGATTACTCTTTCACAATTATATAATAAAGGGAGGAGATTTATAGAATGGCATCATAAAATGTGGAAGAGTTATTTTTTGATATTGGAAGACATGGGAAATTATGTCAGTTTTGAAAGCAGAAGAGAAAGAATAGACAAGAGGGAGAATATTAAGATGCCAGCAGAAGGAGCAGGGAGATTAATGACCAGTTCCTAAAGGAAGACTGGATCAAGCTCAGAGACAGAGCAACTAACCTTGGTAAAGAGAGTCTCTCATTTCTAGGACACTCATGAAAGAAGGGAGGCAGAAGTAGGACGCGGATGAAGAGGTAGAAGTACAGGTGAATTAAGAAATTCATGTAAGATTGAGTTTCCACACAACCTTTGGTTTTTGTTTTGTTTGGTTTCCATATGGAACAGATCTCAACCCAACCCTCATTGAAAAGCTAGGATAGAGTAAATGAAGGTTGGCAAAGTAAATAAGAGGATGATTGGGAAGAAAATCAAAGGACCTAACAGGGATGAAATAGGAATTTCTAGTCACAGTGAATCAAACAGCTTCTAGAACCAATCATACATACCATGAGTATGGCTTACACTAATTGTGGGCTGTATTCCTATATGTTCTTATATGTTATA
The DNA here is from genome assembly GCF_003254725.2 of Canis lupus dingo. Taxonomy (NCBI): domain Eukaryota; kingdom Metazoa; phylum Chordata; class Mammalia; order Carnivora; family Canidae; genus Canis; species Canis lupus. The sequence goes on along the minus strand of NC_064255.1, from coordinate 56,989,776 downwards.
TGTGTAATTTACGGCATCTTTTAACCAGTCTATCCTCAATGAGTAGTGTTTTCAAATACACAGGATAAAACCATTTAAGTATACATTACTGTGTAAAAGTTTTTTTGGAGGACTATTTTTACATTAATCTATATTTTCATATATAAACATATACACTGTATAATTCAAACAATATTTAGAAACATTATGTTATGATATGAAAGTACTAGTTTGGTAACCCATAGATCTGAAGAGTTGTTCCTGCTGTCTTTGTGAAGTTTTAGGCAAATAATTTGCCATATTAATTTTCTATCATTGCTCCACCAAATTACTACAGACTAAAAGACTTAAAACAACACTAATTTATAATCTGATTTTTCTAGGGGTCAGAAGTCTAAAATTCATTTCACTGGGCTAAGGTATTTCAAGTTGGTGGCAGGACTATACTCGCTTTAGAGGGTCTAGGGGAGACTTTGTTCCCTTGCCTTTTTTAAGGCTGCCTGCATTCTGGCTCACAGCCCCTTCATACATTTTCAAAGCCAGCAGTGGACAGTCAAGTCTTTCTCACACTTAACTACTCTAACAATGACTCTCATGACTTTTCTCTTTCTTTTATAAGGGCCCTTTTGTTTATATTGAGCCTATCCAGATAATCCAGGATAACCTCCCCATCTCAAGATCCCAACTGAATCGCATTGGCAAACTTCTTTTGCCTTGCAAGATAATATTTCACAGGTTCACAGATTAAGTGTGGACATCTTTGGGGGTCAAAGGGAGCATTATTCTACCACATGTGCCTTCTTCAAATCTTTCTATCATCTGTAAAATGATATAGGTACACCAGAACACATTGAAAGGAAAACACTACCTCCCTTCTCCACTCTATAAAAAACAACATATTGAGGATGAACTAAGATCAGATATGAGAACATCTGCTTAACCATAAAGAATTTTTTAAAAACTAAGTCTTCTTATTTAACTTTTATTGGCCTTAGGTTTTTCTGGACAAAATCCAGAGAAATAAATATTGTTATTTTCATTAACGATAAAACAAATTTGGGCTATAGTTTTCAAGAACATAGTCATAAAAGAATATTTGCAAAATACAAGGTATGATGATGTCTAGGCCATAGTTAATAGTTTGCATGCTCCATGAGGTATAAACTGGCTGAGAATGGTTCAGGCTATGTGCCATATTGTTCTATTTTAATTTGCAATTTAAAGGGTCTGTGGGTACCTGGGTGGCTCACTTGGTTACACATCTACCTTCAGGGGATTCCCCGGTGGCTCCGCGGTTTAGCACCTGCCTTCGGCCCAGGGCATGATCCTGGAGTTCTAGGATCGAGTCCCACCCACATCAGGCTCTCTGCATAGAGCCTGCTTCTCCCTCTGCCTCTCTCTCTCTCTCTCTCTGACTCTCATGAATAAATAAATAAAATATTTAAAAACAAACAAACAAAAACATTTACCTTCAGTTCAGATCATGATCTCGGGGTCCTGGGATCAAACCTTGCATCGGGCTCCCTGCTCACTGAGGAGTCTGCTTCTCCCTCCCCCTCTACCCCTGCCCCCTGCTCATGCTCTCTCTCTCTCTCAAATAAATAAATATTGTTTTAAAGGGAAGGCTGCAATATAACAAAAAATGGAGCTTCTACTAGAAGTCATAGGGGATGCCACTCTTGCTTCTTTATTTTTCCTTCACTTCCCCTAAATAAAAAACATGTATTGCCTTTCAAGAATCCACCTGAAAACAATTCCCACCCTATTATATGAATAATTTCCAGTATTATCACAGCAAATGTTTGGAAACCAAATGCTTGACAAGACCATAGCAAAGGAGATAGAAATATAGTTGTCCTCCCAGAAAAATGATTGCTCCAGATGACAGCCAATATTGAAATTTTCTACAGCAATCTATTACTAACTTTTTAACTCTTTTCCCATTTAATAATAACAATGATAATAAATTGTGATTTACCATGTTCTAAGCACATAATGCAATCAAACATTTCATCATTTATTTTAATAACTCAAGACTCATTATTAATACTATTATTATCATTACATTCTACAGGTGAATAAATTGAAGCCAGAGAGATGAGGAGAATTGTCCGATACCACATGCTATAGGTGACAGACTCAGAATTGTAATACTTGCAGTCTTGCTTCAGAGCTTCATTCCTGACAGGCTCTCTACAGTTGCACAAGTAACAGCATTAGAAAAGACCACACAGCGTCCAATTTTAATTTTGATTTATGATTCTTACAAGAGAACTCCTTTAACTAGTCTTGACAGTTAAATAAAGAGGTTATAGAATATTAAGGATTGCTCTTTTGCACATTATTAGTAGACCAAAGGATAGAATTTGACTGTGAAATCTCTGATCATCTTCAATTGTCTAAATGACTTCAGAATAAACCAAGTACATATTGACTCACTGGAGAGATCAATAGTAACTGTATGGTGGAAATTACACCATTCAACGACCCATGTTACATCAATATCTGCAAAAGAGTTAGGTAATGCTGTAAACTATCTCAGAACTGTTCTGCTGCAGCCCTAGAACTGCTCTTTAACCAAATCATCTGGGAACACAGAGTCAGCAGAGATGGTAAACAGCTCATACAGCCTCTATCAGCAGATGACTTCATGTCATGTGCTAATGACACATGCAGCATAATTAGGAAATATCTGACTAAAATACTAATCTCATGAAATTGTATTAGAAATATAACCCAAATGAATGGATTAACTGTGTGAATTTGGAGACTTGAACACAAATGTTTATTTCTAGCAGCTCTTAAAGACCCACAAAAAATAATTAAGAAAAAGTATTTAAATACACAGGGTCTATAAGGATACAGAAGATGAAGTAGATGAATAATATTAATGGCATTGTTTTAAAGAAAGAAAGCAGTACTTGACTTATCAAAGCAGGGAAGCTGGAAAAAAAAAAAAAAAAAAAGCAGGGAAGCTGGGCAGCCGGTGGCTCAGCGGTTTAGCACCGCTTCAGTCCAGGGCGTGATCCTGGAGACCCAGGATGGAGTCCCATGTCGGGCTCCCTGCATGGAGCTTGCTTCTCCCTCTGCCAATGTCTCTGCCATTCTCTTTCTCTCTCTCGCTCTCTCATGAATAAATAAAATCTTAAAAAAAAAAAAAAAGCAGGGAAGCTGAAATCTAAGTGTATATGTTTGGGAGGGTGAGAATCTTATAAGAATTCATGTCACAAAATCCCAGGAAGACTTAGCATTGCTGTCTAAGGACTTCTTAAAGTGGGAGCAAAGGGGTGAATCTCAAAAAGATGAATTGGTTAAATATCTTCAGAATAAGAAGTTAGACACTATGGTCCTCTCTCCCTTCCCACATCGAGTCATTTGCTCCATCTGTACTCCAGTATAATATATGGAGCTTATTTCTAGAAAGCTTGAAAACAGAGAACTGGGAACTTGGTCAAGTATATTAGCGATCAGAAGTAAAACACTATAATGAACACAGATAAAATACAAGTCTGCATAACGAAGAGGGAGACCTGGTTTCCTTGCCCACCAGGCTCCTGAGCCAGCTAATATCCTCCAGGAAGATGAGTGAAGAATTATTTTCCTAGGAAAATTAATTAGCTTAAGGGAAACACTAGAAATAAAGTCAAGGTGGGAAGAGGGATTGCTAATGAAATGGTAGGCTCTCTAGCTAGCTATCAGGTGTGACGGGGATTAAGAGTTGATTTTATTTTATATTTTTTACCTACAAACACAAATCTCTTAATCTATTTTGTATGCCTTCTTAAATATCAGCAAAAATCCGAGCATGCTAAGATTAAGAAAATCCTCCAATATGGAAGTCAGAGAGCTAAAGCTTGTGTTAAAAAAGAAAAAAATTAAACTATACTCAAATAAATTAAAATAAATCAGTGGAAAAAGAGACCTCAAATTTAGCAGAAAATTATAACTATATATATATGTATTCTTAAAGCAGAATATAGATCTATATTTTTACATATATTAAAATGTATTTATTTCTATTGATGTTGATACATAATATGTAGAAAGAATAACCTTAGAGTGATTTGACAAGCTACAGTAAGAAAATTTAGAGAACAAGCAATTAAAATATTGTGAATTAAGAGGTGCCTAGCTGGCTGTCAGAGCATGTGACTTTTGATCTTGGGGTCTTAAATTTGAACCCCATAGTGAGTGTAGAGAGTCCTTAAAAAATATGTGAATTAAAATTAGGATTCTTTTTTTTTTTTTTTTTTTTTTAATTACCAAGAGGGTTCCTGGGTGGCTCAGTCAGTTAAGTGTCTGCCTTAGGCTCAGGTCATGATCCCTGGATTTCTGGGATTGAGTCCCATGTCAGGCTCCTTGATCAGCAGAGACCCAGCTTCTCCCTCTCCCTTTGCCTGCCACTCCCCTGTTTGTGCATGTTCTCTCTCTCTCTCTCTCTCTCTCAAATAAATAAATAAATAAATAAATAAATAAATAAATAAAATATTTTTTAAAAATTACCAAGAGATTAAATAATATATTTTAAAGACTAGCATAGAAAATATAACAACAAGTCAAAAGACAGAATATAATTTTTTTTAAAAAAAGTAGAGACCAGGGGTGCCTGGGTGGCTCAGTCAGTTAAGCATCTGACTCCTGGTTTCAGCGCAGGTCATGATCTCATGGGTTGTGGGATCAAGCCTGGAGTAGGATTTCACGCTCAGTGGGGAGTCTGTTTCAGATTCTCTCCCTCTCTCTCTCCCCCTCCTTCCACTTTTGTGCACACATGTATGAATATTCTCTTTCTCTAAAATAAATAAATCTTTAAAAAAAAGTAGAGATCAAATTAAGTGTCCCTAAGAGTGGTCTCATAGGAGTTTCAAAAGTGAAGAAATAAAATGTTTAAAATATTGAGAACTTTATGGAATAAATATTTCTAGAACATTCCTCAAAACCAAGAGAGTTCTGTTTATTAATTGCAGTAGCTTTTCCGATATTCAGCTTTCCTAGGCTATAGTCAGCCCTAGGTATTTAAGCACTAATCTAGGTGTTGCTGTGAAGATATTTTGAAAATCTTAAGTAAATTCTCTAGAATCACTTGATTTTAACAAAGAGAGATTATTTTGGATAATCTGAAAGAGACTGACCCAATCAGCAAGAAAGAATAGAAATTCTCCTTGTGGATTGTAGTTTATGATTTTCCTTTCCTGGCTATCTTCACTGTGGATTTTGGATTTATCTAAACCCATCAGTGAGTAAATCTATTTATAATTATATGTATGTGTGTGCATATATTTATGTGTGTACATATGCACAAATATGTCTCCTAATGCTTTTCCTTCTGTGGTTAAATTTTGACTGATACACAGATTGAAAGAGCTGACTTAAAGACTTCATTAATAGAATAATAAAAACATACATCAATACATGTCATTGGAAATTTAAAAAAAGAAAAATCAGGAAAAAAATGGAGACAGAAATGTTGTACATACACAAGTTCCTAGAAAACAAAATAGCATTGGACTTTTCAACAACAATACTAAAATGTAGACTATGATAAAGAGATGACTTCAATTATCTGAGGTAAACTTTTTTACAAACAAAAATTCCATGGTCTGTATTATGGGTTGGATTAAGTTGCTCCAAAATTCAGATGTTGAAGTTCTAACCCCTAATACCTGAGAACATAACCTTTCTTCTAGAAAGTGTTAAGATATACCTAGTTACATCTTAGCAATGAGGTCATAATTAGTACAGGGTGGGCCTCTAAGCTGACTGATGTCCTTATAAAATAAGAAAATTTGGATGCAGAGACACATGGAGCGAAAACTATATGAAAATAAAGGCATAGATCAGGATGATGTTTCTACAAGTCAAGGCACACCAAAGATTGCCAACAAACCACCAGAAGCTAGGGAAGAGATATAGAATGGATTCTTCCTCATAGACTTCAGAGGGAACCAACCCAGAGAACACCTTGGACTTGGACTTTTGGCCTCCAGAACTGTGAGACAATAAATTCCTCTTGTTTAAGCCCCTCAGATTGGGACTTTGTTAAGTCAGTTCTAACAAACTAATAAAGCATAATTAGCAAGTGAATTATGAGTAATGTAAAATATAGACACTTTCAGAAGTGCAAAAATCTCAAATATTTGCCTCTCATGTACTCTCTTTGACACATAGATATAAAGTAATACAACAGGAATAAAGGAATCACATAATGAAGAAAAAACTAGAGAATATTCCAGAATGATGCTGAAGAAATATCTGAGGATATCAGTTGTGCTGCTGGCAGGTTTCTAGCAGGTCTTGAAAATAACCAGTTTATATAGGAGCTGAAGGACAGAGGACTTCCAGAGGGAAATGGAAAATTCCCTGATGTGGTAAACCATATTAGAAGAGATTTACAATTCTTTTGGGGAAGATTTGGGTATTGAGAAGCCTAGACAGATGAAAACAAGGCAATTATTAGCCGCAAAACAATTATACAAGAATGGAAAGGAAATCATAGTACAATACAGAGTTTGTCCATGAAAAATATCAACATAATAATAATGATGTAAAACAAATATTAATTTAAGTAAAGATGTGATAAATAAATATATTTGAAGATGTGGGCAGAAAATATGTGTGAACATAGATGTAAAAAAATGAAACCTAAAACTTCACTGCTCATGGTTAAAGGTCATTCAATAATCCTAATTTTAGGTAGCAAGAAATAGTATGAAAATTAAAAATTGAATGGTAGATACCTAAGGAGACAATTTAGAGGATATTTTAATTAAAATCCTTGGAATAGTATTTCATTTTTAAAACTTTATACATTTAGTAAATGAATACCATACCATTTCATAATGATCTTGCTCAGTACATTATTCAAATCAATAAAAAATGGGAAAAGTCCATATATTTCTCAGCCGACTAACTTAAGCACATTCACTGATAAAGCAAAAGTATGTGTATAAACACAAACATGCTGATTAAATAAACTATTTCTCTATGAAGACTTCTGTAATCTTAAGAAAACATAGTATTGAGTTCTTGTGTACAACCATTAACTCAAGAGAAATAACAGTTTTACAGAAATAAATTGGGTAATCTGTATATAAATTTGATTTCAGGTCTATATACAAAAATTTCCATTGTCTGAGTCCTCTATTTTGTTTATCCACTCAATAGTTGCCTTAGTTGCAATATTATCTGCCTTATTATCTCCATGATAGGGCATTTGGGTGGCTTCTACTTTTTAGCTATTATGAATAATATTGTTATGAATATTTGTGTACACACGTTTTTAATTTTCTGAAACAGATTTGTAAAGTCATATGATAATTCTATGATTAACTTGCTTTTAAAGATTTAACTATTTATTTTAGAGAGTGTGTGTGCAAGTGAGAGGAAGGGGAAAGGGAGAGAAAATCTCAAACAGACTCTCAGCAGAGTGCAGAGCTCAACTTGGGACTCAAACTCATGACCATGAGATGATGACCTGAGCCAAAATCCAGAGTTGGATGCACAACTAACTGAGTCACCGAGGAGCCCCCTATGATTAACTTTTTGAGGAACTGCCGAATTGTTTTCTAAAATGGCTGTATCATTTTACATTCCAACTAGCAATGTATGAGTATTCCAATCTCTCAATATTCTTGCCAACACTTATTATCTGCCTTATTATATCCATGATAGTGTTTGTGAAGTAGTGCTTCTTTAGGTTTTGATTTGCATTTCCCTAATGACTGTGACGTTGAATATCTCTTTATGTGCTTATTGGCCATCTGTATATTTTCTTTAGAGAAATGTGCATGTTCATTCCTTTGATCATTTTTTAAATTGGGTTTTCTTCTTACTGTTGAGTTTTTGTTCTTAATTCTTCTCTACCTGATGATTACAATCCTCTTCCATAGATGTTGTTCTTTGAGGAGCATTTAACTGGGGCAAAAATATATTTACAGTTTCTGGTGACTTGAAGAGGTTTATCTACATAACTCTTCCCCAGACCTCGTTAGCAATTTTCCAACTATATTTCTTTTAAGTTCTGTGACCTTTTAAAACCATTAACTACTGTATATTAGTCTGTATAAATTGGTACCTCTGGCTATCTTGTTATAATTGTTGCCAATTATTTTCTTAAGTGTTTCCTAAATCCTCTATTCATCTATTACTGCCGATTTTTCTCTTAAATGGATGTTCTTTTATGTACCATTTTAGTTCCATTGTCATTTATATATGCATATTTATCTAAGTTATATATGTTTTTATATGTTTCTACTTATTTCTTATTTTCCTAACAATTATTCTAAAGTTTACAATTAATCTTGCAATTTATAACAGTCTAGAGATTAAATTAATATCATATTAATTTCAATAGTATATAATTATTTCCCTATACCTTACATTCATTTGCTCTCCTTTATGTTGTTCTAATCATGAAAATTAGATCTTGATTAATATTTTTGCTTTATGCAGATGATTTTTAAATTAGGAGAAAAAACTTGTACCCAAAAAACACACTTAGATTACATTTTATGTTTACTTTATATTATTGATATGTTAAATATATTGTGTTTATGTTAGTTATTATTGGTGCTCTATATTTTTCCATATGAATTTATATGAATTTACTGTTAGATGTCCTTTCATTTTATCATTCATCCTGAAGGATTCTCCTTAATATTTTTCATAGGGTGGGTTTGCTAGTGACAAATTTCCTCTGTTGTGTTTCATAGTGTTTTTTGTTTGTTTGTTTGTTTTAAATCTTGGAATAGTCATAATTTCTCCTACAATTTTGAAGGATAGTTTTGATGGTTACTGAATTCTTTACTGTCAATCTTTTTCTTTCAGCACATTGACTTTATCAACCCACAGCCTTTTGGCTTCATGTCTTCTGCTGAGAAATCAACTATTAATCTTAACTAAGGATCTCTGTACATGAAGAGTTACTTCTCTCTTGTTCTTTTCAAGATTTTCTCTCTGGCATTGGCTTTAGCAGTCTGATTATCATGTGTCTAGGTGTAAAACTCTTTGGATATATCCTGCTTGGATTTTGTTGAACTTCCTAGATGTACATATTCCTATTTTTCATAAAGTTTGGCAAGTTTTTGGCCATTATTTTCTAAATATTTTTTCTGCCACTTCCTATCTCCCACTTTTTTTTGAGATGTTATGCATATGTTGATCTACATAATGGTTTCCCACATTTCTCTGAGATTTTATTTACCTTCATTCTTTGTACTTTTTGTTCCTCAGACCAGATATTCTCAATTGATCTATTTTTAAGTTTGCACATTCTCAATTATGCTTCCTAAAACCTTATGGTGAACTCCATAATGAATTTTTCATCTCATATAATATATTTTTCAACTCCATAATTTCTATTTGGTTCTTTTAAAATAATTTCCATATATTTATTGATATTCTGTATTTAATGAAACATTACCTTCAGTTCCATCAGTTTTTTTCAAAATATTTCAAATAGGTGATTGAAAGTCTTTGTCTAATAAATTCAGCATGTCAGCTTCCTCAGAATAGTTTCTATTTACTGTTTGTTTATGTACTTTTATCAACTAATTATGTGAAATCTTCACTTTTTCATATGTGACCACCTAAATATATGTTCAGTTAGCTTAGTTTTTCACTAACAACTAAACAGATTTTCGTAAACACATGGAACCAATAAGTCTCCTAGTCTTCTGGGAGAGTCTCTGAATTTGGGTTAAGGCATATCTTCAACACTCAGACCAGCAGTTGAAAGCTATGCATAAGCCTTAATTTCTTCCTTATACAATGTCTCAGACAGCCAGAGGTGAGCCCAGCACAGCTCAGAACATGTGCACAGCCTTATCCATGCTGGTGGATTTCTATATTCCCAGGAATATATCAGAGTTTATCTAATTCTCCAGCCTTTCCTTTTTACCTTTTGCTTTAACTACTGCTTGCCCTAACTACTACCTACTGCCTCAGGAAGGGGTAAGTTAAACAATTGCTTCTATTTGATTTGACAAACAACATGGCACCAAAGACTATTCATGTCTTTGGATGAGCTCTACGTGAGGTCAAATAAAGACATTTCAAAAGAGGATCTTCCAAGAAAACACCAAAGTGATCAAATAATGATCGTTCTCTACAAATGGGGTTGATAAGAAGCTTTTACTTCAGTCTGTTCCCTCCAGTGACTGCCAGACTGCTGAATCTTACCTTGACTGTGAGATGTTGGTTTTTAAGGCTACTGAGGAGTTGATTGGGAGTGGGAATGCAACAAGTTACAATTTCTTAAAATTCACTTTTTTTGCTGAGATTTGATTGTCTTTGTTGCAATAATGCTCTCCAGGTTATTGTAAGAACAAGAATAATCTTCAGAGTTCTGAAAAATGGTGGTTCTGATGATTTTTTCAAGTGTTCCTATTGTTATTAGAGAGGGGAGAATTTCTGGAGGATTTTCTTATGCCATGTTCACTGATATCCTCTACACACAGAAATTTATAATTGTAAGGTGTCTATGATATCAAATGTAACAAGATGGGATCGACCTACATTCTACCATCTCAACCTAGAAACCATATGTTTGGGGGATCCCTGGTGGCTCAGTGGTTTAGCATCTGCCTTCGGCCCAGGGCCTGATCCTGGAGTCCCGGGATTGAGTCCCGTGTCAGGCTCCCTCCATGGAGCCTCCTTCTCCCTCTGCCTGTGTCTCTGCCTCTCTCTCTCTCTCTCTCTCTCTCTGTGTGTGTATTTCATGAATAAATAAATAAAATCTTTAAAAAAAGTTAAAAAAAAGAAACCATATGTTTTCCAATTTAAAACATTCCATATAAGAGCACAAAGTGTTAGGATTTATAGTTGCTAGATCCTAATGATAATACTGTTTTTTAATAAAAAGAATCAGTAAAATATTAACTTATTTACACAGTGAAACTCTTGAGGAATTGAAAACAAATCAGTGAAATACTGAAATATATTTTGGAGTTTCAAAGGAGCAAGATTAGTCTGTTTACTTTTGTGTTAAGAATGTGGGGAATTTGTCAGATGTGGGTAGTAAAGGAAAGAACTGTTATATAACTATTGGCTTGGCAAGTAAGTTATTTTGTGGGCTGCAATTGATTATACAGTAAATCAACAAGATAAGCCAAAGGTCAACAAGTTTATGTATATCAGCTATTAATGAGGAGAATAGTTCCTCGATTAGACTAGAATAATTTTTAGGGAGAAGATAGATTGTACTAATAGCTTGCATAATTTTTTTTGGCATCAGTTTGGATAAATAACATATAATGAAACTATTCCTTGAGAATAGACTATGGATTAACACAACACTGGGGTTGTAAAAATATGGCCTTTGCAGTCCAGAAAAGAATACCCTTCCCCAAAATCATCTACTGGTGGGTGATTGTGTGTAGTAACAATTTATTTTCTTTCTTTCTTTCTTTCTTTCTTTCTTTCTTTCTTTCTTTCTTTCTTTCTTTCTTCTTTTCTTCTTTCTTTCTTCTCTTTCTTTTCTTTCCTTCTTTCTCTCTCACTCTCCCCTCCCTCTCTCCTTTTTACTTGCTTCCTTGCCTTCTTTCAGCTTTAGCATTTGGGGATTTTGTTGACCCTGGAGGGACAACGAAAGGAGGGTCTCTCCTAGGGTCAGCCAATTCCTAGAGCAGTTAACAACTCACCTGGGAGGGTGCCCATATACAAACCATCTAATCCAGGGTTCATGCCCTCAATTACTACCTTTATTGGGTTTCCACATTCTAGATTACTATTTTCCTGCTCTAATCACACCAAGGTCAATATGGAACAGACTCTTTAGTCTGCTTTCCCTGACCTCCCCATTTCTTCCTACACAAACCATTATAAATGCTCTTTCTCATGTTTTTCCCCTCACTCTTTCTTTTCTTTCTTTTTTTTTTTTAAGATTTTATTTATTTACTCATGAGAGACACAGGAGGCAGAGATACAGGTAGAGGGAGAAACAGGCTTCCCATGGGGAGCTTGATGTGGGACTTGATCCCAGGACCCCAAAGGCAGATGCTCAACAATGAGCCACCCAGATCCCCCAACCCCTTTCTGACTTCTGATGCACCTTGCTCCTTCTCTGTGGCCTTGATTGGCATACAGTGCCTCTTATTTCTAGGAAACTATAAGTAAAAATTTCTTATTTCATGACAATCATTTCTGTATCAGCATGTTTTACTGACTAAAACATATCTTGTTTATATATATTCTGTGAGTTGTTTGTATATGACTCAATAGGCCAATAAATGGGAAATCAAAATTGAGATCCTTAGCTTGGAGTATATATCATCTGTTTGCATATCTTGAGTTTGCTAAAAATTTATTTTTTGTTTATATTTGAGGTATATCTGCCCTGTGAAAAATCATGCATATTCTTTGTAAAAAAGAACTGTTGCTTTTTATATTTGAAGATATATATTTTATATGAGAAAGTTTCATGGACGACAATGGGTAACATATGTTTTTTCTTGAATCATTCAGATTTTTATATTAAAAAGAAGGTATGCTGTCACTTTTTTAGATGACCTAAGAAATTAAAAAAAAAAAAAAAGACCTCCAGCAGAATCCTCACCCTTGAGGATCTCTTCAGATGAGGCAAGATTATAAATTATCAAGAACACATGGCAAGTTCAAAAGATACATATGCTGGAAAGAATCAGACCATTCTGAAATGAGAAGAACAGGACAGACATCAGGTAGAAATAAGGTCTAAATTCAAATTTGAATTAAGAGTTAAATTTTAACATGCAAATCAATATAAACAAGACATTTTAGGGGCACTGGCTGGTTCAGTAGGTAAGCATGCAACTCTTGATCTTGGGGTCATTAAGTTCAAGCTCCACATTGGGTGTGGACTTTACTTAAAACAACAACAACAAACAAACAAAAAGACATTCTACAGAGGCAGCAGCATGACCAAGAAGAAAAAGCAAGAAAATATGCACATATTTCAGCTCTGACACTGAGTGACTAAAATATTAGTCATTACTAAAGGAGAATTGGAAAAAAGAAAGATAATTAGGGGAAAATATATTTTTTGTGATTACTATTTTAAGGATGATCAAATATCACATTGTTAGATTGTTACATCAGAAAGTAATACTGAATTGGTGGCATTCATGATTTCAATTCAACTTCCCCAGGAGCCATGTTCTTTCCCAGGTAATTTTGTGGTGTGCTCAGAGACGGAAAAATATTCCATGCTCATGGATTGGAAGAATTAATATTGTGAAAATATCTATGCTACCCAGGGCAATTTATACATTCAATGCAATCCCTATCAAAATACCATGGCCTTTCTTCACAGAGTTGGAACTAACCATCTTAAGATTTGCGTGGAATCAAAAAAGACCCGGAATAGCCAGGGGAATATTGAAAAAGAAAACCAAAGCCAGGGGTATATCACAATGCTGGATTTCAAGTTGTACTATAAAGCTATGATCATCAAGATAGTGTGGTACTGGCACAAAAACAGACACATATATCAATGGAACAGAATAGAGAATCCAGAAATGGGCCCTCAACTCTATGGTCAACTAATCTTTGACAAAGCAGGAAAGACGATCCACTGGAAAAAGGACAGTCAATTTAATAAATGCTATTGGGAAAACTGAACAGCCACATGCAGAAGAATGAAACTAGGCCATTCTCTTACATCATATACGAAGATAAACTCAAAATGGATGAAAGATCTAAATGTGAGACAAGAATCCATCAAAATCCTAGAGGAGAACACAGGCAACATCCTTTTTGAACTCGGACACAGTAACTTCTTGCAAGATGCATCTATGAAGGCAAAGGAAACAAAAGCAAAAATGAACTACTGGTACTTAAGCAGGTTATAAAGCTTCTGCACAGCAAAAGAAAGTCAACAAAACTAAAAGGTAGCCTACAGAATGGAAGAAGATATTTGCAAATGACATATCAGATAAAGGGCTAATATCCAAGATCTATAAAGAACTTATTAAACTCAACATCCAAGAAACAAACAATCCAATCATGAAATGGGCAGAAGACATGAACAGAAATTTCACCAAAGAAGACATACATATGGCCAACAAGCACATGAGAAAATGCTCTGCATCACTTGCCATCAGGGAAACACAAATTAAAACCACAATGAGATCCCACCTCATACCAGTGAGAATGGTGAAAATTAACAAGACAGGAAATAACAAATGTTGGAGAGGATGTGGAGAAAGGGGAACCCTCTTGCACTGTTGATAGGAATGTGAACTGGTGCAGCCACTCTGGAAAACAGTGTGAAGGTTCTTCAAAGAGTTAAAAGCAAGCTACCCTACAATCCAGTAATTGCACTGCTGGGAATTTACCCCAAAGATACAGATGCAGTGGAATGCCGGGACACCTGCACCCCAATATTTATAGCAGCAATGTTCATGTTCACAATAGCCAAACTGTGGAAGGAGCCTTGATGTCCTTCAACAGATGAATGGATATTTCTCAGCCATCAGAAAGGACGAATACCCACCATTTGCTTCGACGTGGGTGGAATTAGAGGATATTATGCTGAGTGAAGTAAGTCAATCGGAGAAGGACAATTATCATAGTTTCACTTATGCAGGAAATATATGAAATAGTGAAAGAGATTATAAGGCAAAATGAGTGGGAAAAATTAGAGAGGGAGACAAACCATGAGAGACTCCTAACTCTGGGAAAAGAACAGGGGTAGTAGAAGGGAAGGTGGCGGGGGTATGGGGTAACTGGGTGACAGGAACTGAGGAGGGTACTTGATGGAATGAGCACTGGGTGTTGTACTATATGTTGGCAAATCGAATTTCAATTTTAAGAAAAAGGAAAAGAGAGGAAAAAAATTGTGGTGTGCTGCAGGTTGAGTTCCCTGTGATATAGATTCTGAGATGCAGATTAGTGGCAGGAAGTGAATTAGTGAAAAATCTTGGGCTCAATACTAGTTGAATGAATCGAAAGGAAGGAGAAATGGACATAAGTTGAACTGCAATGCAGTTTCCACAGAAGCCTTAGCTGATCTGAAAATGAAATTACTATTTAGAACTATTTATGTCTGGGCTAAAAGATTTTAACATTTCTGTGTCAATCAATCACTTAATACTAGCTGGAGAAGGAAGGAGGCATGATATTTGGTACGGCACTATAGCTATGGCATTTCCTAAACTAAGCTGACACCTGAAGAAGCCTTCCAGAAGCACTCACATCTACTGAGATAGCTGTTTTTTTCATTCCTGAAGGGAATCTGAACAGCTTTTGTCATGCAGTGCCTTCCCACTCAGATAGATAGCAATGTGATATGATTTGGGTTAGCCATGTGATATGATTTGGACAATGGCTGTTAGTAAATCCGACAAAAGCAGAGGTTTGAAAACACTTGAGTGATTGAGCTTGTTCCCTTTGTTCCACCTGCTGTGTAATTAATATGAGAATATGATCAGGCTGGCATGCTGAAGCTGGAGATAAAGGAATGGCTGAGTCAAGGGCTGCAAGCCATCTTAGCTGGGACCATCCTATTACAGTAGTCAGCCAGCTGACCACTCAAGCTTCTTCGTGAGCCAAGATCTACAGAGGACCTAGAAGACCCTGAGCAGATGGAGACAGATTCATAAGTGAGTCAGCCCAATCGGATGTACTATGTGGATGTGTGGGCTGAATCAATGTTTCTTGTATGCCATGGAGACTCTGTGGTTGTTTACTATTCAGCATTACCATTGCATTACATAACTGACATATTAGCTAAACACAAATCATTATGATAATAAAATTCATATCTCATAACTCATTCTGATATTAGGATTGCTGTATGCGATAAGTTTATGGCATGTATACCATTTCAGAGGGAGTCTCCTTAAGAAGTATTATAACTCAACAATAGATCTATGGATATTTGAAAATGGTAGATGAGGACAGAAATTATTATACTTGTTCAACCAGGAGGTCTGGAACTGCAACATCACACCTGCTCTATATTTCTTTTTCTTGATATAATTCAAAGAAAATGTAATTCAGAAGCAGTTAAATGTAAAGAATAGCATAAAAGTATAAAACCAAAAAAGTATTTCCTAAGAGTCCTACATTTTGGCTTGATAAGGACATAGTATGTTCAGTGAATTAATTCTCAGGCCATCACTTTATATTTTGCATTGGATATCCTTGAATTTGTTGCAACAATTACACTTTACATTTCTAGATATTTAATTAACTCAACTATTAAGTACAAGACATTATATTATTCCAGTTTCCCTTTTAATTAAAATGTCAGATTTGTTTATTCTAGATTGGGTAAAATATGAGAAAATGTTGAAAAGAGTCATAGCTCCAAAGAAAATCAGTAAGTTAGTTTCAAGGACCCTATTTCATAATTCAATATGAATCATTAAATAAGAATCAATCAATGCTTCAGTGTCTATCACCCTTTCATAATTGTATAGTAAATAACGTGGTTACGCCTTTAAGGTGCTTTACCTTTTTCTTACAAAATTCAATTAGAAGGTAATTTTAATTCTCTTGTCAATTTCAATGGAATTGGGGGTAGGGGGGTATTTAAATGACCTGTTCATTTATGAGTCTTCTTACAAAAACTAAAATTATAAAACATTCTGGTTAATTCTTCAACCTTAATGATTTTAACTACCTACAACTAAATTAGCCAGTAGGCTTTCACTCAGGTACATAAATAAAGAATTAATTAACATTTCAAGGTATTATTTCTATCATAAAAAAACAGAAGTTTATTCATTGAAATAGAATGGTAGGGACTCTTTGCCAGAGTCAACTTTTTACTTTTTACCTAACCCAATCAACCTCACAATACAATTGATTTCTTAAAATAGACATATTTATATAAACCTCAGGAACCAATAAAGAGACAAAACTATTTTTTTTCAAAACTAATTTTTAACATAAATATTACATTTGGCTTCAATTCTTTTATATTTCATAGAGTCTATTATTTTAACATTTCGAATCTTTTTATGATAATTGTGGTTAACCATTATCATAAATAGTGATTAACACAATGATAATCTTTTAACACACTACTTAACATAATTGATAATTATAGCAAATGAGAAATTCCTGTTGCCCTATGCAAGAAAAAAGTTGGCAGTTGTCAGAATTAAGAAGAAGGAGGAAGAGGAGGAGGAGGAGGGGAGATAGAAGAAGAAAGAAGCAGCAACGGTGGTGGTCAATTGGTCTGCCACATAACAGCGTCAAAGTTACTATTTTATTTTATTTCGGGCATTGTTTTTTAAAAGCTGAACAGTAACATTTCCTAACCGATAACAATTCTGATATAATCTTAATACAGGTAAAATGCCTGGTTTTGTGCTCTAGCTTTGACATTTACTGAGCTTATTTAAATTTAACAAGCAATTTTTCTTCTTCTATAAGATAAAAAATAATAGTTATCTCCAATAAATATGGTAATCATCAATTACAAAGTAAAAATATGATCACATGTTATTATAAATATATAATATATTAAATATTATAAATATTTATAATATTACCAATGTATGTATGTATGGACTGCTGAGGCAAATAATATATATGTATATATACCAAAGCAAATAGTATATACACATTCATATACATACTATACACACCCATATATACACATGTACACACATATACGTAGTGTACACACATATATATACTAGTTATAAACATATACCAAAGTAAATAGTATATATGTGTATATTTAGTAAAAATGTGTACTTTGGTAAAACTTTACTAATACCATAGGCAGTTGAGAAAACAGCTACTTTTATGTAGTCTGGAAGCCTTCATGTCAGAGTTTGCTGTTTACCAGATGCGATACTGTGCTTAAGAAATTGCTAAAAGAAACATGGCATGAAAAGATCCAAACTTTTTAATAAAGCCCTGTGTAGTCTGGGTTTCCTACCTATCCAACCTCATTTATGCCACTGTAGGATACAGTGAGGTCATCATTCTACAGAGCTCATTTTGATCTCAAGACACTCACATGGTTTTTGTATGAACACGTTTTCATTCCTTTGGTTCTAGCTTAATCATCTCGTCAGAAAACACTTCTCTGACAGCGTTATCTAAATAATATTTCCTACCACACTATGCTTTTCCCATCCACAATACTTTTTTTTCCTCGTAGCACTAATAATCATAATTCATATCTCTTTGTTAACGTTTTTATTATCGGCCTCGCCCACTGGATCTGTTTATTTACTGCTGCACTACCAGCTACTACTGTATTATATACGTAACAGATACTCATTTAATATTTGGAGAATGAATAAAAGAAATCCAAGAAGGAAGGAAAAATAAAGGATTAAATGAAGCAATGACAAAGAAAAACAGAAAATCTTCCAAAGTCAACACTAAGTCAAACAAATGCAACAATATTTTTCATCACTCTTTTCCAGAAAATAATTCATAAAGACCTGCAGTGTAAAATAGAAAGTTGTATGCCAATGAAGGACAATTTTACTTGGGTTAAAAGAAAGAAATTTAAAGGACAAGCTGGTCTCGGAACTATAGTATTTAAACAATCAAGTTTCTAGGAGTCTATTGTAAAATTTCCTAACAGTTAATGTAATACTCACTTAGGCCAGTTCACCTATTCAAACATATCGCTCAATTAATTATTCAACATTCCAAGTCACTAGTACACTCCCGATCCATTAACTCTACTATCTTGTCACCATCTATCACTCTATTCAAGTCTCTGCATCTCTATTTTACCTGTTTGGATTCATAGATCCATCTGTAGAAACTCTGTTCACCCCTGGCAAAGACACATTCTGGTCAGTTCCAACTCTCTACTTACTTTATTCTATGGTTGTCATTTACAGCTGAATATTGAAAAGTACACAGCTATGCTACCAATTCTCAATTCTAATTCACAGAATTGTAGGTCATATATCTTAAATAGACCCATCGTACTTGAAGTACAACTCCAGACTAAATGGACTTAACAAACATTTGCAGAGCATTCCATCCCACATTAGCAAAAGATACATTTTTCTCAAGTGCACATGAAGCATCCTCCAGGACAGATCATATATTGTGTCACTGAAGAAGTCTAAACAATTAAAGAAAATTTAAATCCTATCAAGCATCTTTTCTAACCACAGCAGTATGAAGCTAGAACTCAGTAACAGGGAAAAAAACTGGAAAATTCACCAATACGTGGAAATTAAACAACATGCTTTTGAACAACCACTGAGTCAAGGGAGAAATCAAAGGTATTTTAAAACAAATGGAAATGCAAACACAATGTATCAAAACATAGTGAATGCAGCAAAAGAAGTTCCAAGATGGAAGTTTAGAGTGATAAATGCCCGCATTTGATAAAAGAAAGATCTCAAATAAACAACCTAACTTTATGCCTCAAGGAACTAAAAATTAAGAACAAACTAAGCCCAAAGTTAGAAGAAGGAAGGTAAGGTAATAGTTGTGTTAATTAATCACACCACAATGTGTGTGTAATCAAATCATCATGTTGTACTCTTTATATATTTTATATATACTTTTTATGTTAATATACAACTAATGTATATTTTGTATATTATCTGTATAGTTGTACATATACGTACATATTTATATATTTATATATAGTATAAAGACGATATAGTCTATATAAATAAAATTGTGTCTACACAATTTTATACATAAATACATATATTGTGTATATACATGTGTATATTGTGTATAGAAAATATATTGTGTATATATGTATGTGTATCTTTATTTTTATAATAATCCTTTGACTTCAATTGATCTCCAGATATTATCTGCAATTCTCTTCATAAAAGAAGTTAATGAAAGAGTTGTCTATCGCTATTGTTTTACTTCATGCATCAGTCAGGGTTCAACCCAGGGAAACAGAATCAGTTGTGTGTGTGTGTGTGTGTGTGTGTGTGACAGAGAACTTGTTTACTGGATTTTTTTTTTAAGATTTTATTTATTTATTCATGAGAGACACACAGAGAGAGAGAGAGAGAGGCAGAGACACAGGCAGAGGGAGAAGCAGGCTCCACGCGGGGGGCCCAAGTGGGACTCGATCCCGAGTCTCCAGGATCACACCCTGGACTGAAGGTGGTGCTAAACCGCTGAGCCACCCGGGGCTGCCCCTGTTTACTGAATTAAAGTAAACTGCGGACTGAACTGTCTCTATTTGTCTGTACTGGAACTTGAACTCCATGACAGGCAAGAAGGAAGCAAAGATCATAAGCAGGCTGAATCCTGCATGCATAAGCTAGAACCTCACAAAATCATACCGAAATCCATAAGAAAACCATGAGGTTTCCTGTTACCTCTGTTCTTGGGACACGGACTCTTGCAGAAACCAGACTCTTGTCACAAAGCTAAATACACACCAGTGGTTGGTAACTGGAGAAAGGTAGAACAGTTGTATGCCCAGTTGCTTCTTCAAACCAATGGGGAGGGTCAAAAGATCCATAATAAGTGTGTGAGCTGCAAAATGGTTTCTGTTTCCCTTCTGCCTTTCAAGCCTCCCAAGAATCTCTCGGGTTGTTCACTCTAACATAAACATATAGTAAAGAAAATTCTGGGAAATATAGTTCAGACTGGCTAGGTTGACATATTACAAAGCTCTTGCAATTCCCAATCCACATTCTACACTCAACTAGACTATATCAATTAGTTTTCCCTACTAGCACTACTCTGAGATTGATTTCTGTTATTTTTTTAAGTCCTCTCAGCAGCTTTTTGTATGGTTTTTGATTTAAATAATTGATTAGAATTGAAATTTTGGAGAGGGTCTGGAGATTAGGTTTCTTTCTGATGCTAGTATTTCCTTGCATGGGAAGAGAAATGACTGCCTGAGAGAAATTTTCAGTCATCGGTGCCAGAGGTTATGCTTCTCAACCAAGATAAACCAGGAAGCTACATGGGTCTTTTTTACTTTCCCAGAAATATGTCAGAATGATGCATAAGCATATTCTAGAAATGTAAGACAATTAATATCTTTAAAACTTCCCTGTTGGAATTCAGATATTGTACAATCCTGAGAGCTGCCCCTAATTGACAGTGAGTTGTGATTGAAGCCATAGGGATATATCTTCCATAAAGTCAATATATAGACAAGTTCAGCCTAAAATTGCTATTCAGATATTGCTAGCAGTTGGCATGAAGCTTTTTTTTTAAATCAAATTCACTTACATAAAATAGTTCAAAAATGAGCTAAGAAACATATTACATAATGAAAAGAAGGGGGTAAATTGGATTTGTCCAAGTTGCTCTGTTCAAAGAAATAATAATTACTCCAGAACATTATCTTTTAAATGAAGAGCTAACAACTTCTGAACAAATGTTTAGCTAAGAGTGTATAAAATATCTCACTCATGTTTTTTTTTTTTTTTCTTTAAGAAGTGTCTCTATACTCCATACACATGTATATAATTTGAGTTTTGGAAGCACACATTACTTTTGCATTTAAGAAATCACATTTTTAAGAAAAGTGTAGTTCAGAGGAAGAAAAGCAACAAAAATAAATAAAACTAAATTTTATAAATATATACACACACACAAATAAACCCACAACAGGGGCAGCCGGGTAGCTTAGCGGTTTAGCGCCGCCTTCAGCCCAGGGCGTGATCCTGGAGACCCGGGATGGAGTCCCGCGTCGGGCTCCCTGCATGGAGCCTGCTCCTCCCTCTGCCTGTGTCTCTGCCTCTGTCTGTCTCTCTCTGTGCCTCTCATGAATAAATAAATAAAAAACCTCATATATATGTATACGCACATATGTATGTGCATATGTATGTGTATAAATACTTGTAGTGGATTACAATGCAGTCAATAATAATACAGGATAGGGCAGCCTGGGTGGCTCAGCAGTTTAGTGCCACCTTCAGTTCAGGGCATGATCGTGGAGTCCCAGGATCGAGTCCCAAGTTGGGCTTCGTGCATGGAGCCTCCTTATCCCTCTGCCTGTGTCTCTGCCTCTCTCTGTGTGTGTGTGTGACTATGGTAGATTAAAAAAACAAAACAAAAAACAAAAAACAAAAAAAAAACCTACCGGTGGGACTCACAGGAAAATTATCTTCCCTGCTACAATCTGAAAAGATCTAGGATATATTCAAATGACATACAAAAAATAATAGTGGGGAAAAAAATAATAGTGGGATTCAAAGCAAAAGTAGACTTACTATATATATATATATATATATATATATATATATATATATATATAACAGAAAAAACTAGATTTGGAGGCATGGGCACTTTATATATATAGGTATTTAGGTATTACATAGTATTTGTAGTAAGCATATATTATTTTGTAATAAAAATGTTCACAGAGATCCCTGGGTGGCTCAGCGGTTTAGCGCCTGCCTTCAGCTCAGGGCATGATCCTGAAGTTCCAGGATTGAGTCCCACATCGGGCTCCCTGCATGGAGCCTGCTTCTCTCTCTACCTGTGTCTCTGCCTCTGTGTGTGTGTATGTCTATCATGAATAAATAAATAAAATCTTTTAAATTTTTTTAAAAAATAAAAAATAAAAATGTTCACATTTCATGTTTATGATATATTGATATCTGTTAAATCATCTCTTACAGTCTTTAGCAGTTCCTTATTCTTCTGTATCAAATGCTTTCTTCCCATAAGTAAGTTTGTTTGGTTTAGTACTATGAAAGAGGATGTAGTAAACAGGTCAAAAAATGCACTACAATGATCATTTAATTGTATTCAAGCCAATTATAGCCCTTAAATATATATTGTCACTCAGTTGTTGGAGTACAGATTCATTGCAAATTAACTTAATTTGTAAGAATTTCCACCAAATGATAAGAAAAGATTTATACATTATAATGATGGTAATATTTTCGGTCCTGTATTACTAATAACAATAATAGGCATTGCTTATTAAATGTTCTGTAAACCAAGCACAATATTAAGCACTTTTCATAATCTATACAATCTTATCTTCAAAAAACTTAACATTTGCTCGCAGTATTAAATAAAGTATCCTGCTTTATTGGGCTAGACACAGTAGACCTCACCTCCAAACACAGGCCTCTCTTAACTCCAGTTCAATTCTGAAATTTTTTCATGGTTCACATTAATATGCATGTGAAAATATGGAAACAATCTTATTTTTTAGGAACTCTCAAATGTTGGTTGGATTTTGATTCTCTTAGATGAAACTTCTAGTATCGAGTGACAATAACCTCAGAAAACCAATATAATTAAAGGACAGGCTTCAAGATATTCACATTAGGTAGTATCTATTTCATAATTAATTTGGTGGTTTCATTGTGTATGTGATAAATCACCCAGTAAAAAAGCAGTTTTAACTCAGAATGAACATGTTACCCGCACTGTACTGTAATTATTTACTATCTTTTGGTGTCTCCTTCCTGAATAATTCTTTAAGAATCCATGTTTTACCAAGGAGTAATCCCCGCTTTTGCATTCCCACAGTCTTTTGCATGCTTTACCTCCAGAGCTCTGTTCGTTTTCTTATACGATGACATTACACAAATAATTACAACTGATCTAGACAGACAGAATTGGCATGAATCTTAGAAATCAGTTCACCTAAATCTTTCTCTTTTTTTGGAAGAAAGAGAGAAAGAGATTGATAAAATAATTTGGGAAATTCATGATATTAGAGAGAAAAAGATGGCTGGTATGCAATACACAGAGGCAATAGTTCTTTGTTGATGTGAATGACTTTGAAATTGGAAAAATGTGAGTTCAAGTCGTAGGTCTAATGGTTGGCGTTTGTGAAGCCTTAAACAGACAACCACTTCTGTGTGTATGTTTCCTCAGTTTCCTAGCTTGCTGAGTTGTAAAAGGTTCAGATCAGTGCTTTTTACATAGCAGGTACTCTGCAACTGGTACCTACAAGAATACATTATTGAATTAGTTACATACAGCTAATGAAAGAAATTATGCTAGATAATTTGCATCTGTCTCTTAGATTCTCTCAGATATCACCATTCTTCTAGTTCCTATGACAGGATATCTTGTAGTAGGTTTAAATGTTTCCTTTCTTTGATTACATCTTATTTGCAACCGTTTCATCCATTCATTTCTAAAATACTTAATGAGGAATAACCATGTCCCCATCATTTTTAAAAATTCTGTGGGTATAGGTAAGGACAAAATGCTGGAACTTCATGTTAATTAACTCTTCCCTTCCTTTAATAGGTAGAATTTTATAGAATAAAGCAACAGGTTCTGTTGTCCTCTGGTTTCTAGTTGGGTTGGCCAATGAGTAGTATCAATATTTTATCATGGGCAGTAGGGGAATTAAGTGCAAATTTTTATTGTTAGCATCCTCCCTACTGAACAACAGCTTAGTTGCATTCAGGTAAATCCATCTCCTGTTATCCCTACAGGTTTACCCATCCTAACAAGTCCCCACTGTGTTTTACCATTGTATATTGATTCTCATTAACCATGCCCACACTTTCCTCTGGTCTCTTATATAACCTATTTGAGTATGGCATTTGTTTTCTGCTTAGCCCTGAAAATATATACTTCCAATCTAGAAGGTAAATTCTCTTTTAGGCCATGAGGCCATTCTTGATCAGGGAACTCTGGGAACCTAGGACCTAGTGGGTCAAAGAAACTAAAACTGTAACTGGGGATACTTAATGAATTACCTCTCCACAATTACCTACATACACAGAGCTATGAACTCCTTAATGGGAATACAGTAAATCGTACAGTGCTCTGTACTTCTAAAACTTACATGCCAAAACCAGTTGTGCTGGCCTGTGCATTTCACAGTTAATATATGACTCTCCCTTCTTCATAACCTTTCTTTCACCAAATCTGCAGTTCTATCAAAGATATCACTACTCTCCCAGTCACTCAAACAGGATATGTTATAGTAATTTTTAATCAATTTCTCTGTTTTATTGCAATCATTTATCCATTAATTTTTAAAGTGCTTAGTGAACAAGTCCTCTGTGCCAGGTAATTTTCTAGGTCCTTGGATAGAGATAAGGACAAAATAGGGGAGCTACACCTTGGAAGAAGAATAAACAAGTAAATGAACACATGAACAAGATAGATGTAGATTGTTATACTACTAAGAAGGACAAAATAATGGTGTAGAAGACATAGTTGTGATCACTGCTGTAAAGATTTGTTTTTAAGTTGATATGATAGAGAATAAAATGTTAGGGGTGATGAGGCTACTGTGAACTGGCAACTAAAAGATGATCCCAAGTCTGCCACATAACAAAGCTTAAAAAAAAAAAAAAAAAAAAAAAAAAGTTGCATTTCAGCCAGAAAGACAAGTGTGAAGTCCCAGAAATAGTAAAAAGCTTGGAATGTTCCAGAAGATTTTAAAAGTATGGATAGAGTATAATGAGTTGTAGAATTACATGGAGCAGATAAATCGAACTTTGCACTCCATAGTAAGGAATTAGAATTTTATTGTTAGGATAATAGCAAGTCATTAATATATTTACTCTGAAGAAATATGATTTAAATGAAGTTTTTAAAAACTTCTCTCTGGCTATTTTGTGGAGATGAGCAGTGAGGGAGGAAGACAGGAATCAGGAAAAACAGCAAAGAGGCAAGGTGGTATTCTCAGAGATGGAAAGCTGTAGAGAAATTAAGGATCTATTATGGAATTAATTATGCAGAATAAAGGAAAGGATGATATCTGGAATGACTCCTATAATTCACCTTCTAGAATCATGAGCTTGTTGGTGATATTAACAGATGGGGAAGACTGAGTACTGCCTTGTTCTGTGCATGCTATTTCTGAAGTCTTTCTGATATACGCCCACAACATAAGCCATTTCTCAACAATCCCCTTCATTCAAGTGAATTAAGCAATGGTTTCTCCAAACAGTCTTCTACAAAATATTCAGCAGATAGTTTATGGATTTATATTGCTGAAATAAGGTTCCAGAAATTCCCTTTCTCTCCTTCCTCAAAATACAAAAAATAAAAAACAAAAAAACAAAAAAACCCGCAAAGAATCCCTCTTAGACAAGGACAGGACTCAGGACTCATAATCATGGTTTCTAAAACTTCTCTTCTAGCCTTATAATTTATTCATCTATTTCTCTTTTTCATGTACTATAACACATTAGAACTCAATGTTCTCCATAATTACCAGCATTTTCCTATATCTGTTCTTTTTCTCCTCTTAACTCTGAATAGAATGTATTCCCCATTGTCATGTGATCTAATACTTATTATCTGGAGTCCAATGCAATTTCTATTTTTTCTATCAAGGTCTCCTTTTTTGTAAATGAACAAATCTCCCTCTCTTCTGAGAACCCATTATGCTTTGTCCCTTTTCATACCCCTTAACTCTTGCTGCCTTATATTATCATTTGATATGACTATGGAATATTCTCTATTATAATGTATGTTCATTATTAGAAAAAATCTGATTAAACTGTTCATACCCCATAGCATTTACCCATATTAGTCCCTCAAAAAATGTTAAATGACTAGATGAACAAAAGATTAGGAGATGTTTAATAAATCTAAATGTCTGTTAAATTGAAGGAAATTAACAGTGATGGGTCAAATTGATTCATGAGATACATTGAATGAGTCAATGAAATGTGACTCAGATGTTAGCCAATGTTACTCTGTTCTTCGAAATTTAAGCAAAATTGGTTACATCCATCTATCTACTTCCCATGGGAAGTACAATAACTTTCTCAATATTTTCATGCATTTGTAAAGGCCTCTAGGTAATACAAATGTTTTTGATTTGGGGTTTTTGCTCAGTCTTTCTACAGCTGTCTTTCTTCTTCTGTTTCATAAGCTAAACTGTGTAAATTGATTCGATCTCCATGATTAAAATTAAACATGTCAATAAGCACAAGAACAAAACACTAAAAATGAGCAAATATATGTCTAAAGCTTTATCCAGCTCTCATCTTCCGTGTTCCCATCTCTCAGCACCCCTTTGCCCAGAACCTGTACCCTTCACCCGAGTTTCCTACTTCCTCCATTCCCTACCCAAAGCAAACAAAATTCAGATTCCCTCATTTATTATGCTCTCCATCTCCAGCTCAGCCCCAGACCTCCCGCATAGCTAATGTCTCTGATTAAGCAACATCCACAAGTTTCACTGACAGAGAAACTAGCAGTTTTAAAACTTTAGACTTTCTTTTTCTTTTACCAGTTTCTACATGGAAGTTAAGAACCAAGTGGTTTATTTTTTCTCTGGTATAATTTACGTAAGAAAACACATATGCTAACACATGCACACACTATCATTCTCTTATACACATGTACATGTGCATGCACGCATGCACATTTCAGAAACCACAAGTGGCTATTTGGGTTTTAAGTTTAACCATTTTTTTTCCAAATTACTAAAGTTCAGGTGTTCCAAAAATATGGCCCTGCATACTGGTAACTCACCTATAATAAAACACCTTATAAATAATGTATATAAACCTACAAGAAGCAAAAGAAGTTTTGCGAGAAGCAAAATAAAGGAAACTTTTTATACATATATTCATTCTTTGGTCATTTATTCTAGCATGTTTTTTAAGTGCTTACTATAGAGTAGCCCTTATGCCTAACACTGAGATTAGAACAGTGGACCAGAGACTCACGATACTGTCCTGGTACCCGTAGTCTGACACAGAAGACAGAACAGGAACACAATATTACAAAGGTTCCTGGTGATAAAATAGTAGAATAACACTTAAGATCAATAATTAATTTATTCTGGAGAAAGTGTTATAGAATAATGAACTAGGGAGGCTATGTTACTCCAAACATGTTACATATTAAATGATTGATCTATCTCTAGATAACATCAGGAGGGTCTAAGTGACTATCATTTTCTAAGTTTTACTTTACTTTAAAAAAAAAATAATAACTGAGGTCCTTTTATGGTTCTGTTCTTTCAGTTATGAGAAAGTTGATTTTATTCTAATAAGGAAGTATTCCTTAAAATATATTTAGTTGTATTCTTTAA
This sequence comes from Canis lupus dingo, assembly GCF_003254725.2. Classification (NCBI taxonomy): domain Eukaryota; kingdom Metazoa; phylum Chordata; class Mammalia; order Carnivora; family Canidae; genus Canis; species Canis lupus. The sequence goes on along the minus strand of NC_064255.1, from coordinate 56,961,908 downwards.
ATGCAAATAAAATCAAAGGTGATTATTAATTACATAGAAACATAGGTGGTATATAGCTATCACAAAATAATTAATGTCATATGTGATTAAGTGGTTTGGAAATACTGATAAGAAACATTTTAAGAAGTGGGATATATGGATGGATATAATTCAGAACTTCAGCTTTTCCAAAAGATGACAGTTATTTAAGTTTGGAACTCAAAATAACTTAATATCTTAAAAATATCCATATATGAGTGTATATACATGGATATATAATGTATGTATATGTATGTATGTATAATGTATGTATAATGTATTATGTATGTATAATGTATAATACTTCCCTCTTAGGACTGCCTTTTGCTGCATCCCAAAGGTTTTGAACAAATATATATTTATAACACATAAAAATAACACAAAAATCAACATTTTTTAAAATTTAAATTCAATAAACATATAATGTATTATTGGTCCTGAAACCTCTGAAGGTAGAGATCAGTGATTCGTCAGTCTTATATAATACCCAGTGCTCATTACATCATGTGTGTCCTCCTTAATGTCCATCACCCAGTCACCCCTCCTCCTACCCCTCCCCTCCAGAGAACCTCAGTTTGTTTTCTATGATTAAGAGTCTCTTCTGGTTTGTCTCCTTCTCTGATTTCATCTTGTTTTACATTTTCTTCTCTTCCTCTGTGATCTTCTGTTTTGTTTTTTAAATTCCACATATGAATGTGATCATATAATTGCCTTTCTCTGATTCATTTACTTTGCTTAACACAATATCCTCTAGTTCCATCCACGTCATTGCAAATGGCAAGATTTCATTTTTTTTCTGAGGGCTAAGTAGTACTCCATTCTATATGTACACCACAGCTTCTTTACCCATTCATCTGTCCATAGACATCTGGCTCTGTCCATAGTTTGGCTATTGTGGACATTGCTGCTTAAATATTGGGGTGTAGGTGCCCCTTTAGATTACTACCTTTGTATCTTTGGGGTAAATACACAACAGTGCGACTGCTGGGTCATAGGGTAGCTCTATTTTTATTTTTATTTTTTTAAGATTTTATTTATTTATTCATTAGAGACACACAGAGAGAGAGGCAGAGACACAGGCAGAGGGAGAAGCAGGCTCCATGCAGGGAGCCCAACGGGGGACTCCATCCCGGGTCTCCAGGATCATGCCTTGGGCTGAAGGCGGCGCTAAACCGCTGAGCCACTGGGGCTGCCCTAGCTCTATTTTTAAATTTTTGAGGGATCTCCATCCTATTTTTCAGAGTGGCTGATCCAGCTTGTCTTCTCAGCAACAATGTAAGAGGGTTGCCTTTTCTCTGCATCTTTGCCAACAGCTGTCATTTACGGACTTAACTTTACCATTCTGACTGGTGTGAGGTGGTATCTCATTGTGCTTTGGATTTGTATTTCCCTGATGATGAATGATGTCGAGCATTTTATCATGTGTCTTCTGGCCATCTGTATGTCTTCTTTGGAGAAATGTCTGTTCATGTCTTCTGCTCATTTCTTGGGTTATTTGTTCTTTGGGTGTTGAGCTTGATAAGGTCTGTATAGATTTTGGATACTAGTACTTTATCTGGTATGTCATTTGCAAATGTCTTCTCCCACTCCGGCAGTTGTCTTTTGATTTTTGTCGACCATTTGCTTTGCTGTGCAGAAGCTTTTTATCTTGATGAAGTTTCAATAGTTCATTTTTCCTGTATTTCCCTTGCCTTTGTAGACATGCCTACTTAAAAGTTGCTGTGGCTGTGGTCACAAGGTTGCTGCCTGTGTTCTCTTCTAGGATTTTGATAGATTTCTGTCTCACATTTAGGTCTTTCATCCATTTTCAATCTATTTTTGTGTATGCTGTTAGGAAATGGTTCAGTTTCATTCTTCTGCATGTGGCTGTCCAATTTTCCCAACACCATTTGTGGAAGAGACTTTTTTCCATTGGATATTCTTTCCTGCTTTATCAAAAATTAGTTGACCATAGAGCTGAGCATCCATTTCTGGGTTCTCTATTCTGTTCCATTGATCTATGTGTCCGTTTTGGTGCTAGTTCCATTCTGTCATAATGATTACAGCTTTGTAATAGAACTTGAAGTCCAGAATTATGAAGCCACCAGTTCTGATTTTTTTTAACATACCTCTGAATATTCAGGGTCTTTTCTGGTTTCATACAAATTTTAGGATTATTTGTTCCAACTCTATGAAATAAGTTGATGGTATTTTGATAGGGATTGCAATGAATGTATAAATTGCTAGGCAGCATAGATATTTTAACAATATTTGTTCTTCTAATCCATGAGCACGGAACATTTTTCCATCTCTTTGTGTCTTCCTCAATTTCTTTCATGAGTCTATAAATTTTCTGAGTACAGATCCTTTGCCTCTTTGGTTAGGTCTAGTCCTAGATAGATATTGTGTGGTTTTGGGTGCAGTATTAAATGGGATGGATTTCTTAATTTCTCTTTCCTCTGTTTCATTGGTAATGTATAGAGATACAACTGATTTCTGTGCATTGATTTTATATCCTGGCACTTGGCTGAATTCCTGTATGAGTTCTAGGAATTTTGAGGTGGAGTCTTTATGCTTTTCCATATAGAGAGTCATAGACTATCATGTCATCTACAAAATGTGAGAGTTTGAATTCTTCTTTGTCGAAACAGATGCCTTTTATTTCTTTTTGTTGTCTGATTGCTGAGGGTAGGACTTCCAGTACTATGTTGAATAGCAGTAGTAAGAGTGGATATCCCTGCTAAGTTCCTGACCCTAGGGGAAAAGGTCTCAGTTTTTCCCCATTAAGAATATTTGCTGTCGACTTTTCATATATTATTTTTATGATACTAAGGTATGTTCCCTCTATGCCTATATTGTGGAGAATTTTAACCAAGAAAATATACTGTTTTTTGTCCAATTGAGAGAATTATATGGTCCTTGTCATGTCTTTTATTAATGTGATGTATCATGCTGATTGATTTACAGATGTTGAACCACTCTTGCAGCCCAGGAATAAATCCTGCTTGGTATGGTTAATAGTCCTTTTAATGTACTGTAAGATCCTCTTGGCCAATATTTTAGCAAATATTCTGCATCCATGTTCTTCAGCAATATTTGTCTGTAACTCTCCTTTTTGGTGGGGTCTTTGGTTTAGGGATCAAGGTAATGCTGGCCTCATAGAAAAAGCTTGGAAGTTTTCCTTCCATTTCTGTTTTTTTTGAAACAGCTTCAGAGGAATAGGTATCAATTCTTCTTTAAATGTTTGGTAGAATTCCCCTTGGAAGCCAATCAGCCCTGGGCACTTGTTTGTTGAGAGATTTTTGATTATTGCTTCAATTTCCTTGATGGTTATGGGTCTGTTCAAGTTTTCTACTTCCTTCCGTTTCAGTCGTGGTAGTTTATACATCTCTAGGCATGTACCCGTTTCTTCCGGATTGCCTAATATGTTGGCATATAGTCTCTCATAATACCTTCTTATAATTGAAAAATATTTCTTTGGTGTTGGTTGTAATCTCTCCTCTTTCATTCATTATTTTGTTGATTTGGTCCTTTCTCTTTTCTTTTTAATAGTCTGGCCAGGAGTTTATTGACCTTATTAATTCTTTCTAAGAACCCTCTCTTAGTTTCCTTGATCTACTGTTCTTTCAGTTTCTACACTGATTTTTGCTCTAATCTTTATTATTTCTCTTCTCTTGTTTGCTTTAGGCTTTATTTGCTGTTCTTTCTCCAGATCTTTTATATGTAAGGTTAGATTGTATATTTGAGACCTTTCATGTTTCTTTAGAAAGGCTTGTATTGCTATATACTTCCCTCTTAGGACGGCCTTTGCTGCATCCCAAAGGTTTTGAACAGTTGTGTTTTCATTTTCATTTGTTTACATGAATTTTTTAATGCTTCTTTAATTTCCTGGTTTCTCCATTCCTTTGTAGGATGCTCTTTTGCCTGCACATATTTGAGTTCTTTCCAATTTTCCTCTTGTAATTGAGTTCCAGTTTCAAAGCATGTGGTCTGAAAATATGCATGGAATGATCCCAATCATTTGACCCCTTGAGACCTGATTTGTGATCCCATATGTGATCTGTTCTGGAGAATGTTACATGTGCACTCAAAAAGAATGTATATTCTGCTTTAGGATGGAATATTCTGAATATATCTGTAAAGTCCACCTGGATCAGTGTGTCATTCAAAGCCCATTTTTACTTTTTGATCTTCTGCTTAGATGATCTGTCCATTGCAGTAAGGAGGTGTTAAAGTCCTTACTATTATTGTATTATTATAGATGTATTTTTTAAATTTTGTTATTAATTGGCTTATATAATTGGCTGTTCTTATGTTGGAGGTAGAAATATTTACAATTGTTAGATCTTCCAATGGGATGGATTCTTTAATTATGAAATAATGACCTTCCTCATCTCTTATTACAGTCTTTGTTTTAAAATCTAATTTTTCTGATATAAGGGTTGCCACTTCAGATTTCTTTTGATGTCCATTAGCATGATAAATGGTTTTTCACCCCCTTACTTGCAATCGAGAGTTGTCTTTGGATTTAAAATGAGTCTCTTGCAGACAGTACATTGATGGGTCTTGCTTTTTATCCAGTCTGACACCCTGCATCTTTTGATTGTGGCACTTAGCCCATTTACATTCAGAGTAACTATTGAAAGTTATGAATTTAGGGCCATTGTATTACTTGACATGTCACTGTTTTTGTATATTGTCTCTCTTCCTTTCTGGTCTATGTTTCTTTTGGGCTCCCTCTTCACTTAAAGGATCCCTTTTAATATTTCTTGTAGGGTTGGTTTGGTGTTCACAAATTATTTTAGTTTCTGTTTGTCCTGGAAGCTTTTTATCTATTTTGAATGCCATCCTAGCTCTATAAAGTATCCTTAGCTGTATATTTTTCTCCAGGATCAGGCCCTGGGCTGAAGGCAGCGCTAAACCACTGAGCCACCCGGGCTGCCCTGTCTCTTTTTTTCAGCTTCTTTATTCTCCATCATCTTCTCTTCCATATCACTAATTCTTTCTTCTGCCTCATTTATCTTAGAAGTTAGGGCCTCAATTTTTCATTGCATCTCATTAATAGCCCTTTTGATTCTGACCTGATTAGATTTTAGTTCTTTTATTTATCTAGAAAGGGAATCTTTAGGGATGCCTGGGTGGCTCAGTGGTAGAATACCTTCCTTCTGCTCAAGGGGTGACCCTGGAATCCCAGGATTGAGTCCCACATCAAGCTCCCTGCATGGAGCCTGTTTCTCCCTCTGCCTATGTGTGTCTCTCATGGACAACAAATAAAATCTTTAAGAAAATAAATCTCAGTCTTTTGTCACCTAACTTAAAAAAAAAAAAAAAGGAGTCTCTAGTGTCTTCTATGAATTTTTCAAGCCCAGCTAGTATCTTTATAATCATTATTCTGAACTCTAGTTCTGACATCTTACTTATGTCCATACTGATTATGTCCCTGCCAGTCAGTACTGCCTCTTTTGTTCACTTAAGGTGAGTTTTTGTCTTGTTATTCTGCTCAGAGAAGAAAAGATGAATGCGAGAACAAAATACTAAAATGTCAACAACGACTCCAGAGAAATATACACTAAACAAATCAGAAGACACTTGAAACCCAGAGAGAGAGACAGAGAGAGAGAGGGAGGGAGAGAGAGAGAGAATATAATCAGATAGGTGAACAGAATAGAGCAATACACTGGATCCTCTGTGTATTTTTTTGTTGTTGTTAGAAAACTGGATCTCAAAATTGTAATGAAAGAAAAACTTATAGATATATAACGATGATAATAAAAAAAGCACAATAAAGGTTAGAATGTTATTGTAAAAATGAAAATTAAAAGAAAAAAAAGAAGGAATATAAACAGCCAGGTGAACAGAACAGAGCAATATACACTGTTTCCTGAGTATATTTTGGTCAATTTGTTAAAAGAAACTATATATCAAAATTGTGAAGAAATAAAAACATATATATACAAAAATAAAATTAGATACATTGAAAGGACAGAATGTAACTATAAAGATGAAAATTAAAAAAGACTTTAGCAAAACAGATAAACAAAAAAAGACAAAAAAAAAGAAAATAGGGTCAAACAGGTGAAGAGAACCATACACTAGATTCTGGGAGTATTTTGGCATGTTAGAAGACATTGCATCCCAAAGTTGTAAACAAAGAAAAATGTATATCTACACAAAAATAAAATTAAATACAGTGAAAGGATAGAATGTAACTGTAAAAATGAAAATTAAAAAAAAAGATTTAAAAAAAGAGTTGATAAAATAAGAAATTGTTTGAAAAAGAAGTAAACATTGGAGTAAACTTGGTCTTTGCTGGGTGTTCTTTTTGGTCCTCTAGGGTAGAGGCCTTTTGTGTTGATTCTCAAAAGTCTTTGCCCCCAGTGGAATTGCACAGCTTTCTAGGAGGCCAGGCTGAGTAATCTGCTCCAGATTGCTCTGGGTGGCCTTAGTTCCCTGAAGCCTTTCTGCACAGCTTTAGGGGGGGTGAGTGAAAATGGTGCCTCCCAATCTCCAGTCCCAGAGCTGAGAGCTTGGGACCCCACTCATCAGTGTCCCCTCAAGGAAGAGCAGTCAATCACTCCTGTCCCAATGCCTGGGAACTCTGCCGCATTCAGGAACCCTCAGTCTTCCTATGACCCTGAGGATCCTGAGGCCACACTGTCCTAGGATTCTGCCCTCCACCTTCGTCACCTGAGCACTTTTCAGGTAGAGACATCCCTCACCAGAGAAGGCTTCTAAAAGTTCTGAATTTGCACTCTGCTGCTCTATCATCTTCTGGTCACCAGCTTACAGAGTCTCCCTCCCTCCATGGTTTATCTTCCCATATATTGCCTCAGATTCACTTCTCTGTGCTTCCTACCTTGCTGAAAGTGGTCACTTTCGTCGGGCTCCCGGTGCATGGAGCCTGCTTCTCCTTCTGCCTATGTCTCTGCCTCTCTCTCTCTCTCTGTGTGACTATCATAAATAAATAAAAAATAAAAAAAAAAGAAAGTGGTCACTTTTCTATTTGTAGAGTTGCAGCTATTCTTTTCTTAGATCTCTGGTTGAGTTTGCAGGTGTTTAGCATGATTTAATAGCTATCTAGCTGAACTCTGGGACCAGATGAAACTAAGGTCCTCTACTCCTCTGCCATCTTGGACTCTAAGCATTCTAATGAAGTATATTTCAAGGTAATGAGATTGTGAGTTTTACTTTAAATCGTGGTTTATTAAAATTTATATCTTTATGTTTTATTTTTTTCTATTTTTATTTTTCTTGACTGATAAAGACAATAGAAGAAAAAATATAAGTATATATCTTAGCACAGAATAATATAATAATACCGTAGACTGGGTAGCTTAAAAAATTATTTTCATATAGTTCTTGAGGCTAGGAAGTTCAAGGTCAAGATGCTGGATGATTTGGTTCTTGGTGAGAGTTTTTTCCTGGCTTGCAGACAGCTACCCTCTCCCTGGAGGGAGAGAGGGAGAGAAAGAGGTATAGGAGGCAGATCTAGTGTCTTCCTCTACTTGCAAGGACACTATCATCATCAGGGGACCCACACTCATGAACTCATCTAAACCTGTTATCTCCAAAAGCCCCACCACCAAATACTGTCACAATTAGAGCTGGGACCTCAACAATAAATTTTGAGAGGATACAATCAGTCCAAACAGTATAACCATGTAACCATGTGTTCTAATGACATTTTTGTTACAAGTATTTTAGTTTCCTTATAGTTTTCTAGGAGTGTTTCCCAAAATATATTCTTCTCTGATTAACCTAAATGACTATATGATAATTCTTTATTGTGTGACGATGGCTGTAAATTGCTATTTTTTGTTTTGACATTTTGTCTTATTTTAGGTAAAGTTATTGGAAATTGAGTTTTTTTCTGATGTGTTAAAATTATCAGTGAATATTTCTATCTTAGTATGTTTGGCCTGCTATAACGAGATATCATACACTGGATAGTTTGTAAACAATAGAAACTCATTGTTCATAGCTCTGGAGACTAGGAAGTCCAAGATCAAGGTGTTGCCAGATTCGCTGTTGGGTGAAGGTCCTCCTCCTTGTTCATATAAGCTGCCTCTTCACTGTGCCCTCACTAAGCAGAAGGGGTGAGGGAGTTCTCTTGCCTGTCTTCTACTATAAGGGCACAAATTGCATTTACAAGGACTCCTCCCTCATGACCTAATCACCTCCCACAGGCCCCATCTTCAAATATCATCATATTAAGGATGAAGTTTCAATATGAATTTTGTGAGGATACATTCAGTCTATCGCAATTGCTTAATATTCAAGGATGATGGTAAAAAAATTTTGTTATGCATATTTTACACAATGCCTAACTCTAAAGAAAATGTAAGGTGCATTATACTGATGATTTATAATTCTGGCAAATGTAATGTAAAAGGTATATCTGTATTATATATGCTTAATGAATATTTATTGCATTTTAAATATCAGTAAATACTCTTTCTGCTTGCCACAGATCTACTGAATGTTTGCACTTGGTAAAAAATAAACAATCTTCTGACAAATCTAAATGATTTTCCAATTCCTACATATGAAGTCAAGTACCTAATATAAAGGGAAAACTCTAAATGTTGATATTTCTGTGTGCACTGTTATATTTTATTTCAGTTTTACTTCAGGATTGTCTAACTCAATTTCTCCTCCTCCAAACAGCTTCCTCTTCCACATGACTTTCCATCTCATTTTCTATGTACTCCCTTCTTTCCATTGCGATGACAAAGCCTTCTTTAAAAGCTCACAAAAACAGTCATTTTCTTTTCTCTTGAATTCTAAACTTTCCTAGGCATATGTGTGATTTTGTTCCATTCTCTTTCTCCTCTTTTTTGCTAATTTTCACAGTCCAATTTCATACTCTTCTTTTTTTATCCCTCTGTTGTTCTTTCTTCTATTTATTTTGAGGCTCAGTAGTAGGCACAAACTCATTTACACCTTTTTGTTGAATTTCACTTTAATCTTTATAAAATATTTATGTTTACTTCTGGAAACTATTTTATCAGATTAAAGTCTACTTTATCAGATATTAATGTAGTGATGACTTATTTTCTTCACATATCTTCTTTTCATGACTTATTTTCCTGATGACTTATTTTCTTCACATATCTTCTTCCTAATGACTTATTTTCTTCCCATATCTTCTTTTTATAATTTCAATAACAACATGTCTGTGCTTTTAAATTTAAAGTGAATATTCTGTAACAACATACAGCTGGGTCATGCTTTTGTATCCATTCTGAAATGTTCTACTTTTCAGTTGAAATAATTAGTTATTTAAAGTTAACTCTAGGGACACCTGGGTGGCTCAGCGGTTGAGTGCCTGCCTTCCACCCAGTGCGTGATCCTGGAGTCCCGGCATCAAGTCCCACATCGGGCTCCCTTCATGGAGCCTGCTTCTCTCTCTGCCTATGTCTCTGCCTCTCTGTGTGTGTGTCTCTATGAATAAATAAATAAAATCTTTTTAAAAAATAATAAATAAATAAACTTAACTCTATAATCTTGCTAAAATTGTTTTCTATTTGTCACTGTTTTTTTCCTGCTTTCTTCTTATCATCCTTTCTTTTGTATTAATTACATATTTTTAATATTAAATTTTATTTCCTTTATTGACTGTTCAACTATGTTTTGTACTTGGTGTTTTAGTGTTCTCCAGTGATTACAGTGTGTACACCTTATTTATCATTGTATACCTTGACTTGCTATTATGTCATTACACATATAGCCTGAGAACCTTTCAACAATATGTCCCAATATAGCTTTCTCAGTCCTTGGTAGTAGTGTACATTTATTTTTCCATGTCCTATACACCCCTCCATTCAATGTTATTAATTTTGCTCTAAATAATCAATTTTATTTTGAATAAGTTAGGAAATGAGGGGTGAATTCTGTTACATTTCCCCATATATATGCTCATGCAGTATTCACCATTCAAATAGATCCAAGCTGCCTTATAACATTTCCCATCAACATAATTAACTTACATGAATACTTTTTATAAGTCAGTTCTATTAGAGACACATCACAGAGCTTTTTTTTCAACCTGAAAATATTTTATTTTGTATTCATTTTAAAATTCCAAGGCTTTAGCAATATGAACTCCAATCTCTGTTTCTCCCACCTAGCAAGACCACTACTTTGTAAGCCTCACTTCTTGTTCTATGGTTTCAAATAGGCCTTTATTCAAAAAGCCCGGATAAATGGAGAGCTCACTTCATATGTTTCCTTTTTTCAAGAACCAAAGTCCTATGCTGTCCCTTCTTGTCCAATGCAAAAAAAAAAAAATTGTACAGTTTTATAGTTGTTTATAGTAGCATATTTATTTATTTTTAAATATTTTAATTATTTATTATTTTATTTATTATTTATTATATTATTTTTTATTATTGAGAGAGAGAGAGTGGGTGGGGAGGGGTAGAGTAGGAGAGAGAATCTTAAGCAGATTCCATACTGAACATGGAACTCACGTGGGGCTTGATCCCACAACTATTAGATCAGGACATGAGCCCAAATCAAGAGTCCACCACTTAACTGACTAAGCCACTCAGGCACCGCAGAATGTTATGTTTAATATCAACCAAGATCAGAACCAGAAATTTCAAGCTAATGCTTTGGAAACATCTGCAATAAATTTATAAGTCCTCATTCATATATAAAAATAGACCAAATTTTGACCATGAACAGATTGTGCTCACTGAAATGTGCATTTCTGCATTCAAAATTTTGTCTCTTTTTGTATAAATTAAACCTTTATAAATTGTTAATTTGGTAGAATATGAAGAATTTTAAGAAACTCTCAAGCTTTATGTCTAATTTAAATGCATTTTGTTACTATTTAGTGATATGCTTTCTATTTTAACTTGTAGTAATTTTGTGCTAATAGGTAATGCAATATAAATGTCATACTGATCAACACTGTCACTGGTCTCCATATACTTATAATTATGTTTTTATATATTCTTATCGATTCTTTGAGGGCCTGAGGGAAAATTTAAATCAATTATAATATCTCTTACTATTTGGGTACAATCAAGGTTTTTTGCCATTAAATAATATTGATCTAAATCTTGTGGAGCAAATCTCTTTGTTTTGATTTCTGCACTCCCTCCACCTCAATATTCATTTCAGGTAGATTCTATATAAAGATGAAGAACAAAGGATAAGGAAATTAACCTAGGGAAAATAAAAGTTATTGATAAACATGATACCAAAGTTAAGTTGTAAGGTTTATTCTAATACTGTTAGGCATTTGTATACCATTGTTTGATTTTTTTTTAAGATTTTATTTATTTATTCAAGAGAGACACAGAGAGAGAGGCAGAGACATGGACAGAGGGAGAAGCAGGCTCCTCGCAGGGAGCCCTATGTGGGACTCAATCCTGGGATCCGGATTATGCCCTGAGCCAAAGGCAGATGCTCAACTGCTGAGCCACCCAGGTGTCCCTACCATTGTTTGATCTTAAAGCTGAACTAACATTCTGAGCACATTTGCAAAAAGAAAAAATATATTTATTTTGAAATAAAATTCCAGATTCATTTTTGCTCCTTTTTCCAAATGATAATAAGTTGAATTTTTAATTACAGAATTTAGGAAACAAAGCAATTATAGGATTTTAATTGCTAGAAGAGGATTCATTGGCATATAGCTAGCACTGCATCACCTTCTTTATAAAATTTAAATCTAAAGTCTCTGTAACAAGCCTCGAAAGGGGAATTAATTGAGAGTGCTTCTAGGGAGAGTAAAGTAACTTGTGGAGTGGCCATATACTTATATACTTATAGTAAGCGCCATGAAGCTAAGCAATTATTTCCTCTTGATTTGTCTCCATGTACATCAGCACTGGTTTTCCAAGTAGATTATTTATTGATTCAGCTACTAGTATTGCACACTCATTTTATGACATCGTGTTAGGCACCAATAATACAAAAATGAATAAGATGTTGTCCTTGCCCCCAAAACTCAGTGCACACACTCATTTATAATAGAATGCTACAGTTACAGAAATGGCTAAACAGAGCACTGCTGAAGACAGAGGAAACTCCACCCATATATTATGTTTTAACTTAATAACTCTTATTGAATGCTCACTCTATGTCAAGCACTACACTAGAAATCATATTAAAGAAGATTGTTGAACTTGAATCTTACAACTAAATTTTATATTCAGTTCTTAGCTGAAAAATCATATACAATAATTTCATCTTTCTGAAAGTTCTTTCTTCCATCTGTACTACAGGAATAATAATATCTATTTTTTAAAAATAATTATTAAACTTTAACGTAACAAGCCTAATATCATCAGTGATACTCTCTACCCTATCTAAACCACCTCCACTCAGGTTCCAAATCCCCATACTAGTACAACTCACAAGTGGAAAGTTTCTTACATTCTTCGGGCTTTAACATCCCATGGCAGATGCTCCCAGATGCACCTCTGCCCTCACATGAGCCTTTAAAACCCCACTTTAGGCCACAGACTACTCTCACTTGCAGCAAGCTACCTTCCATGGGCTCACTTAATGACTTTTGGACAGAAAATTTCAAGAAGAGAAAGGAAGGGAAGAAAAGGGGGCATGTGGGTGGCTCAGTGGTTGAGTATCTGCCTTTGGCTTAGGTCATGATTCCAGGGTCCTAGGATCAAGTCCCACATAAGGCTCCCCAACAGAGTCCCTCTGCCTGTGTTTTTGCCTCTCTCTATGTGTCTCTCATGAGTAAATAAATAAAATATTTTAAAAAAGAAAAGAGGGAAGGAAAGGAAAGGAAGCTGTGCATAGTCTGCAATATAACATAAAATACAAAACTTTTAAAAAGTAGTTGTACCAATTTCTACTCCAATCTACAGCTCAAGTAATTTGTCCATAAAATGTATTGTTCAAAATAATATACTTTTGAAAATGAAAGAGTGGCCCTTTAAAAAAAATATGCTGGGACAATTAACTTTAGCCAGCATTTTATTAGGTAATCCAAGATGTGTTGTCACCCAATGCATGATAATTTCTATTTCTATACATCTTCAGCCACACTTAAAATTGTGATTAATTTAAATACTAATCCATTAAGTTAGTGCAATAGTAATACCTCATTGTGATCTTAGTTTGCATTGCCCTGCATGCTAATGCCACATATTAATATTTTTTGATCACTGAGCTATCTTCTTTGGGGAGAACATATACAAGTCTCATCTATTTTTATAGAGGGCTGTCTTTATCATTAGTTTTTTTTTAATTTTTATTTATTTATGATAGTCACACAGTGAGGAGGGGGGGCGCAGAGACATAGGCAGAGGGAGAAGCAGGCTCCATGCATCGGGAGCCCGACGTGGGACTCGATCCCGGGTCTCCAGGATCGCGCCCTGGGCCAAAGGCAGGAGCTAAACCGCTGCGCCACCCAGGGATCCCTATCATTAGTTTTTAAGTATTATTTCAAGTTTCTGGATTATGAATCTTTCACATTTACTTTTTCAATCAAAATAAATTTTATTCCACATAAGCACATTCCAGATAAGTGGGAAACCCATTAACCCATTTGGGTGTCTCACTCAGAATTATTATACATTCCAAGACCAGGGTGCCAGATATTCATTCAAACATCATACTCAAGTGGAGAAAACTTACTCAATAGCTCACCAATCCACCACTGACATTGTTACTACTAGAACTACTATTCTTGTTACTACTCCTATTCTTCATTCACACAAATATCATGTCCACTCTGCAGTCATTCCTTACCATTCCAACTCCATGCAAGGATTTCCCTTTCTATTCACATTCTCAGGCATGTTATCTAGAGCACAGAGCTTGGGTTAGGAGAATGGGTTTGGAAGAACTTTCCGAATTAATCATAAGCTCCTTAAACCACTTTCCCACCATGATCTTGAGTTTCTTGTTTGAACCTAGGTCACTACACTATGCTAGGCCAAACCACATTTCATACAGGTAATCTGATTAAAGAAGCTGCTTTGTCTATTTTTTCCACTGAGACCCAGCTGAGGACATCCTAGCTCAGCCCCAGTAGTAACTCAAGAGAAACAAAAACTGGCAGCCGCCTCCCCTTCACGTCTGACCTTTCCAGGTGCTAGTTTCTGTATTTCTGGATCTGAGCACTTTTTGTCCCCAGCCCAGAACACTGGAGGGAGGATTTGCCTGTACTCACAGGAGACAGTAAAATACCAGTGAACTGACACCATTTCTTTCTCCCTAAGACAACCCTCATTCAGTGATCCCCAAGAAACTAGTCCGTAAATAAATAGCACAGAACCCTCACTGCTTCAGAGAGAAAATTCTGAGTCAGGAGTTAAACTGAATTGAAATGAAGTTTCTTATTGTGGTAACTGACTTCCTAACATCCACATTAACTCCTTCTCTTCCCTGTATCACTTCCTCACTCTCCTGCTGGGCGACCTGGACCTCCTCTCGCTGCAAATTACTAAGGCTGAAATCTGCCTCAGCATTAGCTTCTAGAGGACCCCAAATGAGGAATTCTAACTTCGTCTTCCAGATAAATGTAATCTGCTGAGTCTTCAGTTATCAATTTTGAGAAGAAAGATTCTCGGGGAGTGATACCTTGACAGAACCAGAAAAGGTTTTGTTATACCATAATCTAAATGCAATGATTGCCCATGTCTCTACATCTGCCTCAACAGGGGAATTTCGTAGTACATTTTCACTAGACAAACAAAGCTCAGCTGTTGAATTCAATAAAAGACCACATATCACCCCTGATTTCTGTTCCTTTTCTCAGATTTGTCCTTTAGGCCAGGTCGTTCTTACGCAGAGTTGACATTCAAATACACACTGGCACATTTGTTAAAATATTTAAATACTTCTATGCTGATTGCCAAACATCCATCTTCTGAGCTCCCCAGCTTTTCACTCCTCACGGCCTGGGCTACTTTGATACCTTCCGTGGGATTCCAAAATGCCCCATGATCAAGGAAGAAAGGAGTAAATGCCAGGCCAGAAGGACTTCTAAGATCCGTCTCTAGGATGCAGGCCTAGTTTTATAGCAGAGATATCCTCTGACTGGTCAGTGCCAGTGTGCTTGGGTAGGCAGCCGGTTAAACATTTTGACTGTCAATACAACTCTTATCTCAGCCTGCATTTGCTTAGTTAATACTCCTTTACCCTTCACCAGGACCTTACCTGTCCTCACAGAACCCCTCCATGACCAGTTTTCTAAAACAACAAAATTAACATACCTGGTGATAAGCTGCACAATGTACAAAATGAGGTAGTCTAAAAAAATCGGTAACTATCAGGCTTACCAAAATTAAACTTTTTTCTTTTTTTTTTAAATGCAGTCCTACGCTGACTTTTTAATATGCTAATTAGGTTGTGTGTATTCAAGTACGGACTTCAGCAGGCAGTGTTTCTGCAGCCTATTTAACTAGTGGTAGACATGTATTAATGTTCTACGTGCTTAACATTAGAAGGGCACTAGTATTTTGATGTAAAAAGCACAAGGTACACAGCAGCAGATACATCACAGTCTCCGGAGACACAAGTATTTTGGGTGGGGAGGGGAGGAGATGAAGAAGTAGAAGGCAAAAAATTAAAATCAATTCAATCAAGCAACGGTAACAATATAATATAGAGGTTTATAAGCCAAAATGTGTTTTTTGACAAGTTTTTTCAGAAACATAAAGAAGCAAAATTATGTAATCTGAACTGTCTATATGCACATTTCCCCAAAATAGGCTTATTGAATTTAAATTAGATGCTTCCTAAACAGGCATCATTTCAGAATGACAAGCCAGTCCCAAACAGCTAGAGAGAAACAACTCTAAAGAAAGTTCCCCCAAGTTCTTCGGAATATTCCGACCAAAGCTTATGGGGGTGACGCCAGGCGAGGTAAGGGCACTGGGGCCTCCTTAGGCTCCTTGGCCGGGAGCATCTGGGGCCCGGAGCCGGGCGTGAGGGGGCTCCTGGGGACGGCGGAGAGCAGAGCCCCGTAGGAGGAGGGACGTGGCACCCCCATCCCGGCCTGGGCAGAAGTATGGGCCGCTGCTGCCCCGGGTTGGCCCCTCGTCTCTACGCCCCGTGAGCTCCCCCGCGCAGCTGCCCCCACACGGGTCGCGGGTCCCGCGGAAGACCCTGGCCTCGGCGCCTGAGCCCCGCCGCCCCCACACCCCGGGCCCCCCCCCCAGCTCCTCGGAGGAACTGAACACCCGAGGCCTGGAGAGCAGGGAGCGCCTGTGGGGACCCCCCCCCCGCGGGACGCAGGGAGCCGCAGCGGTCGGGATGCCCAGGGCGGGCGCAGGTGCAGCCCCGGGACGGCTGGGGTCCTGGGTGCGCGCCTGGAGAGGGGGGGCTCGGGGCCTGGGGGGGGCTCGGGGCCTGGGGGCAGCTCGGGGCCTGGAGAGGGGTGCTCGGGGCCTGGGGGGAGGCTCGGGGCCTGGAGAGGGGGGCTCGGGGCCTGGAGGGGGGGGTTCGGGGCCTGGAGAGGGGGGGCTCGGGGCCTGGAGAGGGGGGCTCTGGGCCTGGAGGGAGGGCTCTGGGCCTGGAGAGGGGGGGCTCGGGGCCTGGAGAGGGGGCTCGGGGCCTGGGGGGGCTCGGGGCCTAGGGGGGCCTCGGGGCCTGGAGAGGGGGGGCTCGGGGCCTGGGGGGGGCTCGGGGCCTGGGGGAGAGCTCGGAGCCTGGAGGGGGGCCTCGGGGCCTGGAGAGGGGGGGCTCAGGGCCTGGGGGGCGGCTCGAGGCCTGGAGAGGGGGGCTCGGGGCCTGGCCGCCCAGCGACGCTACCCCTGAGCCCCTGGGAATCCCGGCGCACTGGTGTCGGAGATTCACCCCGCCCACCCACGCGGCCAAACCCTGAGTCAGAGTCTGGGCGCACGCCCCCCACGGCCGGAGCCGCTGCACAGGAGCCCACACCCCTCCCGCACCGAGGCGCCGCACCCGCGCGGCCGGCGGGGCCCAGAGTGACGGCGACCTTCACCCTCGGCCGCAGGGACACGGCGACGACAGTGTCACGCTCCCCGCAGGCTGCTCCGCGGGCGCGCTCCCCGGAGCCTCAGCCCTGCCATCACCCCCAGGGGAGGGCGCAGGGGACTCCCCGCCGCATCACCGAGTGCCCCAGCGGGACGCCCGCCTTGGGTCTGTAACGCCCAAATGTTAGGTGTGAACCGATGATGTCAATATAAGATAGTTCGAGGGTAAGGCACATGCAGCTCTTGCTATGCCGTTTGAATAGGAAAGCTGAAAAGTGATTTCTAGGCTGCTGCCAGCCTTAGTGTAATATAATCCACGATTATCCTTCAGCTGTCACTCATTATGGGATTTTAATTTAATTTTAATATTATGTTTTATGGACTTCTATTGTTCTCTGCTTACTTGGTGAATCCAGCAATTATTTATAACAAGAAGACTGTAGGTTTAAAAAATAACTTGTTGAATAACATTTCAGTTAATGAATGCTCCGAGGTTTGCTACATGTTATTCTTGGAGCTGGGATAGAGGATCTGGATTACAGAGGAATTCACAATACTTCAGAAATAATGTTAAAGTTAGTGAGGCATGCTCAGATTATGATTAACTTGCCAACACCTGGCTGAAATGATGTACAACACAAGTTCATAAAAGGGTGAGGAAGAATAAATTATAATTTGTTGGGCATTTTTCCTTTTGAACAAAATGAAATTTTAATCTAATGAATGCCCGAAAGAGAATTTAGAAAATGGTGTACTTCATACCTCTAACCTATATACATCTTACATTGGTGTGTGTGTGTGTGTGTGTGTGTGTGTGTGTGCACTTGCATGCCTGCAAACATAATATATTAAAAGCTGGACCTGGGGTGAGTGAGACAGAATAGAACAGAATTGTAAATATCCCTTTTCCCTGTACATGATGAAATAAACAAAAAATATTAAAATAAGATTGTCATATATATATGTAATGTTGGTATAATATATAAGTGATGTATAATATAAGTATGTAATGTTGGTATATGTTTAATACCAATACTAAATAAATAAGAGGAAAATAAAGGAACTGTCAAGGGGGAAAAATGCAGCTATTAAACAAAAGACTCTTGGTCAGGTCTACTTGGTCAGGACCTCCTCTAGCTGAACAGCACTGAGATAAGCAGGTGAATGGAATTAATCTTAAGACTTCTTACCAGTGCCTTCCCACCTCAAAGTTGATGGGATGGAGATGGGTGAGTGATGAGTAGACTGCTGTGGAAAAAATGTGGGGCAAAAACATTGAGCCTAGAAAGTGCTGCATACTAATGGTACCAGGGAGTGAAATGGCCACGGAGCATGTCACTTGACAATCATGTGAAAGACTCTGGAAAGTGAGCAGAATCTCATGAGACTAAAACCTGATGGAATGGAATAAGCCTTGATGATAGATATGTGATAGCCTCTAGAAAGAAATAGCACAGAAAGGCTGGCAGGGCTATAGCATTGTCTAACCTCAGGAATTAGGCCGTTCTCTAGAATAAAATTTGTATGCCCCCTGGAATTTTCAAAAGCTTTACTTAACCCAAACCAAATTTCTGCAGCCTATGTATTTTCAAGACATATGGTTTAAAGAAAATTGATTAGAAAACAACACTCGGCTCTAATATTATCATGCTAAAAAAGATGAATTGCTTTCACTTGATGATTCATAAATGTCTTTTTTTCATAAATGTCTTTTAAGGTATGATCTTATCTTAAAATGTATCTATCAGTCTGTTCTCCATCCATCCATCTATCCATGCATGTATGTATATGTAACCATCCTTCTCTGTATAGAAGCATACAGAAATGTCTATAATGATGTTCACCGAATGGTGACAATAGATTTACCCCAGAGATATATTTGAGTTATCAGTTGCTTTTTTTTGAGGCTCTTTTGCAATTATAGGATTTAATCATTACTATAAGAAGTAGAACAAATAAATAGAAAGCTGCATCTTTCTCAGCACTATTGAGAGAGTTCTTACAAATAATTTTTTAAAAATTGCATTTCCAAATTTTTTAAAAGAGAGCAAGGAAAACTAGAATATTTCTTTCTATCTCAGCTTTATTGAAATATAATTTAATATTTCTAGCAGTAAACATAGTAGCAACATAAAAATGTAAGACTTTAAAGAGGGGATAAATAGAGAAATATACTTGGCTAAACTACTTTTAATATCTATAATTTTTGTTATTCGTTGTTTTCTCTCTTTTTTTTTTAATTTGAATTTTCTCCTGTTCTTAGTCAAGCTTTGTTTCTGATACAAGTGCAGAAATGAAGGATTTGTGTTGAGATGCTTATGTTTGTTGCTCTCCTGCTGGTTTGTAAGATCCTGTATGTGCATATATGTGTGAATGAGTGAGTCTGTGAGCATGTGCACATGTTGTATGAAGAGAGGGAAGGGACAGAGAAGACAAAACAAATAAAAATATCGACTCAAGGGGTTTTGAAAACAATGGAGATTTACATTTATAAATCATTATCTTACAATACAATTATAGATCACAAGAAGGAAACTACCTACAACTCATGAATTAACACTTGATTTAATTAGTTTTTAATTTTTTTTAGTTTTTAAAATTATTTTTATCTGTCATTTTGCATGTTCATCCATAGACCTCACAGCTGACAATAATGCTAATGCTATTCAATTTTATAAGATCTTGTTATTCCTATCATTTTGCTTTGACAAAATATTTGCAGCATCATTTCCAAATTTCTTTTGTCTTTGAAACTCGGCTCTAAATCAAAGTAAAGTTGGATTTTACTAATATTCCGTATCAGCCAATATTTCCATTTCAATGCATATGGCTCTGCAAAATGCCTGCAACCCATCCAGAAAACAAATACCCAGAATCTTTAGTTCTTTCAGAAATAACCTTTAAATACCTGACTTCAGTGTACTATGTCAACCCATATCATCAAAGTTAAATCATTAAATTCTAAACCAAAGTGTAAATTCTAGTGATGTGTTATCATCATGTACTGGGAGAAATCACTATTTATATTTCAACCTTTGGAAAACAATTTTCTTAAAATTTGCAAATTGCCCATCAAAGGACATTAATAAATGAAATAGAGTTGAAATAACACTGAATAAACTTAGGTGTTTTTCTATACTTTTAATTTCTAAAAAAAAAATAAAAGAAAAAAAAAGAAAGAAAAGAAAAAAAAAAAAACAGAATGATCCAAAGTGTTGCTGAACATTTCAACTGTGCAACATCTATTTAACTATTTATTATTATGTGGGCTGACTTTATACCTTCATATATTCCATTAAGTGTGCATATCAAGATATTAACCCATGCTGCTTTGGTAAATCCAAATTCTATGCTTTCTGAAGAAAAAGCTGTGACATTTCCTAGGGTCTTAAATGCTGGTTGTAGTATTTTTTTCAAATCTGTAGTGAGAAATAATACAATTAATTGTTAGTTGTCACTTTTGAGGAACTCAACCATCAAGAAACTTCCAATAAGCAGTAAAAATTGCCAAAAATGGTTTTGTAAAATTCTTTGGATGATTTGCATTTCCTCAAATAATGTACTGTAAGTCATCAGGCTGCTGAAATATTGTCAGCGCTACAGAATGTAATTATATCAACAAATAGAACTTTAGTTCTAGAAGGAAAACAAAGCTCATCTCCAATCACATTTTAGGTGTGAATTTAGGTCAAATGATTTTGTAAAATTATACGGTTAGTGATAGAACTTAGAAGAACTCTAGGTTTAGCACATTTTTTCACACTGCTTCTCTAATTGTTTTCAAATCTTGAAATCCTAACAATAACATAAATTAAACTTCTAGACCTCCACTTTCTTTCAAAGCTTCAGACTACATATGGATCACTGAAGTATGCATGTGCACACACACACACACACACACACACGCACAAACAGCAGAACAAGGAACTTTAAGCTAATTGTATTATTTTGTTTTTAAGAAATAATTCTGGTTTCACACTGAAGAACTGTCTAATGAGTAAAACAGACCATATAAAATGTACAATAAATTGCTTACAAATATAAAAAGTACATCATTTAAGGTTTTGATTTATAACCCATATGAATGAATCATATATATTGATATATACTTCCAAATGTACTTCCAAAATGCTGCTACTAAATAATAATTAAAAATAGAGGGCACATACAGGCTTTAGGTTAATATTGGAAATAAATGTCATTCTAGATTTGAAAAAAAACAAAGAAGAGAAAGCACATAAAATATGTTCTATTAGGAAAAAAAATTCTTATTCATCTTGGAAAATGGCATTAGGCAACTTCATTTTGCATTCCTTGCCAATTGTTCTATGTTAGTACTCCACTGTTGATACAATTGTGAAGGGATCTATACGCATCAATTATTTTGCATTATGTTTGTAGATAGTTTATATATACTTGTATTATGCATTCTTCATAAATTAAGAAACCTATTCTGAAAACAGTACTGCTGGACAACTCATGGTATTAGCGGATTTTGCTTTATTGTTAGTGAAGCTTAGGTGCTTTGCTATACTTTATTATTACCTTTTAACCTCCATTCTAGATGGTGAGGCAAAACAAAATTTATATTAAAATATGGATTTGGTAGCAGCAATTACAATTTCAGGGACTTTCTGAAAGAATTGTAATTTCTTCGCATAAAATTGAGATTATTTTATTATTGTCATTTAATAAGAAATACTTCTGGGGGAACCTGGGTGGTTGAGTATCTGCCTTCCACTCAGGATGTGATCCAGGGATCCTGGGATCAAGTCCTCCATCAGGATCCCTGCAGGGAACCTGCTTCTCCCTCTGCCTGTGTCTCTGCCTCTCTCTCTCTCTGTCTCTCATTAATAAATAAATAAAATCTTTTAAAAATATATTTTAAAAAATAGAAATACTTCTTTGATATTACATTAAAATATATTTCATATTTAATGATTGTGACAAACTGGGCTTTTCAAACTAATGTATAGCATCTTCCAGAAAAGAGCAATGTGTAAGGGAATAATTCATTTATATTCGGAATAAATATAATGTTCCTTTTTCAAGTGTCTGTTTAGTCAGTGGTGATGTTTAATCACTTTTGTATTAAAAGTACATTGATATGGCAACTGTTTAGAAAGATTTTCATGCTTTATATGATAAAACTTATAATTAAAAAAAAAAAAAAAAACGTGTTTCGCTCATCAAAGCTGTTTAGGTTATGTCTCCAAATAACCAGAAGGAAGCACTCCTTCTCCCCTGTCATAAGAATTTCTCTGATGAATATATTTGAGAAGTACTATATTATAATAATACAATAGTCCTAGTAGTTTTAGGATTTATAGTAAAATCTTTTCCAGTATTGAATATCAGAAAAACCTTTCGTAGTTCAGGAATATCAGTAGACATTGGCAGAGCTTTCAAGGAAAATGGCAACATTTCTCCTAATTTGTACATATGTGTGAGAACAGACAGGGTATAAAATTAGGATAAAACTACATCTGTGGCATAAACTGGGAAAACCTGTTAGACATACCATACTAACAAAAGTATGGAAAAAATATTAAAGTGAGATTTTTTACTCCTTGTGAACTAGAACACAAATAAAAGTAAAGCGTGAAAAGCACTGATACCCAATAACTGAGGGGGGGCTTGTGGCTGAGTGAATATACCGTTACACTTGAGTGAGGCTGCCCTGTGGCTAGAAAATCTTGCCAGGAAGTGGCACAGATGTCACTGGGCCATGAATCCTGTGTGAATGGCTGTGCCAGACAAAAGAAAGATATTCGTTCTGCAAAGAAGTGAAACTTTTTATTGTGACTACATGAAATCTGCCTCCTCAATACTCTATTTTAGCCACTCTGGAATAGAATCTATGGCTCATCTCAGATGCCAAGCACAAGGTTGGGATAAGTGCTGAGGACACATGGTAGCTCAAGGGAAGCATTCCATGACTGCCTGGCAAAGTTTAACATCAGAACAAGGGTGGGAAATGACATTAAGTCATTCATGTTATTTTATAACTTTACATAAATTAGTGGATTTACAAACATTATTTCAATTACTATTTTTGTCCTTTTTAAAATTTTTTTTCTTTTGATTTTTGCCTCATTGCCATACTTTATACGGTACTTTGTTTTTCTTTGTAAAGTCTTTTAGAATTTTGTCTTTCTGTGCAATGATTTATGTCTACTAACTTGTATTGAGCTGCTGATTTCTTAATTAATATTTATTTTACTTGGCACTCAGGAGGGTGAGATCATTTAAGAATTTAGATCTATTTTGGAAAACTTGTCAGCAGTTATCAATTTGAATCTTGCTTCTCCATTCCCCCATTCTTTTTTTTTAAGATTAATTAATTAATTTATTTTTATTTATTCATGAGAGACACAGAGAGAGAGAGAGGCAGAGACACAGGCAGAGGGAGAAGCAGGCTCCAGGTGTGGAGTCCGATGTGGGACTTGATCCCGGGACTCCAGGATCACACCCTGAGCCAAAGGCAGGTGCTCCACCACTGAGCCACCCAGGCATCTCTCCCCCATTCTTTTTATTTATTTATTTTTTCTAGAAACCTTTTTCCATTTTTCTGAGCTTCCCATTCCATCCTTCATGCCTCTTAACTACCGTTTCACATTCCTTTTTGTCTGTCTGTGCTGGACTGCTAGTTTCCCCTGCTCCATCTTCCACTACTGCAATCTTCTTCTCCACATGGACTTAGAAGGATGTAAAAGAACTGCTGAAAATTTTTATTTTAATAGCAAATTATTTCTATTTCAACCATGTTTAGCAAAGATATTGTTAAAGATGCATACAGTGCCCTTGAGAATAAGGTTCTGTCTCTTAATTCTCCTCCAATTCCCGTACATATATAATACACTGAAATAACTACATGCTCATGATGGAGAAGTTGCATGCACATACGCATACACTTAGTGTGAGTAATCTGAACATACAAACTACTTTACGCAGATAAGTTACATTCACATAACAATTCTAGAATTCAGATCATCTTATCTTTAAAGGTGAGAAATTATTATTATGGATATAGGGTTGCCTCTTCTCTGTCCTGATGATTAGGCTGTGTAAAAGAACAGTCGTTTTGTTGTTTTTGTTTTGAGAGAGAGAAAAAGAGAGAGAGCATAGAGAGGGGCAGGAGAGAGAGAGAGAGAGAGAGAGTCTCTCAAGCAGGCTCAGAGCCTCGGGACAGAGGACTCAATTTCATGACCCTGAGATCATGATCTGAGCCAGAATCAAGAGTCAAAAGCTGACCTTACTGAGCCACCCAGGTGTCCCAAGAGCAGCAGATTCTTCAGGAAATTAATTATTTTTGACATTTATCCATCAACAATGTATGGTTTGATTTTCTTTCTCTCTCTCCTTTCATCCTCTCTACTTTGCTTTTTGTGTGCCATCTTGTACAAAATAAAGGAAAAAACAGAATTGACATAAGGCAGAAAAAGTAGAATGTGTGTGTGTGTGTCTGTGTATGCTTATGTATGTATTTATTTAGAAAAAATATATAATTTCTATATCATTAGATGTTGACGTGAGTGAACAAGAAGTACACAGGTTTTATTAGGTTAGGCCACCAAGTTTGATACAATGGATTGATATTACTTGTTTTCATTCATTTTAATAAGATAGATTGGACCTTTTAAAAACTAAAGAGTTAAAATTTAAACATCTGTACTCCTTGAAAAATTGGAATTCTTGAAAACTGGCAATCTTGGGTCCATGATTCTATTAAGCAAAAATGTGAGTGAGTATATCAAAAAGTATCACAGCTAGATGAGTGTCATTAATTTTAGTTCTTATCACAGTGTCTACTTCATTTATTCACATTACTTATCTATCACCTGTGGCATTCAAGTCTGTAAATCCTCACAGGAATTCTTTGGAGTGGGTTCCAGGCTCTATCTTCTCCTCTCTGTAAGCTTTCTCCCTAGATGTTCCATCTATTCCCATGATTTTTCATTTCTACCCAAATTAAAACAACCATCCTCACCCACCTGATGTGATAGTTAAAATACACTAATTTATCACACAATACCCACAGCTCAGTGGCTTGACACAGCAAAGGTTTATTTCTTGCTAATGCAAAATAGGCCCTCAATACAGGTAACTCTGTCAGACAACTGATCCATGCCACAAATTACTGATTCAGTATGTTTCTGTCTTGTGGTTCCATCATCTTACATTTTCAGGCAGTTGATTTTTATGTATCAACTTGACTATGTTAAGGGATGCCCAGATAGCTTCTAAAACATTTCTGAGTGTGTCTATGAGGGTGCTTCTAAAAGACAGTAACATTTGAATTGGTAAACTGGGTAAGGAAGACATCCTTTACCTATGCAGGTGGGCATTGTCTAATCCTTTGAGGAAGGGCCTGACTGGAACAAAAAGGCAGAATAAGTCTAAATTTGCTCTCTCTCTACTTGAGTTAGGGCACCCATCTTCTCCTGCTCTTGACTATTAGAGTTCCTGGTTTTTAGTCCTTCTATACTCAGACAGGAACTTACCTGGTTGGCTCCCTGGTTCTCACATCTTCAGGTTTTAACTAGAACTACAACTGCAACTTTTCTGGTTCTCCAGTTTGCAGATGGTAGATTATGGGATTTCTCATTCTCCACAATTATGTGAGCCAATTCCTCATAATAAATATCTTTCTATAAGGATACCCTTTATCTTTTTGGAAAACCCTGATTAATACAGTAAGCTTCCTCAATTACCTACAATTTTTTTTTTTATTTTTATTTTTTATTTTTTATTATTTATGATAGTCAGAGAGAGAGAGAGAGAGAGAGAGGCAGAGACACAGGCAGAGGGAGAAGCAGGCTCCACGCACCGGGAGCCCGAGGTGGGATTCGATCCCGGGTCTCCAGGATCACGCCCTGGGCCAAAGGCAGGCACCAAACTGCTGCACCACCCAGGGATCCCCAATTTTTGTTTTACAAAAGGAAAGATTGTTGACTGTATCCTTTGCTGTGCAGCCACTCTGGAAAACTGTGTGGAGGTTCCTCAAACAGTTAAAAATAGACCTGCCCTACGACCCAGCAATTGCACTGTTGGGGATTTACCCCAAAGATACAGATGCAATGAAACGCCGGGACACCTGCACCCCGATGTTTCTAGCAGCAATGGCCACGATAGCCACACTGTGGAAGGAGCCTCGGTGTCCATCGAAAGATGAGTGGATAAAGAAGCTGTGGTCTATGTGTACAATGGAATATTCCTCAGCTATTAGAAATGACAAATACCCACCATTTGCTTCAACGTGGATGGAACTGGAGGGTATTATGCTGAGTGAAGTAAGTCAGTCGGAGAAGGACAAACATTATATGTTCTCATTCATTTGGGGAATATAAATAATAGTGAAAGGGAATATAAGGGAAGGGGGAAGAAATGTGTGGGAAATATCAGAAAGGGAGACAGAACGTAAAGACTGCTAACTCTGGGAAACGAACTAGGGGTGGTAGAAGGGGAGGAGGGCGGGGGGTGGGAGTGAATGGGTGACGGGCACTGGGGGTTATTCTGTATGTTAGTAAATTGAACACCAATAAAAAATAAATTAAAAAAAAAAAGGAAAGATTGCTATAGGATTTCAAACCAGAAATTAAATCTATCTGCAGTGGAAGGGACCTATGTTCTGCCACATTGACCAAAAACAGTCAACTGCAAGAGTCTGAGAATTAGTTTTTTGTGTATGGGCACAGGAGAGGGAAAACAGATACTGGTGGGAAAAAAATGAAGTTGCGCATCTAGAAAATTGCAGCACGTTCCTCCTGTACCCCTTTAGACTCCCTACTCCCATCTACAGTCTATTCTCTTCACAAGAACCCTGATGATACTTGAAAAAACAAAGTTTTATTTTTTAGTCACCAGCTTAAACATTCTTCAGTGGTTTCTCATTACTCTTTGGATAAATTTCAGTGCTTTAGAAATGAATTATAAACCCTGCATTATTGGTTTCATTTTATAATACTCTTCCCACTGAATACTATTTCCCAGCTGCTCTGGACCTGCGTTAGATTCTGAAACATTGCAGGTTCATTTCTACCTGAGAGCTGTGGTTGTTTTTCATCGGTGTATTTTTGAGCTAATACTATCCTTTCCCGAATTTAAATTTTGGGCTGTTAACATGCAGTGCAATATTGGTTTCTGGAGTAGAATTCAGTGATTCATCACTTACATACAACACCAAGTGCTCATCACAACAAGTGCCCTCTTTAATATCCTTCATCCATCCTGCCCATCCCCCATCTACAACCCTCCATCAACCCTGTTTATTTTCTATCATTAAGAGTCTCTTAGGACTTGTTACCCTCCCTCCTTTTTATCTCCTTCTCTTTTTCTTTTTCAATTTAATAAGTAAAGTGTAAACTTTCTGTTCCAATATTTTTTATACCTATTAAAATAAATTAGAAAATAAATACTTAAACTAATATCCTTACAAAATGTACTTCCTTGATGAGGACTTGAGTCATCCCTGGAATTCTTAATTCTTAATGGTCATTTGGAAATACCCTAATTTGATCACTAACCTATATATTAGAGTGGGTTCTTCTGCAGATGGCTAAACCATCCCCCCCCCCCCCCAGTGTCTGGGCATACATTCATACCTTGAAGAAATGTCTTGAATATATAAATATTTTATTAAGTAAATAATTACCTTAGTAAATTTTCATACAAGATATTTTTACAGGGCAGCCCCAGTGGCCCATTGGTTTAGCGCCGCCTGCAGCCCGGGGTCTGATCCTGGAGACCCAGGACCCAGGCCCATGTCAGGCTCCCTGCATGGAGCCCGCTTCTCCCTCTGCCTGTGTCTCTGCCTCTCTCTCTCTCTGAATAAATAAATTAAAAAAAAAAAAGATATTTTTAAAACTGGAAAACTATCTTTAAGGGGATTTTTGCAAGAAGTATATAAGTGCCCATTACAAAATAGGTCTTTCTACTTACTCAACCACACCTCCCTACAGAAACAATGATTGGTAAGAATAATATTTAGTAATTAAAACTCTTTAACACTTGCAGTGATCCAGGTACTTTGCTAAGGGCTATACATTCATCATGTCCTGGAATCTTAGTATCTCATGTTATCAATAAGTAATTTCAGATATATTAGCAAAAGTTCCAACATCTGTATGTAGCCTAGCAACAGAAATCTTAATAGGGCAATACTGAGTTCACTAAAGTTTCAGAGACTATAATGTATGTTCTATTATTTTTCCCTTTTGTGTAGACACTGAGATATAGATAAGGTTAAAAAAAAAAAAACTTCCCAAAGTTTTCTATATTTAGAATATGTTCGAATTAGATCGTATTCTAAATCTATCAAACAGCAGAACATCAGACTCAAAACTTCTACATTATCCACATCTAATTCCATTTCAAGGCAAGATATATTTAATTGGCTCTTGTCCCACAAAATCATGGTTCGATACCAAGATGACTTTGCTGCTAATTCATCCAGTAACCTAGTCCTAATAACTGAACTTATGCATTATGGATTCCATTTGAACTACACTTCTTATACTTTAATTCAACTTGTTTCAGCATACCAAGTTTATTTTACTTGATCTCAATTACACCTAAATTGTCCCAATTAAATAAATGTGCATATGAATAAAATCCATATTATTTGAAATAGCACAGAAAATGTGAGCTGTTTTAGATTTATAGCAACAACAACAAAAACCTTTTGAACAAAGAAATAGGAGGTAAGGATAAATTTTGTTGCTATTAGTTTCCATATCATAAATAGTGCATTTGTCATTTTATCTTTAGTTTTAATGTATATTAAAGCCATGTGTAATGGTGAAATATTGCTCATTGGTATTAAGTGGCAGAAAATACATTCAGAGCTGGGAAAAAAACATTTTAAAGAAATCTGATACATTAATTTCAAATATGTCAAATATTAATTTCAAATATGTTCATTTATTTCAAATGTGACAAGTAATTCTAATTTTCCATGGCTAGGAAGAACAAAATCTACCATAAAGTTGTAGGAAATTAAGAAAACATAAAATTCTATTTCTGAAAATACCAAAGCACTATTTAATTATAATTGAATAAAGATTTTAACAATAGGTCAGAACTTATCACTGGTATGATTCAATGGAATCAAATACACCACAGCTGAACCAGCTCCTGGTGTTTGAGTTGGGAGAAGCTATGGATAATAAAAAAAGAATCTTCAGGTAACATAGGAGCAAATAAGTTAGTGATAAGGAATTTTAGTAAAATAGCAGCAATCCCAACAGATGCATATAAATCAAGATTAAGATATCTTGACAGGAAATTCAATAGGTACAGGTGAAGACTTCACTACTGTGGAAAATAACTCATAAAAAGAAGGTATAGTGGTTCAGTTTTTTTGTGTGTGTTTTTTTAAGATTTTATTCATGGAAGACACACAGAGAGAGGCAGAGACATACGCAGAGGGATGGCTCCATGTGGGGAGCCCGATGTGGGATTCAATCCCAGGATCCTGGGATCACGACCTGAGTAGAAGCAGACGTTCAACCATCGAGCCACCCAGACACCCAGTGGTTCAGGTTGAGGACAGTAGTTCCCCAGAAAAAAAAATTAAATATAAAAATTAATAAGAATCAAAGCCCATAGAGATACTTCACTCCCTAAGTCATATTACCAGAAATAATACAAAGGATTGGACCAACAGCAAAACAATTTGTGAAGCCTAAAGATTGTATGTTGTATGGCAGGAGCTAGATAGATATCTTGAGTCTATAGGAGATGAAATGGCCCAGGTATGGTGAGAGTTATAAATTAAAAGTTGGGTCAAGATAAAGTTTAATCTAATACATCTTATAAAGAAGGTGATAAAAGTATTTATTTAAAATAATGAAAAAAGACTATAATTTCTTCAGTTATATGTGTTATGCTTCATTATTCAAATTGTTAAAAATCTTTGATCCTTGAGATACTATCTAAAAAGATAGACACAAAACTTTTTTTTTTTTTTAAGATTTTATATATTTATTCATGAGAGACAGAGAGAGAGAGAGAGAGAGGCAGAGACACAGGGAGAGGGAGAAGCAGGCTCCATTTAGGGAGCCCAACATTGGCCTGGATCCTGGGACTCCAGGATCACACCACACCCTAGGCTGAAGGCGGTGTTAAACCACGGAGCCACGGGGGCTGCCCCACAAAACTTCTAAAAATGGAAAATGTCTTTCAATGAAATACAAACTCTCATCCAAGTCATTTTATATATACACAGAGTTGACTATGACAGGGTCCTTACTGTCAAGGAATTCATAGTCTGGTGGAGAAAACAGTCTAATAGAGAATAATTCTAAGGCTCAGAGAATTCTTCTATGAATTTAAGATTTACAGGCAAAAATGTAGCTGTGTTTCATATTATTAATTTAAACATTCTGTACATCCAGGATTGATAAATGACAGCTCACAAAGTGAACCCAGCCCTCCATCTGCTTTTGTAAATAAAATTTTATTAGAATGCAGTCATGCTGAATCATTTACATCCTATGACTGTTCTTATGCTTCAGTGACAAAATATAATACTAACAGAGACCAAAGGGCCTGAAAAACCCAAAATATTTACTATTTTGCCATTTACAGAAAAAGTTTGCCAACCTATGCTGTAGATTAAAACTATACATAATAATTAAAATGTAAAACATAAATATTTAACAATCTTCCAACTATTTTTCAATAAAGACTCTCGTTACCTGTGGGAAACAAACAAATTGGTCTTAGGGAATTTTACAAGAGATCTCAAGGTGATAATATTTAGTTTTGATTTTAAATTTACATGAGCACACCTAAGTTATTTGTAATATAATACAGAAAACTGAGGTTTTTGCAGGTAGAATGAAAAAAATGATTACTTTCATATATTCTTCCACTATTAAAAGTAGTTCTCTCTTTTTTTTGTTAAGATTTTGTTTATTTATTCATGAGAGACACAGAAAGAGAGGCAGACACTAGGCAGAAGAAGCAAGTTCCTTGTGAGGAGCCCGATGCTTTTCTGGATCCCAGGACTGTAAAGGCAGATGCTCAACTGCTGAGCCACCCTCATGCCCCAAAAGTAGTTCTTATTAGGTAACAATTTCATAACTACCTTATTCTTAATTGATTATACTTCTACAAAGACTCTCTTTATATCTTGCAGTTAAATAGAAAAACTAGGAACAAATGAAACAGGAAGTAATTACTAATTGTCTAAATTCACCATTTTCAACAAGGTGATACTACATATAAGACTGGCTTTTCCTCTGAAGTGGCCTGGCTATGCTGAGTTACCTATAATAGCTTTCCTGGGAAAGACAGGAAAGAAATGTGTTCAAGACAAAGTACATGCAAGCAACTGAGCTTGTGCTTTTATCTGGAGCTGTTTCACCTGATGAGGCTTTTTCCAACTCCTCTCTCCCTACTCTAATGACAAAAGTACAAATTCCTCTCTAATCAGCTTATTTGTTTTGCATTCCCCCAGACTCTCTATCTCTGCTTCTGCTCCTATTGACACCAAACTAACTTTAATGCCCTATGTATTAAAACTTCCTTCTTTCTTCTCTTTGAATTTCAAAATCAAGTTATGACATAACCATTTTATTTTATGTACCATCATAGGTACCAAGCCTTTGCAATGTCCCTTTTTTCACATAACTTCAAGCATGGTTATGACTAATATAGTAAATGTTGCTTATATTGTTATAGCCTGAAGACTCATTTTAAGTTATCATAATGCCCCTTAAATATGCTTTATTTTACTATGGTGTGTGAGCATCTTTTTTTTTTTTTTTTTTTCCTTTGTGGGATGATTAGCGTAAGGGAGATGGGAGATTTATCTTAGAGATGATTTTTTATGGACTATATTTTATTCATGTGAACTAACGCTCTTAAATTGTGAGTCTTACTATAAGGGTCAGTATGAAAGACTTCGTGTAAAATTACAAAAGCACTTTTAGAATCCGTGAGATTGATTGAATAATAAATATACAAGGAAATTCAGTTCATAAAACATCACTGGACTGTTAAGTTAAATCTATAAGGATTCAAATGCTAACTGTGTTAACTAGAGCTATCTGTGATAACCAAATGCAATTCTAGCTGCAATTTGAGATAATTCAAAGTGTTTCAATACTATAGAAGTAACTTAAAATATAAAATACAAATGTTTAATTAATAAAATAAAACACAATATTATAAGTTATCTAATTATTTTTTATAGTTCTTTAAGATACATTCTCTTCCAACACAAGTCTTGAAAGATAGGACTAGTATGCAGAGAAGTTAAAACATTTTCCCAAAGAAATGGAATTAGCATCAAAGCCTGAGGAGTATTACTACAGTGCTTTTTTTCAGATATCAAGCTTCTATTAAAATCTGATATGACACAATGGTGATTTATAAACAATCTATTATATAATAAATATAATGCAATATAATGCAATTTAATTATAGTATGTAATGTCTCAAACTATTTGAAGAATATTTCTGCAGCTGGAACAAAAAGTTTCCATCACTCATGAGGTAGATGGGCTGGGCATGTAACAGACAACATGATGAAACTTATATCTCTTCCTGGCAGTCTAGGGAGTTGAGGAACACCTCTGCCTCTGTGAAAGAAAGAGAGAATAATAATAGCTTGATAGTTGAGGGCAGCTTGTGTGTAATTTTTTATAGCTACTAAGAGAGAAAGAAGCAATTGCTTGCTTTTTTTTAGGGAGAAAAACTAGTTTCTATGCTTATAAGTAGTTAAAAAATATTTCTATAGTTTTTATCTATCTGACATTTTCAGGCCGTGATAGCCAACACTCTTAGAAGCAACGAGCCTGAAAAATATTATATTAGTTCTAAGTAAATTGGATTGGCAAGCCTTAAGTTGTCTGTGACCATATCAACAGGCCTATTTCTCCTCATATATCTAATAAAGTGCAACCCAATGATCACTAATATTATTAAAAGTGCTAGATATATTTGGTATCAGCAAAATAATCTTAGAAAGTGACTTTTGTTATTACAATTGTATGCCCTTTGTTTGCTAATTTTAATATTAATATCACTGAAAGAGGGAGTGTACCAGCAATGTTAACCACATATTAAAAGAGACTGAATGAAATTCTTTCAATAGAACAGTCAAATATATACAAAAAATTACCCAAGCCATAGGTTTACAAATAAAAAAGAGGATATTACTTCAATATATCAAAACATGTGACATATATAGGCATCCAAATAAATTGGAGATATATTTTACATGCTGCTACATACTATAGATTGGGTAAGAGATATGAGTTTGTAATATTTTTTCAAGATGATGATAAATGAGAGAAGATTATTCTTAGAATTTGTCTATACCATCCAAACAAGAATGTCATCTTCTTGAATGATATATTGAATTTTCTACAATGAATAATGATTGATGTCTACCAATTTATTGTTCCACAGGAAATGTTTAGTAGTCTAAAACAATACAATGTAGCACCATAAATATATTCTATATCCCCATATAGTGAAGATGAAAATTGCCACCGTTTGATAAGAAATGTTGTTATAAAATCTATGAAGATTCAATCCAATATACCAATGAAAAAAATAGAGCATTTTGAGTTCAAAATGGAAAAAAAATACAAATACAAAAGAAATAAAACTTGTATTTTGGTATGCAGATTTCAAATACCAATAGATGCATTTTTAAATAATTCCAGTTGGAAGTATGGAATATTAGCAAACCATGTTGCAAATTTGTAAGATGCCAAAAAATATGTTTAAAATCTTATAGTCATATGTCCACAGATCAATAATTCTCAAGTTTACCATGAAAGAGATACACAAAGAAGTTTGCTAGATTTCTGGGTCTATTATCCAGTTCCTTAAGTCTATGATGAAGCTCAGCAACAAGAACCTGTAGTAATTCTGGTCCAGTGAATCCACAGATCAAACTTTAGGGGAAAAGAAACAAACAAAACACACTACATTGATAATACATCTTCATGGACATTATGTGAGTACATAAAAATAAAAATAGATATTAATGTTCAACTTGGATTTTCCTTCTATTATTTGAGAGGGATGGAATTAGAACCTTTTTGGGTTCCTTGAAGCAGGATAGATTAAACTTAGTAGGATCCTCATCATACTTTAAGGACCAAGTTACTATGGTCACCTTAAAGGATAAGGAGAAAAGTTACACAGAGAAGTGACACAGAGAAAAACAGTCATCTGTGCTTCTTCTCACAAAGAAACAATTTAGAATATATATAATTAGAGTTAGGAAAAATAAACAAAATAAAACAAATAAACAAAAAGCAAACAAAAGAAAGATCCATATAATTAAAACCAGTAGCCAACCAATGGCAAGAACAATTGTATGTACCTGACCAGTGTACCTCTCACCCGGATTTCAAAGCCCAAGGCCTTGGCTTCCTGAAGCAGGTAATATACTACTCTTGATGCCAGTTCTAAGTGAACCATACTAGCAAGTTACAACTCCTCTGAAGCAATCTCAAATAAAAAGTTTCAAAAGTTTAAGAAATTAAGAACCAGCTTTTCTGTATCTATCTTAGCTTTACAGCAGAATCCTAACTTGAGCCTAACCTCTGCAGGTCCTGTGATGATAAACGTCTACAAGTTGTAGAGGGTCAGTGTGTCAGGTTCCCAACTGCATTATATGATATATTCCATGGGGAAAACAAAACCAAAACCAAAACCAAAAAGAGGTAGTCACATCTTTGAAGGTTGAACCAAGAATGTAGTTTAATGCTAGAGAAGATACGCTGAATGCCTTGAATACCTTAAATATGTTGTGAAGTCAGATAATATCCACAAGAGCTCCCATGGAACTCATTCAGCGAAGCTCTTTGTTCAGATCTTTAGTACATGTCTTACTCGTATCACATAATAGTTTACACTAGAAATGCATCCGTAAAATAAAAATGAGCAAAACAAAAAAACAAAAAACAGTCCCTCCTTTGAGGGAGCTTACATGGTTATAGGGTAGATTAGTGGTTGGTGATTTGGGTCAGATTCACCCAGACTGCCATTGTGAGGAACTGACAGTTGAACAGGGTTTAAATTAAGTAAATTTCCTGTAGGCAGAGAAAACAGATAATGCAAAGGCCTAAGGAGCAGAATATGTGAAGGGAAAAATGGATGATGCCACCAACAGCCAGATCATAAAGGTAGTCTAATGCCACTGCAGACAGTTTCGGGGTTTGCTATTTTGAGATAAGGAGATTGAAGTCTGTGGAAGAGGTCAAGAACTAATAACCAAATGAGATCAAATCAATACTGCTTTATTACACATGATTAAGTGAAAGGAGAGAGATTGAGACTTTTAACGGAAAAAAGAAAAAAATGCAAAAAAGAAATGTAAAGTTTAAGAGATTGGTTTCTGGAACCATCTTCCTTGGATTCATATTCAGAATTCATCATTCACTAGCTATGACATTTGGGTAAGTTATTTAAATTTTATTTAAGTTTTCTCTACCTCAGTGACCTCCAATAATAATAGTTTATTGTGAAGAATAAGTAACTCAAAAGATCTAATGTTGTACTGCGTATATATTAAGCATACGATTAGTGTTATTTTTTCCACTGTTGTTATTATTTATTAACTTACCAAAGGTTTTGAACAAAATGCTATTAAAAGACAACTTCTTCATAATTTCAAAGCAATCGGATATAAAGCTAACACTTTAGCTAAATATTATCTATCAGGTTTGACTTTGGTTTGTAGCTTTATTCACATCTATAAAAATTTTATTTTTAAAATCTATAAAACAGGTACCTCTCAGCAGCTTCTGCATCCAGTGTAGAATTATAAGGAGTTCAGACATAGCAGACGGTTTTCTCAATATGAACACATATCAGATACATGAATGTTCATAGCAGCACTATTCTGTAGTGAAAGGTTGAAACAACCCAAATGTCCATCAACCGAGAAAATTAACTAAATGTGGTAGAGCCATACAATGAAATACTGAGCCATAAAAAGGAATGAAGTATTGATACTACAATGTGGATTAAACTTGAAAAAACTCTGCTAAGTGAAAGATGGAAGACTACATATTGTATAATTCCATGTAATGAAATATCTAGGATAGGTAAATCCATACAGAAATCAGGTCCGCGGCTCCCAGGCACCAGGAAGGAGGAGAATAGGGAGTGCCTGCTTAATGGGTATGGGGTTTCCTTTTAGGATGATGAAATGATCTGAAAGTAGAAGGAATGGTTGCACAACAATCTGAATGTGCTAAATGCCACTGAATTACACAGTTAAAATGGTTAATTTTATGTTACCCATATGTTACACATATTTCACCTCCATAGAAAATCTTAAGACTGTATACCACATAAGTCCTTTTTAACTTGTTACTTAAAAAATAACATTCAAATGAATATATATATATATACACACATATATATATCAGAAAGTATGATATCGCTTATTGGTAACTGTGCAGAAATCACTGGAAATAAACAAGAAACTATGCTTTGACAAGCAATTGTAACTCAGTAAACTCCGGGTCAAGCCCATAATTGTGATAGGTTTGAATTTTAAGACAACTTTCTAGATACTAAAGGATTTAGTAGGAGGTCATGTCAGGGAGCCAGAAATTGAAATATAAGGAAAATGGCACACTTGAAATAGTGTTTGAGAGGACATAGCAGACACCAGAAGTGTGGTAGAGAGTGATAATAGAGAATATCCCATCTCATGAACTAAACATTTGTGTACGTCCAAAGTTCACATGATGAAGTCCCAACTCCCAACCTGATAGAATTTGAAGGTGGAGCCTTTGGGAGGTGATTAGGTTTAGATGAGGCCATAAAAGTAGAACGCTCAAGATGGGATTAGTGCCCATATAAGAAGGAGAAGGACCAGAGCACTCTCTGTTGCTCTTCCACAGGAGCACACAGTGAGAAGGTAGCCATCTATATGCCAGGAAGAGGGTTCTCACCGGGAACCAACTCTGCCTGTACCTTAACCTTGGACCGCCCAGCCTCCAGACCCGGAGAGAAATAAATGTATGTTGTTTTAAGCTACCTGGTCTATCTACGGTATTTTGTTATCACACCCCAAGCTGATTAAGACTCTAGTACACAAGCCTTCAAAGTTCTTGTTTGTTTAATCCCTAAAGGGTTTATGAAAAAGAAGTACATGACTCACATTTTAAAATTTAACAACTGTGCCTAATTGCATGTTAGCAAGTGAGCACCATATCTGCCCCTGCCCCCCTCTCATTCTCTTTGCTCCATCACAGAGGTTGGGAGCTTTAGAATTACATTTTTTTTAAAAGTATTTGGTAACAGAGTCCTGAGAAACATTCTGCCAGTAAGATCCATTTGTACAAGATGAAAAAACAGGAGGGCAGAGGCCTTTTTACTGTTTCTGTAGCAGAGATTTAGGCTGCAGTAGCCACAGTTTTTAGGTAAATTCAACACATTTCCCTGCAAACCAACATCCTTAATACTGTAGAAAACTATAATTACTAGTGTAATTTCCTATGATTTTTGCAATTTCTTATTGCAAAAATGAATGAGTGAATCTGAATCTGAATCTGAAACCTGGTGGAGGTTTTCCTGATTTTTACATCATCTATCCCTTTTAATGGTCCTGTAAACTACTTTGCTCAATTCCAATTCTGCTTAAAATATATGGAGTGGTTTCTATTTTCTTTACAAAACTCTGCTTCATCTAAAATGTATTAGTTTCATATGTGCAAAGTATGTATTCCTGACTTTTGTGTATTACTGCCCATACAATTTACATATATTTTCATGAAAGTATTTAGAGCTACAGGTCTAGCTTGTCCAATACCTGAAAACATGCACAATTTGACCTGGTGATAAAGTAAGCCCAGTCATTAAAATAATCAACCAAGTCAGGCTTAATGTCCATCAGAAAAGTCACTCTTCCCTAATCTTATTTCTGAATATTAAGATAGGTAACAAATGGTAAATGATAGAGATAAATACATGCATACATACATACATACACACACAAATATGTAACTGTGCCAACATTTTGGCCATAGATCACCACGATGTACTCAATTTAATATCCTTACAGGCATGTTATTATCACAGGGCTCTTCTAATGGCTCAAGCTTTTTCAGTTGTCTGTGTTTGCTTTCTTAAAAGATTTTTTAGCTTTTTTTTTTCTCCCCTATGGCGATGTCTCATTGATAGATGAAAAATATTCCTTTTTTTTCTGTTAAAATGGGAAATGAGTTCTTGTGAAAGGAGAGTTTGGAAAAGAAACCGAGGATCAGAAGCAGACTAATTTAGGAAACAGCACAGATAAAAGTTGAGGATCTGGACAATTGTTCCCTTTAAATTATTCATGTCCATGCACTTCCTAGAAAACCAGAGGTGTGTGTTAAAAACTACTGCTTCAGCAGCATATCTTTATTTCCTCTGCCTCCAAAATAAAAGGTTCTGGGAGACTGAATAGTTATATATTAACATTAGATAGGATTTTCCATTCTGTATAACAATCTTAGAAAGAATTTGTGGTTTTTCAATACTTGAATGAATGTGCTTAGTGCCTACCACAGGTGAACACTTTGAAGTAACATTCATTTAGTTTGATTTATTAACTACCATAATGTTGCACTTCAATATTAAACATATTTTGAGGGCTACTATTGCGTCTTGGAGAATGTCCTCTTTTTGTCTTATTTTATATATACTTCTTTTTAATAAAAAATATTCATTAATCACTTATTATGTGATAACATTGTAGTGAATTACAGACGCAAGAATGAACTAGGCTCCCTTGCAAGAGCACTCAGTCTAGTGGTTCAATCTACTGCAGACAACGTGTCTAGAGTTAATTCCTAACACACAAATCTATTGATCTCATTCTCAGCCAGCCTTTCTGTCTACCATCAGAAAACACCATTCCCCTCCCCTCTAAAGGAAAAAGCATGGAGAGTTTCAACTAGTACGCTGCAAAAAAAAAAAAAAATACATTATAAAAATAATGTGTTAAGATTTTCTAACATTTGCCAGATAATAAACTCAGCTCTTAGCAAAAATTATGTGACTAAATACTCAAAATATACTATGAAATGTATATTTCCTCATTTTCCAGAGGAGTGGACTGTAGATTAGATAATTTTAGAAACTTACACGAAGTTCCACATTATTCAGTATACAAATTTAGTTCAACTTTGCTACTGGTTCCAGCTTATTGCCACCAATGATTCTAATCTTCTAATGCCAATTCCTACAGAAAAGGAATCCTGTTTATCTCTCCATCACATACAATTTTGCTTCAGATACAGTAATGTGCTTACTACCTCTCCTGTAATACAACAAATATGTTTTGCACTTTGACCCTAAGATATTCTTAGATTATTTTACATTGGCTAGAGTATCCATTTCACATATACATTTCAAATATAGCCCAAGCAAATTCTGTCCTTTCTATTGAAGTTAAGATAAAATCCTACTTCCTAGAAGTATTCCACATTGACTTCCTCCCTTTAGCAATTGCATGTAAAGCAGTTATAATGTATATTACACTCTTATCAATGTTGGTTCTAATACAAGGAAGTATATTAATTTATTTATATCAATTGCTATTAAGGATATTTATTTGTTTGTTTATTTATTTATTTATTTATTTATTTATAATTACTGTATTTATTCGGATGCCTGGGTGGCTCAGTGGTTGCGCACCTACTTTTGGCCCAGGGCATGATCCTGGAGTCCTGGGATCAAGTCCCGCACTGAGCTCCCTGCATGGAGCCTGCTTCTCCCTCCCTCTGCCTATGTCTCTGCCTCTCTCTCTGTGTCTCTCATGAATAAATAAGTAATTTTTTTTAAGATTTTATTTATTTGAGAGAGAGAGAGAGCATGAGCATGAGCCAGGGGAAGCACAGAGTGAGAGGGAGAAGCAGTCTCTCTGTTAAGCAGAGAGCAGGATCCCAGGACACTGGGATCATGGCCTGAGCTGAAGGTAGACGCTTAACTGACAGCCACACAAGGTGCCCAAAGGATACACTTTTTTCTTTAATTTTACTTTGTAGCCTCTACTTACCAAAAGTTTCTTTTGCATTAATTTTCAGAATTCTCACCCTTTATTTGATTAAATCTATTTTCCTTTTCTCTGTGTATGCGTGTGTGTGTGTGTGTGTGTGCGTGTGTCCTTAATTGGTTTCAAAGTTACATGCATTTTGCTTTATTTATTTGACTGCATATAAATATCTTAGCATGAATACTTAACCTAGTAATATTCAACATTAGCTAATTTTTCTGTTCCTATCCTGAACAAAAACAATACTGCAGATATGTCTGTATTCTCCAGGGCATTATGGATATTAACTTAGAGCTATTTATTTTTTCTATAATATTTATAATCATAGTATTATTACTAAAGATCATAGTTAAATTAGTTTTGATAAATATTTTACTTGTTTACCCTTGTTTGTGTGTAACAATCTTTCTTTTTGTCTTTGATTTGTTTCTTGCTGGCAGACTCTCTTCAGTGGTTTATTTAGAAAAAAAAATAAGAGTAATAAATTCTATTAGTTTTTATAAAGATGAAAATTCACTCTTTCTTTCAATGAAAGCTTAGTTTATTATAGAATTCTGGGTTGATTCACTATATCTTCAGGTCTCTGTTGCTCATGATAAGCCTACAAGCAGTCAGAGTCTTTCCATTTTTTGGACTCTGTGTTTCCTCATTATTAAAAATATATATTTAACTTTGATATTCTGAAAATTTATTACTATGTATTTGGCCGCATGTTTGGCTTTATTTCCCCTGATTAGGATTAGAAGTGATTTTTCAATCTGAGAACACATGTCTTTTCTCTATTATAAAATGATTTAAGCCATTTTATTTTTCATTTGTGCCTCTTCTCCATTCATTCCCTGTTTCTGGAATTCCTATAAAATGGATATTAAAACTTGTCTTAATAGATCTCTTATCCCTTATCTCTGAGGAAATCTTTATGAGTACCAAGTCTTCTGTAAAAGACTTCATTATTTTACTGGTCCATTTTCTTACGACTATGTTTTTCATTTCTAGAGATTCAATTATTTTCTTTCAGAGCTGCTATTTTTCCGCCAGACCCTCTTATTTTTGTTTAATTTATTCTTTTGTATTGTAACAGACCCTTTTTTTTCTTAAAGATTTTATTTATTTATTTATTTATTTATTTATTTATTTATTTATTTATTTATTTATGAGAAACAAAGAGACAGAGAGGTAGAGATACAGGCAGAGGGAGAAGCAGGCTCCATGCAGGGAGCCCAATGTGGGATTCGATCCCAGGTCTCCAGTATCGTGCCCTGGGCCGAAGGCGGCACTAAACCGCTGAACCACTCCGGCTGCCTTGGTCCATTTTTAAAGTCTAGTCTCTGTATTGTTATATCTATTAACTCTTTCTGTCGTGTTTTTTTCTTCTATTTTTTTGTATCTTTTAATAATAAACTCATACTTAGTAGTTCTTGATTTCATGGGAGTATCACAGACCTTGGGGTATACAGGACCTTTGTAGGCATACTTTTATTTGATTCTGCTGGAATCCCATGAAAGCCAAACTTTTTCTTTTTCTTCTTCTTCTTTTTCTTTTTCTTTCTTTCTTTCTTTCTTTCTTTCTTTCTTTCTTTCTTTCTTCTTTCTTTTTTTCTTTCTTTCTTCTTTCTTTTTTTTCTTTCTTTCTTTCTTTCTTTCTTTCTTTCTTTCTTTCTTTCTTTTTTCTTTCTTTCTTTCTTTCTTTCTTTCTTTCTTTCTTTCTTTCTTTCTTTCTTTCTTCTTCTTTCTTTTCTTTCAGGGTGCCAATCCCATGAGAGTAAGATTAGTTTAGAAAAAAACACATATATCCCGCAGAGTCTTAAGATTTTGATTATATAGAGATATGAACCTAGCTCGTCGAGTTGACCTTATTGGCTGAGGCCACCTATTTGTATGTTTTTATTTTCTTCATTATAACA
Source organism: Canis lupus dingo (assembly GCF_003254725.2). Classification (NCBI taxonomy): domain Eukaryota; kingdom Metazoa; phylum Chordata; class Mammalia; order Carnivora; family Canidae; genus Canis; species Canis lupus. The sequence continues at coordinate 56,920,056 of NC_064255.1, read as the reverse complement.
TAAACCTCTGTTACAGAAAAAAATATTTTTTTCCAATTTTCTTTCTGTCTTATACTTTGTAGATACTAAAAATATATATGATGTTTATTCAACCTGAACAAAAGAAATTAATACCATGAAAGTCTTAAAGAAGACATATGAACCCACGGTTTATATTATAAATGTTATCAATGAAATAATCTTCAAACAAATATTTTTTAAAATAGAAGTTCAATTTCTCCAGTATTTTAAATGTGGTTTTCTATCATGCAAGTGAGAAAATAGTACAACTATATTTGCATAAAAGCCTCTAAGTTATTTTTCAAGTTTTTCTTTTGAATTTTATTTATTCACGAGAGACACAGAGGAGAGGCAGAGACACAGGTAGAGGGAGAAGCAGGCTCCTCGCAGGGAGCCCAAGTGCAGCAATTGATCTCTGCACCCGGGATCATGCCCTGAATTGAAGCCAGATGCCCAACCACTGAGCCACCCAGGTATCCCTTTTTCAAGTATAATGGTGGTGTTCTTCTAATCCCTCCTGCAAATATTTATTTTCCAAAAAAGCATTTACCTCCTTCCCCCCAATAACAAAATGATAAGTTTATATTGAGGGAAAACTAAAATTCGTAAAGGAAAGAAGCTACATTCTAAGTACATTAATTATAAAAATAGTTTTAAATGTTAATCTATGTGCAAAACAGTACCCCAAAATGAACCTTCCCTTATATTCATCCTACAATAGAATAACACATAGAAGATGTTAGGAGGAAATCCCACTGTTGGTAATCAAGGCCTCCCGAAAGAATGGCATTTCTATAGTTTGGATCATCATAGAATATCTGTCATAAAGTAAAAGAACCAGATACATCATTAAGATATTTTATGCTCGCATATAGAAAATCCATCAGCATATAGGCAAGTTTGCAACAGGGCAATAAGATTGTTGCTTAAACTCTTTAGAGGAAATACATCTGAATTCTTTGCTATAAAGATGAAAAATTTAAATCAAAGGCATTAGCATTAGCTAGATGTGTGATCATGGACAAATCACTCACCCCTTTGTCACCTAGTTCCTTTATCTATATAATGAAAAAGAGACACTTAAATATCACTAAGGTCCATTGTAACACAAATAGCCTAGATTTCAATTGCCTAGTCCCTAAGAACTCACTAGAATATGAGATTGATGCTGGAAAGAACAAAACTACAATAATGAACCTAAAACACATTTACTGTTTATGAAAGAACTCCTCCTATCAGAATCCTGAACCCCTAATCCCTTTATTCCTTAAACATTCTATTAAAAAACAAAAGTAGGATCATTCTAGATACCTAACGAGGACTCCCCCCACCCCTAGCTGAACTGCTAGCAAGTTGTCTGCTTCCTGTAAGGGGAAAAATAATAAAATAAGTAATAAAATAAAATAAAATAAAATAATAAAATAAAATAATAAAATAAAATAAAATAAATTGAAGACTTATTTTCATCAGAATAATTTCAGAGAAATTGAAAAGTTTCTGAGAAATTATCATCAAATTAGAAGTCTGAAATTTTGAAATAAGCAGAATTAGTTTTATCTCCAGTCCAAAGAAGTTTAATTACAAAATTGCTAGACTTGATTTTAATATAGAGCAGCAATTATTTGGGTTTTATGGGTCATTTAATCTAAAACACTAATGTATCTTCTTTAAAGAAAACAACTAAATAGTTCTTTAAAGAAATAATTTCAACTATGATGAATATTTTTTAACTAAGAAAATCTATCAAATTCTCCTCTCTTTCTCATTGCATCATTTAACTAGAAAGTTAAAGAGTAAGTTCCTCTTATAAGATATAAACAGAAGATATTTGCATAAGGTGGGTACCATTTCAAATCTCGACAAGATAACTAATGCCGTGGTATAGTGTCATAGCTCAAATTCTTCTATCCAGTTGTTACATTTCAGTAACTGCTACCACTCAGTAGCTATAGACTTTGAGAAACTTCACTTTTGTCCTTAGTTTTCTAATCTATGTAATGGCACCCATAGGAATACTAGGTACGTTCAATTGGAAGAACTATCAAGAGAGGAAGAAAGAGAAAGAGACATAGAGATAAAGAGACAGAAACAGAGAGACAGAGAAAAAGACAACAGAGAGAGAGATTATTTCATCTAATGCCTGGTCCAAACAAGTTACTTAAATACCTTTGCTATTTTTCTTCCAAAGATCATTCTTGTTATTATTTTTACTATTGTTTTGTAATGAAAGTTTAGTTTAGCTTTCAGACCCAACATTGTGAAGTAACAGATTTTTATATACATAAGTATACCAACTTAAATCCATTTTATTTTTATGGGGAAAAACACATTAATGGACAACAGTAATTTTTCTGTAACCTGGGCTAATTTCTTTGAATTATAGTTAGGGGATTAGTCATTCCTTTGATCACTCAACAAAACATGTATTGTAATTTACTATGTACCAGGTCCTGGTATGATGCTGTAAAAACAGTAGGGACCAAAACAATGTAAACACCTGCCATCACAGAATTTCTATTATTGGAGCAGGAGATAGGATAGACATATGTATATATCCATATATGCATATACAGTGTTTATCAGATAGTGAGGTTTTAGAATGTAGGAAATATAACTGGGCAAGGACACAGAGATTATAGGGTAAGTGAGGAGAGGAATTCATTTAAATAGTGTGGCCAGAAGGACTCTGACCCAAATGAAATGAGAGAGCAAGTCATGAGAATACAATGAGGGAGAAGAGCCAGCATGATAACAAAGTTAAGTTCCTGAACAAAGATTGTGTTTGACATGTTTGTTCATAATACCAAGCTAGCAACTTGATTGAACCAAATATAGTTTCGGGGATCCCTGGGTGGCTCAGCAGTTTAGCACTTGACATTTGCTCAGGGCATGATCCTGGAGTCCTGGAATTGAGTCCTGCATCAGGCCTGCTTCTCCCTCTGCCTGTGTCTCTGCTTCTCTCTCTGTGTGTATCTCTCATTAATGAATGAATGAATGAATGAATGAATGAATGAATGAATAAAATCATTTAAAAAAAGAAACAAATGTAGTTTCATAAAACAGTTATGTAACATCTGGCACAAAGTAGGCACTCAGCATATGATAATTACTATTATGAAATGAAAATATGGGCTACATAGCTGTATGTGGATTTGGGGGGACTAAAAATATTTAGAGAAAGAAATTCTCTATAAAAAAATGGTTGAGGGCCCTTGAAATAAAAGAAAGTACCAAGAAGAAAAACATAATTCAAAAATAAAATAAAATAAAAATAAAGAACAGACAAGGGAAACCTAAATATAAAAATAAATCATTTTACTACCTGTCCAAATGTAAGGAACAGAAATGTGTGACTTCCTAGAGATCTTTACAATTAAGGCCATCATGTCATCCCTAAATCAGTTTCCACCACTCTATTAGAATGTACATGTTAAAAACATATATAGAATCAATACCTTATATGGGCTTAAATGGATAAATCCTATACATTTGTCATTCTCTTTTGTCATGTTATAGTATTTAGACATTATCTTAGAACAAAGAATCTCAGCAGCTATTTGTTAGAAAGTGACAGTGAAAAAAATCAGGAAATATGAAGTTGAATTGAAAACGTCTAATACCTTCAAAATAAACCATTAATAAGTTCACCTGCATTTAAAAGACATATATTAAAAAAAGACATGTGTTAAGCATGTAAGTGTACGATGTAGTTCTTGACACCTGGAAAAGGGTAGAGGATGAAAAGTAAATAATTTAGTTTCAAATGACAAACCATAACGGTAGCATAAAATGAATAATAGGAACATCAGCAGAAAGGAGAGGAAGGATCCATGGGCTATATTCCTTTTGACAGAACTAACATAACTAAACAAAGAACCCATCTCTCAGAGAAAAGATGGGGGAAGAAAGGGGAAAAAAAAATCAGAGGAGCAAATACCATAAGCCGATTCTCTCTGTCAACCACTGTCCAAAGGACTGAAAGTATTGGCCAAGGACTTCAGTATTAGCCCACTGGTGAGACCATCACTCTGTTGAGTTGCTGCTAATAGCACCTAATTAGGAAAGCAAGTCTAACTCCTATGAGCCCATGTTAATGAAGCCATTTTCAGACTGCAATTTCCATTACGATAAACGTTTTGCTTGTAAGTAGAAAATATCCTGGTCATCTGAATGTGACTTAATCATTCATGTGATTTTTCTATTTATCATTAATATGTTGTCATTCTATTTATCAGTCTCTGAGGTTGGATAGTGTGACTCTATCCTGAAAGACATTTGATGCTCACATGCATCAGGATACAAGATCTGCAATATTGAGTTCATATCAGGAACCCCAGTCAATTCCCCAAGGATACAGCCTTTTACAGACTTTGAGACATCAGCAAGGCTTTCCAGGAGACCCTCCACTTCATTTACATACTTTATTTAAACTCTCCTCCATTAAATGCATTTTATTCTTTTACCCGTCTTTGACAAAAATCATTTTTTTTATATTTAGAAGTTTTTTTCTCCAACCTGTTAAAATCTCATTATTGCAGGCCTTTAAAATCATTTTAAAACTACCCTCTTCCCTGGAACCGCTGGCTGAAAACTCTGCTGGTGTTTTTAGCTCTCATAACACTTTGTATCTGTGTGTGTGTGTGTGTGTGTGTAACTGTTTTATCTTATTTTCTACTTGTATATATTTTTTTCTGTTTAAGTGATTGCTAGCTAGTTGAAGAAAGATAAATCTGATAAAGAACCATTATCCATAAAAAAAAAGAACCATTATCCAAAATATACAAAATACTATATTGTTGGTAAGTTTTATTATTGAAATCTGAATTCTTTTCACTCTTTAGAATACTTCATATTTTTAAAAGATTTTATTTATTTATTAATGAGAGATACAGAGAGAGAGAAGCAGAGAGAGAGAAGCAGGTTCCATGCAGGAAGCCCGACATGGGACTTGATCCAGGACTCCAGGATCACGCCCTGGGCTGAAGGCAGGCACAAAACCACTGAGCCACCCAGGCGTCCTGAAGACTTCATTTTTTAGAATAATTTTAGCTTCCCAGTAACATTGAGAAGAGGGACAGAGATACCCCATATAGCCCCTTCCCCTAACAAGGCACACATAGCCTTTCCCCGTATCAACATCCCCCATCAGAGTGGTACATTTGTTATAGTTGAGGAACCTACACTAATATATTATAATCACTCAAAGTCCATAGTTTACATTATGGTTCACTGCTGGTGTTACGTATTCTATGGTTTGGGATAAATGTGTAGTGATAACTATCCATCATTATAGTATCATAGAGAATATTTTCACAGCCCTAGTAACTTTCTGTGTTCTACCTATACATCCCTTCTGAACCCTGTCCCCAACCCCTGACAACGCATTGATCTTTTTACTCTTTCTTTAGTTTTGCTCTTTCCAAAATATCATAGAGTTGGAATCATAATATTGTAGCCTTTTGAGATTGGCTTACTTCACTTAGGAATATGGAGTTAAGTTTCCTTCATGGCTTTCCAGGGTTTGATAGCCCAATTCTTTTAGCACTGAAAAATAATCCACTATCTGAATAAACCAGTTTATTTATCTATATACCTACTAAAGAATATCTTGATTGCTTCCAAGTTTTGGCAATTATGAATAAAGCTGCCATAAACACTCATGTCCAGATTTCTGTGTGGACGTAGGTTTTCAACTCTTTTAACCAAATACCAAAGAATGTGATTGCTGGATTGTCTGATAAGGGTGTATTTAATTTTGTAATAAACCACCAAAGTGTCTTACAAAGTGGCTATACCATTTTCCATTCTTACTGGCAATGAATGAGAATTTTAGTTGTTCCAAATCCTCTTCAGCACTTGGTCTTGTCGGTGTTTTGAAGTTTGGCTATTTTAATGGGTGTGTAGTAGTATGACATTCTTTTACTTTTCATTTCCCTGATGACATATGATACATCTTTTCATATTATTTGTTTTCTTTGATGAGGTGCTTCTTAAGATCTTTGGCTCATTTTTTAGTCAGGTTGTTTTTTATTGTTAAGTTTTAGAGGGAGATTTTTGCATATTTGGGGTAATGGTTCTTTCTCAGATTTGTCTTTTGGAAATATCTGTTCTCAGTCTGTGGCTTTTCTTCTCCTTCTTTTGACATTGTCTTTCACAAAGTAGAAATTTTTAATTTTAATGAATTTTACTTTATCAAATTTTTTTAATGAATTGTGCCTTTGGTGTTGTATCTAAAAAGTCATTGCCATAACCAGTTTCATCCAGGTTTTCTCCAATGTTAATCCTTTTTTTTAAAGATTTTATTTATTTATTCATGAGAGACACAGAAAGAGAGGCCGAGACACAGGCAGAGGGAGAAGCAGGCTCCCCTCAGGGAGCCCAATGTGAGACTGGATCCCCAGACCCCGGGATGATTCCCTGAGCTGAAGGCAGATGCGCAACCACTGAGCCACCCAGGCGTCCCTCCAATGTTCGTCTTCTAGGGGTTTCATACTTTTGCATTTTACATTTAGGTTTGTGATTTAAGTCATTTTAGTGAAGGATGGAAATGTATGTCTAGATTAATTTGTTTGCTTGTGGTTGTCCACTTGTTCCAGGCATCATTTTTTTTTTTAATTTTTATTTATTTATGATAGTCACAGAGAGAGAGAGAGAGAGGCAGAGACACAGGCAGAGGGAGAAGCAGGCTCCATGCACCGGGAGCCCGACGTGGGATTCGATCCCGGGTCTCCAGGATCGCGCCCTGGGCCAAAGGCAGGCACCAAATCGCTGTGCCACCCAGGGATCCCCCAGGCATCATTTATTGAAAAAAATTATCTTTATTCCACATATTGTCTTTGCTTATTTGTCAAGATTGGTTGACTTCATTCATGTGAGTCTATTTCTGAGCTCCCTATTCTGTTCCATTGATTTGTTTGTTCTTTCACCAATACCACACTGTCTTGATTACTGCAGCTTTATAGTACGTTTTGAAGTCAGATATAATCTGTCCTCCAACTTTGTCCTTCAGTATTGTTTATTCTGGGCCATTCTTGGGAAAAAATGAATTATATATCTTTACTGTATCAAAGGCTCTTTAAGCATTATATAGGCACATAGGGTTAATTGCCAACACTGTATAATTTCATTTGGGTACTATTTCTCACAGAGACAATATCACCCTTAACATTCTTTCATGTCAAATAATAGAGAAAATTACACATTGTTCTAAAGAGACAAATTTCCACTTAATAGGAATGATTTCTCTGGAAAGGATGATAGTCTCATTCCATATAAAAGGCAGGGATTATTTCCCTTCTAGCTACTAGCTGTCTGACTGTGCTTAGCTATATGAATTTGCTTAGCATAAAGTATCAAAGGCATTATAGGTAAAATTGGTAAAGGATGCTTTCCCTGGTTAAGCTTGGCTATGTTTGTTTTAGCTCCAAAAAAACTACCATTTTACATAACAAAGAGATGGTATTGTTGAATGTGTTATTCTTCAATACTGTTTCTAAGCCCTGAATGAAATGTAAGTAATTCTCAGAAGGCCCTTAGCCCAGTTTTGTAGGCAGAGCTCAGTACAGGAAGGGAGACTGGTCTGAAGCCACATTAAGAATCTACTGGAGAACTGTCATTAGAACTTGGGAGCATCTGCAAACAAGCCTGTACCCAAAACAGAAGCTTATGTCAGTCTTAATCACTATGGAGTGACACTATTAGCTACAGCAAGCATTTTTAACTAAAGGAATTTCAAGGCTAAACCCAGCATCAGGTCAAAAGAAAACCATCTTTCCTGGTAAAAAGGAAAGCATAAATGATGCACAAAGTTGACATTTTAGAATTCCTTCAAAATTAGTTTTAAGATAATTTTTTCCAATTAGAATATAAGCCACAAAAGAAGAGATAAACAAACTTTTTGTATCACCCAATCAGCTAGCATTGTGCATTTTCCATGTTGTAATTATAAGTTCTAAGCAGGAGACAATCTTGAGTCTTAGCAGTAAAGATATTCTAGGAACAGTTGGGGCAGACCTAAGAGAAGTGGCTGAGGAGCCTTCTAGGACACTCCATCATTAGCAAAAAAAAAAAAAAAAAAAAAGAAGCCAGCCGTAGGGAGTTGGACCTACTTACATACAGCCAGTTTTTCCAGTAAGGAGCTGGTGATTCTGAAATATTAATTGTTCCAATGTGTCCTCCATCCTAGTTCCTTGGAGTTCTGTGAAGACACAGATAAGTTAAAAGGTTAAAAGCTATTTGACTAAAATATTTATAGCAGTTCTTTGTCTCCAACCTGATGTAGTGTAACTCAGAGGATTACACAGTGCTCTCTCGCAGTTTCCTCCAAACCACCTAGTTCATTTGGCATTCAGACCTTTGTACATAAGCAGAGGCATTTGGCTGGGTGACCATAGCTCATGGCAAGAGATTTTGGTACCCAGTAAAAGCAGCAATACATTTCAGAGAGGCCCAAATGGAGAATGTAAAGATGAGTAGATTAGTGCCAATGCCCAGAGGGAGACAGCAGCAGTGGTGGTGGCAGTTGGTGGGAGCAGACTTGTTTGCAAGAAAATGTGAAACACTCTGTAAAATACCAGGCAGGGGCCTTTGTTGAGCACTAACGTTCTTCCATCTGCTCTAGGGATAGGCTGCCAGTGTAATTTCTTATCTGCTCACAGGCTGGTAAAACTTAGGAAGACAAGGTAAAGGTGGAGTTAGTGTAACATTTTTGGTTTCTATACGACTATTCTGTAATATTTGGAAGTTAACTGATTTTTTATGCATGCAATGGTCAAAACTTCTGATTTTAACCTTAACAAGTTTGTGCTGTATAATATATTATTAGCATGATTTTAAGGTTATAATTAAAGAGCCAGACCAAATGATCTTATCATTCTATCCGGAATCCAATCAGATATAATCTTAATGTCCCTAATATTTGTGGTGCTCACATACTAGAAAGAAAAATACGTATATGAATAGAGGATAGCATTATGCCAGAAAGATTAAGTAGGTAGAACAGAATTAACAGGGATATGAATACTCCAATGAGATGACATTGACGGTTCTCTAGAGGCAGGTGGGAAAAGACTCTAAATAACTGAAGAAAACCCCCCCAAAATTGCAAAACCAAACTGAGCAATGAAGAGAGTTCTATGAAAATTTAGAAGTGCTCGAGGGATTGTGAGAATTGGCTGAAGATGGGGTTTAAACTCAGAAGGTAGGCTCCATGAACTTCTACTTTAGGAAGTCCCTTTTTATATCACAGTATGTAGAACTTGAAATGTTCACAGATAACAATGGCAAAAGCTGCCTTCTGTGCCAAAGTCAGAGGCCTCTGGTCACCAGGAACCTCGGGGCACCAACACATAAAATGCATCTTTAATTATATTTTTGAATGACAGGAAATTCACGCATTTTATGTGCCACAAATTGTTGCAGACCTGGGATAGAATGTTAAACAATAGAGTCCATATTCTCATGGAGTCTATATTCTAGAAAAGAAGATGGAGAGTAAATCAAATAATCACACAATATATACAGTATGATAGTATATTTAATCTAATCTGAAATATTATTGATTGTAAAATGTGCTATTTTGTATTACTATGAAAAAACTAATAAACTACAATGCAATGCTTTTTTTATTATTTACATTTTTAAAAATATTTTTAAAGATTTACTTAGATTCCATCATATAAACACTCTTGGTCATACATAGAAAAATAAATACAAGTGAAATCAACTGAATAGTGTTTTCCTAGAAATGTGTTCTATTCACAATCAGCCTCCCCTTGGTGGTATTGATGTCATCACACACAGACACACACACATACACACACATACATATTGTCATTCTCTGTGTTATCAGAAATGCTAATGCTCTTAGATTTCTTACAATGCACTCTATTTTTGCTTCCAAAATTTTCTTCCAAGTCACTGAACTCCATTCTACAATTTTGGTGCCAGTAATTTCCAGCTTAGCATGTGAAAGGCAATTTCTGTGCACAGAACTCAGTAACAAAATATAACTCATCTTCATCTATTGTTAGTATCTTTCTTTTTCAGATCATAAAGAAATTCATTGTTACTTTGCAAGTAAATCTGGAGATGCAGTGAGTCCTCCATTGACTTGTACTTGCTGTACTATCAAATTCATGCCACATTGCTATTCACATGCATTTCTGCATTCACATTATTCATTTTGTTTTACTGCCAAACTAGTGTCATTTAAAAAATATTTTTAAATGGCAATTAAGTTCAACAAATGTAATGCCAAAAATGCACATAATTCTACAATTTACAAGCTCATTTTAAAGTGATAAGCCAGCAAAGGTGGCAGAAAAGTAGTCGTTAAGAAGTAGACAAGGAAACCAGTTTAGCCAAGAGAACAAAAACCTTCACTGTGTTAAAAACTACTAAGATGTCAAGATAAAAAGGATTTTTTAGAATCTTATCGTGTTTAGTGACAAAAGGGCAATAATGAACTTAGAAGTAAAATCTTTTGGAGGAGTTGCAACTACATTTGCAGCTTGGAATGTGTTTGGGAATAAATAACTCTAAAGAAAAGGTTAATAAGTGTAGTCAATTCTCTTAACAAGTTTAGCTTTCGAGAGCATGAAGAGAATGTAAAAGTTGCCTAGTTAGAAAAACAAGCGAAATAGAGGTAATTATGTATTTTGTTTTAAGATTTGGGAAGCTTTGGCACATCCAAGTTCCATTAGAAATGAGCTAGTAAATGTGGGAAAGTGGCAGACAAAGAAAAAAAAGGGATGATCAATACTGTGCCTTAGAAAACATATAGACAATGGGGTTGGGCTGAGAAGTTGTTGAGAGATCTGTCCTTTCATTTGAGATTAGGTACAGGATAATGGTTACAATCATGGACTCAGCTTTTGTGAAAATAACAGTGCTTCGTTCTGGTTGGCCTTCAGCAAGTTACTTAAGCACTGTGACTCAGTTTCTTCATCTAAAAATGGGGATAGATAATGCTACCCATTCTCACAGGATTATTATAAGGATTATACAAACTTGAAATGTCCTTGGAATAATTATTTTATTTGTAATATCCTTACAATAGAATAAAACACATGTTAAGGATTTATAAGTTTTTGTTATAGTCCTCTTATTCAGCAGATTTGAATTACTTGTATTGAGAGAACTGGCTACTTCAGATTGATGATGACTCTATATAGATCATTGGCTAAAATGAAAGATGTCAGTGATTTCCTGAAATCTGTAGCATATGTGCTATTGGTATTTTCTTTTTTAAAAAACAAAAATACTTTATTTATTTTTTATTTTTATTTTTATTTTTTATTATTCATGAGAGATACATAGAGAGAGGCAGAGACACAGGCAAAGGGAGAAGCAGACTCCCTGTGGGAAGCCTGATGTCAGACTCCATCTTAGGATCCTGGGATCACGACCTGAGTGGAAGGCAGACGCTCAACCACTGAGCCACCCAGGTGTCCCTGTGCTACTGCTTTTGTCACCAAACTATGCCTTTCTGCATCTCAAAAAACTATTATGGATTAAAATTGAAGAAAAAAGCAAAAAAAAAAAAAAAAGAAAAGAGAGAATTTAATAAGTAGACTCACAATTCCAACCCTCATCTTTTGACCTCACCTTCTAGAAAATGTGGGTTTCTAAAATGTTGTATGCTCTTTGTGGTTTATAAAATGAATTTCTCTCCCTCCTTTCCTCCACCTCCTCCTCTCTCCCTCCCCCTCTCCCTCTTCTCGGCTTTCCAACCTACAGAGTAATAAATGATCCAGGATTCCAGATTCACATGTTATAGGCCCATTTGCACAGAGGAGGTTTATCAGACACAAATAAGGACACCAGAAGAAAATCTGATTGTTCTGATTTGGTCCAGGTGCATATACTGGATCCAATACTCCTGGTCAGACAGTACGATCATTTGCATCATTTACCAGTGCAATTGCTAGGGTCCTATACATGTAATGCCATAGGAAGGACATGAGTTTCCTGAGAGGACAGCTTCATTCTGAATGGCACAGACAACCCAAAACTGTCTATCACAGAATGGTATCTGTATCCCAAACTTTCACATTCTGGTGGAAACCCAATTTTCTCTCCTGATGTTTAATGGCTTAAAAACCAGGAATACTACTGAATTCCTTCAGTACTACCCATTTTGAAGTCAAAAATTATAAGGCTACAGAACTCATTGTTGAAGAAACTGAGATCCAAAGAAATGGAACTATGTTGTTTTTTATGACTGGATTTTTTTTTAAATTCAATATAGTTAACACACAGTGTTATATTAGTTTCAATATACAATATAATGATTCAACAATTCTTTACCTTACTCAGTGCTCATCAAGATAAGTGTACTCTTTCATCTCCATCACCTATTTCACCCATCGCCCCACTGCACCCCCTCTGGTAATCATCAGTTTATTCTCTGTAGTTAAGAGTCTGTGTTTAGGTTTGTCTCTTTTTTCATGGTTCATTTGTTTTGATTCTTAAATTCTGCATATGAGTGAAATCATTTCGTATTTGTCTTTCTCTGACTTAATTTGCTTAGCATTATACTCTCTAGATCCATTTATATTGTTGCAAATGGCAAGCTCTCATTCCTTTTTAAGGTTAATATTCCATGGTGTATAAATACCACTACTTCTTTATCCATTCATCTATTGATGGGCACATGGGCTGCTTCCATAACTTGGATTTTGTAAATAATGCTGCAATAAACATAGGATGTGTGTATTCCTTTGAATTAGTGTTTTTGTATTCTTTGGGTAAATATTCTGTAGTGGAATTACTGGACCATATGATAGTTCCATTTTAATTTTTTGAGAAACTTCCATTACTGTTTCTAGAGTGGCTGCATCAGTTTGCATTCCCAAAAACAGTGCAAGAGAGTTCCTTTTTCTCCACATCCTTGTCAACACTTATTTCTGGTTGTTTTGATTTTAGCTATTCTGACAAGTGTGATGTGATAATCTCATTGTGATTTTGGGTTTCATTTCCCTGATGATGAGTGATGTTAAGCATCTTTTCATGTGTTGACCATCTGTATTTCTTCTTTAGAGAAATTTCTGCTCATGTCTTAGGCCTTTTTTAATCTAATTATTTGGGTTTTTTATGTTATGTAAGTTCTTTATATATTTTGGATACTAACCTTTTGTTGGATAAGTCATTTGCAAATATCTTCTCCTATTCAGTAGGTTGCCTTTTATTTTAATTTGTTTTTACTGTTTCCTTTGCTGTGCAGAAGCTTTTTATTTTTATATAGTCACAATAGTTTATGTTTGCTTTTGTTTCTCTTTTCTCAGGAGACGTATCAAGAAAAATGTTGCTATGGCCAATGTTAGAGAAATTACTGCCTGTGCTGTCTTCTAGGATTTTTATGGTTTTAGGTCTCACATTTAGGTACCTAATCCATTGAGTTTATTTTTGTGTATGGTTTAAGAGAGTGGTCCAGTTTCTTTTTTTTTTTTTTTTTTTTTTGCAGGTTGCTGCTCTTTTTTCCCAACACCATTTGTTGAAGAGATTGGCTTTCACATTGGATATTCTTGCCTCCTTTGTTGAAGAATAATTGACCATATAACCATGCCCTCCCCGCCCTCCTTGGCTATCTATTCTGTTCTATTTTTTTTTTGTAAATTTATTTTTTATTGTTCAATTTGCCAACATACAGAATAACACCCAGTCCTCATCCCGTCAAGTGCCCCCCTCAGTGCCCATCACTCAGTCATCCCCATCCCCCGCCCACCTCCCCTTCCCCCACCCCTAGTTCGTTTCCCAGAGTTAGGAGTCTCTCATGTTCTGTCTCCCTTTCTGATATTTCCCACTCATTTTTTCTACGTTCCCCATTATTCCCTGTCACTATTTTTTATATTCCCCAAATGAATGAGACCATATAATGTTTGTCCTCCGATTGACTTATTTCACTCAGCATGTTCTATTTTTTTTAAGATTTTATTTATTTATTTGACAAAGAGAGAGCACAAGCTGGGAGAGTAGCAGAGGGAGAGGGAGAAGCAGGCTCCATACTGAGCAATAAGCCCAATGCAGGGACCTGGGATCATGGCCTGAGCCAAAGGCAAGTATTTAACCAACTGAGCCACCCAGGTGCCCGTCTGTTCTATTCTATTGATCTATGTGTCACAATACTCTTGATTATTACAGCTTTGTAGTATAAATGGGATTGCTTTCTTAATTTCTCTTTTTGCTGCTTCATTATTAGTATAAAGAAATGCAATGCATTTCTATACATTGATTTTATGTCCTGTGACCTTACTGAATTCACTTATCAGTTCTAGTAGGTTTTAGGTGGTCTTTCAGATTTCTTACATAGTATCATGGGCATCTGCAAATATTAAACATTTTACTTCTTTATCAATTTGGATGCCTTATTATTCCTTCCCTTTGTCTGGTTGATGTGGCTAGGACTTCCAGTACTATGTTGGATTAAAGTGGTGAGAATGGACATCCTTGTCTTGATCTGACCTTAGGTGAAAAACTTTGTTTTTCACCACTGAGTATGATAACTGTGGGTTTTTCATATATGGCCTTTATTATGGTGAAATATATTCACTCTAAACCTACATTGTTGAGGGTTTTATCATGAATGGATGTTGTACTTTGTTAAATGTTTGTTTTGTACCTATTGAAAAAATCCTATTGTTTTTATCCTTCTCTTAATGATAAGACATATCACACTGACTGATTTGCAAATATTGAACCACCCTTAGGATCCCAGGAATAAATATCACTTGATTGTGGTGAATGATTTTTTTAATGTGTTTTGGATTTGGTTTGCTAATGCTTTATCAGAGATTTTTGCATCTATGTTTATCAGAGACATTATAGTATCTTTATATGGTTTTGGTATCAGGGCAATGGTGGTCTTATAGAATGGATTTGGAAGCTTTCTCTCCTCTTCTATTTTTTGGAAAAGTTTACAAAGGATAGGTATTAACTCTTTAAATGTTTAGAATTCAGCTGGACACTGTCTGATCCTGGAATTTTTAGGGGGAATTTTTTTTATTACTGATTCAACTCCATTGCTGGCAATCAGTTTGTTCAAATTTTCTATTTCTTCTTGATTCAGTTTTGACAGGTTATATGTCTATCCATTTCTTCCAGGTTGTACAGTTTGTAGGCATATAATTTTTCATAATATTTTCTTATAATTCTGTGCATTTCTGTGGTGTTTGCTGTTATTTCTCCTCTTCCATTTCTGTGTTTGTCCTGTTCTGGTTTTGTTTTTGTTGTTGTTTGTTTTGTTTTATTTCTCTCTCTTATGAGTCTGACTAAAGGCTTTTCAGTTTTGTTGATCATTTTGGTTTCATCAGTCTTTTCTATTATGTATGTTTGTGTGTATTTTAGTTTCTATTTTATTTATTTCTGCTCTAATCCTTACTATTCCTTTCCTTTTGGATTTACATGTTCTTTTTCTAGATCCTTTAGATATTAGGTTAGGCTGTTTATTTGAGTTGTTTTGTTTTGTTTTTGTGTGTGTGTGGTGGCTTTTGTTTCTTTGTTTCTTTTTTTTTTAAGATTATTTATTTATTTATTCATGAGAGACACAGAGAGAGAGGCAGAGACACAGGCAGAGGGAGAAGCAGGCTCCATGTAGGGAGCCCATCGTGGGACTGAATCCCGGTTCTCCAGGATCACACCCTGGGCTGAAGGCGACGCTAAACCGCTGAACCACCCAGGCTGCCCTCTTTGTTTCTTCTTGAGATTAACTAGTATTGCTATAAACCTTCCTCTTAAAACTGCTTTTACTACCTCCCAAAGATTTTGGACTACTGTATTTTCATTTTCATTTGTCTCCATGTGTTTTTTTATTTCCTCTTTGTTTCTTGGTTGACCATTCATTGTTTAGTAGTATGTTATCTGATCTCCATGTATTTGTGCTCCTTCCAATTTTTTTCTTGTGGTTGATTTCTAGTTTCATATTATGTTCAGAAAAGATGCATGATATGATTTCTATCTTTTTGAATTTGTTGAGGTTTGTTCTGTGGCCTAATATATGATCTCTTCTGGAGAATGTTTCATGTGTACTTAAATAAATGTGTATGTGCATTCTACTGTTTTAGGATGGAATGTTCAGAATATGTTAGACCCATTTGGTTCACTGTGTCATTCAAAGCTATTGTTTCCTTGTTGATATTTTGTTTAGAAGATCTGTTCATTGATGTAAGTAGGGCATTAAGATCCTCTACTACTATCACTCCCTTATGTTTGTTACTAACTGCTTTATGTATTTGGGTGTTCCAATACTGGATGCATAAATATTTACAATTCTTATAGGTTCTTGTTAGATTATTCCCCTTATGATTTTATAGAGTCTTTCTTTGTCTTGTTATATTCTTTGTTTTAAAGTCTATTTTGTCCAATATAAGAATTGCTATCTCAGTGTTCTTCACATCCATTTGCATGGTAAATGCTTTGTCATCCACTATACTCATTCTGCACATGTCTTCAGGTCTGAAATGAGTCACTTATAGGCAGCATAGAGGTGGGTCTTGCTTTTTTATCCATTCCATCATTCTGTCTTTTGATTAGAATGTTTAGGCCATTTACTATCAAAATAATTATTGACAGGCATGTAGTTTACTGCCGTTTTGTTACTTGTTCGTGGTTGTTTTGTAGTTTTTCTATGTTCCTTTCTTTTCTCGCTCTCTTCTGCCACCATTGGTTGCCTTTTTTTAGTGATACATTTGATTTCATTTTTATTTTTTGCATATCTATTACTCATTTTGGTTTGTGGTTACCATTTGGTTGTATATATGTACATGTATCTTCATATATCAGTCTATATTAAGTTGACAGTTGATCAAGTTTGAACCCATTCTTTATTAAACTGGAAATGTTTTTCTCCAAGGTATATGGACTCTAGTGGGTATAGGATTAAAACTAATTCTACCAATTCATTAAAATCTTTTAAGTATTCCAATCATTTTACAGAAATTGACAAGCTGTTGCCAATGTTCATATGGAAATACAAAGAAAAGTGAATATTCAAACCTATGGTGAAAAATAAAATGCTACAGAGTGAAAACATGCTGATGTGTTATCTTACTCCAAAGTTCAGTAATCAAGAGAAATAGCTTATGAATAGATTCATGTAGATTAATGAAATGGAATTGACAGTGTATAGCCACAGGTAATATTAATGAAACGGAACCTCTTCCCTAAATCATATACAAAATGTGACTCAAAATGGTTCATGTGATTAAATAATACTAGAGGAATCCTCTAGAAGTTTAAAAACAGTTCCTCTAGTGCTCATTTAATGTTATAATTCCATTTGCAAAGTAAATCTTTCCTTATTAGACAGGAGTGGCCCCCCAGAACAAGAAGGGAAGATTATCAATTGAAAAAAGAAAACACCGCCACCAGCAAAATGCTTTCCTGCTGTCTTTCCCCCCTCAAAACCTGGATATTGCCAATAAGTAATACTAATATATTTAAATTATAGTTATACTATATTAGCAAGGATCTTGGACAGTGAACTATCCATATGCTTTATTTTGCATTTCTTGATTGTTAAATATTGTTTTTGTGCCCTTCTTTTTAAGCAATAGCTTATAGATATTATTCTGATAAAATGTGGTAAATATATCTTTAGTTATGTATAAACAATTACAAGATGCTGAAATGTATAGCTATATTTTAAAATCAATTTTATCAGAATACACATTTATTTTTACCTATTTAGATATTGAATATGGTATACTGAATATAAGTTTTTATATATACATGAAATTAATTTTGTTTGTTATTTGAACACATTGATTTATTGGTAAAAGCTTATTGCCATTGGAAGAGCCAGATAATTTTGACCAAAAAATAGAGTGAATTTTAACAAATACTTACAATAACGAGCAATTAACATGCTTTAAGTTTTAAACATCTGAGTAAGGTAATTTGAACTATTTTCTCAATTTTATGTGAATTTTCATAATATTGAAAAAAATATGTTCTATATATTTTTACCTCTGCAGAAGATTACAAATAAAGTGAAATAAAAGGGTAATTATTTTTCTTCCTTGTCTTAAACATTTGAGAGGTTTTTTGAGGTAAAATTCATATGCTATAAATTTTACTGAATGTAAGTGTACAGGATAATAATTATAAGAACTTTTTGTATGATGTTGAAGTGTTAAGAGCAGAACACCTTACTGTTTTTCCTGGTCTTATAAAGGAAGCAGTCTTTCACCTTTGACTATGATATTAGCCATAGGTTTTACGTACTTTTTGTGATTTTAATGAAATTCTCTTCTATTCCTATTTTTTTGGATATTGTCAAATGCTTTTCCTGAGCCTATTGAGGAAATCACATAGGGAATTGCATTAAATGATATTCAAAAATTAAAATAACTTTGCATTCCTAGAATAAATCCCATATGGTAGTGGTTGAGAATTTATTTTTATACATATCATGAGATTTGATATAATATTATTGTGTTAAGGGCTTTCATGTCTATATTCAGGAAGAACGTTGATCTGGTTCCCTTTTCTTTATTTCTACCTTTCTTTCCTTCTTTCCAACCTTTCCTTCTTCTTTCTTTCTTCATTTCTTTTCTCTTGGATCTTTGTTTACCCTTCATGTCATGATAAAAGTGTCCTCATAGAATGAATTAGAAAGTATTTCCTCTTCTTTAATAATTTATGAAGGGTTAGTTTTATTTCTTCCATAAATGTTTGAAAGAATTCTTTGTGTGGATATTTTTAGTTGCTTGTCTTAAATTATAAACAATATAAGCTTACAGATGATATCTTTTCATATTTAGATCCTCCAAATCACCTAAGCATGTCTTCATTAACTGAAACATTACCAAAAAAGTCAAAGACTTGAAAATTATAGTTCACAATATTCTTAGGAGGATGAGTAAACAGTTACATTGGAGCTAAGAGTAAGTAATGAGTGTCTGAAAGTACATTAATGACAATTGAAGCTCATTTTAATTGAATTAAAATTTACAGAAAATAACTATTACATCATTCCCATGCTACTTCGAGTTTTGATAATGTACAACATAAAAGTCAAAATGCATTTTTTAATGCTAGTGCATTTGCTCATACTTGTTTTGTGTGGTACATGTTTGTGTGTCTGTATGTGAACTTTAAATATGAGTTATAGTGCCACTTTTTCTTATGACCACAAAGAAGTTTAAACCTAGCTATCCTCTTTCAGTTTGCAGGATCTTTCAAGTAAGCCTTCTGTTTTTCAACTGTGGTGCTCTTATATTTGCTAATTCTTTAAATTACTTATTCATTATTTTGTGGAATACCATCTCACTAGATATCTGACATTCTCAAAGAAATATGATACAGCTCACTTGAAATAATTGTAATTTTATGTTAAAATACTGTTTTTATGTTGTGAAAGTATGTACTATATTTTTAAGAATAGATAAGCCAAAAATATGTCAGATGTTAGAGTTTTTGTTCAGTCTTAAAAAGTTATATCTGAATCAGAAATCTAATACTGTTACATATTTATTACAAAAGGTAAAAATTAACTTAATTTTTAAGACATTGAAGGTGTATCAACAAATGACATATGTGCTACATAATATTTTTTCTCACAAATTTAAGATTTCTTCCCAACAGAATCCTAAATGATACTTCAAATGCCACCTTCTTTATGTACTGCTTTGATAACATTACTCACCTTTTTAAAATTATAGCCTTTGCATCAGGACAAATTTCTTTATTCTCGTCTTCGGTTTTGCTAACTATGCTTAATCATATAAATCTCCCTAAATTACAAGTAACTTTGCTGCTTCTGCTTTAAACTATGTGACCCACTATGTTTGCAAAATGATCTGACTCCTCAGATTTAGTGTCTCAAGAACTGACATAAGGGATATTTTGTCTTATGTATTAGTGAAGAAAAGCTCCTTCTATTCAAAATTACAACTATGTATCCTTGGTTCTCACAAAACTCTAGGACTCAATTTCTCAATTGAAAATTCTTCACATAGACCACTTAGTTTATAAAGCTTCACTTCCAATTTAGACTTTGGATAGACCACAAGTAATTGAACAACAAAATAAGCCTTTCTGTAGCCCTTATTTGATGCTAATAATAAAAGTAGTTTCAATTTGTTTTGTGACAAATATATACAAAACAATACTGTTCAAGGAATTTTATTAAAATATTTCATTTAATCCTACAATTTAGTTATTATATTCATTTCACAGTAGAAGTCTTACCTAAAGCTGCACAGCTAGTAGTAACTAAGACAGTCTCAGTCTGACTATAAATCTGATTTTCTTTCCACTGTGTTATTCTTTTCTATTCTTCACCTTTGTTTCCCAAGACTAGAAGCACATATGGATTAATTCAAATAATAAATGTAAATCCTAATTTCTTACAGCTTCTTTAAGGAAGCTAGGATGATAATAAAGGGTGGGTGGCAAACTAAGGAAAACAAATTTCCTTAATATGTACTAAATTTCATATAATGTACTAAATGCTTACAATATGTTAAGGTTGCCATTTTCTCATTGCCACCTTTTGAGTTACAGATAATTAATCTCATTTTAGAGTTGAATAAACTGAAGCTCAGAAAGGTTAATTGCTTTGCACAAAGAAACAAAGCTAATAAAGAAGAACAAAAATACAAACCTGAGTCTCTGTAATGCATAAACCTCTCTGCCTTCTTACTCACACATCGATGCTCCTGCTGATTAACATTTTATAAAAAAGAAAAGCTAATAATATTATGGTCTTTTTTTTTTTTTCCTAAGGTTTTCCAGTTTCATTCTCCATAAAGATCCTTTCCTTAGCCTCGATTTTCTGCAATAATTATGACTATCTTCCACGCCCCCACACTATACAGGTACTCTCTAGTATTGAACTCACATGCTTTAATTTTTTAAACATTTTAACATGGGCAGTTTCAAATATAGTATAATGAATCCTCATGCATCATTTACCACGCTCCAAAAAGTATCAGTATTTGTGATCAAATATCCTTGTTTAATCTGTCTCCACGTACACTTTACACTATCATTCAGCTTTTCAGATAGCATTTGAATACAGCGAAATGCACAGTATGAAATATATAATTTTGATAAATGGGAACATAGGATCCACATTGTCAATAAAGACGTAGGATATTTTCATCAGTCCAGATATTTTCTTATGTCCCTTGCTGGTCTATCAACATTGACTCCAGAGATAACCATGATTTTTTTCACTATAAATTAGTTTTTTCTGTTCTAGAATTTCATACATATTCACTCATATGTATATACTATTATGTGTGCAGATTCTTGGGTTCACCATAATATCTATGCATTTCATCCGTGCTGTTGTGTCTATCAATAAATTGTGGAGTTTTTTTGCGTAATATTTACCCATGATATGACTATACCATACATCAATTATCTATTTTCCATTTGGGTTACTTGTTTTGGGCTGCTAAAAAACTGTTGTGAGGTGCACCTGGGTGGCTCAGTGGTTGAGCATCTGTCTTCAGCTAAGGTTGTGATCCCGGGGTCCTGGGATCAAGTTCCACATTATGCTCCCTGCAGGAAGGCTGCATCTCCCTCTGCCTGTGTCTCTGCCTCTCTCTATGTCTTTCATAAATAAATAAAATCTTAAAAAAGAAAAGAAAAGAAAAAAGAAAAGAAAAGAAAAGAAAAGAAGAGAAAAGAAAAGAAAAGAAAGAAAAGAAGAGAAGAAAAGAAAAGAAAAGAAAGAAAAGAAAAGAAAAGAAAAGAAAAGAAAAGAAAAGAAAAGAGAAAAGAAAAGAAAGAAAAAGCAACTGCTGTTAATATGTGGGTCCAGAATCTTTCAGTGGACAAATGTATTTATTTATTACCTGGAAATGGGATTGCTGGATAAAATTATTACTTTGTAAAATTTTTTCAAATCTTTATTTCCAAATTATAATCTTTACATTCTCATCAGCAATGAATGTGAGAGTTCTGGTAGCTCCACATCATCATTGACATCTGAGTGTTGTCAGCTTTTATACATTAAGGCTGTCTAGTAGATGACTTATTACTATCTTATTGTGGCTTCAATGTATATTTCTCTGATGGCTAATGATAAAAGTCATGAAGATGTTCTTGTGGATTTTATTCTAAATGCTTTATTGTTTTAGTTTTTACAGTTAGGGATATTCTCCATCTTGAATTAATTTCTGTGTATTTTATAAAGTAGGGTTTATAGTTTTCTTTTCATATCAGCATATATAGTGGTACCAGTACCATTTGTTTAAAAGAGCCATATAAGTATGGATATATTTCTCATTTCTCCAATCACAATTATTGGCCTCATTCCATCTATTCTTAAGCTAACACCACACTTACTTCATTTTGGCATTTTCATACTACTGCTATGTCTATCTAGCTATATAGCTATCTATCTAATATTCTTATTCTGAGGATTGTAATATATACTATTTACAAAATTAAAATTATAGTGCTCTGTGTTAAATATAGGAAAGTTGCAACAGAACAGTTTTCCAACACTTTTTATTGTGCAATTTATATCACATATTTTCTGTCTACTTATGTTGCAGTCCCCTAACTAACTAACTAATTAGTTAATTAATTTTTGCTTAACAGTCATATGCCTTTAAAATAATTTAAGGATATATATTCTTGGTCTTTTGTTTTACCTCCTTTATTGAAGGATAATTAACATACAATCAACTACACAATCCCAGATTTTAAGCTACACTACAAACGGTGGTATTTGAAACTATATGATCCTGGCACAAAAGTATACACATAGGTGAAGGGAACCAGACAGCCCAGAAAGAAACCCAGATTAAATGATTAAGTAACCTACAAGGAAGACAAGAATATTCTGTGGCAAAAAAAAGACAGTCTCTTCTATAAATGGTGTGGTGAAAACTGGACAACCACAAGCAAAAGAATGAAACTGAACCACTTACTTACATTATACACAAAAATAAACTCAAAATGTATTAAAGACCTAAGTGTAAGACCTGAAACCATAAAACCCCTAAAAGGCAGTAATCTCTTGGACCTCACTCCTAGCAACATTTTCCAGATATATCTCTTCAGGCAAGGGAAACAAAAGCCAAAATTTAGACTACACCAAAATAAAAAGGGTTTGCACAGCAAAGGAATCTATCAATGAAATGAAAATGCAATCTATGGAATGAGAGAAGGTATTTGCAAATAATATACCTGACAAGGGATTAATTCAACGCCCCCAAAACAAATATTCTGATTTAAAAAAATGGGCAGAAAAAAAAAATAAAAATAAATAAATAAATAAATAAATGGGCAGGGGAAATGAATAAACATTTTACAAAAAAAAGAAAAAGAGATGGCCAACAGACACATGAAAAGATGCTCAACATCACTAATCATCAGATCATCAGGGAAATGCAAATCAAAGCCACAATGAGATATCATCTCACACCAGTCAGAGTGGCTATTATAATAAAGACAAGAAACACCAAGTGTTGGTGAGGATGTGAAGAAAAAGGAACCCTTGTGCATGGTTGGTGGAAATAAATATGGTGCAGCCACTATGGAAAATAGTATGACTGTTTCTTCAAAAGATTAAAAATGTAAATACCATGTGATCCTGTACTTTTACTACTGGGTATTTGCCCTAAGAAAATGAAAACACTGGTTTGAAAAGATGTATACACTACTGTTTATTGCAGCATTAGCATTATTTCCAATAGCCAAGACACCGAAGCAACCATTCATTGATAGATATGAATGAATAAAGAAGATGTGATATATATATCCACTGTGTATATATCTCTAAGCATACACATATATACAATATATATTATGTATATGTACATGTGTATGTGTATGTATATACATACAGGTGCACACACAATGCAATGTTACTTAGCCATAAAAAAGAATGAAATTATGTCATTTGTTGCAACATGGATGGATCTAGCAGTTATTATGCTAGAAGTGAAATAAGTCAGACAGAAAGACAAGTACCATATGATTTCACTTTTATGTGGAATCTAAACAACAAAACAAATGAACAAACAAAACATAAACAGACTTCTAAATACAATGAACAAACTAGTGAATGCCTGAGTGGATGTAGGTAGCAGAAAGGGCAAAATAGGTGAAGGGGATTAAGAGGTACAAATTCCTAGTTATAGAATGAATCGTTCATGGATATGAAAGGTATGGCATAGGGAATATAGTCAATAATAGTCTAATAACTTTGTAACTACATTTATCAAGGTGAGTGCTGGGTAATGTATAGAACTGTCAAATAAGTATGTTGTATCCTTGAAACTAATACAACATTGTCAACTTATTTTCAGTTAAAAAATGAGAAAAAATACAATCTACAATTTAATAAGTTTTGATACATGCATATGCTCATTAAACCATTAAAGCAATATGATAACAAGCACGTCCAACACTTCCATAGGCTTTCTTTTGCCTCTTAGTAATTCTGTCTTCACATTTGTTGCCATCCCCAAACAAGCAATCATTGAGCTGCTTTTTGATACTATAATGTGCATTTGAACGATTTTGCATAAATACAAAAATTGATACAAAATTTATCATTTGATCTGGTTTCTAACTGAATATAATTATTTTATTTTATTTTATTTTATTTTATTATTTTAAAGATTT
Organism: Canis lupus dingo; assembly: GCF_003254725.2. Taxonomy (NCBI): domain Eukaryota; kingdom Metazoa; phylum Chordata; class Mammalia; order Carnivora; family Canidae; genus Canis; species Canis lupus. The sequence continues at coordinate 56,895,465 of NC_064255.1, read as the reverse complement.
TATTTATTTATTAATGAGAGACACAGAGAGAGAGAGAGAGAGGCAGAGACACAGGCAGAGGGAGAAGCAGGCTCCATGCAGGGACCCTGATGTGGGACTCGATCCTGGGTCTCCAGGATTACACCCCGGGCTGCAGGCGGCGATAAACCGCTGCTCCACCAGGGCTGCCCAATATAATTATTTTAATATTCATACATGTTCTACATACCAGTAACTCATTACTGAGTAGTATCCTGTTGTATGAATATTGGAAAATTGTTTAACCATTGAATTTCTGGTGGGCATTTGAGTTGTTTGAATTTTTGGCTATCACAAAAAAAATTATGTCTCCTAGACTTGAATGTCTGTTTCCTCACCCAGATTAGAGTTTACAGCTGTCATTTTATCAAATAAACCTTCTGCCCCTTGCTCCCTCTCTTCTTCTTCTGGGACTCCTATGATAGGAATGCAATTATGCTTTATGGAGTCACTGAGTTCCCTAAGTCTACATTCATGATCCAATATTTTTCTTTCTCTCTTCTTTTATGCTTTATTATTTTCCATAATCTTATCTTCAATATTACTTATTTGTTCTTCTACTTCTTTCATCCTTGTGGTCGTTTATATCCAATTGGTTTTGCATCTTGGTTATAGTATTTTTTTATTTTCGCCTGACTAGTTTTGGGATCTTTTATCTCTGTGGTAAGGGACTCCCTGATGTCTTCTATGCTCTTTTTAAAGCTCAACTAGCATCCTTATGAGTAGTGTTTTAAATTCCAGTTCAGGCATAATACTTATATCTGCTTTGATTAAATCCATGGCCGTGACCTCTTCTCATTCTTCCTTTTGGGATGAATTCTTCTGTCTTGGCATTTTGTCTAGGTTTTTCTTCTGTGTGTAAAGTCTGTTATGTTTCCTGTTCCTGAAAGCAATGGTTGTATTAAGAAGATGTCCTATACTGTCCGGGGCCTGACGCTTCAGGAAGTGCTTCTGGTGTATACTGTGTCCACTCTACTGTTGTGTGTCCACTCTGCTGTTGTGTTTTGGTTGCTCTTTGATTCAGGTCAGACCTCTGCAGAGTTTCTTTTTTGCCTGCAGTGGAAAGTGTTTGGACCTTGTCCACTGTATGACGAGTTTTAACTAGGTATGTTTTGGACTGCTTGTTAAAAGATGCTAGATCCTATTTCCGCTAGAGCTGAGGCTTTGCATCTTTCTATGATCGGTAGACTTGGTGAGTGCAGGGGGTTTATGCTGGTCTTGCTGATGCTTTGACTCTATGGCACACTTGCCCTAATGAAAATGCACTTGCAAATCACAGAGGGGCGGAGCTTGGTGTTAGTGGCTCAAGCCTCCACTGTGAGCACTGTACTGTTGACTGAAGTCTGTCTGTACTGATGGGCGAGGGTAAAAAATGGCATCAGCCCACTCTCTCTTACCCAGAGAGGGGAGGTCACACCCACTGCTATTCAGGAAGCCATCAGAGAAGAGCAAACAATCTCCCCTCCTTTGTCCCAGGCTTCTCTTCCCTCAGAATCCTGCCTTTACCCTGTCTGTGTCCAAGCCATCTGCCACCTCAGCAAGGTCGTGCTTCCATGTAACTGGCACAGAAACAGACACATGGAGCAAGAGAACAGGAGAGAAAACCCAGAAATAGACCCACAACTATATGGTCAACTAATCTTTGACAAAGCAGCGAAGAATATCCAATGGAAAAATAGTCTCTTCAATTAACGGTGTTTGGAAAAACTGGAAAATGGCATGCGATGAATGAAACTGGATCCTTTCTTACACTACGCAGAAAAACACATTCAAAATAGATAAAAGATCTAAATGTGAGACAGGAAACCGTCAAAACCATAGAGGAGAATCACAGACAGCAACCTCTTTGACATCAGCTATAGGACTTACTAAACACATCTTACTAGACACATCTCTGGACACAAGGGAAACAAAAGCAAAAGTGAACTATTGGGACTTCATCAAGATAAAAAGCTTCAGGGGGTACTTCTCTGGGAAGAAAGGGGAACCCTCATACACTGCTGGTGGGAATGCAAACTGGTGCAGCCATGCTGGAAAACAGTATGGACATTCCTCAGAAAGTTAAAAATAGAACTACCATAGGATCTGGCAATTGCACTACTAGGTTTTTACCCAAAGGATACAAAAATACTGATTTAAAGGAACACATGTGCCCGGATATTTATTGCAGCATTATCGACAATAGCCAAAATTATGGAAAGAGTTCAAACGCCCATCAACTGATGAATGGATAAAGAAGTGGTATATATATATATATATATATATATACCACTTCTTTACATATATATGTAAATGAATTATTCATTTTATAGGTGAGCATTATATATTATATATAATTATATATATAATGGAATATAACTCAGCCACCGAAAAGAATGAAATCTTGCAAATTGGGAGGATATAGATGCAGCTAGAGTGTACTTTGATAAATGAAACAAGTCAGAGAAAGACAAATACCATATGATTTCACTCACATGTGTCATTTAAGAAACAAAACAGATGAACATAGAGGAAGGGGGAAAAAAGAGGGAGACAAACCATAAAAGACTCTGGACCATGGAGAACAGAGTTTCTGGAGGGAAGGTGGATGGAAGATGGGCTAAATAGGTGATGGGTATTAATGAGGACACTTGTTACATGGGCACTGGGACTAGGTGTTATAGGTAAGTGATGAATCACTAACTTCTACCCCTGAAACCAATAATACACTATATGTTAACTAACTAGAATTTAAATAAAACCTTGACACAAAAAAATAATTATGCTGTGAACATTTATGTATAATTCTTTGTATGGACATATATTTTCTCTTATATACATGGGAGTGGAATGGCTGCATCATATTGTAGCTATATATCTAACAGGATAAGAAACTACCAAGCTGTTTTCTTAAGGGGTTGTACCATTTCATGTTCCTTTAACAGTATATGAGAAATCCAGTTGCTTTACATCTTCACTAATGTTGTTTCCTTCAGTCTCTTTCTCTCTTCAGCTGTAGGGATTCTAATAGTTGGGTAGTGGTATTTCACTACCACACTGTAATGTGATAGTTGGTATAATTTATCTTCCTAATAGACTGTGAATTCTTGATGTCAGGCATTGAGTCAGTCTATGAACCAATCACTTAGCATTTTATCTTCAAAAGTTGGTGCTTAAATAAATTTATTTAATTAAATTGAATTTTTAGTATGTAAAATCATATATTTTATAATTTCTCCTTGTATTTTGTAGGTCAGTGGAAAAAATGAACATTTCAGTAATTTCAGGATTGCCCTTGTAAATAGCTTTCCTTTGACTATTCTTCATCTCAAACTCCAAAAGCACTATAATATAATTTTTATGTTCTTAATTCACTCAAATCTTTGAAATTATGAAACCCACCCACACAGTTTTATTTTTAAAGTTATAAGTGAATAAAATTCCACTTAGCTCAATCTGCAGTCATATTTATTTCCTTAAAGATAAATGGGCATTTGTAACTGTTTATTTCTTAAAAAATGTGTGTGGTTAATTTTATTTATTCCACTATTATAGGTATCAATTAAAAATATTTTTTTTATTTTACATTTTGTTTAAAATGTTGTATTTTGCTCTTTCTAAAATTAATTTTTCATTCTTTTGAAATGTAAAACATACAATACATACAAGACATCAATAATTGAGAAAGTCCTGAATATATTTTTCTATCAATAATACATTCTCAGGGCAGCCCTGGTGGCTCAGCGGTTTAGCATTGCCTTCAGCCCAGGGTGTGGCCCTGGAGACCTGAGATCAAGTCCCACGTCAGACTGCCTGCATGGAACCTGCTCCTCCCTCTGCCTGTGTCTCTGCCTCTCTCTCTCTCTCTCTCTTTCTCTCTCTCTCTCATGAATAAATAAATTAAATCTTAAAAAATAATGATAATACATTCTCAATATACTGTTTAAACAGAACTATTCAGTATTCAAAATATATTGTTAAGTGGAATCATTATTCAATATTTGTTGCTTTTACTCCTCCCCAAATTTTTACATATCATCATAATTTCCTATTACTGATAAAAGGTTTTCATTTGAATAAAAATAACATAATTAATATTAAGGATCATTTTCTGCTATAAACTGAATGTTTATGCCCCTCTCCCCCATCCCACTTGAATTTCAAATGTTGAAACCCTAACCCCAAGGTGGTGGTATCAAGAGGTATGGCTTTTTGGAGTGATTAGGGCATGAGAGCTGAGCCCTCACGAATGGTACTAGTACCTTTATAAAAGAGATACCGGAGGAATCTTTTTACCTTTATGCCATATGAGAACACAGTAACAGGATGGATGTCTATGAACCAGGATGGGGTCCCCGACCAGACACTGAATTTACTGGCAACTTGATGTTGGATTTCTCAACCTCCAGAACTTTGAGAAAGAACTATCAGCTGTTTATAAGTCACCTAGTCTATGACACCTTTTTAGAGTAGCCTGAGACGTTTTCTACCTGGAAAGAAAGAGCAATTTTTTCACAGAAAAAATAAAATAAGATAATTAGAAAGCCAGGCACTATAAAATAAGACCAAAAAATAGTTAATTTCTGATGGCAGAGAACTGATTCAACACATATGTATCATTAAAGATAGACTGAGATATATTTAATTCAACTGTTTTTTTAAATCTATACTTCCATATGTACACCCAATGGAATTTTGAATCACCCTTTACAATCCAGTATTTAAACATTAAAAGAAGAACGGAAGATTTAAAAAAAAAAAAAAGAAATAAAAAGCATTCATTATAGAGTAAGGTTTTTGTCTTAATGTGAACCATCTGAATTGCTACCATTTTGGAGAAGGCTGTACTGTCTGCTCAGAACACTGTGGTTTTGTTGCCTGAAACACTGCTAGCAGGTGGTAAAGATGAGGACAAGACAGAAAATGGAACACATGCCATTTGAGAAAGAATGGCCCGCTCTATCTAGTTCTAAAAATTATTAAATGACAATTCTACAATATGTTGTGTTGGAATTTGATAGCCTACTCTACGATGTCCTAATAAAAATAAAAAGTACATTTCACCAAAAGTCTGTAAATATTGGTGTTTATATTCTCTACAACACTAAGCTAGTAATATTTAATAATGATTAATGTTATTACTGAAAGCCTTTCACTCTCAGAAGCTGTATAAGCTGGCAAGGTGGATTAGTGACACATGTTTCATTTTTGTTATATTGAGACTCTATAAAATGACATATTCAATTCCTACCTGAGTTGACTCAGGTCTTCATTTTTTTTTAATATAGATAAAATTGCTTACCGTAATGTTTATTGAGGGTTCTCCTTTGAGAGATTTTTTAAATACTCAGTTGTTCCCTAATGTCCTGGGATTTTTTTTTTTTTCCTGCTCAGGAGTTCTTTCAACAAGGTTGACTGATTTCAACTCCAAGTCAAGGTTTATTTAAAGTAGAACTTAATCAATCTCCTACTTCATGGAGGGTGACCCTAAAATGTCTAAGGACGGAGTGACAGAGGAGATGACAAATTAAATTTCAGTGCTCACCACTACCTTATAATGTCGATCAGTAGACCAACTGCTCCATATCCTTTATCATCTAGGATTTTTTTTTACTGCTGCAGTCATAACTCAGAATTAAATTTTTAAATATAAATATATGAAGTCTGACATGTTTGGGAATTAAAGTGACAAAGGATGCAACAGTGACTATCAGATATCGTCCATCTGCAGAATTTTACATATGATATTATAAAGAGAGTAAATGCTAAGAAAGTTGTGGTATTAATATACTAACTTCTACGGCAACAATCTTTAATAGTTGTCAGTTGCTAGGCACTCAACAAATAGTCATTAAATGCCTATCATGTGCTAAGCATTGTTATATGTATTCCCGGGATACAACACAAACAATGATGTGCTGACTTTAAAGACATTACAAAGGCTTAGATCTACCTAGTTCTTGAACCCATCCCTGAGCAAGTATAGAGCAGGTAGCAGGAAATGGGATCTGAAATAAATTCAGCTGCAATTAGCAGAGTGAACCTCCCTTGTTGCTATGAGCCACTGTGTTGAATATATTCAAGTAAGCTCACTGTCTTCATCATCTAACCTTGACATGGACTTTTTGTTTGGATGATTTTATCCCCAGTGGGATTAGAGTCAGGCCCTGAGTTTCAGCCTGTCCTTTTCATGCAGGATTCAGAAAACCTGCCTGGACAAGGCGGATAGTTGGCTGAGAATTAAGATGTATGGTTCTATCTGATTCTGAACATCACTACTACCTAACAGTTTGACCGACTTAGTACAATGGTTTGTTCACCTTCCTGGCTCTCGTTTCTAATTTGGATATAGCTCACATTCAACCTAATCATTTAATTAAAAAAAAAATGAGCAGACTAAGCTGTGAGATCCAAATCTGACCCTCCCTTGTTTTTGTAAATTAAGTTTTTGGAACATAGTCACACCCATTCATTCACATATGGTCTATGGTTGTTTTCATGCTAGGACAGTAGACTTGAGTAGTTGCAAAGCAGACCATATGGACCACAAAGCTGGAAGTATTTATTGCCTGTCTCTTTACAGAAAAGTTTGCTGAGCCTTGCTGTAAGACTTCTATTTGAACAGTTGTTAACTATACACATTATTTTTCTGACAAGTGGATTTGCATTTTTTACTATCAGTCTAAACATTTTGGTTTTTTTTTTCTGCCCAATGTAATTTCTGTAGTTCCAGCATATCTCCCCAAGAAGCTTACCTGATGTGTAATATTAAGTTATTTCCTTATTGTTCACTGTGTAATGTTTCCTGAGAGCTACTCATAGGCAAAATGATGATAAAGATAATGAGACTAATAAGAGAAAATACTTCTTTTCACAGGTACCACTTCTACTCTTTTACTTCTCTTTGAAAAAGAGACCATGAGGACTAATTAATCACCGTGTTAGATTTATAAACCCTTTAACAGAAATAACCTAATATTTGTTTTATTACTCTCTGTAGTTGGATTTCTTTTTGCTCCTTTTCTTGCATGGAAATGAAGCTGAGGATTCCGGAATTTGGACCTGAGAAGCCAGTTTAAGAGCTTAGGTGTTGAAACCAACGAGACTGAGCTTATTTCCCAGCTCCACCTCTACGCTCTGTATATAAATTATCATATTGCATTCCAAAATTGTTAATTACTAAAATTAGTTCAAAATAAATCATTATGGTGTTTTCTATATGATCAGCAACATTGACTGCAGTGAAGCTACTTAGCTTTTAATTAAAATTTTATTTTATTTTCCTTGAAAAATGATTTTATATTTTGAATATACATACATATAGATTTCATGTAGGTTTGAGTATATATGACATTTCAAAGGCTGTAAGTTGTCAGTATGTTCTTGCCACAACCAGTATCATTTGTTATATTGAGCATCCTCAAAGGGCTTGACAAATAATAACATGCTATATGAATGAAACAGGTAATGAGAGTGTTCCCTCCACGCTTGAAACCAGACAATCTTTACTGTCAGCAGTGCTTATGTAGAACATGTAAGAGTTCTTTAGAACTGTTGATCACATTTTATCTTGATTTTTGCTAGAAAAACTAGCTTTAGTATCCTCTATTTTCATGAACTACCCACAGAGGGATCAAGTATAGCTCAGTATCTCTGAAGGTGCACATCTTAAAAAACCTTTGTAAAAAAATGTATTTTAGTAGTAATTATACAGAAAAACAATTCTATCTCCAAATAGTACTGACCCTGCAGTTAGATGTTTTAATAGAATATAAAAGTTTTAAAAGATAAGCATGCAAATATTTAAAAGAAAATTCAAAACTGAAAATTATTTTTAAAAGTAAGAAAAAAACAAGTAAAGGAATACAAAGGAAAATGCTCAAATAAAATTGCAAACATTTGTCATGCTGTTTGGTATAATAAAAACAGTAATGGTGAAGAATAGTAGACCTTATTAATAGCGCACATATCTTCTGGACCCCATACATGTCCAGATTGAATGTAAACAATTCATAGTAAATATATTTACATCATAAATAAATATATCTTACATATGTAATATTTATCTTAATATATGTAATACATAAAATACTAATAAAATATATTTACCTTATTGCACTGGGAAGGAAACTGAAATTAGATAGGAAAAAGATCATCTGTGTGTGTATATGTGTATGCTGTGTTTATTCAGCAAGATGATGGGAAAGGTAGTTCTCAAGTTATTAACAAGTGGTTTAATCTGAGTTATATGTGAAAAGCTTTAATTTTTTTCTTTTTACTTTTCTATATTGTTAAATATTCTATTGAAAATATATTATTTTTGAGAATATATTATTTTTAAAATAACAAAAAGCTATTCTTTCCAAAAATTGATCTTGCCTTACCAATAACCACACATTGCTTAAAAGTATAAAGCTGAGTTCCTTGGTGCGCATATAATTTCCCTCATAATCTGACTAGTTTTGTTCAACAATCTGATTCTTAGATTTCTCCACGTAATATATGTGTCCATAATACCAAAATATTTAAAAATCTCCAAAGGCCATTTCTTTCATGCTTCCATGTAATTTGTTAATTGTTTTCCTTAGGTTTTATCCTCCATTTAATTATCCATCAAACCAGTGCTCAAGCAATATCGTCTAGCCAACTCAAGCCAAGTGAGAGCCAATCCAGAGCCCAGAGAATCTAACCAGACCAAATATAAAAAGTAACATTGACTCTTTAATGTCTCCATTTCTTTAGTTGTAATTGCTATATCTCTCTTATTCTTCAAGTCTAAATCCTGGAGATTAGAACTAAATCAAGATCAGAACTCACTTTTTTTTTTTTTACTCTTTCTTCTCTATAATCTGATAATCTCTATGAAGTGATAGCCAAGAGGACAAAAAAAGACAAATAAAAGCAACTTGTTTTGGTTATGTGCTAACTTCTTTTCCTTTGATTAGACAATCTCCTATCATGTCCATCCTTACTAATTTCCTTAGTTCAATTAATTGGAGCACCCTCTGTGTTTAAACAATATGCGATATATTGAACCACTACCTTTTATCAGTCAGGACATATTAAATTCATAAAATACAGTATTTCTGAAATTAGAGATGTCTCTTTTTTAAGACTTTATTTATTTATTTGACACAAAGAGAAAGCACAAGCATGGGGAGTGGGGGAGGGAGGAGGAGGCTCCCTGCTGAGCAGGAAACCCAATGCAGAGCTCAGTCCCAGGACTCCAGAATCATGACTTGAGATGAAGGCAGATGTTTAGCCTACTACTGAGTCATCCAGGTGCCCCAAAGATGTATCTTAATATGAATGGAATGGTGTTTTAGTGTTATGGTATAGTTTGATAGGAAAATTTTTAATTTTGTAGGGTTATATAAGATAATGCTATATCTTACAATCAGCATCTTAAAATTGATTGTGTGTGAGAGTGTTGTGTGTGTTTTGGTCAAATCCTGTAGAATGTAAACTTCTTAATGAGAATGAACACCATGTCTCTGGTATACTTGGCACTTACTAGTCATCCAATTATCATTAGTAAAATTATTAAATAAAATGCTGTCTGCAGCAACATATGTGGATGCATGTGGTCTCATTGGAATGCCAAGTGCCTATACTTAAATAGTCTAGTAAAACCTGGAACATGTTCCAAGATCTGCAACTAAGAAGTATATGCACATCTCCAAAACTGAGTATAAGCAGAGGAAGACAAGCCCAGCCTAAAAATTCTAATTAGAGATGCTAGTGAAAATTAGAGAAAACTCCAGTTAATCCAAATTCATGTTGTCAAGAATTTTGCAAAAAAAAAAAAAGTATGATCAATATTACCAGAAATTATAAGTACATGGTCTAATGGCAGGTGTGTAGAAAGTGCTCTATTGTAAAGTTACCATCTTTGGTTAGTATGGAAGTAATGTCTCCATTTCTTTCTCTTTTCACTTTTCTTTTTCTCTACTTTTCTATCAGTTTTCATAAAGACTTCTCTTAGTCCATGAGTTTGTGTGTTGATGTGAGTTATAGGCTGAATAATAGTCCCCCAAGATGTCAATACCTGGGTCCCCCCCAGAACCTAAGAGTGTATTTCCTTGCATGGTAAAAAGAATTTTGCCGATGATTAAGGGTCAGGACATAGAGATGCAGAGATTATTTTCAATGATCCGGGTGAACCAAATGTAATCATAAGTGTTCATATAAGAAACAAAGTGAAGGTAGGTTTGGCTATAGAAGAGAGTGCGAGAGAGAAAAGCAGCATTAGGAGGGAAGCAGAGATTGGAGGGATCCAGCCATAAGCCAAGGAAGTAGGCAACCTCTAGAAACTGGAAGAAGCCAGGAACAAATTCTTCCTTGATACCTCCTGAAGAAAGTAGCCCTGTAGACAATTTGATTTTAACTCTATTAAGCTTGCTTCAGACTTCTGACCTCCAGAATAAACTTGTTCTTTTTTTTTTTTTTTTTTTTTTTTAGGTTTTATGTATTTATTTGACAGAGAGAAAGTGAGAGCACACAAGTAAGGGAAGCTTCAGGGGGAAAGGGAGAATCAGGCTCCCCACTGACCAGGGAGCCCAGATGTGGGGCCCAATCCCAGGACCCTGAGATCATGACCTGAGCCAAAGGCAGGTGCATAACTGATTGAGCCACCCAGGTGCCCCCAAACTTGTTCTGTTTTAAGCCACTAAGTTTGTGATAATTTGCTACAGCAGCAATAAGTAAGCTAATACAGGGTCCTGCAAATTTAGTTTTTAGTTCTCTCCTAACTATAGTCCCTGGGAAATTTCATCTCTGCCTGAAATTGCAGTCACTATCTATAAGCAGTTGATGCCCAAACCCCTTCTCTGATGAAACACACCTATCTAGATCTTATACATGGAATTTTAATACAAAAGCCCCCATTCAAGGCAGATTCTATAATGTTTGACCAACCACTTCTTTACAGATTACATTTAATCAACCACCAAATCTAAGATTTCATATCCTAATTGTTCCTAATTTATTTATTTTAAGCTCTCCTTGTCTCTCAGAGCACCATTGTGGTAAAACTATCATGTTTCCATACTGTTGTAAGAGTGACATTTTGAAACACATTTAATTCCATCAATTCTCTTCTCCTAATTTTTTCCCGTTCTTAATTTGTAAGAGATTCTATTATTAATAATATAAATCTTATTTGGTAAGATACATACATCCTTTTATTCCTTTATAGTCTTATGTCAATATGGAATAATCTCCACATATATGCTTTAAATGATATTGATTGTTTCAGGCTAGTTATTTTGGAGAATATCCTTTGCTCTGGATACATGTGATTGTTTCCTCATGAAGCTATTAGCCTTGTTCTTTCATCTCCTGTATTTCCTATAAGTGAACATTAGGCTTTTGGGCTGGAATAAATTCAGACGAAACATTTTAAGGATTCATATTTCCTGGGTGATTTTGGTTACTTTATATTCTTCTACACTAGGAATACCATGGTGTGAAGATACAATTCTAAAAATGATCCTCAGTTTGATCACTTCAGAAGTTGTATTTTTAAAATTTAAAATTTATAATTAATATGTAGAGTGATAATGGGCTTGTTTATATCTTTTCTAACAGTTTCATGTAATGAATATAGCATTCACTGACTATGATCAAATGGATTATAACATGGATTATTATAAAATGGTGATGTGTGTGTGTGTGTGTGTGTGTAGAGAAAGGAAGAGAGGGATTTTAAGCAATTGTCTTAGGGAATTGTGGTGACTGGCAAGTCTGAAATCTGCAGGGCAGGTCAGCAGGCTAGAGACTAGGAAAGAGCTGCCGTAGTTTCAAGTGAAAAGGAAATCTAGAGATAGAATTCCTTCTCCTCCAGGAAACCTCATCTTTTTCTCTGAAGCCCTTCAACTGATTGGATCAGACCCATCCACACTGTGGAGTATAAACTGCTTTCCTCAGAATCTACTGATTTCAACATTAGTCACATTAAAAAAACAAACAAACAAAACACACACACATCCACAGAAATACCTAGAATGGCATTTGACCCAATGGCTGTGCACCACAGCCTGGCCAAATTGACACATGAAATTGACCATTATGGTCATATTCAGAAGATATGCTAAATTTCCATTTTATATGTATATGTTTAAAGTGCCATGCTTCACACACTCAACCTCCCCAGTGACTCTGCTTTTTTTCTCATTGAAATAAATATCCACATTTAAATTATTTTTTCTTGTTTTTTATTGGTTGTGTTGTTTATAGATTCATTAAACTTTCTGTTCACCCATCCATCAATATTTTTGATATTTATTAAGATGTATGATATATTTAAACTAGACTCTATAGGAATTATAATGGCCATAAGTTAATGGCTTCAAATTTTAATCTAGAGATGGTCTTTATTGATGGTCCTCTTTGCTGGTCTTATGCACCCCCTTGTAAGACCTTAAAAATAGCATTACAATAAAAGCTATGGACAGAGTGTTCTTCTTTGAGAGTGAAAATAATCTCATCGTACTACAGACAAATACTTGACTGAACCCTATTCTCCAAGGAGCACACTAGATCCCAGAATGTTAAATATCCCATAAAGGTGTAATATCCCATTCGATCTTCATCTTCAGTCAATAAGACATATATGCTTTCAGGAAGGTTAATGTAGGCTTTCAGAAAAGTAGAAAAAGTATAGTATCCCTGAGATACTCCTTGACTACGAGTGAAATTTTGTTTTAATTCATTCATTTGGTTTCAAAATGATATCAAATACTTAAAATCCTCACATTCTTTCAAGAATTATATGGAATCTCCAAATTTTCCATCTCAGTTCTCCTGCAACTTTAAACTAAGATAATGCATCAGCATGTCCAATAACTGAGAGGAACAAGTGGTAAGCCTTCTTACCTATCATTCAGGTACCACTTCATTTATCCTGACCTATTCCAATTATTCCCTCATTTTATTATTTTTACATCTACTACACTCTGGATAACTTTGTATTTATCCTTTAAGTCTATAACTTTGACCCTCAGATTGTGGCTGAGGCTCAGCTCTTCAGCTGCTACTTGTTTTAGGTAGAATGCAGCTCTTCAAGATTTAATTTAAAGCTGCAGATTGGGGCATCTGGGTGGCTCAGTGCTTGAGTGTCTGCCTTTGGCTCAGGGTGTGATCCTGGAATCTGGGATCGAGTCCCACATCAGGCTCCCTGCATGGAGCCTGCCTCCCTCTGTGTGTGTCTCTCATGAATAAAAAAAATAAAATCTTTAAAAAAGGAATTTAAAAAAATAAAATTGCGGATTAATTGGCTGGTGTTATATTGAGTCTTTTCTAATCCCTTGTTTATACGCTTTGGACACAAGACTTATTCTAAAAATAATGTAACACTCCGTGTGGACTGGCAACAATAGGAAAGGGATCATTTGGACATACATATAACATCTATACCAGAAACTCATACCTCTCATGTGTTTTTAGAAACCACTGATAACTTTTAAAAATTCTACAAGCTTTAGTCATTTCATTGGAAGCTTTAGTATTATTTAGAAATAGTGATTATAAAAAAAAGGAAATAGTGATTATTCTATTGATTGTGAGGAGCATAGAAATAGCATAGTTACTTTGTTCCTTATATTATTGATACTAAAGAAAATAAATGATACAAGAAAAGTTCTATGGCTCATAGTAAATATGTATCTATTATTGGAAAGGACCCAGTAGAGTTACCTGTTTAGCTTTGGCTCTGACCTTCAATACATCCTAGAGTTTCAGAAAATATTCTTTCACTAAAAATGAATGAAACTGAAGCAGAGAATTTCAAGAAAGAACTTGAGCCACAAGGGATACGCCTGTACACAGATTAGCATGGCTGGAAGTTGAACAAAGGGGCAGCCACAAGCTTTCTCCTGACCTTTTCCCTTCACTCAGTGGCATTTATATGAGCTTAGACTGCAAGTATTTTAGAGATGGCAGAAAGCAGATCTGGACACAGCTCATGCTATACTGATTATTTTTGCTCCGAAGAAAAATGTAGCAAGTTATTTTTTTCTTTTTTTCCCCTTGACCCCTGACATAACTATAAAGAAGAAAGAAGAAGAAGAAGAAGAAGAAGAAGAAGAAGAAGAAGAAGAAGAAGAAAAGAAAGAAAGAAAAGAAAAGAAAAGAAAAGAAAAGAGAAAAGAAAAGAAGAAAGTGAAAAGGAAAAGACAAGAAAAATAAGAAAAAGAAATTAACTGTCATAAGGTAAATATTAGAAAACAAAAAGTACATTCTACATTCTATATTGGTAGATGAAAATCTAGTTTTTGATACTACAAGGCAGTTAAGTTGATTGGAATTTAATCCTGTTCATCTTATGAAGAGGAAGTTCTTCGTGCCAGTTTGTAGAGAGAAAAATTTAGGGAGCACTAGGACAAAAATAATTAAAAGGAAAACCACTGGGCACCTGGGTGGCTCAGCAGTTGAGCATCTGCCTTTGGCTCAGGTTGGGATGAGTTCCTCACTGGGCTCCCCTCAGGGAGTCTACTTTTCCCTTTGCCTATGTCTCTGACTCTGTGTGTGTGTGTCTCATGAATAAATAAATAAAATATTTTAAAAAATGGAAACCATCTTTGTATTCAGTAGTGACATTTCTACTAACGCCATTTTAGAGTTTTTTTCCTGTATAGGTATTATACAGTAAGAAGAAAATGTTAATAGTAGCAAAATTAATCTATGAGGAATTATTCTATGTTAACATTCTTGTTGAACTTAATTCCTGGAAACTTTACTAGCATTGATTTTTGACTTTTTGACAATTGTTTCTATTAAAGCAAAATTAAAGTATACATAAAGACGCACACGGATTATAATACACACACACACACAGCCATTGACCTTGATGCACAAAGAAACAAAAAGTGTCCATAGCAAATGCTATTGCTGCCCCATCCCATATACTCTCTCCCAACTGACTTTGCCACCAGTTTTATTTAATAGTATCTACCTCACCCTCAGCTTTTCATTTTAAGGCCTTCTTTCATCCTGTCTTCTGAAAAAAATGTTTTTAACCATTTGACTAAGGTATGATTGACATGTAAAAGGGCATACAAATTTAATGTATACAATTTCTTGAATTTGGGGCAAGTATACATCCATAAAATCATCACCACTATCAAGGCCAGAGACATAGCTATTACATCCGAAGTTTACTCCCGTCTCCATTATTATTATGATGATTATTATTTTTGTCAGCATAGGTGGTAAGAACATAAAACATAAGAGCTACCCTCTTAGTAAACTTTGAGAATACAATACAGTATTGTTGAGGACGTTGTTGGTTACTGAGAACTTGCTTGGATACAATTAGGGACAACTTGTAAGTTTTAGGGAGCTGGTATTCCTCAATTAACCCTCAAACAGCGGAAACTGGGGTCATCAAAGCATCAGTGCAAGACCTCTCTTCTGGAGGGACGATTCTGAATCTTGTCCCACAGTTTCCCAGAGGATCTTTAGAGGACTGAGCCAGAACTCTAAAACAGCAATTATATTAACCCAAGCTTCTCTTCCCCGCCTTACACTCTCTTACTCGTACTTTCTGAGATCACTTCTCATATACATTACCTGTACCCAAGTTCGTATCTCTGAATCTGAGTTTTATGGCCACTTGAACCTGACATAGTGGAACAAAACAATTATAGTTGTTCATTTAAGTTACTTCTGTTGTTCAAAAAGTCAATGATAGAAATAGAAAACCCGGTGAAATTGAATTCTGACAGGATTGTAAGATGACTAAAATATACTGATTTTCAATTTAATTATTTTCCCTTTGCAGATCAAAGGACTCCCATGGTAAATGCAACTATATTAAAGCTATCTCAGTAAAAATATTTTAAGTGAATTATACATTTGCTTTTACTGATGTAGAATAAAACAATTCTCCAGTTACAAAAAAAATTTGAAAGTTTCCTCCAATTAATTTTAATAAGATTTCAACTATTCATATTTGTTAGTTGTCCAAAAAAAGGAAATAACTCTAGTCAGTGTATTTATCACTATTATCACTAGTATCTTTTCTATTGAAAAAAAATGTGTATTTGGTTTAATCTTCAAAATTACTCAACTATCTTCAAATGAATTCTATTCCAAGTAAATTTTATTTTAGTTTCTCTCTTCTTGCCATAGAGAATAAAGCACTTCCCTAAGGGGGTGGGGGAATAAACTGAGGTGATTCACAATACCTGCCTTAAGATAAATTTGTTTTATTTCCTTTTAAATTAAATTTGGATATTTATTATATCCATAATACAAGATCACTTACAATTCCTGAGAGTGAGATTGTGCATTCAAGGTTGCCCATAGCCCAGCTCATTTTGAGTAAATGTAAACAGTAATATCCATACTTTTTTATTGGCTAATGCTATAAGGTGGCATCTGTCATCGGCATCCTCATATAAACTCACCATTGCTACAGCATCTGTTCCATCACACAATGTTCTATTTCTGTGTCTCGCACATCTCACTAGAGAGGAACAAATATACTATTTTAAAATAAGTTGCCAGTGTTTCTAAATGAGAACTCAAATCATCTTGCCAGAAATGTACGTGACAGAACAGGAATAAACTGTGACTTGTGACTTGAATGATTATAAAAAATAGGTTAATTGTTTCATTTATATTTAAATATTAAGATTATACAATTAAATAATTGGAGCACAAGTTTGTGCTCCACTTTTCATCTTTTTTTCCCTAGTATGTGTAACTTAGTTTTCATTTTGGATTGTAAATCTATTAATAAATATCATGAGAGTGTGACAAATCTTCTTGAAACTTGGTAAATTCAACATAGCTAATTCTCTATGCCAAATATTCTCCTGGGACACAATGAATTAGAATTGAAACATGAATTCATTTATCTGTTCATCCATTCATTCTATAAGTATTGTTTGATCATAATATGTGCAGGGACATAGGGATAAAATAATTTAAAAAAAAAAAAGCAGTGGCAGAAAAGTGCCTGTTTTCATGAATTTTTCATCCTGGAAGAGAAAAGTGGAGAATAAGAATAAATAAATAAAACATTTAATATATATCAGATGGTGTAAGTGCTGTGAAGGGAAATAAAAGATATAGGGTAAAAGTTGCAAAACAGAGTGTTACTTTAGAAAGTGATTTGGGAAAGGTTTCTGATTCAGTGGAAAATATCTCAAGTGAAGTTAATAATTGAAATCAAAGATTCAGGAAATAGGTAGTTATTTTTCCCTTGTAGAAAAGCTGATTGTAAAACACCTTGAACTGTTAAAAGAAAGTAATACACTTGTGGCAAAAACTAGTTAGGGAAGCCATAAGAATCAACAAGATGAAGAATCTGCAATCCCAAAGCAGAGGGTAAAAATATGTAAGAAAATCTCAAACAGGCCAGTCCCTAGGAAGACTTTCTACTGTGCTTCAGTGCAAGCATGTATTTTGATGCAAACCCTCTACATAGTTTATGCAACTTAATGTAGGAGAGACTGCATTTTCTTTGTTTAAGAAGTGCAGCATAAATTATTACCATGATGTTAAATTATTCTTCTTACTGCTTTACAACTGTTTGAGAACATTTTGCATGAGAAAAATATGTCCAAATATAAATGAAGGCCACCCAATGTGTGAAAGGTAGCAGCATTCTGTGGCACATGGTGTGTTGCTCAAAGAAGGAAAGGACATGACAAATTTTCATTTAATCATGTATTTATTCCATTAATTTATTTAAACAGTATTCACTTCAAACTAAGTAGATATGCCATAGGACTAAGAGTTCAAGTTTTATTGCTGTTCACAGAACATAAACTACTGCCATTATTTCATTTTAATTGTAAAAAGGCTAAAAAATAGTTCTGAATTTGTAGAATATAAATGATCAGAAAACCATGTTGTATTTAAACCAGATTTTCAAATAATAGTGGATGTAAGCTTCTGAAAAAATAAATAAATGAGTAAATCAATGGAAAATTTGAACAAATACAACCTTTTACTATGATGTTAAGATAGGATTTCCTTTCGTCAAGCTTAGCATTTAGTTATAGCAATAGCACCTCTAAAAATAGTGGGGAAGTACCAAACAGGTAATAGTCAGTATTATAACTAAGACTCAATCTGCATATTATCTGATGGTGTGTGCATATTGTTGTGAGAATCATACACCTTCTAGGTCAAAAGATCTGGATTCCAACTCTGTCACTGCGATTTCCTAACAGGGTAATTTTGAGTTTCAGTGTGTTCATCTCTGAATAATCAACTATGCAAAACTTTCTGAAGGGAGACAGAGAAAAGGAGAGAGGCACAAATGAGGCAATGCTTGTAAAAGTTACCGAAAGTAGTTTTGGTTTTAATCACCATTAGTAACAGTATTTCTGAATGATAGTTTTATTGATTTCTTCATCTCTTTATTGAACAGATGTGAATTGACCCCCAATTATACGGCAAGTACTGTTCTGGGTGCTGCATATATAGCACATAATAGACCAGTCCTCTGCTCCTGGCAAGCTTATATTCTATGGGAGGGAACAGAAAATGAACAAATAAACAAGCATATCAACTACCAGGTAAGATTAGAAACACTGCAAAAAATAACGCAAAATAAGATGGTGCAGAGTGACAGCCTTTTGGGAGAACTATTTTATTTTATTTTGTTTTAAAGATTGATTGATTGATTCATTTTAGAGAGGCAGAGACTGGGAGAGAGAGCTGTGAGGGGCAGAGAGAGAAAATCTCAAGCAGACTCCCCACTGAGTGTGGAGTTGATTGGGGCTCGATCCTACCACCCATGAGATCAGGACCTGGGCCAAAACTGAGAGTTGGTCACTCAACCAACTGTGCCACCCAGGCGCCCCTGGGAGAACTGTTATAAACAGGCCAATCAGGGAAATCCTAAGAGATGTCACATAATGAGCGAGATGCATGAAAGAAGAGTGAAAACTATGAAAGCTTTTAGATAAGAGAGTTTCAGGAAATTGTTCAAATAAATGTAAGGGAAATAAACTCTGTGTATCGGAAAAAGCACAAGAAGACAAGGTGAGGGAGGAGCAGTATGATAGAAGGCAGGACCAGAGAGTTGTGGAGGAGGACCTAATATGGGAAAGGAGATGGGGATAATCAGAAAAGATAGAATGAAGGATTTTACCAGGATCTGAAGGAAAGTTGATTTGTGTACAGAAGAAGGCAGAGCATCCATGATGAGGGAAACATGGAAAAGGAATTGAGTAAAACAAGCATGAAAGTATTGAGGGAATTAGGATCATAATGTGAATTGTAATGGGATAGTGAGTCAAAGTCAGAGTTTAGAAACAAGCAGCTGTAAAACAGTTCTTTGATGTAAAAAATTAATTGGCAATGATAAAAAGGATGGATTGAAATGATGAGCATCTGAGGTCAAAGGTTCCCATGAGATGTAAGCCTAAGTAGGCTAACTGCTTTAAGAAATGAGCTGCTAAATCTCACTGGGTTTGCACAAATAGTTTATCTCTTGTGTAAAACACAGAGAGGGCAGACCCTCATGGGGGTGCTGCTCTACAGGGTCTTCCATTCCCCCAGAGTCCTGCCAGATGGTGGCTTCACTGGCCTCTTAAGTTCTTGAATTCCTCTCCTTTCAACCAACTGATGGGAAGAGAATAGCCTGGGGTTCAAGGGCGTTTCTTCTCTATTCTGGGAAGGGGGACTGATTGCCTCGTATTCAATTAGTTGGACCTAAGTCAAGTGGCCACACGTTACTGAAAAGGAGCCTGGAAATTACGGTTCAGGTGTATAATCAGGAAGAAAACCTAAAACAGAGAAAATATAGGCAGAGGTTCACAGACATTAGGTATAAGTAGATAGCATGAAAGAAATGTAGTCCAAAAATATACATACTAGAAAGAATAATAGCATATGTAAAATAAATAGCACAAAGGAAACTTTGATATCATAGGTGCTATCTCTCTTATTTTAACAGTCCTATTAAAATAAATATGAAAAATAATCATCAAACAGCTTTTCGATAAGTATCATTAGGGCCAACTTTTTATAACAAAGTGTTCTTTTATTAAAATATTACCTTTAGAGTTAAATTTCATATTTTCCGGCTTTCTACCCACTCTTAGAGTATATCAGTGTGGACTGTGACATTTCAATAATGGGATTATTTTTAATCATTTATTTTTCCCATGTTCTCTAAGTGAATAATTCTGGTTCATTATGTCCTCATTCTAAAATGCAATATGTGTATGCATCTGTGTGATTGTTATTTATTGAAAAACTATTTTTTCTTACCAATTAGAAACTTAAAAAGAGCTTAAAATGAGGTTTTCCTCTTAATTTAAGGCAGAAATATAAAAATAGCTACTTCGTATCTGGAACTATTTGGAAGCATCACTGAGAGCAAGATTTTAAAATATAAAATGATATTCTTTGAAGATAATGTAATAGTTGTGAACTTATCCAGAATGGTTGTTAAAATCACATTTGGCCCTACAAATCTGACCTGTAGGTACAGATTTGGCTTACAATGACCCATGAAAAATTGATCAAATTTTCCTATGCTCTAAACATCTATGTAGTAGTAGTGCTGTGGTCATTATAATAAAACAATCACATTTTTTGAAGTTCACTTTGACATTAGAAAAGTATCCTCAAGCAAGCACGTGATCCAGGTAACAATTCTCTTGATCAAGGAAACATGACATAGAATTATTGTTGATTAAATTCAGGCATAGCAGTAATTAAACCTATGTGTGTAAAATAACTCTTGGCCTTACATCTGAAGTAAAATCCTACCATTCTCTCATATTTATTCTCTCTCCTTTCTCTCATGGTATTATCTGATATCTAAAATCTGACTAAATCTTGTTATTTAAAAATATTAACTTCTGATATAAGCAGATTCTATTAATGATAGTACTTGTAGAAATCGGTGTTTTTTTAAAAGTATTTTTCCTCATATATCCCCCATGAATACATAATAAAACAGTATTTTCAAGAAAGTTACTAGGTTGACGACTAAATGGTAACAGTTTAAAATAACTAAACAGTTTGAAATTTTGAGGCATTAGATATTGGCATTTAAAAATGGACAGGTTATGTCAGCTTTTTAAATTATATCCAATGAGATCTAAATATCATAATGATTGGATACAGGACATCACTAATATAAAAGAAATACACAAACAAGTGTAATACTGCATTGCATGATTTTTGCTTCTTTAGATCATATTCAATCCCAATTCCTTCATCAAATTTTATTCACATATATACAATACGCTTAAGTCTTTGTTGAAAGCCTTTTATTATTTCTCTACAATAAAATATATTAAATATACATGTTATTTATGTATAATTATTTATGTATGCATATAGGTATTATTTATGTTTGTTTGTTTGTTTACTTATTTAAATTTAAGGGCACTTTGGTGGCTCAGTCAGTTAGGAGTTAGGAGTCTGCCTTGGGCTCAGAACATGATCCCAGGTTCCTGGGACAGAGCCTAGCATCGGGCTCCCTGCTCAGTGGAAGCCTGCTTCTCCCTCTCCTTCTGCCCCTCTGCTGCTTGTGCTCTCTCTCTCTCGTTCTCACTCTTTCTCTTTCTCTCTCTCTCTCTCTTAAATAAATACAATCTTAAAAAAATTTAAATTATTTTTAAAATGTCTTATAAGCATAAGATAGTAAATGTTAAAAATTATTTTAAACTGACACACCTTTACTATTCTATATAAATGTAATGAACAATTGATCAGATATTCTATCATGTATCCATGGATGAATACTATTTATGGTGAGAGTAATGTGGAGTTGAATTTTTTAATTAAAAAAATAGGTCTGAACATGAAACTATTTTCATAAAGTATATAGATTTGAACAGACTTTTTATAAGCCTAACTAAATTCTTTGAATCTCTTCTGAGTTTTGTGCCAAAAATCTCATGCTGATTTACCATTAAAAAATATTTCATCATCTGTCATCTGATAACTAAATTTGGTTCTCCTTCAGTTCTGTTAAAAAGTATGAATTGGAAACAACCTGAAAAACCATTTGTCTTCTAGTCATTAGTCTTTTATTTTCTCAATTTTAACGCCAAAATCTAGTTTATCCCCTGTATATATACCAGAGAGAGAAAGAGAGAGGGAGGGAGTGTGGGAGGAAGAGAAAGAGAAAGAAAGAGAGAGGTACTGAGAGACAGAATGAGGGAAACAGTGGAGAATTTTACATCCTGGAACAACATACCATAATGAGCCTTAGGATGGGTGAGAAGTGTCCCTTTTTAGTATAAAGCGTAGATAAATGTATTAGAGAGAGGAGATGTAGAAAAGAAACTGCTTCACTCAGAAACCTTATCAGTCTTAGGAAAGAATCCATATGGAAGTGAGGATCAGGAAATTAATTTTCTTAAAACCATCTGTGCTTGTATCTTATAACCCCAGGCTATGTATACCCCAGTTGGAAGACAACTGGTCTAAAGAGGCTGTCTGCAAACTGGAGACAATCCCTTGGAGAATTTGAATATGCAGACTGACACTATTTCCTTCCTTAGTCCCTTTTTGAGGGGGGTCACATGTCACAGATGACATGTGATATGTCCTGTGTAAAGAGTAGAAGTTCTACATCCTAGAATGATTGACAGTGTCACACTTAATCTTATATTTGCCTCAGCATAACTTAATGAAGTTTGCATGTGCACAGCCGAACGGACTTACACACTATATGTTTTGTAGTTTTAATTAATACAATACTTACAAAATGGACAAGTGGACTACAGAGATTTCTGCAAAACAAAGACATATTAAAGATAACATATGATTAATAATCCAAACATCAACAAACATCAGAAGATGGCAGAAATCAAGTTCAATCTTCTGGTAGACCACACTACAAGACAAAAACAGTAATGGTTTAAACTGACATGACAAGCAGACACCAAAAAATTTCTATCATGAGAAGACAATGTGAAGTGTAAGTGTACTTAATGGAATCATTAAAATACGTTTTATCATTGTTCACACCTCTGTATTTTTTGTGGCTTATAATGTACATACTTGCGTTAAGTAGGAAGTATGTGTACATAGTTTATAAATAAATAAATGTATTTTGTAATACTTTTCCAAAAAAATTTTATTTTATTTTATTTTTTTTTTTCCAAAAAAATTTTAATGATGGAATGTGGTATCAAAAAATTGGGGGGACCGTGCTCATTTTGGCAGCACATATACTAAAATCGGAATAATACAGATATTCACATGACCCCTGCACAAGGATGACATGCAAATTTAAGCATTTCATATTAAAAAACAAAAAAATTGGAGAGACCACTTGTCTAGAGAAAACACTAGGATTAACTTTCTTATATGATAAAAAAGAACAAAAGCTTAGAAGCTCCCTATCTGGAAATTTTGTCAGCTATATTTCCTTTCTCTTTTTTTGCACTAAATGACAAATATACAAATGGCAAATAGAGACTTTGGAACAGTCTATTTCCAGTGATGCTTATGACAACATAATTATGCTATTCTATATGTGTAGTGTCAATGATACTATGATTTTCACATAATTTGTATGTAAATAATTAAAGACAATGATTTTTTTGGAACAGTAGCATATAAAGATTGGAAAAAGATATGTAATTAGACTGCAATTTTCTTTTAAGGTGAGTCATTGCCCAGCAACATTCTTACTTAATATAAATTCCAACGGAACTTCCAGAGTATTTGAGTCATGACCTGAATACTGCTTTGTCTGAACCTGGTGTTCCTATCACAGAGAAGCAGAAGTCTTCAAAGGAAAAAAAAAATCAGTCTCTACCAATTTTACAAGTTGGTTATAGCTATAATAATCAATTCCTTCACAGAGACAGAGTTTGCATATAAGATTTTTTTCGTGTGTGTGTCTGTGTCCTTATAGGACCTGCCCTGGGCAGGTGTTCAATTTAGTGATAATATTACCATTAATGCATATTTTTCAGTTTAAGAAACATGGAACAAATATTTTTATTTCACTTCTGCCAAATTATAGAAACGTAATTTCTAGAAGATGCATGACTTGAAAAAAACCCTATGCTTTAATATAATCAATGAGTACCGAAAATGTCTTCCATCTAGTTCCTTATTTCAGATGTAAGAATTGCACTCCACACAAAAAGAATACAAAGAAAGTGCTAAACAACTGAAAGTAAAATTCATACAACTTAGGACACAAAAGCACCTGGAAAAGAACCAGAATGAATAAATGAATTTATCTGCACTACTCTACTTAACAGTTCTCAAGCTAGCACATGTGAACAGACTGGACAATAAGACTGAGGCTGAAACTGACTTTGAAAACAATGAAAAATCCAGGTTTAGAAATGGCTATAGGAAAACATTTTTTAAATCGTGAAAATGGCCTTTTATTAGGCATTGAGCTATTTCAGCCACATGTGCAAACACAATTACAGCGATTTTACCAGTAGTTGTGTGCAAATTTGAATAGTAATTATACACATGTACACGGTTTCATTAGAATTTAATGCTTATCTTTCCAAAATATGATATTAATTAAAATTTAACTGTTTTTAGGTAAGTAAAATAAAATAATGATACTGATTTCAGTTTTCTTAACTAAAATATTGTTTTTTCTTTTTAATTTAAGCTTCTATTTAGAATTGGTACTCAGGATACCGTAAAAATTTTTCATTAAGCAAGGAGGAAGAACATATTCCACTTAAAAAATATAGCCCAACATAAACCCACAGCCAAGTACTAATCTAGATTTAATAGTTGATATCATTGTGACTTTTGTGATTTCCTTAGGGTAATGCTAAAAAGCTTTAAAGCAGTTTGCCTCAAATGGTGTCTCTCCTGAGTCTGCTACTCATCCAAAACATAACCCATTAAAAACTGTTAAGTAAGAAGACAGGAAAAATTAAAGAATAGGAAAAAATGCATTGTGCATTAATTTATAAAATCTGTATTATTTAAATATATTTTGTGTCACCAGATTGAAAATCTGTATGTCCTCTAAATGCAAAGATACTTAAAAATCAGCATTTTAGGGGTGCCTGGATGGGCCAGTTGGTTAAGCATCAACTGTTGGTTTTAGATCAGGCCATGATCTCATGGGTCATGAGATTAAGTTCTGGGATGAGCTCCGTGCTCAGCAAGGACTCTGCTTGAAACTCTCTCCCTCTGCCCCTCCCCCCACTCGCACTTTTCTTTTTCTTTCTTTCTTTCTTTCTTTCTTTCTTTCTTTCTTTCTTTCTTTCTTTCTTCTTCTTTTCTTTCTTTTTTCTTCTTTCTTTCTTTCTTTCTTTCTTTCTTTCTTTCTTTCTTTCTTTCTTTCTTTCTTTTCTTTCTTTTCTTTCTTTCTTCTTTCTTTCTTTTCTTTCTTCTTTTCTTCTTCTTTCTTCTTCTTTCTTTCTCTCTCCCAAATAAATAGATAAATCTTAAAAAAAAAACAACAACAACAGCATTTTATTTTGAACATTTTGCAAGTAAATATACCATGATCTTGGAATTTAAAGATTCTTTTTTTTTTTTAGATTTTTTTATATTATTATTATTCATGAGATACACACACACACAGAAGCAGAGACATAGGCAAAGGGAGAAACAGGCTCCATGCAGGAGCCTGATGTGGGACTCGATCCAGAGATTCCAGGATCAGGCCCTGGGCACTCAACCAGTGAGCCACCCAGCCTCCCCACCACCTTCTTAGATTTTTTGGGGAATTTGAAGAGATTCTTAACGCATTTAAGGATATATGAATAATTTTAACATAGAGTAGTTATCCAAAAATCACAAAGCATGATAATTTGTGAAAAGTTATTAGCGATGAATAAGGGGGCTTAAGACATTTAAAAATCAATTTAACTAATCTTATAAACATGACTTGATTATATACACATTATTATATCTCAGATTATTCTAGACATTGACAGCAAAAATCATTAGTACAGGTTTTCTGCTACTAAAGACTTTATGTAATACAAGAGTCATTATATCACTAACCCTAATAACAAAATGCAAGAGGAGAGAGTTATTTATTCTTTAAGGTTTGGTTTATTGGCAAATACTTGAAAAAGAAGTAGTGTTTGAGAAGATCATTATAGAATAAGAAGGAATTCCGTAGGCAGAAAAGTCGAAAATATATTGCATTCCATCCCATTGCTAACACCTCATATTTTCTCATTTCTTCTTCATTTCCACATTTCAGAATTATCGAAATCATTTTAAAACATTTTTTAATCTCTCAGGTTTTGTTTGGAAGGACATTTTCTGTGAGAAACCATCCATGAATCAACAATACTAAACAGTTTTCCTCGTTATTCAGTTTGAATATCTTGACTTTTGATCAAGGAATTTAAGCTGCTCATAGTTACTCTCATAACATTATATTTGGTCCATTGCATGGTTTATTTTATGCTTTTTAATCTTATGCTTTTGGGGGGTTCCTTTTTGTTCCATCTTTTACTGACTTCTTTCTGCAGATTTAAAAATTAAGATGCTGGGATCCCTGGGTGGCGCAGCGGTTTGGCGCCTGCCTTTAGCCCAGGGCGAGATCCTGGAGACCCAGGATCGAATCCCACGTCAGGCTCCCGGTGCATGGAGCCTGCTTCTTCCTCTGCCTATGTCTCTGCCTCTCTCTCTCTCTCTCTCTCTGTGACTATCAGAAATAAATAAAAAAAAAATAAAAATTAAAAAAAAATTAAAAATTAAGGTGCTAATTTCAGTTCACCTACTTAAAGATACTGACATCTATTTTTTAATGATCCATATTTATATTAAATAACACAGTTAATTTTTAGACTCTTTTAACTCATTTTCCTTACATTATTTCCCTAACATTTTCCCCAGTTCATATTTAATTTATTTTTAAGTCACAAGCTCCATATTTAAAACAATAAATTCAAATTCCAAGATAAAGAGAAAAATTTATCTTTCCAGATAAATAATTTTTTAGACTTAAACATTGTATTTTGGAGTTATAATAGTTATTTACATACATTAAAAACCTACCCATTCCCATAGACTTTAGTATTTTTACACATTTATATTGGTGTTTAGCTATT
This sequence comes from Canis lupus dingo, assembly GCF_003254725.2. Lineage (NCBI taxonomy): Eukaryota > Metazoa > Chordata > Mammalia > Carnivora > Canidae > Canis > Canis lupus. Next base: position 56,868,472 of record NC_064255.1, on the reverse strand, counting down.
GAATGTTCATAGTTATTTCTTAGCTCTTGATGGTATGGAAAAATTCTTCCAAAAATTTTTGATGAAAATATATTTGAGTGTTAGTGTTTTGAAGCAAAGCAGGACTTGATGTTTCCTTCACACATGAACAATTATCTTTGCAAGGGATTCACCATTTTCAATCACAGTCATTTTCCTATTAAACCTCTATTGACTTTGCTGCACTGCCCTCCTACATTTATTGTTGCATAGAAAAAAAACAGAACAAAACAAAACAAAAAAACCTCCATGAAGTCTTTAGAAAAAAATCACTGTAGAAGTTAACAATAAAGAAAATGAAAAGTTTAATGAAAAATTAGTTGTAAAAGGAGAACAACTTCACTTTGGAGAAAGGAGGGACAACAATATTTATCCCTTGCCAAATACCTAAGTATTTCACAGTTTATCAGCTTTACAGACATTATGGAGAATATGTTGACAATATCTAGTTAAGATTAAAATCTTAATCTTACACTTACAACCCTTTGATTCCATCTACAAATATATAACTTTAGATGCATTTTAACAAAACATGTGCAAGAGTCATTACATTGCCAACAGTGGAAAAAGTGGATAATTAAAGTGTACATTAACCCATTTATCAGAATACTGTAAAACTACATAACTAACTGAAAGAGATACATCAATATATAAATTGAAAATATAATGCTAACAGTAAAAATACAAATTAAAGAATGTTATATATGGCATGGTAAATATTTGTGAATTATTTAAAACCACACAAACTATATTTTCTTCATTTAATTTAATTTTAATTTAATCAGTTTTAAATGCATATGATTCACAAAGTTCTATAAAGTTTATTAATGAAATAGTGGCTCAGTGTCTCTTCCCCTGACTTCTCTTTTTCCAAAATCAACCATTTTTGACCCTTTTGGCTGATTTTTTTTGTATATATATCCCTATATCTCTAAATAAAATACACATGCTTTAGCATATCAATTTTTAAGGTTATACATTATCTATTGATCTTGCAATAATAAAGATAATAATTTAGTTTTCTTTCATCATTCCCCTTAATTGCATTTCATCACCTCTTTCAGTCACACATATTTATCAAAATTTTTGTTAGATTTACATTCAGTATTTGCAGTTATTACTATGTGAATACTATCAGCAGGTCATTCAAGAGGTATCAGTTTATTAGTTGTCTTTTCCTTAAAATGTTGTTTTCCCTGAATAACTGTATTATTCTTTCTACCTATCACTAAAATAACCCCAAGTTATTTATGTCACGAATATTGTTGAATTAGTATGCATCAGATATTTTTTCAATTTTATCTTCTTAAAGAAATCTTTCAACAACCTTCTGATCTCTCTAATCAGGACTGTTTGGCCTCCATACCTGGAATACAGATCTCATCTTGGGATCATCCTTGACCATATTCTGAGAATTCTATTCTTCTTTACCTCTGTGCCAGGAATGTATTTTTTGAATACACATGTAATTATTTCTGGTTTCTACTCTTATTTCAGTTGAACACCTCATCCAATGTCTTCTTAAGAAAAATTGAACTGGAAGTACTAAGTAGAATAAATTTATTTGGTCCTCACACATATTGATAATTCAGCTAGATGTAAAATTTAAGGTTGGGAGTATTTTTTTCTTGCAAGTTATGCTCCATAGTGTTCTACTTACCAGTGTTACCATTCACATACTTAAAGATATTAAGCTAAGTGAGACAAGTCCGTCAGAGAAAAACAAATACCATATTTCCATTTATGTGGAATCTAAAAAACAAAACAAATGAACAAACAGACTTTTAAATAAAGAGAACAAACTGGTGATTATTGTGTGGGGGGGTAGGTGGGTGTATAGGTGAAATAGTTAAAGGGGATTAAGAAGTACAAACTTCCAGTTATAAAATAAGTAAGTCACAGTGATGAAAAGCACAGCATAGGGAATATAGTGAGTAATATTGCAACAACATTGTACAATGACACATAGGGACTATACTTATTGAGGTGAGCATTGAGTAATGTATAGAATTGTTGAATCACTATGTTGTACACCTGAAACTAATATAGCATTGTATGTTGATTATACATCAATTAAAAATAATAATAGATACTAAATAAAGTAATTCCGATTCCTGACATTTTATGTGTATCCTTTTTTTTTCTCTTTCTGGAAACTAATAGATCCTTCTCTTTTTCATCATTGTCTTGAAATGTCATAACATTGTGTCTTTGCCTAAATCTATTTATTCATTTTACTGATCATTTGGTACGGGTTATGGGCTTTCAATATCCAGACTTGTGTCCTTCATTTTTATATGTTTTATATTAATTATTAATTGGGTGATTTTCTTTCATTATCTTTTCTCTCTTTCTGGAATTATTTTAGAATGTTTGACTTTCCAGCAAGGCCTCTGGATTTCTTTTTTATTTTTTTCTTTAGTCCTCTGGATTTCTTATATTCACTCTGCTACCCCATGTTTTTCCTTGTTTCATTTTCTTCACTGTGTAACCAACCCTTTTGCTAGTTTTTCATTTCAATCATATATATTTAGTTTTCAAAAGCTCTTTTTTGTACTGTTCCTTTTTTTTTTGTCTTGTTCCTGTTTCATGGGTTCAAAGCAGAGTGAGCAAAGAAGGATGGCACTTATGGAGTTCCATCTACAAAAGTCATGTATGGTGGCTGTAGTTCCCAAAATGTTGCCCTTACCTCACTTGATATTCACATTCTTGTGTAATCTCCCCCTCTTGAATGTGGGCTGACCTAGTGACTTGCTTCTAATATATTGAATGGGCAAAAGTGATAAATATAATTCTAGAGATTAGTTTGTAAAAAATTACAACTCTTGTCTCTCTCTCACACTCTTTCACTGCTCAACTTGCTCACATTGATGAGTCAATATGTAATTTTGAAGAGACTGACATGGTAAGGAATTAAAGATAGCCTTTGACAAAGAACCTGCAAGGAACCAAATCCTGCCAACTACAAAGTAAGTGAGATCAGAAGTAAGTCCTTCACCAGTTGAACATTGAAATAACTACAGTTCCATCTGATACCTTGATTTCAGCCTCTGAGGACATTACCCACACATTACAGCTAAGGTTTGCCTAGTTTCCAGATCTATGGAAACTTTGAAATGACCAGTGTGGTTTCAAGCAACTGAGCATTGAGGAAATTTGTTGCCTCATATTAAACAAATAATATAACACATAAGAGGCAGGAATACTAATTCTTATCTTCATTCTGTTTGATATAAACTAGAATAAGAGCTTCTGTTTAACTTTTTTCAGAGACTAAAACTCCAGGTTTGAGGGGAGGAAGGAAGAGGGCAATATACCTAACAGCACAGATTGGGGAACAGGATCTGGGAATCTGATTCTTTTTAAAACACACTTTCAACTAAAACTCATGTTTTTATTTCATTATTCCACTATCTGAGTTACCTAATTCTACCACCTGAGTTTCAGAGGCCCTTTTCAGACTTATACCAAAAACCAGTCTGCTTAAATAAAAAAGAATGAAATCTTGCCATTTGTAATGACATGGATGGAGCTAGAGAATATCATGCTAAATGAAATAAGACAAATGTCATATGATCTCATTCCTATGTGGAACTTAAGAAACAAAACACATGAGCAAGGGCGGGGGGGGGGGAGAGAAAATTAGGGAGAAGCCAAGAAACAGACTTTTAACTGTTGAGAACACACTGATGATTAGCAGAGAGGAGGTGGGTGGAGGGATGGGTAGAACAGGTGATCGGGATTAAGGAGTGCACTTGTGATAAGCACTGGGTGATGTATGGAATTGTTGAATCACTATATTATACACTTAACACCAGTATAACACTATATATAAAATAAAATAAAATATAACAAAATAAAATAAAATATTGAAAGAAAAATCAGGCTACTTATTAGTTTTCCCCCCCCCCCTGTTGATTAGGCTTCAGTTTCCTTGGGACTCTTAGATTATTTATCACTCATCCAATTAGAGTCTATCTTCCAAAATATTTTTCTGTTGTCTCCTTTTCTCTTCTCTTCCTCCTTATGACTTTGTGTTTGATTTTTAAGTCTGTTTATTAGTAATTTTAAAAATCCCTTTACTAGTAATTTTAAGAGTTTCAGAGGCAATCTACAGTGGATACATGTATTCAATCTACTATCTTTCTTACTCTTTCCTTTTTTTTTTTTTTTCTTTTTAAGTAGGCTTCATGCTGGGCTTCATGAATTCATGACCCTGAAATCAAGACCTGAGCCTAGATCAAGAGACATATATGCTTAACCAGCTGAGCCAATCAGGTGCCCCTCAATATATTATGTTTATATAATGCACAAGATCATCAGTATTTTTAATGACTTTAAGAAAATAATGGTACTGTAAATATTTATTCAGATGGAGTTAATGGTACATGAATATTATATGTGTTTTTTTTGCAATTTAAAAATATTTTTAATGTCAAATTTAGGTTTCAAAAATCCTATATTTGTCTACATTATAGAATTCTTGAATTTTCATAGTACTACATTACTGCAGTATAATAAAAGTTTTAACCCACTTAAAGTGATCAGAAAATCCAAAATGGAAAGTTATAAAAAGGGACTTCAGTTAAAATTCCTGATACAAATTAATTAAGATGGCTGAGTTTTACTTTCCATGAGTTTTCTTTTTTCCTTTCTTTCTTTCTTTCTTTCTTTCTTTCTTTCTTTCTTTCTTTCTTTCTTTCTTTCTTTCTTCTTTCTTTCTTTCTTGCCTTTCTTTCTTCTTTCTTTCTTTCTTTCTTTCTTTCTTTCTTTCTTTCTTTCTTTCTTTCTTTCTTTCTTTCTTTCTTTCTCCTGGAAAAGGAAGCTCTTTGTACACACACATAAATATGATATTTTTCCAACATTGTGGCTGGAGAAACCAAGTCATAATCCTATGCCCACAAGTGTGATGATGTTAAAAAAGAGATCTGTTTCCATTTTGCTCAGACCAGCCGCCTGACATTTTAAAAGATAAGAAGCACTGCTCAGCTTGAATGAACTCAAAAATATCTCTGCAAATGTATTTGAACTCATCTTTTGAAATGTCAGTTTGGGACGAAGTGATATGAGTTACTTATTCTGGTATAAGTGTTAAGAATCTAAAACAAATTTTTTTTAAGAAGAGAAAATGATGTTGAAGAATATATTTTTCAGTAAATCAAGGAAGTAAAATTTTGTGGCTATTATTTCATTAAGAAATTTAGTTACCTACTATTAAAATACTTTAAGTATAGAAATATATTATAGATCTATATATCAAGATATTAATTTGATTTTTAAAATTTTCTCCTTCAAGTATTCCTTTTTATTTATTCAACATTCCACTGGCTATTTCACTTGCTGTTTTGTGTTTATGTGAAACATTCTTGTGTGTTCTAATATTTTCTTTTTTTAGATTATACAATTGGATCTGATTCATCCTTTTTGTTGTTGTTGTTGTTGTTGTTGTTGTTGTTGGATAACATGGAGGTGTAATTGGAGTACTTATTAATCATATATCATTAAAAATCACCGGTGAAAATTGACTTATCTTATTGCCCAAAGATTGCACTCTTTGGTAATTACTCTAAAGATGTGAAACTTCCTTTCTTTTCTTTTCTTTTTTTTTTTAAAGATTTTATTTATTTACTCATGAGAAACAGAGAGACAGAGAGGCAGAGACACAGGCGGAGGGAGAAGCAGGCTCCATGCAGGGAGCCTGACATGAGACTCGATTCCGGGTCTCCAGGATCAGGCCCTGGGCTGAAGGCAGCACTAAACCGCTGAGACACCCGGGCTGCCCTGAAACTTATTTTCACACAGGAATTTGTACAGGAATGTTCCTAGCAGCTTTATTTATAATGAATGGCCCAAAGTTGAAAAGTACCCAAATGTCCTTCAGTGAGTAAATGGTTAAACAAATTGTGGTACATCCATGCTATAGAACACTACTCAGCAATAAAAAGGATATGTATGTGTATGTATGTATGTATGTATTATATGTATGTATACATATAAATAAAATTTTGGTGAACCTCAAGGAAATTTTGCTGAATGGAAAAAAAAAAGCCAATCTCAAAAGGGTATATACTGCATCATTCCACTTCTGCAACATTGTAAAATAGCTTAAAAACATAAATGGAAAATAATTTGTTAGTGATTTCTAAGGGCTACAGGTGGAGAGATGTGCATCTATAAAGTAGTAACATGAGGGGATATTTTAGTGATGGTACGAGTGTAAACTGCACACACACACACACGAGTGCATCTATACCTTCTGAAATGTGAATAAGTCCTATAAATTATGCCAATGTCAATTTCTTGGTTTTAAAATCGTATTACAAATGTGTTATTATGCTAGCATTGGGAGGTTTAGGAATATAAGGAAGGGTTCATGGAATTTCTTTGTGTATTTCTTTGCAATGTCTTGTGAATCTTATTTTATTTCATTATTTCAAAATGAAATATCTACAAAATTTCACTTCTGCTAAAATAATTTTGATAGGCAGAACCTTAAGAGACAATGCAATGCTTAAAAGTTTGCATTTTGGGACTCTGTCACATTTTGAGAATACTGATGTTCACTTTTATTCACCTTCCAATGGGAGGCTTTCAAAAGCTTTGTGCTCAGACTAGTCCACTGTGTAAGTCTACAGGAAGATTACATACACATACATGCCCATGAACAAGAGCTTGGAGGTGGTTTTTAAATATTGAATGTGCGTTTTCATTTTATCTTTTGGGTTATTTTTATTATTCTTTGCAAACATGAAATGGAATCTGATTCTAGGATACAATACTAAGAATATATTTTGTATAAGTAAAGGAAAATTTATACATATTTATATTGTTTTTATCTCTGTAAAAAAATTAAAACCCTTTTTAAATTAATATTTTAAATATACATTTATAAAATAATACACCCATTTTCATATTTTATTAACTTATATTTACTAAAAATTTCAAGCTTAACAATAAAAATTATTGGTAGGTTCTAAACAAATATTTCAATTAGTGATTTTGTTCATGCTTAGGCCCTTTGTTGCATTATGTTCTTCCTTAGAGGCCATCAGTACTGACAAATTCATTTTCAATTATAAGACAAAAAATGCTCATGAAATCAACTAATTTTACTACAAATATTTACTAATATTTTATATTTACCTTATATCCTTTAATCACTTAAAAGTAATTATATATATTTGTTGTATCTATATAGCTTTCATGTTTTTATAAAAGTTTTATTTATTTTTTTTATAAATTTATTTTTTATTGGTGTTAAATTTTTATAAAAGTTTTAAAAAGCCAGGAGGAAACATAAAGGAAAAAGTGTTATTTCAAAAGCTAACTCAATTTTTAGCCAGTAGAACTAAGGAAATCTCTCTATGATTTTCTTTTTTTAGTTATATTTGCTGAGAATCTGTAGGCACAAGATTACTGCAGAAAATGAACTTGCAAATTTTCTGTTTAAGAAAAGATAAGAATTTAGGTACTTGAAGAAGGAAAAGATAAAGAGTGTAAAGGAGAAAGCCAGGAAAATGGATACCGGGAACAAATTTGATGAAAAATTTTGCTCCAGAGAAATTTTCAGTGACATTTCAGGCCATCCAATTTTAGAACACTGAAGTCAAATATCAATATTTAGTGATTCTGTGTTACAATCTTCATCTTCTTTTATATAGGTTAATAAAATTAGCTATTCAGAGCCTACATTTTTTTTTGTAGCAAAGGAAGAGGGACATTGCCAATTATGAGGTAAACCAGTGTGAGAAGAAAACAGGAACAGAACTGCCATCAACCAAGCAGGAGTGTTGGAGATTCCAACAGGAAATGCATTGGAAAATGAGGTACACATTAGAAATTATACCTCTCAACATTGACATAATACTTGGAAGTGTCCCGGAAATGCCACAGAAATTATTATGTCCTCTCAACTGTTTTCAGAATAAAGCAGCAGCTACTTGAAAGAAAGTTATGTACTAATTTGTGGTAATATAAGGTTCTTATCACCTTATTTCAACTCTCCTCTGTCCTTTTCTCCTTCTCTTATTTTTTTTCCTGTTGTGCATCTGAGTGTGTATGTGTAAGACTATATACAAATTTTCTTCTGTTTTTTTTTACTTCTGTGTTTCCATTATTATACAAGCAATAAATGCTAATTATAGAAAATACAAAAATAAGAAGTGGAAAATAAATCCAAATGATTCCACCAGTCATATACAGACGTCATTAATGACACATAACTATAAATTCTTAAAAAATGCTTTATAGTGTGCCTTTATATTCTGATATTTTAGAGTTCTCTTTTTATGTATGCGTATGTTCTTCCAAACATTTAAATGGCTCCATGATGTTTCACTATTATACAGATGTATTTAACACTTCTCATTGAACATTAATTTCTACTTTTTACTCATTAATTATAGAAAGAAAGGAATATGGCAGTGGAGTAGGAGGACCCAAGTCTCTCTTCTTCCCATTAACACAACTTGATAACTATTAAACCACTTTAAATACCCCAGAAATAGACCTGAAGAGTGATAGAAAAACTCTACAACTAATAGAAGAAGACACATCAAAGAAGGCAGGAAGCACAGAGTTGTAGTTTAAGGGAAAAATGAATCATGAGTGCTGTGGAGGCAAGGGAGATACGGTCTCAGAAAGAGGCAAGAGAGAAGTAGGAGCACAACAGTGAATGCACAAGGAGAATGTTTCCCCAAAGCCATTGGCTTGAAAATGAGAGGGGCTGGATTTTGAGTTCTTGCAACCAGTGGGCTTAAAGTCTGGAATTTTAAAGGTCAGCTGAGTTGGCTGGGATAGAGCCCTGAGGGCACTGCACTGCTCCTGAGAGTAGTCAGGCTAACAACCTGGGGGCAGACAGTATGGAAACAGTGACCTGAAAAATGTCTGGGGCTAAAGATAGGAGATTATTTGCTGTTCTAAGAGGGCTTCCTTGATAGGTAGCATTCAGGGATACATCTCTCCAGGAACAAAGGAGCTGGCTGGGGACATTTTGCTCCCCCACCCCTTAACACAACACAGAGCAACCTGTGGGGAAACAGCACAACACCCATGCTGGTTTCCTAACTTGATTACACCAAGCCCCACCCCTGCACTCTGGTGGGACTACCCTTCTCAGTCAGGCTTGCCTCAGTCTCAATGCAGTGGGCCCCACCCACAGACCACCAAGGCAAACCCCTGCCCACACACCTCCCAACCAGAGCTCTGCAGGGTATCAGTTTTGGTGGAGATGGTGTCAGATCTCATTTCACAAGCCGACCAATGCACACTTAGTTAACACTCACCACATTCAGGCCAGAAACCAAACACTGTCCATAGCAGGCAAAGAGAGCCTCTGAAGATGATTGGCTTGAAGGATAGAGCAGCCAAAATACAACATCAGAGCACACATAGTACACACTGGAGATACACCCTGAAGCACCAGCTCTGTACACTCTGTGACCTCTTCTTCATAAGGCCATTACCTTCAGGAGCAGGAAACATAACTGGCTTTTCTAATACACAGAAGAAGGCAGAGACTTAGAAAAAATGCCAAGATGAGGAATTCATCCAAAATGAAAGAATACGGCCACAGGAAGAGATGTACATGAAAGAGACATAAGTAACATGGCTGATGGAGAATTTAAAGCAACAATCATAAAGATACTCAGGGCCTGAGAAGAGAATGGAAGATGAGTGAGACCCTTACCATAGAGATAAAAGAGTTAAAAGAGAAACAGAAATGAAGAGTGCAATAAACAAGCTTGGAAACAGGCTTGATGCAATGAACAGCATGCTGAAAGAAGCAGAAGAACAAATAAGTGACCTAGAAAACAAAGTATGGAAAGTAATCAAATGAACAAAGGAGAGAAAAAAGAATTACACAAAATGAGGATAGGCTTCGGGAACTCAGTGACTCCATCAAATCTAATAACATCTATATTATAGGTGTCCCAGAAGAAGAAGAGAAAAGGGGGCAGAAAATTTATTTAAAGAAATAATAGCAGAAAACTTCTCTAATCTGGGGAAGGAAACAGACATCCAGATCCAGGAGGTGCAGAGAACTGCCATCAAAATCAACAAAAGTAGGCCAACACCAAGACACATTGTAATTAAATTTGCAAAATACAGTGATAAAGAAAAAAAATATCTTAAAAGCAGCAAAACAACAGAAGTCCTTAACTTAGAAGGAAAAACCCATAAGGCTAGCTGGAGATTTCTCAACAGAACTTTGACAAGCCAGAAGAGAATGGCATGATACATTCAACATTCTCATTGGGAAAAATCTGTAGCCAAGAATGTTTTATCCAGCAAGGCTATCATTGAGAACAGAAGGCGAGATAAAGAGTTTCCCAGGCTAATAAAAAAGAAAGGAGTTCATGACCACTAAACCAGCCCTGCAAAAAATATTAAAGGGAACTCCTTGAGAACCAAAAATGATAAAGATAAGAATGGATCAGAGAAAATCTCCAGAAACAATGACAAAACAAGTAATAAAATGGAAGTAAATACATAATAATAGACAATTCAGTAAGTTATAACTGTAGTAAATATTATCTATCAATAATTACTTTGAATGTCAATGAACTAAACTATCTGATTAAAAGTTACAGGGTGTCAGAATGGATGAAAAAAACAAGACCAATCTATATGCACACTACAGGAGACTTATAATAGACCTAGATACATGCAGAAGCAAAGGGATGAAGAAACATTTATCATGCAAATGGATGCCAAGAGAAAGCCACAGTAGCGATATTTCTATTGGAAAAACTAGACTTTAAACCAAAGACTGTAATAAGAGAGAAAGGAGGGCACTATATAATCATAAAGGGGACAATCTAAGAAGATATAACAATTACGGATATTCACGCACCGACATGGGAGCACCCAAATATGTAAAACAATTAATAAAAAACATATGTAATATAATAATAGTAAGGAATTTTAAAACCCACTTATATCAACAGACAGATCATCAAAACAAAAAATAGACAAGGAAACAATGGCTTTGAATGACACACTGAATCAGATGGACTTAACGATTATTCAGAACATTTCACCCTAAAGCAACAGAATGCACATTCTTTTTGAGTGCTTGTGGAACATTCTCCAGAATATATAACTTATTAGGTCACAAAACAAGCCTCAAGAAATACAAAAAGACTGAAGTCATAATGCACCTTTTCTGACCATAATGCAATGAACCTAGAAATCAACCATAAGAAAAAATCTGGAAAGACCACCAGTACATGCTACCAAACAATGAATGGGTCAACAAGGAAATCAAAGAAGAAATATAAAAATACATGGAAATAAATGAAAATGAAAACACAAAGGTCTAAAATCTTTGGGATGCAGCAAAAACAGTCCTAAGAGGGAAGCATATAGCAATGCAGGTCTACTTTGACAAGCAAGAAAAGTCTCAAAAAATCAACCTCATCTTATACAAAAAGGAGCTGGAAAAAGAAAAACAAATGAACAGAATGCCCGCATAAGAAAGTAAATAATAAAGATTAGAACAGAAATAAATGATATAGAAACTGAAGATGCCAGAGAAGGTATCAATGAAACTAGGTTTTTCTTTAAGAAATAATTGATAAACTTCTAGTCAGACTTATCATAAAAGAAAAAAGACCAAATGAGACATAAATAAATAAGTAAATAAATAAAATCACAAATGAGAGAGGAGAAATGACGATGGATACCACAGAACTACAATTTTAAGAGAATATTATAAAAAACTATATACTGACAAATTGGATAACCCAGAAGACATGGATAAATTCCAAAAGACATATATCCTACCACAACTGAAACAGGAAGAAAAAGAAAACTTGAACAGACTGATAACCAGCAAAGAAATTGAATCAGTGATCAAAAAGCCCATAACTACATAAAAGTCTAGGACCAGATGGCTTCACAGGGGAATTCTACCAAACATTTAAAGAAGAGTTAATACCTATTCTTCTCAAACTTTTCCAATAAATAGAAAATGGAAGAAAACTTCTAAATTCATTATATGAGATCAGGATTACCTTGATATCAAAATCAGACCAAGACTCAACTAAAATAGAGAACTATAGCCCGATATCTCTGATGAACATGAATGCAAAAATTCACACTTAAAATACTAGCAAAATGAATCTAACAGTATATTTTAAAAAATCATTAACCACGATCAAGTGGAATTTATTCCTGGGTTCAAGGCTGATTCAATATTTGCAAATCAATCAACACAACACATCACATTAATAAAAGGAAGGATAAGGGCTATATGATCATTTCAATACATGTAGAAAAAGCATTTGACAATAATCATTCATGACAAAAACTCAAAAAAGTAGGCTGGGGAAAACACGTATCAACATAATAAAGGCCATATATGAAAAACCCACAGCTAATATCATTGTCAATGGGGGAAAAACTGAAAGTTTTTCTTCTATGGTCAGAAATACAACAGGGATGTCCACTCCTACCACTGTTACTTAACATAGTACTGGAAGCCCTAGCCACAACAATCAGACAACAAAAAGAAATAAACACCTTCCAAATAATCAAGAAAGAAGTAAAATTTCACTATTTGCAGATGACAGTACTCTATACAGAAAACCTGAGAGACTCCACCAAAAAGCTACTAGAACTGATAAACAAATTTAGCAAATTCTCAGGATATAAAATCAATGTAAAGAAATCTGTCGCATTTCTATACACCAAGAATGAAGCAGCAGAAAGAGAAATTAAGGAATCCATCCCCAAACAATAAGATACCTAGGAATAAACCTAACCAAAGAGGTGAAAGACTTGTACTCTAGATACTATGAAAAACTGATGAAAGAAACTGAAGATGACCAAAGAAATGGAAAGATATCCCAGGCTTATGGATTGGAAGAAAGAAATATTGTTAAAATGTCTGTACTACTAAAAAAAAAAAATCTACACATTTAATGCAATCCCTATCAAAATACCAACAGGATTTTTCACAAAGCTAGAACAAACAATCCTACAATTTATATGAAAGCCAAAAAATTACCCCAAATAGCCAAAGCCTCCTTGGGGAAAAAAGAAAAAAAAAAAAAAACAGCTGGAAGAATCACAAATCTGGACTTCAAATTAGTTTACAAAGTTCTAGTAATCAAAATGGAATGGTATTCACAAAAATAGATATAGATCAATAGAACAGAATAGAAAATCCAGAAATTAACCCATATCTATATGGTCAATTAATTTGACAAAGCAAGGAAGAATATCCAATAGGAAAAAGACAGTCTCTTCAACAAATGGTGTTGAGAAAACTGAGCAGCAACATGCAAAAGAGTGAAACTAGACCATTTTCTTACATCATACACAAAAATAAATTCAAGAGGGATTAAGGACCTAAATGTGAGACCTGAAACCATGAAAATACTAGAAGACAGCTCAGGCAGTAATTTCTCTGACATTGACAATAGCAACATTTTTTAGATATGCCTCTTGAATCAATCAAGGGAAACAAAAGCAACAACAAACTATTAGGACTACATCAAAATAAAAAACAGACAAGACTTCTGCACAGCAAAGGAAACCTTCAACAAAACTAAAAAGCAACTCATGGAACAAAAGAAGATATTTGCAAATGACATATCTGATAAAGGATTAGTATCTAAAATATATAAACAACTTATAAAACGCAACATCCAAAAATGAATAGTCCAATTAAAAAACGGGCAGAAGACATGAATAGATATTTTTCCAAAGGAGACATACATATGGCTAACAGACACACGATAAGATGCTCAACATCACTCATCATCAGGGAAATGCAAATCAAAACTATAATGAGATATGTCACACATGTCAGAATGGCTAAAATCAAAATCACCAGAAACAAGTGTTGGCAAGAATGTGGAGAAAGGGAAATCCTCTAGTGCTATTGGTGGGAATGCAAACTGGCACAGCCACTCTTGAAAAACAGTATGGAGGTTCTTCAAAAAGTTAAAAGTAGAACTATACTATGATCCAGCAATTGCACTACTAGCTATTTATCCAAAGAATAAAAAAAATAATCAAAGGGTTATATGCACCCTGATGTTTACAGCAGCATTATCTACAGTAGCCAAATTATGGAAACAACCCATGTCCATCCACTGATGAATGGATAAAGAAGAAAAGTGTATGTGTATGTGTATATATACGTGTGTGTGCATATATATAATGGTATATATAATATATAATGGTATACATATATAACGGTGTATATATATATATATATATAATGGAATATTACTCAGCCATCAAAAAGAATGAAATCTTGGCATTTGCAATAATATGAATGGAGTTAGAGAGTATTATTCTAAGTGAAATAAGTCAATCAGAAAAAGACAAATACCATCTGATTTTATTTATATGTGAAAATTAAGAAACAAAACAAACAAGCAAAGTGAAAAAAATGGGAGACAAATCAAGAAACAGACTTTTTTTTTTTAAAGATTTTATTTACTTATTCATGATAGACACACACAGAGAGAGAGAGAGAGAGGCAGAGGGAGATGCAGGCTCCTTGCCGGGAGCCCAACGTGGGACTCGATCCCAGGACTCCAGGACTGCGCCTTGGACCAAAGGCAGGCACTAAACCACTGAGCCACCCAGGGATCCCCAAGAAACAGACTTTTAACCATATAGAACAAACTGATGGTTACCTGAATGGAGATGGGTGGGGAAGGCGAAATAGGTGATGGGAATTAAGGAGGACCCTGGTTGTGATGAGCACTGAGTGTTGTATGAGAATGTTGAATCACTGTATTGTACACCTGAAACTAATATTACACTGTATGTTAACTAATGGGAGTTTAAATAAAAACTTAAAAAATACCATTTCATTTCATCTTTAATCCATTTCTTTGCTTAATCTTTAAAGTCTATAATTGCTAGATATAAAGCCATCATATTTTTTTTAATTTTTAAATATTTATGATAGTCACAGAGAGAGAGAGAGAGAGAGAGAGAGAGAGGCAGAGACACAGGCAGAGGGAGAAGCAGGCTCCATGCACCGGGAGCCCAACGTGGGATTCGATCCCGGGTCTCCAGGATCGCGCCCTGGGCCAAAGGCAGGCGCCAAACCGCTGCGCCACCCAGGGATCCCAAGCCATTATATTTTAAAGGCACTTGATGATATTGTGAAGCTACCCTACAAGAGATGTTCTAGATTCACTTCCCACCAACAAAGTATGAGAGGACATGAGATCATCATTGTTAGCTTTTACCTAGAAGTACATTCCGTGGACAACCAACAGCAGCATCGAAAGCTTGATTGCACGTGTACCCCTTATTTACTTATGCCATTGAGCAAATTGATCAGTTTTTCCCCTAGGAAAACTATAACTACTTATATTATGAAATATGTTCTTGTACGAGTGCATTATATATGAATTTCAAGTGAGTGCACTGAATTTAATAAAAAACTCCCTCAGAATATGAAAGCTGTTATGACTTATTTCTCACATAACAGCAAACACTTTTGGAATCCAGAAGATGGTTAGAATAGGTGAGTTTTAAGTGAAATGAGTTACTCTCACAATGATTCACATCAATCTTATGGCTCTTCTGAGCACAATTTTCCTACTTCTTCAGCCCCGAGAGTCCTTATTATTTCACTGTCCACATCTTCATGTGATGCCAGTTGCCCAAGATGCTGGAGGCAAACAACAAGCAAAGAACTTCATGGCAGGTCGGTTTGGTTCCTCATCAACTACAGCAGCACTGGCCTCCTGCTACACTGAAGTGTCAGCAATCTCACACATTGATCTAGGAATGATTAGAGAATAAAGCAACCACCACCACCACCACCAACAACAACAAAAACCTCTTGGGCTCTCTGTAATTCATTTAAATATCTTGCTCCTATTCTTTGCTACAAAATTCTCTATTAATACTTGTTGACAGTGGAGGATTTTATCATGCTCTTGATATTCATAAAAAAAGACAAAAAGATTTCATAAAAAAAGACAAAGGATTGAATACGATAGAAACATATTTATTTAAATTTTTTAAGATGTAAAGGTGACATTTGTTACAACTGATGAGCCAATATTGACATATTGTTATTAACTAAAGTCCATAGTTTACATTAGAGTTCACTCTTGATGTTGTAACCTTATGCATTTTGACAAATACATGTTATATTCCACCATGACATCATCATACATGATAGTTTCACTACCTTAAAAAGCTGTTTTTCTCCTTAAAATTTTGCTTTTATTATAATATTTTATGTATTGTTAAGTAATGAGATAATTGATATATTTAAACCCTTATTAACTTATTAAAACTATCCCTTATTTTTAAATCAAATACTTGATAATCAATTAAATTGAAATATAACTAAATCATACATTAATAGTAAAAATGGGGGTCATTAGTAGGGAGGAGTGATTTGAGGACTTCGAAAAACTTGTTAAACAAGATTATGGATAAAAATTAAAATACTATCCGTTTTATGCTAATTACATTAAAATGCAACATAAAAATAATGAATACATTAGCATTTTCTTGGTGTGAACTTTAAGAGCTATTGATTGCTTAAATATATTTTAGCCTTTTCCTTTGGGGTCAAAATAATTAACATCACCATATATGTATCCTCTTCAGGAAATCATGGACTTGACAAATTAACTTCATTAGTGTATCTTATGGTTTCATTAGGCTATCCTGTAATTTCGTATCTAAAATCTACCATGGGTTAAAATTTTGCTTTGCTTTTACTTTTTCGCCAAAATTCTCCCAAAGAGAGCATGTAGCTAACTGATAAAAACATTTAAAAGAATAATGTAAAAAACAATTACCAATACTACATAATATTTTAGGAAAAAAAAATGCTCTTTGGTTTCCAAAGTCTTACTTATTTTTGTAAAGACTTGCTATGTCTCCTACCATAGTTTAATAGACTTTGGGCAATCAGTTTGTGCTAATGTTATCTGTCTACACCTTGTTCTTGATTTGGTCCATTGTCTCTCCATTGTACACAAATGGCATGCATGTTTTTGTTTATATGAGACAGTGTTTTTCCCCAAATAATGCTTATATAGGCTCCCTTGTTTTTTATTTCTCCTATTCATTGATCTGACTTGAACTATATTATTTGACTAGTTGCTTTTGGATTTAGGTGAACCTAAAGATTAGAAATTTTTTCATTAATTGTTCCCATTAATACAGAATTTGGGGGGGCAGTCCTCTATTCCTTTTTCCTTCTGAAAAACTGGTTTCAAATTTATTCTTTACTTCTGTTACAATTTTCTTACACAGAGTGAGAGCCATGGGTTAAACTGCCACATCTTAGTAGCTGTGAGACTGTGGGACTGCTCACATTGCCTAGCCTCATTTCCTCAGTCTTCTCATCATTAACATGGGGCTAATAATTATAGTGATATGGTTGAAATGTCAGCATTAAGTAAAATAAATTAATGTAAAACAACATATAATGAATGCCTCACACATAGCAATTTTTCAGTAATTACTGGCAATTCTGCTTATAATTCTGCTTATAATTGCTTTTGTTGTTCTACTCTGAATTCAGTGGATATATATTCAGGGTTATTAATATATTGAACTTATCTATAATACCTTTTTTTAGGATAATAACCTTTCAAGGTGTCTTATCAAGGTGATTCTGAGTTTTCTTCATGAAAGCTTAGTAAAAAGCCACATCCAAGGTAAAATCTAGGGAGACTTCAGCCACTTTCACCTTCTGAAGCCATAGCAGTTATCCCAAGCAAGAGAAATGCAAACAATAGGACTTCCAAGCTCCTACTGATATTTTAGCCTGTTCTGGTGCAAAGCAGTAAGTATTAAGGAAAAAGACAAATCTAGTTTTCCTGCAATGTAAGTATGCTAAGAGAGTGCTAAGAGAGTATCTACATTCCACAAAAACAACACATGACCAGATATAAGATCTCTTTAAGGCCCAAATCAAACCATCCTCATTGCCTTGTCTGATTAACTCTTTCATTGCTGTAACTGGAGATCCATTTTACAGCTGTTCATTCTTTCAAGGATATATGACAAACATCATTAAACCACGAAAAGATGGCTGCTATTTAAGGTGAAGAAAACGAAGGATTTGGTTTTCTATAGTCTTAGCCACTTAAGGTAAGGAGTTAACTATCTTGGGTAGGAGATGACATCATTACCCACCACAGTGAACAGTGTCCTGAATTTTTCTGACATACCCAGTTTAATTCTTTTTTATCCCAATATATAAACTTGGAGTTGTTTGAGAATTTGTTCCAGTTTTTCATTCAGAATATGTTGCAATTGTGTTGATTGACATAAATCATAAGCTATGGATCCTTGGAAAAGTAGAACCAAATCACTTCTTTTTGTGAAAAGATCAGTTTGGAATGCTTATTCTCTTTGGATACTGGATAGGATTTTTGATGACAGAGATGTGTATGTGTGAGTAGGTGTCCAGAGGAGGTTGTTAAATATTTTTAGGAGATGAAACTTCTGTGAGATGTAGTGACAGGCATAAAAAAACAAAGAGGTGTGAGGCAATTTAAAGGACACTGAATTCAAATTTTAAGATAAAGCAAAATAGAAATATTATTTAAGATATTGGTAGTAGAATATTTTCAATCTTAGGCTGCGGAAATCTAATAATTTTGTAATCAATAATAAATAATTGGAGATAGGTGAACAGGTTGGTGTAACAGAAATGCAAAGGATATGCAAGAAAAGGGAACTTGAAGATCATTTTCTCCAAATCCCTCATTTTTTGATGAGGATACTGAGACCTACAGAAAGAAGTAACGCAACAAGCTCAAAGTCTCATTAAACTGCTTGTATTTCATATTAGCATTATTATGTATCTGTAGGCATTAGATAACTTGGTTGATATTCTGTTTAGGTATGTTTAAGTAAATCAACTATGATTTGGAGGGAGGAGTTTACATTTTCAATGTCAATGGTCTTCAAATAGAAATATAAGATTCAACTTTGCCCGTCACCGTGAGGGTTTTTTTTTTTTTTTTTTCCACACTGAAAGGCTGATTTCACTGCCATTTCTTTAAATTCACCTCTTGCATTTGGAACACACTACAATAAAAGAAGCTGCTTTTAGATTTCTGGTGCCAAAAGGTTTCAGGGAAAAAAAAAATCAAAGATGAGCTTCCATCTCTTTATAAAATTGCATCACTGCCTCTTTATTCTTTCATCTTTACTGCACATAGTCAAGCAGAAAATAAATGCCATCACCTAAAGATGATGAGAAATTTATTGCAGAGACAAACAGGGCTCTAGAGGTCAGAGCTGGTGAGCGGACTCCCCTTCATTAGGTGTGAATGCAAACCCCATCTTCACAGCAGTCACCATACACAAAATCGAACGAGGTACCTTTCTTCCCAACTCACACTTCGTACGCACATGCTTTAGTTGCAGCATTTGCTACAATCCCCCTCCAGATGTGCCTCTTTGGGAGCATGAATGAGCACACTGAAGAAAAATACTGAAGCAAGAGAACACAGAATAGAGGCGAAGCACAGAAAAAGTCAATTGCTTTAAACCAGGGTGTGTGTGTGTGTGTGTGTGTGTGTGTGTCCGGTCATTAGTTTGCAAGTCTCTCCTGCAGTGGAAAACACGAAATCAGAATAATCTTTTGGCACCCCCGGCGTCACGTGGGCCGTGCCAGCTTCCCCGGAATTCACGGCCCAGGGCTGCGAGTCTAGGAGTCCTGAAGTTCTAACACGTCCGACCAATGAGATCGATGGGCTGAATCCTCGCAGCCCAGGTAACGGGGCGCGTTCCAGGGCTCGGGAAGTCCAGTTCTGTGACTCCCCGAAAGCTTCAGCCATACTCACGGTGTCCATATGGAGAGATCCCACACTTCACTTCTGCAGGAGACGCCGCCTGAGTAGCCACGGCAGCCGCGGGCGTCCTGGAGGCCCGGGCGGGGGTGCGGGGCGGGCACCGGCCGCGGCCCGCTGGGCTGATGCCCCCCGCCTGCGCTGGCCGCCCGCAGCGCGCCGAGCCCCGGGGCCCGCGCCTCCCAGCGCCTCCCAGCGCCGCCGTCTCCGGGGGATGCGCCGTCCGGAGCTCCCGCCCCAGCGCTCCGGGGGGCAAGACGCGCTTTCCCGGGCCGCGCCAGGCGACGCTCCCTGCGCAGCCTCCCGATCCCGGCCTCCGCGGGGGTGTGACTCGGCGTGAGCCGCTCGCACGCGCCGCGGACGCTCCCGGCGGGGCCCGAGCCGCAGAGGGCGGGGGCGGGGCGGGGGCGGGGCGGGGAGCGGGGGCGGGGCGGGGCGGGGCGGCGGCGGGGCTCGGACGCGGAGGCGCGCTCGGTGGCGGCGCACAGCCCAGCTCGCCCTCCGCCTCGCGCGCCGCCTGCCCGGGCCGCGGGCTCCGCAGCCGCCCGGCGCCGCCGGCTCCTCCCCCGCAGCTCCCCCGCCGGCCCCCGGCCCCCGACGCCCGCAGCCGCTCCTCCGCGCGCCTCTCCCGCCTCGTGGCGCCTCCTCCCCGTGACCCTCGGCCGCGCCGTCCCTTTCCTCCTGGGTCCCCACCGAGGAGCTCCTCCTGACTTCGCCGAGAGCCTCTCGCCTCCCGCCGCGCCCGGGAGCGCATCCTAGAGACCTTCCGCCGGGCAAGCCCCGAGAGGCAGGGAAGCGGGACGCGGGAGCTTCCCGACGCCCTCGGGTCCGGTCCGCACCTGCACCGTCAGCCGGAGCGGGTGTTTCCTCGGGCCCCGAGGAGGAGGGAGACCGGAGCCGGCAGCAAACTTCGGCCGCCGCGGAGGACCCGAGCCGCGCGCCGGGACGCGGAGGACCCCGCGGGGAGCGCGCAGGACCAAGAGCCTCCCGCGCCCGCCGCCCGGGGCCGGGGCCGGGGCCGGGGCCGGGGCCGGGGACCGAGCGGCGCGGGACAGCGGCGGCGGAGGCGGCCGGGGCAGGATGCGGGGCTCGGGGCCCCCGGGCGGCGGCACCCCCGGCGCCCCCGGCGCGCCCGCGTCCCTGGCCGGCTGCTGCTCCGCTCCGCGCAGGGCCCCCCTGTGCACGTGCCTCCTCCTGTGCGCCGCGCTCCGGACCCTCCTGGCCAGCCCCAGCAGCGAAGGTAGGGCGGGGGCGGGGGCGGGGGCGGGGACCGCGGCCCGGGGCGCGCCCCGCATCCGAATTCGCAGGTGTCCGCCGCGCGTGGCTGCGGGCGCCGGGGCCCGAGCTGGTGCGGACCCGGGCTGGGAAGTTGCAGGCGGGGGGAAGCGGGGTCCGACACCCGCGCCCCAAGGCGGGGCGCGGCTGCTGCGCACTTGAAGCGCGTGGGGAAGTGACATTTCGGGCTCGCAGGAGCGGGACCTGCGGGAGGCGCAGCGGCCGCGGGGTCGGGAGGGAGCGCGGGCCTCGCGGAACCGTTCGGTGAGGCCGGTGATGGGCCGCGCCGTGGCGGTGGCTGGCTGCTGCTTTTATTTTTTATTTTATTTTATTTTTTTTTTTTTGGGGGGGGGAGTGCCTTCTGGAAGCTGTTATTTAGGGCATCCCCAGCTGCTCTTCGGGGTGGGTGGGGAGAGCTGCTATTTGTCGAGGGAGGGGAACGGCGAAGGACAAGGACGGGAGGCGCCCCACGCTGCGGGGGGCCCTTCACTTCGGGGGCTCGTGGTCGCGCTGAGAAAGTGGAAGAAGGCGGGAAGGTGGGATGCGGGAGGCGGACGGGGCGGGGAGCGTTGCTGCCGGGAAGTTGCTGCGCAGACCCGCGGGGCTGCTGTCTCGGCCGGTGTCCGCGGGAGGGAGAAGCCCCGCGCCCCCGCCCCCCGTCCTGGAGCCCCCAGGCGTCCTCCCCACCCCCAATCCTGCGCTCCGGCCCGGGGGGGGGGGGTCTCCGCGTGCCCCGGGCGGCAGAGCCGGCCCCGGGGGAGCAGCACCTGCGCGGCGCCCGCTGCTCCCGCGCCGAGCTCCGCGCCTGGGCCCGCCGCCCTCGCTCCCCCCCGCCCCGGCCCCAACCCCCGGAGCGCGCCGGGTCCCTGCTCGCGAGCTCCTGCCTCGAGGATGGCGCTGGGGGCTGGGGGCTGTGGCATCTGACACGCGGGGCCGGGCTGCAAGAGGCGGTGGGCTCCCCCCGGCCCGGATGCTGGGGTCTCGCTCCGAGGCTCCGCGTGCCCCGAGGAGGCACAGGACGTGCACACAGCCTTGCACTCCCAGGGCTGGGGACGCTGGCCCGGAAAGATGAAGCCGCAGCCTTCGGGTCGCGCGTGTCCCCGTGACTCGCACGGGTGGTGGGGCTGCAGCAGGACGCGCCGAGCTGGTCCAGGAGCGCTGCCAGCCCCGGGGACCGCGTGGAAGCGGGGCCGACCCCCGGCCCCACCCCATGAACTTCCCTCTTGATCCTTACGCGTGGTCGTACGTCCGACCTAGACCCTGAGTAGCTCGCTCTGCCCGTGCATCCATCCATCCATCCATCCATCCATCCACCCACCTATCCAGGCATCGAGCCGTGGCATCGCCATCTCCCAGGCTGAACCCAAGCGATTTGCATTTTCCTCCCTTCCCCAGAAAGTTGAAAAAGTGTTTTAAGTCGTAGTCCTTGGATTAACCCCGCATGTTAGATTCATTATGCGAGAAGTCCGGAGGATTATGACACGGCTTGGAGTCCTTTTCTGAACTGTCCTCTTCCACCGGAAGGGGCATCTGGTTTAGACTGAAAGAGTAATAGTAATGGTAGTGCCGTTCATCCTTTCCCAGGATGAATTTCCCGTTATATTTCAGTGTTTTTTTTTTCCCCCCAGGTGTGATGAGGGAAGGGGTTTATGTAGAGATGAAAGGGAGTAGAAGCTCTGGGTTAGGGAAGGGGAGAAAAATGAAGTCTCAGGGAGGGTGACGCCGAGTGGGCACAGGGGCCGAGACTGCGTCCAGAGCAAGAGGCAGGGGGAGTTGAAGGGAAGCCAGGAAATAGCACCGGCCTCTTAAGGTGATGTAAGCAGAGCTCAAATCTTCTGGAAGGTAGACTGGTTGATATCACAGACCTAACAACCACAGGTTGTATCGTCCTTATGCCAGCTACTAGAACGCAGCACAACTTGGGCTGTAGCGAGGTGGGGCTAGCGGGGGCCTATCACTATTTCACACAGTAGGAAATAAAATCGTAATGATATCTATGACTTCGTCTCATTCATTCCATCTCTACCCAACAGTTTTCCACCTTCCCATTAGTATCCTCTCAGAGCATTGCTTCTGTTCTATAAAATTTATGCTCTCCCCTTCTTTTTGTCTCTCCATGCAAGTATTATTATGAATCGAACAATAATATATTAAGATATTGATAGCAGTTTATTTATTTAAAGATTCCAACTGGAGTTTTTGTTTGTGATTATTTCTGGGAGGTCTTTGGAAGATCAGTGGCAGAAAGATTTGATGTATGCACTGCATCCATTAATAACTTGTTCTCTTATACTTTGTCTTCTGCAACCTATGGGTACTTAGTGATTTCTCAGACTATTTGTGTGTGTGTGTGTGTGTGTGTGTGTATAATATGTTATATATGTGTATGATATGAATGTTCCCTTTCTGTGAGAAAAAATTCAAGGCAGATAGAAATAAAGGTGAGTTTACATTCATAATTAGGATTCTAGCCATTTTTAAAATTTAACTTTGGTAGACACAAATAAACAGAACTGAACAGAAAAAGCCAAATATATATCTAGAATGTTAAATTGAGTTGGAATAAATGTTAGGATATGTTGGATAAAAGACAGTAAGAGGAAAATGTACTCTTTAGACTGAATTCTAAGATAAGATAAATATATCTTTAGTTGTCTTTTTACGTATATTTGGCATTAATTGCATGTGGAAGAAACCTTTGAAGTACAGTGTAATACGAAACAATTTTATTATAAAATAATCCAGAGGCATATTTAGCAAGAAACTTATCTCTAAGATTGATCAAGCAGGACAAACATTAGCAAGTATATCAACAAGTGAAAATGTTAATAGATTTAATAAGTAGAGAAAGCATGTCCACTGTTATGAATATTGGAGGTGGCCCTGAACTTATTCAGTAACTGCCACTTTTTGCTGTCTGGAGATATATTTGTAAACAAGCATTATTTGACAAGTGCTTTTCGCAGCAGGGATTCTTGGCCAATTACTGCTGAACAGCTCTGCATTGAAAATGATTCACCCGCAGTGAATCAAGCTTAATTCATTGAAGCTACAGTCAGTAATGTCCCAGTAAAGTGCTTCTGACAGTTGTCAGCAGTTTGTATTTGAAAAGTCCAGTTTCTTGTCTCTGAATGTTTTGTATGTTTCAGAAAGTGGGGTGGACGGGCTCTTGGGAGAAACACACACACACACACACACACACACAGGGCGTAAAGAATTTTAGGCTAAACTGTTAAACAATCATAAAATTGTAGATGTTTTCAATGGGAAGAAAGGAAAAAAGAGTTGGTGTTAGAGTTTTTCTTGGTTTATAATAGGACCAGGCCCATAAAACAGATTAGAGGACATAATAGATTTGTAAAACTAAATGGCTTTGTTTTGTGGCCTTGTCATCCTGTTATAATTCATCTCCTTTTAGATAAAACGGCGGGACCCCACAGAAAAGGGACAGTAAAATCATTCCCTCGCCAGGACACTACTGAACAAAACAAGAGAGCAATTATCCTTATTTGAATCTTAGGTGATTGGGAGGAGAAGAAGCCATAAAGAGTTTGGTTTTCTGCTTCATAAACCATGAAAGGGGGGCAGAGGGTTGACTCTTTAATTTTAAGCTTTTTTTTTGAGGTAGACAAAGATCTTAGGTGTTAGGGTGACAGGTAAGAGGATTTCATTTCCTCATATAAGACAGAGAAAAGGGTGGACAATACCTGTATTTACAATGGAATTTTCTTTTTTTATTGAAAATATTCTTTTTGTAATATGACCAGTTATAAATATTATTAACTCTTTATTTCAATCTACATAGGATATAAAAGAGCTTAATTTTTTTTATTTAGAAATGCATTACTGTACTTTCCATTATTTATACAATTAATACTCGTCTCTACAAAATGTGACCATTTAGACTATTTCTACATAAGATGTCAAAATAGGTGATACAGCTATTTATAGACAAACATCCCCAAACTATTTACTTAAATATTAGACTTTATTCAGTGTTGCTACTGTTGCGAAAATGACTATGCTTTAGTTATTTTCACTACATTTTTGCTAATTGACTTGACCACTTGAATCTCCTTTGTTTGGAGTGCTTTCTTATGTATTTGCTTGAATGAGTAATTAATTTCTCTTTCATTTGGAAGAAACCTTTCTACTTTTGACTATAAAAATAGACTATGATACTCATTATTATGTTGTATTAACTAACTATAGCTACTTTTACTTATATGAGTAAAGCTTAATGTTCTTTTTTTAAAAATTGTGCTGCTAATATCTTAAAGATATAACTGCTGTAGAAAGTATTGGTGACTCTTTATATTTCATTTTTTTGCATTTAAATTACCATATATATTTCATTTTACTAATGAGTAGTTTGAATTTAAATTAGCAGAGGTAACCTGATTATTGAAACACGATTGATGCCATTTTTGACCATCTTAGAGTAGTTTTACAATTGTTTTCATAAAGCATCAAAATTAACTGAAGTTTGAATATGCAGCCTTGCTTATTATAAACCATTAAAAATTGATTGCAGTATTTGTCCATTTTTCCTTTCTGGGAAGAATAAATTTTTACTATAAAAGCAATATGGAAGCTAAAAATGTAAATTATCAACTTAGACACTCAGAATGGTTCTTGCAGTTCTAGTATCTCTGGTGAGTATGTATTTATCTGTAGAGCAGAATAGATCCTACTGGTAGCTCTACTGGGTAAATACATGTTTTGTTATTTTGGCAAAATTTATATAATCAGTTGGTTAGGTAGTGATTTCTTCAAGGGAATTATCCTAGTCTACTGTATACATAAGCACACCTAGTGGTATTTTAAATTCACATTAAAAATTTTATGCTATGTTTTATTCCAGACTAGGTGGTACACTTAACGTTTCTATGAGTGTCTACAAAGGTAGCTAAAAAATAAAAATGAGTTCTAAAGGCTTTGTAAATACAGATTCAAATGTTTCATATTTTAAGAAGCTTTATATATATATATATATATCTTTAAAGTAATAAACACAATGTTTTTTATTCAGTAAAGAGGTATTTGTTATAAGAAATAGATAAGAAAATCTCAGATCTATTCATAATAATTTTTAAAGAACTATATAGCAATGAGAAAACTGGAAGATTTGCCAGTTATTCATGTGAAAGTCTTTTATTGGTTCTATTAAAAGTCTTTAAATTTAAAACTAAATGATTCATTGTTAAGTATTTGGTTTGAACTTCCAAAACAATTAGTATAAGTATTTAGAACAGTCTCCCTTTATCATATATTTACTTTTCTCTTTTTAGTTTCTGACTTTCCAGACATTTCTTTATACAGAGTTATTGAAATAGATTTGAAAGTGTTTGAACAAGTCAAAAAATTTACTTAGATGAAGAAAAAAATGTTTAAAATTTTAAATTCAAATTTTAGAGAACAGTTCATTTTTGATAATACATTTATTAACATATGCAAGTATCATAATGAAGAGCTTTCCACAAAAGCGGTAAAATCAGTAATGCCATAAATTGTGCTATGAAATTATTGTTCATAAATCAAGGTACAAATAGATAGTGGCACAGGTATTCTTGAGTATTGAAAGCTGATTGGAATTTTCATCTTCTGATGCTATAAATTTCCACAGATATAGGATTTATTCATTCCATTTATTCTGATCACATAAAATCAAGAGGTGGCTCTAATTTAAAATTTATATTACAATAATAATAGAAAACAATGAAATGATTTAAAATGTAATTCTAATCAGTGCATTTCATGAGAAATAAAGATTTTTAAATTCCCTTTTAGCTTCTTTCATTATCATCTATAAAATTCTTAATATAATCTGTTAGTGAAAGCAATAAATATTTAAAAAGGAAAGGCACTGTAAGGTACATAAGGATTTGTATGGTGTCTGGTGAAATGTGTGGTAATTTATAGTCTTGTTATTTTTTTTTCGTTTTGTAAAAGCTTAAATCTTTCAACTATCTCTAATGAGAATCTCAGGTGTTACAAAGTCATAAAATAAAACTAATGTAGTAGGTGTACCACTTGGGGTTTTTGAAAACTCTCTGGTTTAGCATGATGACATTTATTAGCTGTCTTAGTGTGAATATAATTTTTAAATGTTTTTTTTTTTTTTTTTTTATCTTTAGTGATTTAAAGAAACCCTAAGAAGCTATTTCTACTATTTAGAAATTGCTGGAAATTTCTTTTTGAAAATGTGTGTCAATTTCGCCTTTAGAACACCGTTTATAATGTACTGCAGTTAAGGAAAACCTAGTAGGTTCTGTTTGTAATCAAGGTTTATTCCAGCTCTTCTTTTCCTGTAAGAACTACAGTCTTTAGTCTCTGATCAGCTTATGGGTTACTTTATTAGTATCATTTACATTGTTTCATAAACTATTGGAGAAGATACAAAATTTTGTTGGTCAAAAGTCAACCCTAGGACATGCATTCTTTCCTCATGTGTTCATGGCTTTAATTGTGGTATATTTGTTAAGCAGAGTGTAGTAATTTGACCAGGTGATGGTGCAGGTGCACATGGACACATTTGGGGGTGTAGAGAAAGATCACAGTGAGGCTGAAACAAAGAGTAAGGAGGAGTGTCAAGGTGGTATCACTCTGACCTTGATATTAATAAAAGTGCTTAGGTTTTATTTTGTATATTATTTTTAAAAATACCATTACCCTTCTCCCCCACACACATATTCTAATTTTATATTTTTCACTTTTACTCTGAGGATATAAATCATAACCTAATGAAAAAAAACCTCTTTAGTTAATTTTGACATCAGTTTAGTTTTCTTTTTTTTTTTTATTCTTCTGTTTCTCTGTAAACTCTACTGTTTTGTTGAGTCATGCCAAATACTTGTGGTGTTAGACACCCCGCAGATTAAATAATTGGGATTAAAGTGTCTGTGATGATTCTAATTCTGTTTTAGTTACTGGACTATTGCCCAGGCCATCTTCTCCATCCATCACACATGTCTTCGGTTCCAACTAAACTGGGCCCATAACTCTGTTAAGTAAATGATTCTGGTTAAAAAAAAAAAAAAATCAAAAAGCCAAAACCTGAGGGTTGAAATATTTTGCATATGCTTTGTGAGAAAATGTTCCTACTTGGAAACATGTTTCGGGCTAAGTATTGGAAGATTTAGAGAAAATACAGTCTGTTCTTTTACTGAGAAATGGGTTGTGTCTTTTTTTTTTCTCTTATAATAATGTCACACTCTTATTTTTATCTGCCACATCTCTGTTCCCCTATCCCCCTTCTTCCTTCAAACCCTCCTTTCTTCCTTCACTTCCTTTCTCTCTCTCTCCAATCCTCCTTCCTCTCACCTTTCCTATCAGACACTCCATTCATATAAAGTCAAAGCAAGATAAGAGGATACTAGCTCATGCCTGTTATGTTCCAACACCCCCAAGGAAGTCATGATGTCAAACTGGGTGACAAGCAAGTGTCTTCTGTTAAATTAATCATGGGACTCAGTCTCTAAATGGAAAGAGCATATCGTGTCAAACTAAGTCATACATTGTTTATTTAATTCATACATCAGAAATACAAGAATTTAAGCTGTCTCTGTGAGTTTTGTGTTTCTTATAAGATAGCTCACTTATTTTCTTTGCACTGGCTGTAACTTCCTATTCCAAGATGCTTGTTAATGTCTTTTCTGTGGAAAGACAAACTCAGCAGGTAGATCCGGCTGGCACTGGTTTAGCCCAGCAGTCCTCAGCAGGAGCTTTCTCTGTGAGCCAAATTCTGGCTTTCACCCAGAGTCCTCCCTTGCCTTGTGTGCTCTCTGAACAGGTGAGGCTGGCCACCTGGTCTTGTGGAAGATAGCAGTGGACTCTTTTCTCCCTCAAGAGTTTTACTCTGGGCAGTGTAATGACTCTCCTACAAAAGTATACAACTAGCCCTCTGAGAAAAGCAGAAAATACTTGGAAACTGCTGTGCCTGAAGGATTTGAACCATGTCCAGTTTCAAACTATCATATATGATTTCTCTGGAACGAGGAGCAAGGCAATAATAACAGTAATAACAATAGAACTAATTAATCTTACAGAATTGGAATCACTTTTTTTGATTTAAGCTTATGAAACAAAAATAAAAAAATGATTAAATGTTATACAATTACAGAAAAATAAGCAAATACAGAAACTTTGACTTTGAAATTCAAAAAAAAAAAAATAGTCTTGTTTTTGTTTTTTTTTGTTTGTTTTTGTTTTGTTTTTGGCTGATATCCATTGCTTCCCAACCCTAATTTCTAAGTTCTGAGGACCCTCATTTAGTTTTTTTTTTTTTTTTTTTTTTTTTTTTTTGCTTCAGTTCATTTATTTGTAATTTGGTCCTGCCTACTTTACATGATTGTTGTAGAGAACAAACAAGATGAAACAACTTTCTAGTTAGTAGAACAGTTTGTAAATGAAAGTTTTGGGAGTGTGTCTGATTAATACTCTGCATAGTGCATGCATGTTAACACCGTACTTCCTGGGTAAGGATCAGGATACCTGAGGGCATTGTGTGCAACAGTTTTGTTTTTAAACTTATGAGAGGAAACTTTGTTAAGAAAAGGAATATAAAAATATCTTACTTCTGCAAATCTAACAAATTATGGATTTAATGAACACTTCATCAATGCCTTAATACCATGTCCTTGAAGGCCCTGTAGTTTGATTTTAGTTAACTTCACAATAATTATACTTCTTACTGGATAGTGTAGAATGGGGAGATATAAAGCCCATGAAATGAGCTCTATCATGGATTAGTAGTATGGTGCTGAACCATCTACCTCAGATTCCACATAGTTGAAATGTTAACACACACTCATAGAGTTGTTGCAAAAATAAAGTAAAAATATATATATGTTGTTTAATAAAATTCCTAGAGCAAAGCAGGTAGACAACAGATGTAAGTTCCCGTATTTCCCCCACTACTAAATATAGGCTCTTTGAGGGAAGATTTCACAATCACAGGTCATCATATCCCTTGCACTGGATGATTAAAGGGAAATTGGGACAGGAAAACAATCTAAAAAAAGAATTGCATGTGCAAATTTTCCATAGAGCTATCTAAAATAAAATTCAATGACACGATGTTGTCTGGATTTTCTCCTGGTTTCCTCATTATTTGCTTTTAAATACTGGAGTTTGATTAGGAAAGAGAGGAAAAAACATCAATATAAGGATCATGGGTTGTAAATGTTGCATTTTATCTCATTATTCCCCAGGTAGAAGTCATATGTTGCTTATTAGCCACAAAACATATTAAGAGATAATCTTAGACCTTTTAGAAATGTAGTCCAAGCACAGTATTTTGTCAGTTTTACCTGATAGACAGATAGATAGGTGAGTAAATAGATAGTCATTGAAAGGACCCAATGGATAGTTGGGAGAATTAAATTCTTAGAAGTTTCCTTTTTTTTTTTTTAATTTTTTTTACTTTTATTTTTTAAATTAATTAATTAATTAATTTATGATAGTCACAGAGAGAGAGAGAGAGAGAGAGAGAGGCAGAGACACAGGCACAGGGAGAAGTAGGCTGTATGCACTGGGAGCCTGATGTGGGATTCGATCCCGGGTCTCCAGGATCGCGCCCTGGGCCAAAGGCAGGCGCTAAACCGCTGTGCCACCCAGGGATCCCCTCTTAGAAGTTTCCTAAAAAAAATGACCGACATTATAATTTGACACCAATCTTTTAGTCTGAAATATAAAATTTTCTGGTCTGTTCAATTCAGAACTTAAAATTGTATGAGGAAGTATAACATTTTTATATTTTTAGAAAGTTTTTAATATAATTCTGTGAAGGCTTATCTTTTTTATATAGGTGAACATAAACAGGTGTAAGGAAGTTTAGAATGTACTGTTTTTAGAACTGCTTATGAAATGTATGAGTATATTTGCATACTAATGAGAGCATATACCTGTATATCATAATCATAGCTAACATTGATTATTGACATAGTGTTTCAGACATTTGTACTAAGTAGTTTATATATATATAGATAGATTTCTTTTCATCAAAACAAGCTCATAATAATAATGATAATTTTATTATTATATATAATTACTTATATATACTACTGCTACTACTAAGTCTTAGTAGTATATAATAATATATGCTAATGTAATATTAGTATATGTACTAATATATATAATATAACTATATAATAGTATTTTGGTTTTACACATGAGGAAAATGAGCAGGGAATGATTAAATAACTTACAGTTACAAATCTGAAAGTGGTAGAAATCTGCATTCAACCGCAGGTAGTCTGACTGTAACAATTCTAGACCAGGAGAGACTATTGACTAAAATCCTCCAGACATCTAAAGTTATTTTTGACCTCCTCATCTGAGTAATGGCTTATTCCGCCAACAGCAGGAAGTATAGTGAAAATACATACAAAACTTCATATACAGTTCAAAGGATGTTTTCTGCCCAGTTCACTTGTAGCCCTGACCACTTTCTGTGTAGAGTGTCCTAACATCCCAATCCAGAAGGGCTGAAGACAACTCCTGGAGGCTGTGTGGCCTGTGAGGCTGTCTCAGCTTACACTGAGATGCAGACAGGCAAAGCCAATAGTTTGCAGAACTAAGCCAGTGGCTGTGTTCAGTTAAGAGACTTTGGACCTAGGTCAGCTTGAGTTAAGATGACAAAGAGCTTTACTGGCTTTGGAGTTGTTTCTTCTACTGCACCCCAACAGGAAATCTGATTTGCGTTTCTGTTCAGTGCTGTATACCTCCCTCAACCTGTCCAACAAGGGAACCTAACAGGCACATGGGAGACTGTGTAGCCCATCCAACAGCCCTACATACAGTGGCACTTGAGCAGGGTGCACAGCCGGTGTCTTTCCCCATCTATAAAGCAAAACTGTTGGCCTTATTTGACCAAGTAATTGAAGACACTGTCATACCTGATTCAGGTATGCAAACGATGAGCTATATACATCCCTGGGTCCTGTCCTGACAAGTTAGGGAAGCAAATTAATAACCTCATTTGCTACTAAATATAGTACTCAGTCCTGACCGTCTAGTAAGTCTTACCAGAGATCAGGGCAGCTGTGGACTCCATCAACAGCCTCACTATGTATACAACAAAGCCAGCAGTCCTATCCAGCTGTTATCAGCCAACAGTACAACCCCTGTCCCCATCCTCAGAGCTCAAACAGCTACCTGTCCCAAAATAGACCATAATAGCAGGCATTACCTGTGCAAGGACATTACCAAGAGCCACACTCAAAAATCCCAACTTAGCTGACTGATGAAGAACTGCATTTGTCAGAGCAAACCTGTGAAGTCTGGAAGAGGAGCCCCATTACTCAAATGTGCAGATACAGTGTAAGGAGTCCAGGATCACAAAAAAATCAGATAAATATGAAGTTACCAAATACATCTAATAAAGCTTTAGTAATTGACTCTAAAGAAATGGAGATCTATGAAAGGCCAGATAAGTAAATCAGAATAATCCTCTTAGGGAAGTTTAGTGAACTACAAGGAAATATGCACAATTAAATGAAATTAGGAAAACAATTCGGGAACAAGAAGTTTGACAAGGAAAAGCTGTCAATAGAAATGAAAAATACATTAACTGTACTGCAGAATTCAGTAGAAATTATCAAAAGTAGACTCAAGACTCAACCATACAAAAGAAGAAATAACTAACCTAGAGAATAGGATATTGGAAATCAGTCAGAGGAGGAAAAAAGAAAGAAGAAAACCTACAATGAAAAGAAATAATATTTACATTCACGTTATGGGAATTCCGGAAGAAGAAGACAAAAAGGGACAGAATATATATTTAAATAATAATGGATGAAAACTCTTTGAACTTGCAAAGAGAAATAGACATCCAGGTCCATGAGGCCCAAAAGACTCCAAATAGGTTGAACTGAAATAGGGTATGCTGAAACACATTATAATTAAGTTTTCAAAGATTAGGAAATAATTTTAAAAGCAGCAGGAGAAGAGAGAGATGTTTCATACTAGGGAACCCCCATAAGACCTTCACCAGTCTTCTCAGCAGAAACCTTTCAGGTCAGGAGAGATGACATATTCAAAATACAGAAAAAAAAAATACCCGTCAATTAAGAATTCTATACCTGATGAACCTGTCCTTCAGAAACAAAGGAGGGATAAAGACTTTCTCAAACGAACAAAAGCTGAGGGAGTTTATTACCACCAGACTTGCCTTACAAAAAAAGCTCAAGGGAGTTATGTGAGTCGAAGTAAAAGGGTGCTAATTAATAGTGTAAAAACACAAAAGGTTGTGTAAATTTCACTATTAATGGTAAATATATAGTCATAGTTAGATTCTGCAATATGGTAATAATGGTGCATAATTCACTTACAAGTTTAGTTTATTTTTTTAAGTAATAAAAATAACCATAACTACAGTAATCTGTTTCTAGTTACACAATTATTTTTTTAAAGACTTTATTTATTCATGAGAGACACAGAGAGATAGGCAGAGACATAGGCAGGGAGAAAGAAGCAGGCTCCATGCAGAAAGTCTGATGTAGGACTCAATCCCTGGTCTCTGGGATCACAACCTGAGCTGAAGGCAGCCGCTTTACTGCTGAGCCACCCAGGCGTTCCCCCTAGTTACACAGTTGAAAAACATGTAAATTGTAATAGCAATAATCTAAAATGTGAGGGAGAGGAAAAGTATAAAGTTTAGGAATTATATTGAAGTTGAGTTGTTATCGGTTTAAAATATGTTGTTAAACCTTAAAATAGTTTATTTAAATCTCATGTAACCTCAAGGGTTACCATGTGGTAATTTCCCAAAAGAACGTGATAATGAAGTCAGAGCATGCTGATACCAAAAGACATCAAAATACACACAAAAAAGAATGAGAAACAAGGAACAATGGAGCAATAAAGCATTCAGAAATTAACAAAATGACAGTAGTAAGCCCTTACTTACTAATATAGGCATACCTCAGAAATTCTGCTGGTTTGGCTCCAGGCCACCACAATAAAACAAATATCACAATAGAGCAAGGCAAATGAGTTTCCTAGTATATATAAAAGTTATGTTCACACTATACTGTAGTTCATTAAGTGTGCAATAGCATTATATATAAAAACTAATGTACATACTTTTATTAAAAATACTTTATTGCTAGCCATCATCCGATCTTTCAGAGAGTTATAATCTTTTTGCTGGTGGAGGATCTTGCCAAATGTTGATGGCTGATGACTGATTGGAGAGGTGGCTGCTGAAGAATGGGAAGACTATGGCAGTTTCTTAAAATAAGACAATTAAGTTTTCCACATCAATGAACTCTACTTTTCACAAATTACTTCTCTTGCATGTGATGCTGTTTGATAGCATTTTATCCTCAGTTGAACTTCTTTCATTTTTTTTTTTTTTTGTTGAACTTCTTTCAAAATCAGAACCAATTCTCTCAAATACTGCTTCTGCTTTACCAAGTAAGTTTATGTAATATTCTAAACCCTTTGTTTATTTTGGCAATTTTCACAACATCTTCACCAGGAGTAGATTGCATCCCAAGAAACCACGTTCTTTGGTCAACCATAGGAATATCTCCTCATTCCTTCGAGTTTTATTATGAGATGGCACCAATTCAGTCACAGTTTCAGACTCTACTTCTAATTCAATTCTCTTGCTATTTCTACTATATCTGCTGTGACTTCCATGACTGAAGTCTTAACTCCTCAAAGTTGTCCATGAAGGTCTGCAGTCAACTTTCTCCAAACTCCTGTGAATATTTATATATTGATTTCTTTCCATGAATCATGAATGTTCTTAATGCATCTAGAATAATGAATCCTTTCTGGTAAACTTTCAATTTCCTTTGCCCAAATTCATCAGAGGAATCACTATCTATAGCCTTTGCAGCATTGTGAAATATATTCCTTAAATAATAAGACTTGAAAGTCAAAATTACTCCTTGATCCATGGGCTGCAGAATGGATGTTGTAGTATTATTAGGTATGAAATAGCATTGATTTCATTGTACATCTCCATCAGGTTCTTGAGTAATCTCATGCATTCTCAATGAGGAGTAATATTTTGAATTTTTTTTTTCTGTGTAGTAGATTTCAAGAGTGAGCTTAAAAGATTCAGTAAGCCATCTTATAAACAGATGTGCCTTTGTTATCCATGCTTTGTTGTTCCATTTCTAGAACACAGGCAGAGGAGATCTTAAGGGCCCTAGGATTTAGGGAATGGTAAATGAGCATTGGTTCCAACATAAGTCACCAGCTGTTTTAGTCTGTAACAAGGGAATCACCCTGTCTTCGAAGCTTTCAAGCCAGGCATTGATTTTACCTTTCTAACTATGAAGGTCCCAGATGACATCTTCAATATAAGACTGTTTGTCTACATTGAAAATTTGTTGTTTGATAGAGGCACTTCTACAGATGAACTTATTAGCTGATCTTCTGGATAACTCACTGCTGCTTCTACATCATCACTCTGATGAAGATGACAAGAAAGCAGCAAAGGTACAAAATCTGTCTAAGAATGAAGTGCTCATGGTGAACATAGGATCCCTGTCAACTGGAGGAAGAGTTAGCGCAGTCAAGGCCAATTTGGGCAAAATCGTTTTGACTAATCCTGTGTGCACAGAAGTAGGAGAAAAAATTGCCCTTAGCCGGAGAGTTGAGAAACACTGGCGTTTAATTGGTTGGGGTCAAATAAGAAGAGGAGTGACAATCAAGCCAACAGTAGATTTGTGATTTGCTTCTATGTTATGGAGAGGGTTTCTTTGCTTAAATCTCAAGAAAGTATCTCTGCCAGCTTCTAACTTTTGTTCTGCAGCTTCCTTATCTCTTTCAGCCTTTGGAGAATACAAGAGAGTTATGACCTTGCTCTGGATTCTGCTTTGGTTTAAGGAACTATTGTGGGTGGTTTAATCTTCTGTCCGGACCCCTAAATTTTTTCTTTCGTATCAGTAAAAAGTCTATTTTGCTTTCTTATCATCGGTGTCTTTACTGGATAGCACTTGCTATTTCCTTCAAGAAATTTTCCTTTGTAGTCACAACTTGGCCAGCACTTTTGTGCAAAAGGCCTAGCTTTTGTCCTGTTTCCACTTTTGACATGCCTTCCTCACTGAGTTTAATAATTTTTAGCTTTTGATTTACAGTGAGAGATATACAATTCTTTCTTTCACTTGAACACTTAGAGACCACTGTAGGGTTATTAACTGGCCTAATTTCAGTATTGCTGTGCCTCAATGAATAGGGAAGCTGGAGGAGAAGGAAAGAGAGCATGTGCAGCCAGTCAGAGGAGCAGTCAGATCACACATAACATTTATCACTTAAATTTGCCCTCCCCTGTGGGTGTAGTTTGTGGCATTCCAAAATAATTACAACAATAACATCAAAGATCTTTGTTCACAGATCATTGTAATAAATATAATAATGAAAAAGCTTGAGATAATGCAAGAATCACCAAAATGTGACACAAAGACACAAAATGAGCAGATGCTGTTGACAAGATGTTGCTGATAGACTTGCTTGATGCAGTTGCCACAAACCTTTGATCTATGAAATATATAATATCTACGATATACAATAAAGTGAAGTGCAATAAAATGAATTACGTCTGTATAGTGATATATGTCAATTATTTTTCAATAAAACTGGAAAAAAAGATATGCTAAGAAAGAAGAAAGAAAAGAAAGAAAGAAAGAAAGAAAAAGAAAAAGAAAGAAAGAAAAAGAAAGAAAAGAGAATCCCTCCCTCACAAAGTGTTATCTATTGCTAATCATTACCCCTTGCTCTCTTAGGAATAGAAGGCAGTTTTAAAAACACAGTTTTGCCTTAACTCATAGTATTATATTTTTTAGGCAATACTACTTTTAGCAAGTGAGGGGACTGAAGGCTTCAGTGAAAAATGTATTTACTTTTGTCTTTTATCCAAGCCAACCCCTTGGGTGTTGTTTTTTTTTTTCTTTTTATATACAGAGTTATATTAAATATTTTATAATCGCTCTTATGTAGTTTATATTATTACTTTATAGTTTATCAAATGTTCTAAGCTATATTATTTTATAGGAATCTCATTTAAAAAAGCCTGTAGATACATTGGATAAATCATTGTCATAAACAAAGGAATCGAGAAAGGAAAGTATGATCTATTAAAAAATCAAAACTAGTTGTAAAGCAAGAGTCATATATATAACTGCAGAACCAGGACTCGACTTCAGAAAGCAGTATAACAAAGTTGAAAGAGTACAGGCTCTGGAGCCTGGTGGAACCATTTAGAGCTGTGTGACTTAGGGAAAGCTAGAAAACCTCCCTGGCCCTATGCTTACTTGTTTGTAAAATGGAAATATTAATACAAATGTTGGAAAAATTAAGTGAATTCACATTAATAAAGTGTTTTGTTAAAAGTTCTGATACCTCATAAACATCATATATGTTATATATTACATGTGCTAAAAAAAGTAGTGTGAGTTCGCACTCCTATATTTAGCAAGATCTAATTTTCTGCATTAGTGGGTACTGTCTAGTATTTACTGTAAATGGAAATACCAGAAGAAAAACACTTCACTTTAGTTCAATTGCTGAAGCAACCCTTGGTTTACTCCCTGGGTAAATCCTTTAGTGGCTCTCCAGTGACCTCATGCTAAAATCTAAAGTCCTTAAGCCTAAGTACAAATCTCTGTGATTTGCTTCTGGCCCACCTCTCCTGCTGCTTCTCCCCCTGTCTCCCCATTCCCAGGCTTCTTGCTCTCAGTGTAATTGAATTCTGGATACTTGGTAGGAAACACTCAGGTCTTTCCTTCACCTAAGTAATTTGATCATTATGCTGAGGTGCACACGGCAGGACCCCCCGCCCCATTTCTCTAAGATTGTGTACCAATTCTTATTCCATATGTAGCTTATCACACTGAACTGGAATTGAGTTTTTCCTTGTTTGTACAGCTCTGATATTTGATCAGAATAGAAGTCAATGTAAAAAGTAAAGGTTAATCAGAGAAAAAAATTCTTTTCTGAACTAAGAATTTCCTACTAACAGAGATAGTATGATTTGCCAACCAAAGCAAGTTAATTTCCAGATAATTGGCAGTACAGCTTTTTTTTTTTTCCCTTTACCACATGCATCAATATGCAGAAAGATTTGCCTGTCTGTAAACTTAGTGACAGCAAATCCCAGTGTCTGACATTCCATATTCCATATGGAATATCAGCAAAGTATGTTACATCCTATGAATTTATTTTTAATGAATGCATTTTATTAAGTCATGTCTTTGTTTCTTTAAAGACATTGCTTTTACCCACAACCATTGTCACCTCATTACTGTTTTGTTGGTAGAGTCAATGTAACTGTTTTCCTAAATTCATAACTAAAGCATTTCGAATCTCTGGTATTATAGAGTCTTTTCTGAACTGAGAAGTTTGCCAACTAAAAGATTGTATGATTTTGCCAATCCAGACAATTTAATACCAAGGAATGTGGCATTAGAATATTTTAAATTAACCAAAAACATCAATGAGAGGAAAGTTCTGCTGATTGGAACATGACTAGAAAATAATTAGTAAGTATCCTGTGGTCCCTATTTCTTTGTTCTTTAATCAGCTATGGTTTTCTCTTCCTTTCTTCCTTATGAGAAATTGTCAGAAGTCATACGAACTGAGCCACTATCAACCAACATAAAATATATATTTTTTTACTTTCAGCATGGTTCGATTTTATCTCTTGAAAAACAATTCATATAAAACATCTGTTTCTTAATGGTTTACATTTCTTGAGAGTGGATGGATTTACTCTTCCATTTGTTCTAGATTTCCTGGATTATTTAGACTGGCACTTACTTTATGAAGCACTTCAGATTTATAACTTGGTAGAAATTCCTAGTATTGCAAGAAAAATGGGCAAGATCTACCATGTGAATAAAATTACATTAAAAAATAAACTTATGGGCAGCCCCGGTGGCGCAGCGGTTTAGCGCCGCCTGCAGCCCAGGGCGTGATCCTGGAGACGCTGGATCGAGTCCCACGTCAGGCTCTCTGTATGGTGCCTGCTTCTCCCTCTGCCTGTGTCTCTGCCTCTCTCTCTCTCCCTCTCTGTCTCTATGAATAAATAAATAAAATATTAAAAAAAAATAAACTTATTAAAGGAGAAAGTTTAGAATGTAATAATGAATGGCTTTTTAAGTAGAATTTGGTTAGTGTATTTAATTCTAACCAATATCTGGTTAGTGTACTTAATGGACTATCCCTTTTGAATGTATTTTTATTTATTATAAAAATTCTAGCAGATATATCAGAAATATCAGTGGGTTAGTATTGTATTCTACTGAGCCAAGAATCCTTCAAAGTGAATCTTTATCTAGGTTGGAGGGATACTAATGGTATTTGCTATGAAGACTATTACTACATAATCTCTAATTCTCATAACAACCCTGTGAAATGTGTATTATTATTCTAGTTTATTAGTGGGAGTTTGGATTTAGGGGAGATTAAGTAACATACATTGGGTCATACACAAAATAAATTTGGGAACAGGGTAGGAGCCAGGTAAGTTTGATGCTGAAGCTCTTGATTGTACCCACTACGCTAGAGATTACATTTATCTGAATGCACTTGGTATTATGATTTACACTTTATACATGCATACAATTTTGGGGGGAAGGAATCATGTTTTATTTAAAAAATAATGTTTATAAGAAATCAATATAAGAATAATATAAATATAGGCAATATATATAGAAACATGGAAAACTTATATCAAGAAAATCTCTCTACTATCAATGCTAAAGCAATTAGATAGAGATATTTACATACAAGCTTTCTGTTATAGAGTTATTTCCTGCTAGAAGACTTGTCAGTTTATATCAGGAAAAAACATTTTTTTTTTTCCTGACTCTGGGATTTCAGAGAAGCTGGTCACCATGGTATTTGTGTTTGGGGTTGTTGAGAAATGGCATGAATAATAGTATTTTTTTTAAAGATTTTATTTATTTATTCATGAGAGACACAGAGAGAGAGAGAGAGAGAGGCAGAGACACAGGCAGAGGGAGAAGCAGGTTCCATGCAGGGAGCCCGACGGGGACTTGATCCCGGGACTCCAGGATCACGCCCTGGGCTGAAGGCAGGTGCTAAACCACTGAGCTACCCAGGGACCCCCATGATAGTCTTAAGAATTTTTCCAAAATACACGGACCTGATTTGCATTTGATAAATTCTTAATATGACATTGTTGAAAGTGAAGGACATAATATTAGTAGTGGTTTTCAAACCCCCCCCCTTTTTTTTTTAAAGCCGTAGAAACTCATGGAAAATAAATCACTGTGGAAGCTCAATATATGAAGCAGATAACAGACTTGTTGGGTTTCCTGGCAGTGTTTTTATTTCTCTCTCCCTTCATCTGTTTGTGCCTCTGAGATGTCTCTTTAGAACCACATTGGCCATCATGGAGTTGAGTGTGAAAACCACTATGTTAAAATATAAAAGGAATGTTGCATATGAGATCAGTATACTATGATCCTGACTTGTAGCTTTCTGACAATCTAGTCAAAAAACAAGTTATAATATGTAGTAAAGTGTACTTTAAAATTTATTTATTTATTAGAGAGAGAGAGAGGGAGAACGTGTGTGCATGAGCAGGAGAGAGGCAGAGGGAGAAGGAGAGAATCCTCAAGCAGACTTCCCTTTGCGTATGGAGCTGGCCACGGGGCTCAATCCAAGGACACTGAGATCGTGACCTGAACTGACATTGAGAGTTTAACCAGCTAACTGAACCAGATACCCCATCGTGGTAAAGTTTACTTTGAGCCAAAAGTTCAAATCTAGTGTCCTAACCTAGAAGTGATCCTTGCAACCAACCTCAAAACATTATTAAATGTACTACGTCTGGACCCTTCTAGACTCACTAAATGAAAATTCATTAAGGTAAATTTTGTAGAAGTCTATAAGTTTAGAACCTAGTAAGCTGTAGAACATCCATAGATAAATTCTGATTTTTGTTTCTGTTAAAGAGCCCTTACTTCAAACAGAGATACACAAAATGAGATCTGTGGCCTGGGGCTGATGGCAGCCTGCAATGGAATCAATACAAAGATTAAGTGTTAGCTTTTCCAGACTCTTATGGTGATTTGATATTGCCACAATAATCCAACTGTGCTATAGGTAAATTTGCCACATTGAATGGAGCGTAGCCAAGTTCTAATGTTTCTGACTTGAATTGAGTATAAGAATCACTTGGGTAGTGGGGATTTTCTAAGATGCAGTCTCCTGGGCTCCACCTAATATCCCGATTTTGTAACTTTTAGAAGGAGCCAATGGATTTACATTTCTAAAGGGCACTGTAGGTGATCCTAATGCTGATATAGACACACCACACTTTAAAAAAAAAACAATTAGTATATCTATCGATATATATATATATATGGCACACATAAATGATTAACACTCAGAAAATGCTATATAAGTGTGTTTTTGTTAATAATCTCAAAAAGGAGACCATAAAAATGTGCTAAGACTAGAAGTGATGTATTTTTATAAATCAGATAAGGCCAAAAGTGACATATAAATAAAATGCAATAAGAAAATGTAAGATAGAGATATGTTAGAAAGTTGTAAAAGCAAATACCAAAATGCAAAAGAAAAATATATTCTAAGTATGGTTTGCTATATAGTCAGTGATAAAGCCATTGATATCAGGACTGATCCTTGAGGTATATGATTTTTTTAAAAAAACTTTTACATTTTTAAAAATATTACACTCATTTTGAATGTGTTTATATATACCTGTAAATATCAAATTCAGATAATTATACCCTAAAAATGTCTGATTCAGAGGACATGGAAGGATTATTTCACAGGTAATACGCATTTAAGCAAGTGTCTACTCTTGGGACCAAGCAATGGAAAAGTTGAACAATCAGCAAGATACTACCTGTTTTTTTTTTTTCACTAATGTATCCCCAGGGCCTAGAATAGTTCTTAGTATTTAAATAGAGCTTAAATAAATATTTGTTGAATGGGTGAACCCCCATTCATTGTTGGTGCCACTTTCCATAGAACTGAATAGAGGTTAAAGCCGTGAGCTAGACTTTTTCTCAGTTGTTTATATATTATTTGTATTACATAGGATTGTATTAGGTTGCAGAGAAAAACTGTTTATCAGTGATTTAAGATATAGAGGGCTTGTGTTTCAAATGTTTGGAAAAGAAATTTAAGGGTAGAAGTTTGGTGATATGGGTTCAGTGACTTATGATTTTAGGACTGGAATCATTGTGGGATTTTTGGCTTAGAAATCCCACAATGATTGTCAAGCTTATTGTCTCATGATTGCAAGAAGACTGATACATCTCCAAGCATCACATCCAGTTCAGAACAAGAAGAGAAAGAGAAGAGCCAAGAATCATTCCAGCAGCAATATTCCTTCATCCAGGACAAAACTTTCCCAGAAACTGGCAAGCGGATTTCTATTTTTATATTATTGGCCAGATCTATGTAACATGGCCACCAGATCCAATGAAGGCTAAGATCATAGAAACGTGACTATCATTATTGGATAAGGACAATCATGACCTGTTGTATGGTGCTAGGCATATTGCTACTCCAAACATAGTAAGAATTTGATACCAAGAAAGGAGAAAGAATGTAAATATTTAATAGCCTGAAAAGCATCTTTGACAATACTACAGAAAAGTGAAAGTACTATTACTTTATTTCTTTTCTTCCTTTCTTTTTATGCCTTTGTAAAAGGAGAAATAGCCAAATTCTGAGGTTATATTTTGACCAAAAAATAGACTTAAGGACTGGGTTAACTAGGTAAAAATGACTGCTACTAGATAATCTTATAACCTGCTAAGATAGATAATTCATTGTATTTAATAAACTGACGTAAAATTTACTTTCCTTTCTTCATGTATGCTGCTAGCTATTTTGAGTTGAGTGACTATGGCTGGATACTAAAATGTTTATATTCAGCCACTTAAATTATTGGCCACAAGATTTATTTGTACTTCTGTCTGTATTGCTATTCATTTTGACTAGTTTTTCATGATAAATCATTACCCAAAGATTTTTTTTTGTAATACCATTTTTTTTCTGTTTCAGATAATAAAGAATCTTTATGTAGGCTTTACAGCAGCATTAAATTTTAATGAAGCTGGAAAGACTGGCATAAGCATAGTGACTAAAGTTGACAACAAAAATTTGGGTCACTTTTCATTTTACAAAAAAGGGGCTACTGGGCTACTCAGTTTTTTTTTTTTCCTCATCTTTTTGGAAATGCCATCACTTTAAAATGCATACTGTGAATTTGTGCAAGTTCCTGTTTTAGTTCATGTTCA
The DNA here is from genome assembly GCF_003254725.2 of Canis lupus dingo. Taxonomy (NCBI): domain Eukaryota; kingdom Metazoa; phylum Chordata; class Mammalia; order Carnivora; family Canidae; genus Canis; species Canis lupus. The sequence continues at coordinate 56,825,100 of NC_064255.1, read as the reverse complement.
GATCCAATCATCATTTATCCTACCCTGAAGGCTTGAAAACTAATGATTATATAGATTGTTTTGCAGTTTGTGGTATTTCAGTCAAGCATTAGGGATAATTAGGGACTGGGATAAGGATGCCTTGAAAACAAAGATTTAGCTTTGCATATATTTTCCATTCTATTTTTATGTGTTTTTTGACGTCTAAGGACAAAGTATAGTTAAACAAATATATGCCCTGTTTTGCCCCCAATTAACATGTGTAAAGCATAATGAATAATAAAAATCTAGAAAAGAGGTTCATAATTACTTTGTTGCTTACCCTTTCACTTTCAAGAACCTTGTAACTTAGCTGAATCTTTGGAAATTTGATACCAAACTTGTAACTTACCTGAATCTTGTTGGAAACTTGATACTGAACTCTAACTTGCCCAGGAAAAACTAATGTCTCTCCTGTTTAGGTTAATATATTTGAAGATTTTCATCTTACATACAGTACTATTAAAATGTTATGGTAGATGCTGGCTTTTGTAACATACGATTCACAATTCACTGATTTAATAAAACACATTGAGATATAGGAGTTAAGAGTTTCAAAGGAGTAAACCTTTGAAACCTTTGGATTCAGCAAGCCCAACATCAGGAAAGTGTGATATAGAAGCAAAAGAAAGAGCTTTGGAGTTAGATATGACTTGGATTTATATTCCAGCTATGTGCTTATTAGCTCTGGGACCTTGGACCACTACCCTATTTAACTTTTCTCAACTTCAATTTCCTTATCTGAAAAATGGAGGAAAAACATATCAAAGGATCACTGTTAAGACTAAGTGATATACTATATATTAAGCATAGACACATATAATTTTATTAGTGTCAATCACTGATATTATAGATATAAAAATTGAATCCCTCAAAGTAAAATCATTTCTATAAGCTTACATAGTAGCAAACTGGAACCATAGAATTAATGACTATTCTCTGTGCAGCAAACCATTCAAAAAGTGAATTGTGAATAAGCACATTTATTTCAAGTGTTGAAGATTTACACTATTTTGTAAGAAATAGCTTCTTATATATACAGTGTGGTGTGGAACTAAGCAGCTATTAAATGAGTGTATTCTGTGATGTGATGATTTTCAAGCCTGTTATGTCATCTAATGTTGACTTTTCTCTTTAGAAGAAAAACAATATGTAAAATTTGACAAGTTTGGTTACCACACCTGACAAGGTAGCTGCTGAAAACCATATGGTTTTGCTCTCTTTATACCATGTGTCCTGTGAATATAACAGACTGCTCATTAGTCATAATTTAGCTGTCAGTGGATTTCAGTGTTACTTTTGCCTAAAAACTTTGTGCGGAATCACCAATGGATACTAATTCTGAATTGCTCTCTTCCATCTCCCTGGGTTTATATTTTAGAGTATATTAACAATTCACAAATCTTTAGTATACAATTCTGATTAAGTTTTGCTCCTTTCAGAGTTTTATGCTTCATAGTCTGAAATTCTACTGTTTAACGTTCAAAGAACAGCAGCTAAAACTTCTCTTTATAATGATGAAAAATATTTTGAAACAAAATGAACAAAAAAAAAATAAAAGTAACAAGATGAACAGAGGAGAAACTATTTTGAAATATTTTATTTACTTATTCATGAGAGACACAGAGACACAGGCAGAGGAAGAAGCAGGCTACATGCAGGAAGTCTGATGTGGGACACGATCCCGGGACTCCAGGATCATGCCCCAGGCCAAAGGCAGGTGCTAAACCATTGAGCCACCCAGGGATCCCAATTTTGAAGCAATTAAAGGCAATACTTGTTCTTCATGGTCCACAACTAGGCATAATAAGATTGAAAGGAACAACAAAAGTCTTTTTTTTTTTTAGAGAGAGGGGAAGGGAGGGGCAGAGGGAATCCCAATCAAGCTTCACCCTCAACATGGAGCCCAAACCAGGCTCAGTTTCCTCAATCCTGAGATCATGACCTGAGTCAAAATGAAAAGTCGGACTCTTTAACTAACTGAGCCACCCAGACGCCCCAACAAAGGTCAATTTAGGTATCACTTCTAATCTGAGTTTAAATAACTCACATGGGAATGTTATTGGAATTCTCCTAAGAGACTATTAGAAGTTTCAAGGCATGATGATAGGAGAACAGACTCTGGAATAAAAGAGACTGGAGTTTGCCTTCAAATTCTGCCATTTAGCAATTGTATCAGTAAGAATGTCTTCCCCTGCAAGTAACAGCAAATCACTTCCTCAGTGGATTAAGCAACAAAATTGATTTCTTTTCTGACATAACAGAAAGTCCTAAGAGAAGCAAGTTTCAAATTTAGATAGATTAGCTACTCTATGATATAATTTGGAACTAGATACTTCCCATCCCTTCACTCTGCCAACCTTAATCTCTAGGTTTTGCTCTTTGCTGATTCGCCTTATTTTCTCTAGATGGCTGCATTAGTTCCAGGAAATACACCCACACCCGGCAACTTTCAAAGTAGCCAGGAGTTTCCTTTTCTAATATTTTCTTCTCAAAAACTGCCTTCTCTTCAGATCACCTTCACAGCTCATTGGACAGAACTGAATCAATAGTGAGTCCACATAATGGAACTGAAAATAAGTTCAGTATTGCCAAATTGTGGATGAGGAAGGAAGGAAAAGCCTGAATGAAACTGGGAGGAAAATAGAGACCAATCCTGGAAAGATTTATATTAAAAAAAAAAGTGAAAACTATAAAATTTAAAGTAGGAGGGTGACATGATCATATTGGTTGCTTAGAAAGATCTTTCTAAGAGTAGTATTTTGAAGAAATTGTCAGGTATCATGTCTTTCTACTGAGACACTAGTGGAGACAAGTGAAAAATTATGGTGAGAATTTGGCTGGATTAGTTATGCTGTAGAATGAAACACAACAACCAGTTCAGGGAGTTAGATATAGTATATAGTTAGATTGGGTGGGATTTTATCATTGATTCAATGTGGGAGTGAAGGTGAAGGAATACAAAGATGATTCACTGATTTCTGAATAGAGCAAGTAGTTCTATGGCATTGCATTCACTAAAATAGGGACTATGGGAGGTGATATTTGCTTTTCTCATGCAGGATAAGTACTTTGTTCATTTGGGGATGACTACATATCATGAATGTGTTAAAAACTGGTAGGCAGTTTTATAAATTGATCAGAATTTCAAGAGGAAGAAATAGACAAAGTATATGGATTTGTGGGGTCATTAACATCTACATTATAACTGAAGACAGAAATTCCAGAGCCCCTCTACAGGGCTCCTTGTGTAAGGATATATGCTGATACCACCTTTAAAGCAAGCAACCAACCAATAAAAGATTTACTAACCATTTTCCATCCTAAATAGTCTAATTCAGTATGTACAGACTAGTGCCAAGCCATTTATTCTTTCAGAGAGCTTCTTTTATTTTTATTCCTATGTTAAGTTCTAGTCAAGAATCATTGGTATAGAGTGAGAAGTGAAAATGATCTACAAAAATAGAATATTAGTCAAAACCAAGGTTTGAAGGGTGACATAGGAAGAGTAGTTTATAATGGAAACAAATAGCCAGAGAAGTAGAAGAAAATCACAGAAATAAGTTGCCATTGAAGATAAAAGATGAGAGAGTTTGTCCATGGGTGGTGTCATGGCCAAATGCTGGCAAATTAGGAACTCAGAGCTACATGATTATCACAAATCAATTTGGTAACAGACGTTTTGGTAAAATAGTGGATTTGAATCCAAATTGCAGTCAGTTAAATAATGAAGAGAATATGCAGAAATAGGAATGTTGACAACTCATTTAATAATCTGAATTTAGAAGAGGGTATTAGCTGGAAGAGAATATGAGGTGTATTTTTAAAGCTTTAACCAAAATTTTACAAAATATTTTGTGGTTAATTTATGAGAGACCTGATTTCCCAAAGGGTATATTTATTAGATAATGTTGATGACCTACTTGAGGTCACTGTTAATTTATAATATATATTTTATATTTATTTGTATAATTGATTATTAGTTTTTTCTCAAGCAGTGTTCTGCAGCCATAGTTCATGTACAAATAAAGTAAATTCATTCATAATTAGGGTTTAGATACAGCCTTTGGGTATCCAGAGAGAAAGATAGGTGTAATCAAAGTATTTTAGATCTAGGCTCTAAATAAGGGACTTGGATGCAGGAAGCCAGAAGAAGTGCTTGTGGTTGTCATTAAGACTTCAAGTATTGCTTCTTGCTTTCTTCTTTCCTTGATTTCCCTTCTGGGCTCTAAATGAGACTGGAAACTATCAGTGGGTTTTTTTTTAATTTAATTTTTTTATTTGAGAGAGAGAGTACGAGTGAATGCATGAAAAGGGTGGAAGAGGCAGAGGAAGAAGCAGACTGCCCCCCTTAGCAGGGAGCCCGACACAGGGCTTGATCCCAAGGCCCTGAGATAATAACCAGAGTGAAAGGCAGACACTTAACTGACTGAGCCATCCAGGTGCCCCATCAGTGTTCTTATTGAGCCTATAGTTTTGTTGTGAAGATAAAATGAAAGAATATATATTTTACTTGATAGAATATCTGGCACATAATATGCACTGAATAAATTCCCTTCTTCATATTATTTTTTTGTAAAAGTTTATGCACATTGGTTGCTCAGAATTGAAAAAAAATTCTCACATTCATCATCTGCTGAAATACTGTTGGTTATGGATTTTTACCTTCAAGTAGAGGGGTGCCAGAAATCTACATAACACTCCTAAAGTTATAATTTTTACCAAATTTACAAATTTAGTTTTCCAATGGGAAACACATGTACTCTTTCCCTGCATTCATATTGTCAACTGTTCTTTGTTCCCTGCAGCAGTTGTCAAATTATAAAATTTAGCCTGGAAGCAAGAAATCACATCTGTGCTGATTGGGACTATGGAGAGAGGCTGGACAGCTGTACATCTGGGGTTTATTCCCACAGATCAGTAAAATGTGTGCTATAATTGAATCCAGTAGCTTTTCTGATATTGTTAAATGGAAATCAATAAGCAAGCATCAGTCAAAATTCTACTGTTGGCAACCGGACTTTGATTCACTGCCTTTGAGGAAGAGTAGTGCCGTCCTATCTGCTACTAATCTAAAGTATTCTCTCTTCATACTGTGGTAAAGGTCCAACTACCCTTACAATTGTTTTTGTTTGTTTGTGTAAAGATTATGGGAAAAACAGAAACAATGTAAGAGTATAAATATGCCACTGACACTCTATTTTACCTTCATGTTATCAAGGATCACACATTCAAGGTCTTGTCCAACTAATGGTGCTGGGATTGAATGTCCTTGAGCTGACTTTTGACTCTTTAAAGTTTCAAAACACCTTCATCCCAATGTATTATTTTCCTAGAGAATCTAATAAATTTGTTTCTGCTTTTTATGACTAATATTAGCAAGATGTTAAGGAGGAAGATACGGAGTCACAATGATACACGGAAAGTTATGAATATTTGAAAGTTATAATCATTGAAGAGCATATTTGAATTATTAACTCAAATTAATCTTTGTTAGAATTGTGAGGTTGAGAATTTAGAAATCTTCTTATGCATATTACATTTTAGCCATTCTGTCCTTTCCTTCCCCGCCCTTGAATCCCAACCAAAAGAATGTTAGCAACTCTGTGACTGTTCTGAAAGTAAATTCTTGAAAAGCTTTTCTCTGTTTGTTCAAGAAAGCATTAAAATTATCAGTATGTAGTAATAAAAGTATACTTCAGATTATTTCTAATTAGTTTCACTTATAATCTATTATTTGGTTGGATAGATAACTTATTTTTACTTATTTAAAAGTTCCTGTATTAGTGAATTTTTTTTTCCTATATTAACTTTAGGAATTTGTAATAGACTATATACTCATTGACCCCTGAAGAGTTGTTTCTCCTGGAGAATCAGTCTTCTTAATTACTGACGAGTATACCAACTAATATGCCCATCTTCATTGTAATTATAAAATAATGAGGGAAATGACCTTGAAGATTATCTTTCTGTTTAATAGTGTGGTTTTATTTTAAAATATAAATAATAGAATAAAAACATTTTCCATAAAATTTCTGATATCTAATTAATGTCTTCCAGAGTAACTGTGGTATCAAACATTCCCTCTAATTATATTCATTAGTGGCTTCTCCCAGACAAGTTTTAATTAAGTTGTACAATGAAGATCAATACTCATTGTGTATTCATTGCAATTTACAACAAGCATATATACTGTTCAGAACAATTTAATTACTGTAATTGTTGCACAGAAGATACTTAGTGACTGTGCTCCATTACTGCCAATCTCCCCTTTTAATAAATTCAGTAATGAAATTGGGTAATGAACTTCTGAAAATTCCCATTTATATATACCCTATGTCTAAACTTCTGCTTTTTTATGTAAGTAGTTTTAGTGGGGGGAATGGAGGCATTGATAATATCAGTGTCATAGTGTTTTTTCAAGCATGCTGTCATGAATGTTGACGAATTATTAGGGCATAAATAAGAATACTTATAACAACAGCTATATTAGTTATATGAAAAATGACTTAAGAGTGTTAGGTAATAAGAATAATCTATTTGCCCCTAAATACGATTTCAATTTTTATTACTCTTATTTCCTTAAATAATAATATTTTAATTTATTAGGAATGCCTTCAAATATGCTAACTTCTATTAATGAGAATCATGCAAATGCTGTACTACACAATGAATGTGAAAGTGTAGCATCATAGGGGTATACCAGGGATTATAACCCTGTCGTTAGTGAAATCTAAGCCAGATAATTCTCTAGTGGGGGGTGGGGGAGTTTTGCTGAGCATTGAGAAATGCTTAGCTGCATACCTGGTTTCTTCCTGTGAGAAGCCAGTAGCAAATACCTCCCGTCCTCCAGTTTTGACAATCAGAAATGTCTCCAGACATTATCAGATGCCCATGTTGAGAGTCACTGGTGTATGTTGATACAGACACATCCTCCTGATCTGCCCACTGACCAAATGATTCATTAATAAGACAAACAGCAATTCAGCTCTTCTGAGTGCAGGCTTGGTTCATAAGCATGAGTCAAACATGGTATTCTTTTAAGTGAACAATACAATTCTGTGTATTCAGTGTTTTGGAGATCATAATTGGGTGCTAATAGACTATCTAGTAATAGTGCCTTATCTAGATTTAAGAATGAAGAAGAGAGATAGATGGCTTCTTAGAGAAAACAGTTCCTGAAATATGTTTTGTTGGACAAATGAAGTTAGCAGTTCAAAAAAGAGGAAGGACATTTAAGACAGCTAAAGTAGCATGTGCAGAACTTGGAGGTATCTGAAATCTAACATTCTCTATATTCTGATATCTGTACATCTATATATCTACATATATCCCTATATTTCTATCTCTATATTAATATCTCTACATATCTAACTATAATTTTAATTATTTTTCCTGAGGCATCAAATTCCAATTTCCTCTGAATTATATGAACAAAATTATAATATAGTAATTGGCAAGTAATTGCCTGAAACATCTAATTTTACTCTTTTTAAAATTTCCAATTTAGTAATCATATGCATAAGTATCTTCTTTGCTTTGTGAATTTTATGAAAACATCTGTTTCCAAAACAAAAACAATTTTGGACAGTTAGAGGGAAGTGACATACATGTATTTCTTATATACCTCCTAACCTATTTCTTTGAAGGAAAACGTTTGACAAGATCATCATTAGAAAGATAATGCACATTTTTATTGTATTTTCATATGTTTAGTAATATATGCCAATGTTGAAAATTCTTAATAAATGTATTAACAGCTAAGCTGGTATTTTGTATTCAGTTCATTTAATTTCACATACATATATGTGTGAAGCCAAAGAAGAGTTAAGAATAGTAATTTAGATTAAAGTTAATTCAAGTGAGGGCAACTAAATTTTAGAAAGAAAATTTTAGAAAGACATCTGGACTTCTGTTGGTAATAATGAATCTTTGAAGATGCACATGTTACTAAGAGGTCTACAAGGAATGTGGTGTTTCTCATGGCAGGCTAGTTATGAATTCCTAGAATTCCTATTCACATCAGTTTGCCACTGCAGGATTAAGTTCACTTCGACTGCCATCATAGTAAAAGGCCTTTAGCTTGCTGATTTGCTCTACTTTATCAGGTCTACACAGATATGTTGCTGCTCAATATCAAAGGTGAATCAAATGAATCATAAGGATGAATAAACATAATGATTTAGGTTCTGCACTCCCCTGGTATTTAGTCATGTCTAGACATAGCCCCAGTGTCCCAGAAAATCCAAAATGAGGACAAGGACATTTAAGTTTAATGTAGCTTTATTCCCATGGAAACTAGAAAAGCCAACAATAGAGTAAAAAGAGTATGGATCTAGATAAAAAAAAATAGATTTAGTGGGATGACTGGTAGATTTGCAAGGTCAGGCAGTAATGAAACCGTTTGGGGTTTTTTTTTCTTTTTTTTTTTTTTTTTTTTTTTTGGTTTTCACTGTTTTAAACAATAGTTTTCAGCTAGGCCAATTTCTTCTAAAAAGAATAATCCAACAGATTATTTATTTTATTATTCTATAAAGCCACTCTGATATGTGTAGGCTAAAGATGATACAAACATTCTATAGGCATGGACTGTTTTAGAGTTAAAGAGATCAGAATCTGAGTATATTAAATACACACACATCATAGAAGGCTGTCATATATATATGGTATTGAGTATATTTCTGTGTTTTCTGAAAGTTTTAAACTTGTGATTTATTTTTATGTAACCAGTATTATAGACTGTTAACGTAGTGTATGAGATATATATGTTTGCATATGTTACTTGAAATAAACCAATGGAAGGACGCCTTGGTGGCTCAGCGTTTGAGTGACTGCTTTTGGTGCAGGGTGTGATCCCAGGGTCCTGGGATTGAGTCCCATGTCCGGCCCCCTGAGGGGAGCCTTCTTCTCCCTCTGCCTATGTTTCTGCCTCTGTCTCTCTCTGTCTCTTATGAATAAATAAATAAAATCTTTTGAAAAAAAGAAATAAACCAATGGATAATGAGGCTTAAATGCATATAATTTCTATAGTAGGTAGAAAATTTTTATTTCAATTGTGATCCTAATTCCCTTGGTTGCAATAATTTTATCTTATATTTTCTTTTGGGAGTGTCGTAACACATTTCTCAGCCTATCAACTATTACGACTTTAGTACTCACTCTAGCTTTATACTTAAAGATAGAACTTTTTTTTTTTTTTTTTTAAGAATTGGTAGCATTTCAAAGTAGTGGTTTTTGAATGTATGATAAGGAAGCTTCAGTAATCTCTGACTAGGGATAACCCAGTTGTTTCCCTTTTGGGTACTTACACCCTGCTCATTTATAGTGGTTTAGCTATCTGCTGGGCCAGGTAGATCACTTGGGATAGGCATAATAGGTTGGAAAAATAATGATCTGTGATCCAGGTCTGAAGCAGTTTGACTACTCAGCATCCTATAAACTAGTTTAATTTGGGGGATGTAGGGAGGCGATCAGTAGATAAACCTGTTGAAGTATAAACAGTGTGTGTGTGTGTGTGTGTGTGTGTGTGTGTGACTGTGGGTGCATGTGTGTGTACACACGCTTTCATGGCTTCCTTTTGTAGTAATCATATTTAGACTTCCATTCTGGGAGTTCCAAATATTTTAGGATATCCAGCCATAGTTGAGGTTGCATTTCAAAAATGTAGCTGATAGTTCCCTAAGAAGCACATTGTGGACTATGGTTATTTGTAAGTAGAAGATATTTTTGGGAATGCAGTGGACACATAACTCTGGCAACAACCCTGAGAGCTGCTATAATTTTATTGGCTTGATGAGAGGTGTGTAAATTTATTTCTTAACTTAACTTGTAATTTGGATTACAGATTTTGGTTAATATCGCAAAAAAATCTTATAAGCTTGGGGATAGTTTATTTCTATTCAATGTAAATTATTTGTTAATTGCTTCATAATACCTTTCCAGGAGAAAATATAATATATTTAGTCACAAATTTATGGCAGTTTAATCCCCAAATTGAGAGCCTTTTAAGGAGTGGCATAGTCCTTATGGTTTTCTATAGACCTTCATTTTTTTTTCTTTTCCTTTTTACTATTTTCCTTTAATTCTTGTTTGACAAAAAAGAACACTTAGAGTAATGACTTGTTTATGTATTTTTGTTGTAATTGTTCCCCAAATGTTTATTCAAAATTACTTGTTCTTCTGCATCCAAATAATGCTTTCATTAAATTATAACTCTTATGTTCATGATAATGAATACTTAATTTAATTCCAGTTATGTAAGAAATATGCACTTTAATAACGCTACAAACATAGTGATGCTTTTTTATACACTTGACTCAGTTTTGTGTTCTTTTTCTTTCAGTGAATTTATTGGATTCACGTACTGTCATGGGGGACTTGGGATGGATTGCTTTTCCAAAAAATGGGGTAAGCCTTTATGAAATTTTCCCTACAACTTAAGCTGAGTAGACATCATGTTAAATGGCACACATGAAAATTCACTGAACATATTTTGATTTGCTGTTATCCTGGGTATATTGAATAGGAAATAAAAGTTAATATGTCAATGACCAGTGTTGATTCAAACACAATTTATTTTCTATTTTATTCACTACATTGGGGAATGAAAATAATATAAGAAATTCCTTCAAATTTTACTGAGTTTAAAAGTTTCTCAGACTATCAAGTCAGTCATCAGTCAAAGGTTTTCTTTCAATTCTTGGCTTTTTCTTCACTAAAACCTTTCAGAAAAGGTGCTTCATTGGAAGAATTTTATAAACAGCAGTTGACTTTGCTAGTAGTTTATTTTACTGGTGTACATTAGAAATAAAATATTTTGGGCAAAAATTAGGTAAAGATGTTTTTAAACCAATATGCATATTAATGTATAATACTAACAATACATATTAAAAAGTATTCTATTATCTTCTGCTCAATTAAAAATACATCTATATTAGCAGATGGAAAATGAATGTAAGTAAAATATTCTGTCAGAATCATTATATCACACAGAAAATATTAACTATATTGCATGACTATTATATTAAGAAAAATTCAGATTCTGAGAGATTTTTATTATCTGATAACTTTAATATTTAACTATCTTTTAATTTTCAGACTCATACTACCCAAATTCATTATAGAACCATTTTGTGGCAAGGACAAATAATATTCTTCAATACTCAATTTTGAAAAAAAATAACTTAAGCAATTTGAATATTTAAAACTTTATAGTATAGTGTATATATTTAATTCATTTAGAAAATTAGTCACACTAATAATAGTTCATGTGACTTCCAAGGTTAATTTCGGTTTAATTAAGTAATCTAATATTGTCATGACCCAAACAGTTAAAACTTATTTTTTTTAATTTGATGAGAAAATCAGGTATGTTATTTAGTCCCTAACAAAGAAAATTATTATGAAGGTAAAACAGATGGTATCAGTTGTTCTAATTCATAATTTATATGCTAACATCCTAATCTCAGTGTGATTTCTCTTCTTTCATAACATGGTATCTCTTTTTGGTTATCAAAAATTGTGGTTGCATTTAGATATATATCATAAATAAAGTATATTCATTTTTTAAGATATTAGGACATAACTATAAGCCAAAGGGGGAAAGAATATTACCAAGTAGATCTAGCCAGTGCCAACATAATGGTGTATATTCTGTTAGTCTGGCTCTTTTTTATCCTTCTTATGTTCTTTTTTCTTTTCTGTTTACCTCCTTCCACCTTCATCTCACATCATTTTCTTTCTCTGATCTATCATCACCCTTGTACAGGTAGAGGGCTGGTTAATATCCATCTATGAGAACCTATAGCTATATATTGTACTCTGCATTTTTTCACATACCAAAAATGATTTGTTACATAAATATTTTAAATTGCTCTTTCTCGGAAGATGGCTAATAGGTGGGGTTAAAGTTAATTTTTAAAAAAATCATATCCCCTTTGAATTTAGTTTTGTGTGTCTCCTCTTTCTATTCAAAAGTTAGTCAGAAAAGGTTTGGTTGAATGCATCTTTGAAGGCGATTTGTAGTTGCTTTTGTAACTAAAGAAGTTTGGGGGAGATTACTCAATTTTGTACAGGAATTTCGTATAAAACAATTGCTTCCTTTATAACAACATAGTCCTTTCATATCTGGAATGAGCTCTTTTCATTCTAACAACTTTGTGCTTTTACTTTTTGTTACAATTGTTAGTACACTATTGATTTTGTTCAGTTTTATCTTTTTTAATTTTTTAAATTTAATTTTTGTTTTATTTTTGAAAAAGAGAGAGAATGTGTGAGCGTGGGGAGGTGGGTGGGCAGAGGGAAAGAGAGGATCTTAAGCATCTCCACACCTGGACACAGTGCAGAGCCTGACATAGAGCTCGATCCCATGATCCTGAGACCATGACCCGAGCCAAAATCAAAAGACCGGTGCTTAACCAACTAATCCACCTAGTGTCCCTTGTTTAGTTTTTTAAACAATGAATTTCATTTTCAACATTCTTGCAGTGTTTTATGTTTCTTTTGTCATTGCTATGCCTGATGTTAATATTAAAAAAAATGTGCAACTGTCCAAGTATATACTTGTCCACACTTATCCAAGTGTACAGAACGTAGGTGTTTTTACTTTGTGTTATGTCACTCAAATACAAAATAAGGGAAATTTAGAAATTACATTTTAAAGAAAATGATATTCGAAGTGTAATTCTAATTAGAATTAATTAATATATAATTCTATTTTTAGTAAGCTGTGCCCTTTGTAATTAGATAGGCAATCTAATTCTAAGTGAAATATAGATCAAAAGCCATGCCATCAAAAACAGTGGAGTTAAGGTTCTCCATAAAAGCCATGAGAGAACTGGCAAATATCATCAGAATCAATTTTCTAGAACTCCAGAAATTAACCAATCTTGGAGCAATACAGGGAACATTTATTCAAGAAAAATAGTGGAATCTTGTTAGAACAGCAGCACTAGCTTTAGTATTAAAAAAAAAAAAAGGAATATATTAGGTAAAAATTTTTACTATTTATTGGAACTGGATATTTCCTTTTTTTTCCCTTTCTTTTATTTTATTTTAATAGCTTTAGCATTTTAAGGTGCCTTGTGTTCTTTCCTGCCCCTTTAGCTGTGAAGTAGCCTTGAAAAGCCAAAAACCTGCTGTCAAGGTAAAAAGCAGCAGGCTAGCAGGCACTGGAGCCATGGAGTGGGGACAGGAGAGTCTTCAAAGACCTGATCATAGGGAATTGTCATTATTTGATCTGATAGCTTCCTGGAAGACTGTTTTTGTAAGGCTATTTTGATTGATCTGACTCAGAGCTCCCCCAGTCTGAAAGCCTTTATTATATACTAAGTAAATAGGAATATTTTTTTTCAAACTTTAGGCCTTAGGAATAAATATTTTATTTATTTACCCCAAATCTGCACCTAAGAATTGGGCAAGTATTTAAGAGAAACACTGTTATCCAATCCTTAAAGTCATGCACATGTTCCATACCCTTCTTAGAAGCAATCATTGCTCCTATGATACTTTTTCTATGCTTGTTAGCTCCTGGGTTTTTTATAGCTACCTCATATTTACTACTCTGCAGTGTTTCTACAAGTTGGCACAGGTCCTGACGTAAAAGAGAACTTCAGTAAACATGTATTGTAAGGATAATTTACTTTATTGTTTTTAAATTTATAAAATGGAGCACAACTTACTGAGATATAGTTTTGCATAAAGATTTAAAAAATAGAACTTGGCACAGTTTTGGCCCTCAATAGCTATTCTTTCTTTGACCTTCTACTACATTTCTATTCTCCTTATACCAAGAGATTATCTATTTTTCCATATAAATATATATATTTGAATTCATTGTTAGCACTTCAAGATTGAGAAATTTCACCTGAAATCTGAATTTCCAGCTTCTTTGTGTAATTGGAAGTTTCAGAATGCTGGAACCAGCAGCCTAATACGACCTCAACAACTGAAAGCTAAGTAAAGTTTGCTGTTTTGTGAGCGTACAAATTATCCTCTTTGACTCAATTTCCATTTAATATTCTTATTAAAGTTGCCAGTCTGTAATGTTAGCAGTATTTTAGAGTCTATTTTTTAAAAGATTTTATTTATTTATTCATGAGAGACACACAGAGGGAGCGAGAAAGGCAGAGACACAAGCAGAGGGAGAAGCAGGCTCCATGCAGGGAGCCTGATGTGGGACTCAGTCGCTGGTCTCCAGGATCACACCTTGGGCTGAAGGCGGCACTAAACCACTGAACTACCCGGGCTTCCCTAGAGTCATTTTTAAATAAGGTTAAATCATGGGGGCGCCTGGGGCTCAGTGGGTTAATGGACCAACTCTTGATTTCAGCTTAGGTCATGACCTCAAGGTTGTGAGATTGAGCCCAAGTCGGACTGTATTCTCAGAGAATGGAGTCAGCTTGTCCCTCCCTTGCCTGTTCCCTCACATGTGTGTGTCTGCACGTATGTGCATTCTGTAAATAAATAAATAAGTAGTTAAATAAATAAAATCTTTTAAAAAATACTGTACAATCATCAGGGGTTTCTTTTGTTTCAGGAGGGTCTTTAAAAGAAATCTCTAATTATTACATACTGAGTTGTTTTTTTCCTAGATTTTGAGTACTTCATCTAAATCAGGACATACATTGTTTGAATTTGGATTTCAGCATGCGCTCTTTAACCACAGTATACGAGAGACACCGTGTGTGTATGCACATGCACTTCATGCACACACACTTCATGACAGTAATTTATACTCTCCTTCCCCCCCCCTTTTTTTTAAATCTGAACATATCTAGAAGTACTATGCTATATCGAGGTTTGCTTTTTATGCAAATTTTCCACATTCATTCATTCAACAGATATGTATTGAGCGCTAAGTATGTGTCAGTGACTTTTCTAAGCACTGAGGATATAGCACTGAAGAACACAGAAGTCCTTGACATCCTGGAGCTCAAGGAAGCATTATTATCTTTAGAATGAGTAATCAAAGTGTGTTAGAACAATGTGGTAGGTGAAATGCTTTCTAGTACTTTCTTTACTTTCTATAAATGTACAAAAGTGGCAGAGAGGTGACAGTATTTGCTCAAGGTGACTCTGTGTCACACTGGGAAGAGAACGTATATTATATTTGGTGCACTGTGGTGTCATATCACTGTTTCTAATTGTCTTCCTATGAAAAAAATACTTCTGCAAGTACATAAATCCATTCAGTACTAACAATGACAATGCAAAAAAGATACTTAGTATGCTTCTTGTGGATGAGGGAAAGGAGGTTCAGTAAGGGTAAGTGAATTGCCCAAGGTTAGGCAGCTGGTAAGAGACTGATTCTATTTCAAGCCCAGGTCTTCCAGGAGACTGATTATTTTAAACCAGAGGCAAAGTCCTCCAAACAGTTAGGTCTCCAGAGACATGACTAGGTTTTGGATGGTGCCCAGATTTCTAGTTTATAAAAAGAGGATTGATGCTGAAAAGGAAATTCACCTTTAAAAAGTTTTAAATGAGCCAGAGTTGGTTATGTTCTATTCATTGCCAAATCATAAGTATTTGAAAAAATGTATAGCACATAGGTGCAAAAGTATGCTGCATTTGTTATATTGTGTGTATATAAAATGTGTATATACCTATACATATATAAACACAGGTAGATCATTAAAAGGATGAATTAACTTGACTCCTAGCTATACCTGTAATCCACTATTGTTTTGAGGACCTCCATGAATCTTAGCTTTCCTAAGGGCTAGGTGGGACTGTATGGCTACTCTATCATTAGTCTCCCAGTGTTGTTTTTAGGATAATATAGGATAATCTGTTTCAATGCGCCACTTGATCCCTAAAGGATCAAAGAAATAGAGAAGACTTTGGTTAATTCAAAAGCTGCTTCTCTATTACTGCTTCCAAATATATCTAGAGGGGATCTGTTGGTGGCTCAGGGGTTTAGCGCCTGCCTTCAGCCCAGGGTGTGATCCTGGAGTCCCTGGATCGAGTCCCACATCAGGCTCCCTGCACCCTGCATGGAGCCTGCTTCTCCCTCTGCCTGTGTCTCTGCCTCTCTCACTCTGTGTCTCTCATGAATAAATTAATAAATTCTTAAAAAAAAAAGAAAAAAACCAAATATATCTAGAAAGCAACACTTTGGTAGTTATTATTTTTTTTATTTTTTATTTTTTTGGTAGTTAAAAGCAGTAGCCATTCACCTATCTTTGGTATTTGACTGTTGAATGAAGTCATTAGACTTCAAGGATTTTCATCTCCCAACAGCCTATATCATGAGACTCAATACTCTAATGTCACTTTGGATAAAATTAAGGGAAAGGGTTGTAAACTCAAAAAAAAAAAAAGTTTTTTTCCAGAATGCTTTTAATTAGAAACAGAAACAAAAATAAGCAAAACACAGATTGTTGTAAAATATACATAGTCACACTCTCAATTCTAAACTCTACTGCTTATTTGAATAAGATTTTTTTTCCTCCAGAGCACCTATCATTAATTTTCTATATTGAGGTTCTAAACCTTTTCAGTCTCAACCTATTAGGAGGACATAATTTAACTGCAACAATGATTTTTAAGAATAAGACTGAGGGATCATAAAGAGGCCTTGAGGTTTTTTTTTTTTTTTTTTTTAATTTCATGATGGATTGGATTCTATTGTCATCCTTGTAGTATTTTTTAGTGTTTCCATAAGATTTTATTTTAAAATAGGACAAACATTATATGTTCTCATTCATTTGGGGAATATAAATAATAGTGAAAGGGAATATAAGGGAAGGGAGAAGAAATGTGTGGGAAATATCAGAAAGGGAGACAGAACGTAAAGACTACTAACTCTGGGAAACGAACTAGGGGTAGTAGAAGGGGAGGAGGGCGGGGGGTGGGAGTGAATGGGTGACGGGCACTGGGGGTTATTCTGTATGTTAGTAAATTGAACACCAATAAAAAATAAATTAAAAAAATAAAATACTTATAAATTTTATAACTATTTTAATTTTTTAAATGAATAGACTTTATTTTAAGAGAGAAGTTTTAGTTTTACAGAAAAATGAGCAGAAAGTATGGAGAGTTCTGGGGTACCTTGGTGGCTCAGTTGGCTAGGTGTCTGCGTTCAGCTCAGGTCATGATCTCTAGGTCCTGAGATCAAGCCCCACATCAGGCTCCCTGCTCACTGGGGAGTCTACTTCTCCCTCTGTACTCCCTCTCTTTATTTCTAAACAAAAATAAATAAATAAATAAATAAATAAATAAATAAATAAATAAATAAATGAATGAATGAATGAATAAAATCTTTAAAAAATGTATGGAGAGTTCCTATATATCATTTCAATATCCTCCTCACTATTTCCACTGTTATTATTGTATTGCTTTAGTGTGTTATATGTTTTACAATTGATGAACCAACATTGACACATTATTATTAGTTAAGGGCCATGGTCTCTGTTAGGGTTCACTCTGTTTTACATTTTGTTGGTTTTGACAAATACAGAGTGATATACATATACAATTACACTAGCATACAGAATGGTTTCATTGCTCTATCTCCTGTGCTCCACCTATTCATTCCTAGCTCCCTTTCTCCCTGTTTCTTTTCTAACCCCTGCCAAACACTGATCTTTCTACTGTCTCCCTAATTTTGCCTTTTCCAGAATGCCAAGTAGTGGAACTACACAGCATATAGCCTATTCAGCTTTGCCTCTGTCACTCAGCAAGATGCGTTTAAGGTTCCCCCGTATCTTTTTTGTGGATTGAGAGTGATATATTTTTTATCATAGAATATCTATTTTTTGATACCCAATTTGGGACTTTTGGAATTCACATTGTCCTATAATTATAAGAACTCCCTTTTCGCAAATCTTTACTTTCCCGGAAAATGGCATGTATAGTAGCAAATTCCACATCTAGACTAGAAAAAGATAAGCAAAACCTTTAAGATTGTATTTTTTTCTCTAAAGGTAGAAGTCATGTTGTATATAAATCCCATTTCAATTAAAATCATGAAAGTATTTAGAATAGATGAACAAACTTCATAGTAATCCGCTTATCCCAATTTTCTGATTGAAACATTTGGTTGAATAACAGTGGAACCAATGAACTCTTTCTCAAATAATTATTTTCTAGGGGCGCCTGGGTGGCTCAGTTGGTTAAGCATCTGACTCTTGGTTTCAGCTCAGGTCATGAATTCATGGTCACATGATCTCAGAATCCTGGGATCTAGTCATGTGTCAGGCTCAGCGAGGAGTTGGCTTGAGATTCTCTTTCTCTCTCTTCCTCTGCCCCTCCCCTACTCTCTTGCTGTCTCTCTCTCTCTAATATAATAAATAAATGCAAAAAATACAATAATATAAATAAAATAGCTATTTTCTCACTTAAAACTTTCGTTCCCCCCCCCACTTTTTTTCTTACCTTAAATCATCAATCTTGTATTCATAGCTTTATCAGCCTATCTGTGCACACCCTGAAGATGTGTTTTCCTTCCTTTTAATTACATTAAATTTACTTTAGTCATCTTCTGGAGCATTTAATATTGATTAATCTATATACTCTAAGCATGGATGTAAACAACATTGTTTTCTGAAAAATTTTAGCAAGTATTTTCAGGACTTATTCTCAGGAGAATAAAATTAATGGTCATGATGTTTGTTTAGAGCAGATTATGCTCTTACATCTTAGAAATTCCACTATTGCTCTTTTTTTTTTTTTTTTACATGTTTTTCTTACAAAAGTTTACAAGATACACCTGCCTCCTTTGCTTTAGTGGAGCCTGCCATTTCCCCACTGAGTTCTCTGTACTTCCTGTAGCACACAATGGGCAAGCCACCATATTCCCCTGGGCATCACTTCTGAATTGTCCTGCAAGGTCTTCTTTTATTTTTACTGTCTTCTCTTTCAGTCAAATAAACTAGACTTTACTGTGAAATATTTTCTTTTGCTGATCATAGCAGCTCTTAGAATCATTTGCAATAATTTATTCATTTGAAAAAGATTTCAGAATATTGACTTAAATCATATTTGTAATAAAATAGAGACAGGGTAATGGGCTCTCTGCCTGGGGGAGAAAGAATGAGCGATAATATTCCATACAAGATGCTTCAAAACAGGAGTTTATGGTTTTCCCTGTTTTAGTGCCACTTTGTTCTGTTTTCTGAATTTTTTGAGCTAGGGAACCTGTGTATTTACATTTGAAGTTGAAAATAACTCAGGTTTCGATTATTCAAAGTGGCCTGTGAATATATTGTTAGTGTTTTATGTGTATTCACTTGAATCCAGAAGAACTTAAGCTGGATTTTCTGTTCTGAATCACAGATTTACCAAAAGTGTGGCAGGGGGTGGGGGAGGGTTGTGAATGATTCACTTTCCCCAAAATTAAAGGCAAAGGATGAGAGAAGTATTTGAACACTGATAATCTCTTATATCAGGGTAAGTTTTGCCAGAATCTTATTTTGGCTTTGCTTTCCACTGAAGGAGAGGAAAGATAATGACGAGCATTGAGGCCCACACTGAGCATGGAGAGGCTAATAAAGATTAACGTAATGCTGAAGTGGGTAAAAAAGAACACATTAGTGGATATAGAAAAGTACTTTATTTGGAAGTGATAGAAAATAATTCTAAAGGGAATGGATATTATACTATATAATGCAAATGCCAGTATAATGAAGAACAATCCTGTTCCAAAGTAGCTTTGTATTCATTATTTTTTAGAAAAACAAAAAGAACACCCAACCCGTAAGGTAATTAAGATAAATAATTTAAGGAATTCAAGATCGTCATTAAGCATACACTGAAGTTTAGAAGAAGCACAATTTTGCATTTAGATTTCCCACATGGAACCTTAGCAATTATGAAGAAAGTTCTTTAACATGTCCAGCTCTGCCTTGGCATATAAGACAAATTTAGTCTTTGACATACGCAGTTATATTGAATGAATTAGCAATAGTCACAGTATATTCCTGCAAAATGGTATTGAGACATGCTTCACTTTACTTGTTCAAAGTCACTATAAAATAATTACAAATATTTTCTTCTTTAGAGGCTCTCAAAACACTTTCCCACATTATAAAGGATACTCACAAATATAAACTGGAGAATGGGGATCCCTGGGTGGCGCAGCGGTTTGGCGCCTGCCTTTGGCCCAGGGCGCGATCCTGGAGACCAGGGATCGAATCCCATATCAGGCTCCCGGTGCATGGAGCCTGCTTCTCCCTCTGCCTGTGTCTCTGCCCCTCTCTCTCTCTCTCTGTGACTATCATAAGTAAATAAATAAAAAAAAAAAATTAAAAAAAAATAAACTGGAGAATGACCTTATCCATAAACTACTTTTGTTAATCCTTCCTCAACCTACCTGAAATCACCTAGCTAAAGGCTTCACACCATAGTGTAAGTCCTACTTCGGCAGAAAAGTATGGCTCCAAGATTAATTATTTTCCTCCCTGTTAGCAAATCGTGCTGTGAAATCCTTCTTCTTCCTCCATCTCAACCCCATCTCCTTTTTCCTCCAGATTGAAGTGTGTATAGCTATGTTATCCATACTCAACACCTTGTCTAGTTTTGTACTGAAACACTTAATTCTTCCCATTCATTCCTTTTTTGTTGGCTTTTTCTATTGGTCTGTATAACAAGCAGGGAGTGTAAATGTGAACAGTTTCAGATCATTTCTAAAGAGTCACATACAAGTTACTGTCACCTTGCCTGTGATGTGAGACACCTGTGCACACACTTGCATCAGTCATTTCCCAATATTGTTTCCACCTGTTTCATATTGGGTCCTCATAGTTCCCTTTTCCTCATTATGTACATGAGGATTTCTAGGTTTCTGTCTGTATTTTCTTTGCCAAATGATGTGATACATGTGAAACCTGGACCTAAAATCCTTTTCCTTCTGAAAAAAATGTTCTGCTCTCATTGCTCTTTGTACCAGTTTCCATATGTGAGTATGATGATTTTTTTTTTTACTCCCATCTTCCCATTCATTAATGAAGATGTTAAATAAAACTGGGCCTTGCAGAGGTCCCCAGGGTCCAAATATTGGGTATTTTTCTAAGTAGTTTGATTGCTGTTTATCATAATCTTCCCCCCCACACCATTCTTCAGCTGTTTTCAATTCATGTGACAGTGCTCCCATGCAAGTCAATTTGAATTAATTTTGCAAGCAAAATGCTTTATGGTTCTGAGTACATAATCTCCCTCTCCCACAGAGAAAAAATATACTGTAATCATCCAGCATTCCTGTTGATTATTTCCATTAAAGGCAGCAGGGGGAGAGAGAATGCTCAAGACTCCTCTCATGTTTAAAGTTTTTGAGGCTTTTGCTATTCATTGCCTTATTCTTTCTCACCCTCCCTCTCTCTCTCTTTTTATTTTTTTATTATTTTTTTAATTTTATGCTATTCATTGCTTGCACTAATGCAGAATGTGATGGTCCAGACTGCTCAGCCTGGAATCTCTGTCTGCTGGAGCCTAGCCACTGCAATCCTGCAATCCTTGTGATCTTACACCCCACCACACTTTCTCCCAGATGAACTAATTTCTCTCTTTTTAACTCCTCAAAAGATTCATATAAATTTCTACCTCTAGCATTTTGCACAAATTGCTTGTATTGCTTTACCTCCCACCCTCCATATAACCCATCTTACTGCTAATCATATTCTTCAAGGCCAGCTGAAGTTATAAAACATGAAATCTTTCATTACCACCCAGGACAGTGACCACTTTCTAGCCTGAATCAATATAGCACTTATTGTGTATTGAATACACTAAAATTTAGACATTTTAGATTTGCCTATTTTTTGTGTGATATTGTAAGTTTCTTCAGTGTAAAGACTTGTCTTTACCTCTAGCATGTCACCTGATGCCTTGGATGTAACTTTAGATTAACTATATCTGTTACTGGTTGATGAATAAGTAGGCATCTGAATCTTAAGGAACTGATGGTTGTTTGGACCAAAAGGCTGCATATTTTTGGGTAAAAATAGAATAATGGAAAGAGACATCAAAGTGTGCATTTAGGGGTTCTAATTCATTTTGTGTCATGCTAATTCACTTTGTGTCATGCAACCCTGAGCCAAGATTATTTAATTATGCAATTTATTTTACCAAAAGACTAATATATACCAAGCACTGAGATTACATTGTTAAACAGGACTCAGTTCCTCTTCTATACAAACAGACAAGTTTGAATGACATCACCTAGAGTTGGGAAATACACAGCCTGTACAAACATATGCACACTCTGGGGTCCTTTCTCTATTGGGCTCAATCCAAATTACTAATATATGTACATATTGGCCTCCTTAGAAGCAGTGTAGTTGACATGGAGACTTTGAAAACAGTTAAGCTAGATTACAAATCTGGCTCCACCCCTATTACTAATGTGTAGCAAATTGGTTAATCTCTGTATCTCTATTTTCCTCTTCTGTAGATTATGTATAAAATTTCCTACTTACCAATGTTCTTATAAGGATTAGAATGAGGTAACTGCAAAGTTTAGCACACTGCCTGGCCTTTATTAAACAGTGTGTAGGGTTGCTATTACTCTTTATCTTGGTTTCTGTTCTTTTTTGTTCTTATTTTTATTTTCCCCAGGAAGTACTTATTAACTGATATGTTTATAATGTTATTATGTCTTGACCATTATCTTACTATGTATATTTGAGCTAAATTTTTCTGAATACTTAAAGATGGAAAAATATACTCACTTGTTAAATAAAGCATCAAGATTCTTTATTAATGAAGACTTAAGTGGTTTTACCAAAAGTCACCTGGCCATTTATATGGTAGTACACACATAAAGTTTTCTAAAACATTTGTTTTCACTGATGAACACTTGACATTCACAAAACAAAATAGGAATGTGCACTAATTGTAGCAAGAAGCGAAAATTCACAGTGAAGGGAGAAAACAATTATCAAAAACAGAATGATCATTTTGTACATTGATGTGTAATATGTTTTGAATATTTGTGTCCTCATGAAAATTCATATGTTGACATCCCAGTGCTCCATGTGATGGTATGAGGGGGTAGGGCCTTTAGGATGTGCTTAGGCCATAAAAGTGGAGCTCACATGAATGAGATCCGTGCTCTAATAAAAGAAATGCCACAGAGCTAGCAAGCCCCCTTCTGTTATGTGAGGACACTGGGAACTCTGAGACCTGAAAGAGGTTCCTGATGTGATCATTCTGGCAGCACATTCCAGACTTCCAGCCTCCAGAACTGTAAGAAGTGAAAGTCTGTTGTTTAAAACCCACCCAGCCAGTGTCTATTTTGTAATAGCATCGTGGACAGATTAATACAGCAGCCTAAAACAAATCTATGAAAATTTAACACTCTGAAAATTTAAAACTCTGAGGAAAGATATATGTATCTTTACTCTAGAGCAGGAGTACAATGATATACCGAATAAATATTCTCTATTTTCAGAACAACTTAGGTGTCGTTTTGCTTTTTCTCTTAAATAGGATATAGGGAAAATATTTCATTTGAAAATTATTAAATAAAATATTATGCTTATAATAATAATTTCCAAAGAAGTATTTTCACTTTGTAAATTGCCCAGATAATTAAAGCTGATTCAGCTATTTATTATTCCATTGATCAAATTTTAGTTGGTTTCAAATAATATCAACAAACTTTAGCTAGTTTAAGAGAAAGAACAGAATTTATGGTTAATTCAGAAAACCCAAGGTCAATTGAATTCTTGAAATAAGGAAACCAAGTGACGGGGCAAGATCCCATGAACAGGGCAGTGGTTGCCCCCTCTTTCTCTCTGTCTCTGATTCCTGGTTCTGACCAGTTATTTCTTCATTCTATCTGTAAACCAGGTTTTTTTAGTTCACTTTGCACGTGGTTTTCCCAGAATTCTAAATTTGATCTCCTGTATTAAAAAGACAAAACTTCAGACTGGAAGTGTTCCAAATTCCACATAGAGGGAGTTTGATGGGTTCCACTTGGTTCATCTGTCCATCACTTTTGCAAACATCTCTAGCTAGGTTGAGGGAGAAGGATAAAATTGTGTAGTAAAAATGCCACTGTGGCTGTTGGTGACTATCTCTATGATAAGGAGAGTAGCTTAAAGAGTATCTGGGCTCCATCTCAATTTGTGCCTCTTAGGAATTCTGATAAGGAAGCATTTCTCTCAATATAAAGTTGTGTTTTCATTAAAAAAAATCTGTTATAAAAAATAATCACTAATGTGAAATATTTTATTCTAAAAATTTACAGTGAAGTTAGCCATTTCAGTACATAATTTCGATCACGTCTATAAAGCCTGATTTCTACAATACACAAGAATTTTACTCAGCATTCAATATTTTGTTGGAGTGGTCTACTTGATTTATTTAAGCTCTATTAGGTATTTAGTTGGTCTATTTGATTTATTTAAAATTTTAGTGTTACTTGTCCCACTTTTCTTAAATTTGGGGCTTCATTGTAGTTACTGATTCAATATTTTTTGATTCTCATCATTCTTTATATTTTAATTTTAATTGAAGTATGGTTGACATATGGTATTAGATTAGTTTCTTGTGTGCAATGTAGTGATTCAACAGTTATATACATTTTGAAATGCTCACCACAATATGTGTATTGCAGTATTATTGACTATATTCTCTATGCTGTATGCATCATTCTTTTCTGTAACACAAATATCTCTGTGCTTCCATGCTACTTTGGCTGCATATTTTTTGTCTACATAAAATTATTATCAGTAGGCATAAACTAATAGCATCCTATTAGCTCATTGTTTCCTTAGAGCTTAAGAAAATCACCGCTTGTGATTGCTGACCTGTTTTTGAAAGTCCCTGTGCTGCAACTAAAGCCTAGTTTCTCACTTATGAGCAAGTTGCAGATACAAATTATAAAAACAAAAAACAAAAGAGTGTTCTTTAAAAATGAATTTATATTTCCTGAAACTGTGAAAACCACCACCACAAGAACAGTGGCAAGAACAATATAACAAACAATAATGGTAACAATTTGTGAGATTATCCCAACTTTAATTATCTCAGTTTACTCATGTATTAAAAAATAATTGTTGGCAGTTTTGACGATTCTTTTAATGACCACATTTTGTGCTTTTATGGTTCTGAGTTTGATTTGAAATCTGCCAGAATAAGTGATAATAATATGTACAAAGATATTAGCACCAAGAATTAGTTCATAGTTGGAATTTGTGTAAATCTAATGCGATAAATCCTGTGGTTCTAGGTGGGGTAGTCAAGTCTGAGAACTGAGGTGTGAATTCGTTGAAATTTTAAAATTTAGGTACTGCTCTGTATTGAATGTTTTTGTTACCTCCCTCCCATTCATATGTTAAAATTCCTAATGTGATGATTTTAGGAGGTGATACTTTCAGGAGGTAATTAGGTTCAGAGAGTGAAGCCCTCAGGATGGTAATAGTGCCCTTATAAGACGAAGCAAGGGAGAGAAGTCTGTCTGTCTCACTTCCTATCTATATCCCCCTCTCTGTCTGCCATATGAGAATATAGCAGGAAGGTATCTGTCCTTTTGTAAGCCAGGACGCAGGCTCTCCCATACATGATCTGCTGGAGCCTTGATCTTGCACTTTCTAGCCTCTAGAACTCTAAGAGATAAGTATTTGTTGTTAAAGCCATCTAGTCTATAGTAATTTGTTACAGAACCTGAACTAAGACAGGTGCCAATTTGTATTTATCTAAAGGAGTCATAAGGTTTTTTTTAAAAGACTTTATTTATTTATTCATGAGAGACACAGAGAGAGAGAGAGGCAGAGACACAGGCAGAGGGAGAAGCAGGCTCCATGCAGGGAGCCCGACGTGGGACTCGATCCCAGGACTGCAGGATCAGACCCTGGGCCGAAGGTGGTGCTAAACCGCTGAGCCACCCAGGCTGCCCGAAGTAATAAGTTTTAATGTGGTCAGACACAAAAAGCAATGAGAATCATGGGAGATTGATCTCTCTCTCTCTCTCTCTTTCTCTCACTGTCTCTCTTTCTTTCTTTTGATCAAACTACACATTCCATAAAGTGAATATGCATTTAATAAACAAGACAGACTTTTAGGCAAATAAATTAAGGGGGACTAGAACTTCTGAATTGATGCCCAGTACATCTCAAAGTAATGTTTTACTAAAGATTGAAAAAGGAAATAAATGTGTTAAGCCAAAGAAGTTCTATACTCAAATAAGTTTGGGAAATATTAAATTAAATGGAATTAAACAGTTTTCTCTATAGGCTGCATTATACTAAGCCTTTAACGTATTAATGGCCGTGGAGGTTATCCCACATTTGATCAGGAAACATTTTATGCGCTATCTCAAGAACATCTTTGTGAAGGATGTTTAGTGGAACACAGTTCAGGAAACATTTTATTCAAGTAAAGAACTTCTTTTAAAACTTACCTGAATGCAGTGATACAGAGAAATAGGAGTAAGGGAATATGATTTTCTCCTTTATCATAATGCCATATGGAACAGTGCTATGAACCATTTTTCTACACATGACTGGAAATTTTGTCTAAGGCACCATAATAACAACTAGCTAGTCTGCCACTGAAAATTACAGCCTACACACAGTTGGATGGGCCACATTAGGCTTATTCTACATTCATACTAAAGAGACACAGTGAGCTTGGCATGCAAGCTACTGTTGGAGATTTCAGATCCATGGTCAGTGAAAGAAATTCCCTCTTCATTTACATAAATGAGAAACTAAATAATTTATTTAGCTCATGTTTTTAATTAAACATCTATATAATCTCATCTATTGCTCCTTGGTAGGACAAAGAAAGAAACTGAAAAATCCCATGGAAAGTTCTATTGACTTCATGTCTTGTAAAAATAGTGTATACTGCATCACACATGCACAGGTGGATTTTCTAAATAAAATTTGGATTTGAAATTGTATGATCTTGCATATAACCTTGAAATTATGATTTTGGACTTAAGTCCAAAAGTCTTGATATAGTTGTGGGTTTATGTATTTATCAGTTTGTCCAACAAATATTTATCCAACAAATCATTTGATGTAGAATTATACTTGGTACTCAGGATGCAGACATATAACAGACATTAACTTTAAAAAAAAATAAGTGTTAACACTGGAGATTACATCATTCTACAATTGAATAGATAAAACAATTCAAGTCTTGTAAAGGTTTTTAACATTGAAATTTAAAACTCTAAAATCAGGGATCCCTGGATGACTCAGCGGTTTAGTGCCTGCCTTTGGCCAGGGCATGGTCCTGGAGTCCTGGGATCAAGTCCCACATTGGGCTCCCTGCGTGGAGCCTGCTTCTCTCTCTGCCTGTGTCTCTGCCTCTCTCTCTGTGTGTCTCTCATGAATAAATAAATAAAATCTTTAGAAAAATAAAATAAAAAATAAAACTATTCAGATAAATGATATTTAAATACTCAATAAAAATAATGAAGTAGATAATAGTGCTATTTTCTATGGACTTTGGGAAACAGGGAGTCATTCTTATATTTAATGATGTATTAGATATCTACTGCAGTATTTATCAAACCTGAGATGTTCAAAAATATTTTTTGTTATTGCAGTAAATTGATGTTTTATTTCTCCCCTGCCAATGGCAAATTTAAATATCAAGTCATGTTTTACATAATGCCTCTTTTCAAAATGTAAAATTGTTGCTCAAATATAACTTAGCTATATATGATATTCAGTTAACATTTATTGAAGCACATTATTTAAATAAATATTAAAATAACTGCTAACAGATCCACATCCTAGGATCCAGATGTTGGCCATGTCAATTGGTGATTCCAAAACCAGGTTCACGTTATTTTTTCATGTAGCTACAACCACAGCAACAAGGAGATTTTTAAATTTAGCTCATTTTTTGCAATGGCCTCCTTTTGTGAATTAGGTCAAGTAGGTCAGTTACTAAATCTTTCTAGAGATGAGAATACTGACTTACTCATAGGAGAACTGGGAGAGAAATATTAAGCACTGTTTAAGTGCTTGATATCTTAATATTTCTAAATGTCATAGTTGGCATCATTTGCTAACTGGAGAACATAACAGCTTGCTTTCTTTGTTATATACTATATGATTGCATCTGCACATGAAATGAGGTGAAAATCATTCATAGATGTGTGTTACCTATATAGTCATGTAAAAAGACAAGTGATCATTTTATATATTTTATATAATAAATTGGCAATGTCAGAAAAAAATAGATTCATAAGGGACGCTGCTCTCTATATGCCTTTCACTTGTATTATCTCAGCCTATTGGTACACTTAGTGGATTTTGCCCTATAACATATCTATGTACTTTTTTTACATTTTTTATATAGGAGAGCACATATGATCAATTTTACTTAGTTCCATTATAAAGGAAAACCTTGTTTTCTTGATTATCTAAATCTTAAAACCATTAGTGCTGTACTAATCAGAATAATCATGTACATTAAACATTGAAATCTGAGGTGGTCATTTCATCTATGCCAATTACTATTTTTAAACAACAGTTATTTTTATTTTAAAAAATATTTTTTAAAATAAATATTTATTTATGTATTTGAGAGAGAGAGAGAGAATGTGTTCACACAAGGAGAAGGGGGGGGAGAAACAGATTCCTCCCTGAGCAGGGAGCCCTATGTGGGGCTGCATCCCAAGGACCTTAAGATCATGACCTGAGTTGAAGACAGATGCTTTAATGACTGAGCCATCCAGGTGCCCCTAAATAACAATTGTTTTTAAATGACCATTTTGTCTTGAATATTTTAAGTTCCTTTACGGATGAAATTATTTTCAATAAATTGTGTCCTTAAAGACATCTACCTTTGAATTTATTAAAATATGAAGAGAAAGATAACAATGGGAATCTGTTCTGTTACAATTTTTAAAAGAAATGCAATTCTTAATAGAATAAAATGAACGTCCCTGTCCCATCTATAGTCAGCAAGCTGCACATCCATTGATGTGTGACAACCACACTCCACAGTAAATTTGTAAATCACTAACATGAAAAGCATTGAATAATGACAAGTAAACTTAAAAGCTTTCAACTTTTGCTTTTGAAATGTCACCAGGATTGTCTTTGTATTTAAATTCAGTAAAATTTTTATTATGTAATTATTTTATCTCCTACTGAAATTTTCCTGAATTGGAATCATTCTTTCCACTCTACTCGTACCTCTATTATCATTAATTTCTTCAGGTTTTTCAATTGAATTCTGTTTTCTGATCTGTATTATAATTGGTAATAGTGAAATGTGAGGTTAGCTGTTAGATCATGGATTTTACTTTAATTGTCCATCATTTATTAATTACTGATGGAACAGCATTTTTTGAAGTTTTACATGGAACTTAGTATTTTTGTCAAGTAAAACCTTAGTTTTCATTGTTAATTATAATAGTCATACTGCTATCAAAGCACACGGTTGTTAAAGCACATAGTTCATTTATTTCTCATAATAAAATACTCTATCACAATCATTAATGTTATTTCATTAGGAATTTTTGTATATTGTCCTATGACACTCAATAGTAGATAAGATCTATTACCATTATATGATAGGGAAGAAATAGTGCTATTCGGGCAGTTATTATGAAGCCATTTAGCCCAAAGTTTTTATGCCTCAGTCTCTATAAAGAGACGTTTTGAATATACCAAGAATTCCAAAATCCTGGAGCCTCCTTCATACAGCTTTCTTGGAAAGCTATAACAGAGACTAAATATTTCCTTTCTAGCACTTATCAGAAACTCAACATTTTATGATATAATATCTTACCATTACATACCTCCTAATAGAGTGTGTGAGGTATAAATATAATGTAAAAAACATGCAGTTGTCTTTGTTCACTGTTGTGTCTCCAGAGCATAGTACATGATCAGTATAATTGTCGAGTGAATGAACAACTACATGATTGTGTAGTTGGCAGGGGAGTTTTTCCTCATTTGCAGAAATATGGATTCAGATCCTTGGGATTATTGTAAATGAGCTGTGAGTACGAGGCATCCTTAATTATGACTTTAAGTGTGCTTCTCGTAGAAACAATATCATATATATTAATTATATAGGTTAATAGCCTTATGTGAGACCTGTGACCTAATAAAAGTGTTTTATTATAGGGATATGATTTCTAAGGTTCAGATAGGTTAGTTACAAATAATTTGGGAGTGCTACCTTTTCATAAGTTAACTGCCTCAAGTCATGTTGTCCAAATCAGTTGATGATAAATTGTTGTATAAAGAATATACACCCTTAAAATTACGTGTTTGACAGAGCCTAGTGTTGCTGAATCTCTAACATGACACAGTATAACCTTGAAGTTCAAATACTGCACAGTTTTCTTCAAAAGCCAGAACAAGTTTATTCTGGGAGGCATCATTCATTACTTCTTTTTTACAGACAAAACCCAACAAGCAGTTCCTAGAATTGTAATTATGCTGTTTACCAATCAGTGATTTAAAAAGTAAACTCAGAGCACTCCCTAAATAAAAACTCATTATCACTATTATGACTAACTTCTATTATCACTATTGTTTCACTAAAAAGAGAATTCTCGGGGAACTCAGGTGACTTAGTGGGTTAAGCGTCTGACTCGTGGTTTCAGCTCAGGTCATGATCTTGGATTGTGAGATCAAGCCCTGAATCAGTAAGAAGTCTGCTTGAGATTCTCTTTCTCCCTCTTTCTCTGCCCCCCCCCCCACTTACTCTCTTTAATATAAATAAATCTTTTTTAAATTTAATACATAAAAATTCCAAAATAATAAGCATATAACCCCAAAAGGAAGAATATTTCATTAAATTGAAGAAATTTGTTTTATAGAAATACTTAGCACATTTTTTCTCACTTCCTTAAGAATTAGTAAAGTCTCTGTAATGTTCATTGGCTAACATTTGGGAATGAGGTGAAATTTGTGTCTTCATTTACAGACTGGAACATTTAACTTCTGTCCAGGGTTTTTCCAAATCGGCCATGTTCCCTCTGCCTTGAACACAATTTGGTTAAATTTGCCTAGGTCCGTATGTGAACAAGTAAACTAAATTAAAGCATAAGTGTTTTTCTAGAAAACTTACACTGCTATGATATTTACTATTATTTCTAACCCAGTAAGAATCTACTTGGTAGATTTAATCAAAACTGTGATAAGTTTATAGTTCATCTTTGAGGACTATACCAAATGAAATACTATTTAGAAGTGATTCTAAACCAAAATGTTACTTTTTTTTTTTTTTTTTTTTTTTGTAGAATAAAGCAGTCTGAACAGAATACAATCACACAGGACTAATATAAGGGTGCCTAGAGCATGTTAGGCCTGACTGAATAATTTTAACTGTAAGATTCTTATCTGAGATTTAATCATACCGCTAAGGCTGCAGCAAAATAGAATCTAAGTGAAACTTTAATCTGAGGATTTAATGAACTGTAGCCTCTCCTTTGAAGCCAGAGTACTGATGGTAATATTTGTTGCCCAATTCACCTACCCTATGTTTTCCCAAATTTCTAAATGCTCAGAACCGCATTCACATACACACACAGAGATACTTATAACCTAGTAGTATTAGATATAGAAAATACCCAGAAGATTATTCCAGGATTATATATGTCAATGCAGTAGAAATCCTAATAAAAACATTACATGTTAGAACTCTGTGGAAGAGTTTTCTGGGAATTCCTTAATATTTGAACTCATATTCTTGTCCCTGGACACATGATTTTGTTTCTAGTTCTAGATCTTAACTTTTCTCATGGATTATGATATCTGTACCCTTTTCACTTTGTTTTTGGTGCCTCCATTCATTGTCAATGAAATAAGATTTATCATAAATCTTTTTTTTATAGCAGTACTGTGTCCATTATAAATGGAGAAATGAAAGAGAAACTTCAAGCTGCTCATAAGTCAGATGGAGAAAATAAATTGTAAATATTAATTGAAAAAGATAATCACCCACCTATTATGTTCCAGTGACTGTATTTGGCATTGGAAATCAAATATGGGTGTCTTATCCCATTGAATGGGAATTCTGTGCACATAGATATTATCTAGGAAAACCTGGCCTATTAATGAGGCTCACTTGGTACATCTCTTGCTGAATATTTAATACGGTCACCTTTAAGGTATTTTAGCTGAGGAAAAAAAATGAGTTAAGGTGGTTTAAATAGAAAAAAAAAAAGTAACCCAGTCATTATTCATCTTCCATTAGAGGTACCTTTTCAAAACCAGGCTGCAGAAATCAAATTCAATTACTTAATATCAATATATAGCTTTTCTAGCTGTATATTTTTTATGGTTAGTGATTCTAACTTGGATAACATTTTATATTCTATTATTAAATACCAAAGCTCCTTTTTAAATCACTTTCTTCAAACAAAGATAGTCCAGACTTTTTTAAATGCTTAAAATTATGTATATTTCTATGTTTATCTAGTACTGGTTTATAAAACTCTGAAGAATATTAAATTTTTAAATATAATTTGCTAAAGACATAATTTTTCAGTTATGTAGAAAACATTAAACTGTTTATAATAGATTAGTGTAAATGTCTCCAAAGTAAAGTATTATCAACAAATGTATGTATGTAAATAGCTGGCAGGTTGTCAGTGACATCACTGACACCACTTACTGACATCACTGACACCATTTTATTTTTTTCATAGGCCTCTTTGTGGCAAAATTTTGTGATTGGGACAAGCGTGTATTTTATTAATTTTAAGCTCTACTTAGTTATGAATGGAATGTTTAACTATGGCAACTTTTCAGAATTATACATGCATTCATCTCATAAATATAAGTGTAGACTTTGTCGTTGAATGTGAGAAAAACATTAAACTAGCACATTTGGGGCATATTAGTTATTCTGTAAAAACCATTGCAGGAATGAACAGTGTCAGCAGTAAAGTTGTATGAAGCTGTAAAGTAACTACTTAGAGAAAAATCTTCAAGAGGTATTTCTACCTTCATGCTATGAGGTGGTTAACTCTCAAATATGGCTCTAAATTCTCCTGAGAAGTACACTGAGACCTTCAATTAAAGCAAAAAAAAAAAAGTGAATATAACTATGTATATTATATTCATATATATTATATATATTGGGAGAGGATTGGGGTGAGTGAAAGGGAATCTATGTTCCAGCATTCAAACTTTACATTTTGTGTAGCCCAACTAATTAGATCTTATCACAATAGAAATTTCAGATACCGTTATGTAACTTTAACATCTTATTTTACATGAAAAGAAGCTGGTTAGAGCAAGCCTCAACATCACATGAAATACAGTGTGCTTTTCTTTGCATGAATCATTGAAGTTTTTAAATGTTATGTTTTGACCGTTTAATAAAATTTTATAATCTTCTGAGACCTCCATGGGCTTGCCAACTGTCACTTACCAGTGATAATTAGGAACAGAAATACACAGATAAATGAAATTCACAGTGATTCAGGTAGCCTCTTTCCACTGGATTCAATTCTCTTTGGTATAAAACCTTTCCTGGAGCTGCCAGCTCTTAACAACATTTGACAGAATTCAGTTTAACCTTCTCTTTCTTTCCTTGCCATTCTTCTGGTGGGAGTTATTATTGAGAGGAATAAAATAGTGGCCAGAGCAAAAGGCTGGCAACATTTCAGGGTTGACATGCCAAGTGTTCTCTGACTAAATTGCTCCTAGAAAAAGGAGAGAGAAATAACTCACTTGAAAGTTCTTTCTGTTCCCCTGCTGTAGATCCCAGCACATCACTGAGTAAAGCAGTGAGAGTAAATCAAATGGCTGTTTTTATTTTCATGCATTTATTCTTTTATTCACTTTTCCATTCTTTCATTCTTATGTACATTCACTCAATAAATATGTATTAAGTTTGTACAACTCTCCTGGCATAATTCTAAACATTGGGGATACACAAACAATTGACAACAGGTTTCTTTGTCATTGAGTGAATCTATTGGAGGATGTAGATATGTAAACTGACAATAGAATATAAATTAGGTACTACAAAAATGTATCACAGGGAGTGGCCAGAATTTAAGACATTATTTCATGGCATTCCAGTAAGTAGCTACAACAAAGCAATTAACAGTCAACACCATAACTAGTATTTCCCAAAATATGTGCTGTGGAGCATTCAGCAAAATGCTCATATGTGTTATGAATAAATGAGTTCTCTGGCAACGCAAGTGTAGAAAATAGTAAATATATAAAACTTGATGGTATACTTTACTGCATAGCTTTACTATACAGATATGTATACTATGAAATTATATATGTGCATAGAGTTCTCAAAGCTTTTGATTTTAATATCTTAAACCGGAATACACTAGGAAGAGCTCTGTCTTGTTAAAAAAAATTGTTTTTACTTACTTGAAAAGATGTATGCACCCCTGTGTTTACAGCAGCATAATTTATAATATCCAAGATATGGAAGCAGCCCAAGTGTCCATTGACAGGTGAATGGATAAAGAAGAAATTGTGTATCTATCTATCTATCTATCTATCTATCTATCTATCTATCTATCTATCATCTATCTATCTATCTACACATATAATTGTATATATATGTGTATGGCTGATATATATATATATATATATATATATATATATCAGCCATAGAAAAGAATGAAATCTTGCCATTTGCAGCAACATGGATGAATTTAGAGGGTATACTGCTAAGTGAAATAAGTCAGTAAAAAACGACAGATTATTATATGATTTCACTCATATGTGGAATTTAAGAAACAAAAGGAATGAACAAGGGAAAAAAATACAAACAAAAAATAAACATAACTATAGAGAACAAACTGATGGTTTCCAGAAGAGAGGTAAGTGAGGGGATGGGTGAAATAGGTGATGAGGATTAAGAGAATACTTATTGTAATGAGCATTTAGTAATGTGTAGAATTGTTGAATCACTATTTGTGCACCTGAAACTAGTATAACAATGTATATTAATTATACTAGAATTAAAATATAAATACATAAAAATTAAGAACATTAATTTTCTATGAAATATTTAGTGGGATTCTAGTTGAATAGAAAGTACTTTGAGTGATAGTACTTTAATAACTACTTTAGCTTTAATATTTAAAGAGAAACAAAAATAACGTACAGAATAGGATTTTGGGAATAAAAAAAATATAGCTGTGTCTTGAAAAGAATACCAGAGAATGAATTTCTTTATTCCATTTATTAGTTTGCCTAGGAATGACTATTTTCACGTAAACTCTATGTTTTCCTTTGGGGGACATCATGGTGTAGTGACTTAAAACATGAACTTTGAAGTCAAAGACCTCTGAATTCCAAATGTTATTATATTGTTCACTAATTATGTAACATTTTCCCCTGATCTTTCATTCTCTGTTTCTCTCTCTCTCTCTCTCTCTTGTGCATGCATGTATTAAGTTTTATACGGATTCATAACCTATGTAGGTTTATATACTCACCACCTTTACAATACTAAACAGAGACAGTACCACCAAGATCTCTCATATTGCCCATTTGTGACCACATTCATGTGTCTCCTGCTCCTTCATGTCCCTGTCCCTATGCTCTGGCAACCACTCAGCTCTCTTCTCCACTTCTAAAATCTTATTTCAAAAATACTATATAAATGAATTTATCAAGCATTTAACATTTTGAGATTGAGTTTTCTCGCTTAGTTTAATTCCTTGGAGATTAATTCAAGTTGTTGTTTGTATCAATAGTTTGTTTCTTTATACTGCTGAGTAGTATTCCACTGTATACTTGTACCATAGTTTGTTTATCCATTCAACCACTGAAAGTCATCTAGGCTGATTCTAATTTTAGAGGTATTAAAAAATAAATATTCTGTGGACATGCACATGCAGATATTTGTGTGAACATGCTTTCATTTACCTAGGACCAGTGTGGAAGAATGAACTTGCTACATTGCATGTTTAGCTTTATAAGAAACTGCTTGTTTTACAGAGTGTTGTACTATTTTACATTCTCACAATGTATAAGCAATTCAGTTTCTCTGCATCCTCAACAACATTTATGGTTTCATACACGCACAAAAATTAATACATTTCAGGTAGGTGTGTAGTGATATCTCAATATGGTTTTAATTTAAATTTCCTTGATATTTTAGTGACATTCAACATCTTTTCATGTATTTACTTGCTATCTGTGCACCCTATGCAGTAACATGTCTGTTCATGGCTTGTCTATTTTTTAATTGGATCATTTATTTTTTATTGGCAGCTTTTGAATCAGTTGCTAGATACAGAATTCTCTGCAGACAGCTTTTTTTTTTTCATTCAGCATTTTGAATACATCATTCCATTCTCTTCTGGCCTGCCTTGTTTTTGCTGAGAAGTCAGCTGATTATTATATTTCTGTTCTCTACTTGATGAGAGGTTTTCCCCTTTGCAGCTTTCAAATTTTTTTTTAAGTTTTTTTTTTTTTTTTTTTTTTTTTTTTATGAGAGAGAGAGAGTGCATGCACGGGGAGAAGGGACAGAAGGAGAGTGAGAGAGAGAATCTCAAGCAGACTCCCCGCTGAGCATGGAGTCTGACACGGGGCTTGATCTAACTATCCTGAGATCATGACATGATCTGAAATCAAGAGTTGGATGCTTAACCTACTGAGCTACCCAGGCACCCATCAATTTTTTTTTTTTTTTAATGTCTTGGCTCTCAGCAGTGTTACTATAATATGTCTAAGCATGGATCTTTGTGAATACACTCATTAGGTTCAGTGGGCATTTTGGATTTGCTCATCAATATTTTTCCTCAAATTTAGCAAAATCTTGATAAGTTATTCAAATACCATGTTTCTCATTCTATTCTCGCTTCTCTTTTGGGACTTTGATTACATATGTGTCAATATGCTTTATTTTGTTCTAGAGGTCTCTGAAGCTCTGTCAGGTTTTTTAGTAAATCTTTTTCTATGTTTCATATTAGATTCTTTTTATTGATCTATTCTCATAAATTTAGTGAATTTTTCTCTGTTAATTTATATTTTTATCACCATATGAGTATATGGATGTTGCAAAACATAACTTCTAGTATTGTTTTGTTTATTTTTTAGAGATTATTTATTTATTTATTTATTTATTTATTTATGTTTAAAGTATAGCTTTACTGATGAAAAAAAATCATTTCCTCTATCATGTTTTTGCAATTGTTACATAAAAGAATTAATGTTAACTCTTGTTCAATGATGTATAGTATGAATATAATACTTTTTATTCATTCTTATTGATGGCATGTATGTTGTTTCTAATGTTTGGCCAACAATGTTGGAGATAACATCTTGACATATGTATTTCTAGTCACATGTAAAAATTCTAGTTAAAAAAATAATAATTTGCCATATATTTCCAGGCAGCTCCCCAAATTTTGCTACTAATGTATACTCCCACCAGTAGCACAGAAGAGTTCCTGTGCCCAATAGCCCTTCTAAAACTTGATTCCATATCTGCTACTTTTCTCCTAATAAACACATACTTAAACGTTTAAATTTCTTCTATATTAAGTATAACTAACAAAAATTGGAATAGAGAAATATCAGCAAATTTCTTGAGATCTCCAGGAGCCCACTGAGCCATCTTTACTAGGATCTGTTAGTTATATACCATATAAAGTA
The DNA here is from genome assembly GCF_003254725.2 of Canis lupus dingo. NCBI lineage: Eukaryota > Metazoa > Chordata > Mammalia > Carnivora > Canidae > Canis > Canis lupus. Next base: position 56,787,568 of record NC_064255.1, on the reverse strand, counting down.
TTAGTTGTATAACACAAAAGAATAAATGGATGTCAGAGACAATTAACTCTTGTAATTATGAATATATTTTTTATCATATCAAAAGCTCTGTTTGTTCATCTACAAATACATATGGAAGTATCAAATAACATCTAACATTATTAGGCTAAAAAATTCTGTATTTCTGCAACATAACAAGCCTTATCTGTTATCTGTAACAGATTTACAATGTGTATTTACTCTATGTATATTTCCAATTACCAGAATATATTGGTGAAGGGGATTGTGTTGATAAGCAGAGAAAAAGACAATTAATAACTTGTTTAATTTTACAATTAACATCACACTACAAAATTAATATCATTATTCCCATTTATGGTTATTAACCTAAGAAAGAGACAATTGCTTGAGAGAGAAGAAACAATATATGAAACAAAGAGATATAAACAATATTTGAAGATAAGAAAAAAATGTAGGCAGAATCCAAGTAGAAAGAATAAACGTAAGATTATCTTCCCTACTGTTGCAATTCCACAAATACTGTAAGGTTTCGTATTTGCTTAGAATCCTTAGAAAAATCTATTTTCTAAGTTATTTCCAAATTACAATGATAATAAAATTCAGTAAAAAATATTTAGATTGAATTTATAGGTAAAAATAATTTCTATAAATGTTAGTTATCACTGTCTTCAGATAGAATTCTCTGTCACTTGCCATCAGGGAAATACAAATCAAAACCACAATGAGATCCCACCTCACACCAGTGAGAATGGGGAAAATTAACAAGGCAGGAAACCACAAATGTTGGAGAGGATGCGGAGAAAAGGGAACCCTCTTACACTGTTGGAGGGAATGTGACCTGGTGCAGCCACTCTGGAAAACTGTGTGGAGGTTCCTCAAACAGTTAAAAATAGACCTGCCCTACGACCCAGCAATTGCACTGTTGGGGATTTACCCCAAAGATACAGATGCAATGAAACTCTGGGACACCTGCACCCCGATGTTTATAGCAGCAATGGCCACAATAGCCAAGCTCTGGAAGGAGCCTCGGTGTCCTTCGAAAGATGAGTGGATAAAGAAGATGTGGTTTATGTATACAATGGAATATTACTCAGCTATTAGAAATGACAAATACCCACCATTTGCTTCAACGTGGATGGAACTGGAGGGTATTACGCTGAGTGAAGTAAGTCAATCGGAGAAGGACAAACATTATATGTTCTCATTCATTTGGGGAATATAAATAATAGTGAAAGGGAATATAAGGGAAGGGAGAAGAAATGTGTGGGAAATATCAGAAAGGGAGACAGAACGTAAAGACTGCTAACTCTGGGAAACGAACTAGGGGTGGTAGAAGGGGAGGAGGGCAGGGGGTGGGAGTGAATGGGTGACGGGCACTGGGGGTTATTCTGTATGTTGGTAAATTGAACACCAATAAAAAATAAATTAAAAAAAAGAATTCTCTGTTATAAAATTCCACAGTCTAATGGAGGTAAAAATTAAATTTGCATTAAACTAATGATCAAAAGCATGAAAAAATACACACTGATCTTGAAATTATCATTTTAGAACTATCACTAAACATTTTAAATGTCCATTTTAAGTTTTTGGAAGAAATGTGTAGTTTTACTCAAAGAGCTTTTTTTTTTTTTTTTTTTTTTTTTTTTTTTGAGATCCATGTCTTGGCCAGACAAGGCTCGAAAAATACAGGAGGAGGGATTTGCAATGGACCTAAAGCTGTTCCTTCTTTTAGTTGAAAGAGAGAAGTACAGGGACTCTGAAAAAATAAACGATTGAAGTTCCAGCTCCTGATGACCACACGCTAAATGTTAGGTGGCCTCATTTTCTACAGGATTTCATTAATACAACTGTGGCAAGTAGATGCAGTGGACTTTAGTCCATATTATGGCAATATAGTCACTTTTACTTGAATAAGCTCAAAGCTCCAATGTGGCTGTTTTCCAACAAAAAATGAGATGGAAATTTGTGTTGAATAGCCACTGATTACAAGAACATGATTAATGTGAAATATGGAATTGATTTATGGGCACTGTTGTCAAGGCCTACATCACAAGTGCAATATTATCTATTGAAAAATGAGGCCAGAGTAAATACTAGAGAGGACAGACAATATTATATTTTCTGGTATCTTTTATAGGCTGGATAAATAATCCAGAGTTGCAAATGGTTTACTGAAACTTTTTTTTCTTGCCAGAATGGGAAGGACATAATTGTATCTATTTTGCCTGAAACATTAAGTGCACCAAAGGTTAATATGCTTTATTTTCATTAAATTGAATCCCAAGTAAAATAGTTTTTTTCCCCCCTCATTTACGGAAACTTTCATATTGTTTTGAAATGAAAGCTTCTCCACAGAATTTGTAGCTATGTGTAAGAGGACAGTATTTATATTAAAGAGAGTAGTAATGTCACTCTGAAATTTTAAGTGTTATTGAGGTGATATACATTTAAATAACATTAGGAGAATCTTTTCTAACATCTCACAATGACTGTCAGGGAGGAATTTTTTACAGCATGTGTGTGACCACTGTGAAATCCTGAGACATAAGAGAAACATATGACTTTTTCGACCTTAAAAAGAGTAAATTTATACTCTTGTATGGAATTGAGATCACAATCATTTCTTGAGAAAGATAGACACTCACAGACTATGTAAATTTTTATTATAAAAACTTTTTTTGTTTCAGTACATGAAAGAGTATTAATATTCCAATGGTTTTACATATTATTAAATGTTGGATTGATCATCTCTTAATATAATATGCTAGAAAATATACAGTGGTAAGCTACTATAACTTAAGCAATGTAACAGATATGGAACTAAACTAAATTAGTTGTTTATAAGTCTATTTGGTTTTAGCTGCTATTAAAATTATAATTCAAAAAAATAAAATATAAAATTATAATTATAATTCATGGCAGAAAGTCACTGACATACTAGATAACATGTATCATATTTAATGGGATTGCTTTTTGAAAAACACTAATGAAATCATTTAAGAATTTAAATTTAAATTTTTATTCATTTGTTAATTCCAAGCATACTTATCCACTTAGCTCTTGCTACCTTTGAAACTATTGACCATTTGATAAGTTTGAATTTATTTCCCTAAGTGAATTTGTCAAGGGAAAAAGCCAGATTTTAAAACTTAAATATTTATAACCTGTTTTATCATTTTATGTGAAACTATTTTATAGTGAGTATGGAATAACAATAAATGCATAAGCAATTGTGATATAGACATTTTCTTTTCTGTTTTTAGATTAAGTTCATTATAATATTTACTAGGAATTACTGTTTTTTGCTAAAGTCATGAACTTCTCTGTGCATATTTTAGCTGATATGGGCCTTTTGATTTTCCCCATGTCCAATTCATTTCATCTGCATTTGGATAATTTTTTTTAACAAATAAAGACTTTGTTTTCTTTCTTTTCATTTATTTTCCTTTAAAAAAAATTGCTGACTGCAACACTCAAGAAAAAATAACTATAAATTGTTTTCCTAGGGCAAAAGAAATCTCCTCTTTGCCATTCATGTTTATTTAGTGTTGATTGTATATAGATGCTTGATTGTCTATGGTTCCCTGTGAAAATATTCATATAAACTTGAAAGTTTAATTTCTCTTTCTCAAGTGTTTTTGTTTCATGACTTGAATTTGAGCCCACAAATATTTGTACAATTCCACTGACAATAAAGTAATTGACTTCACCTTTATTATTCACAGAAAATTGAGTCATCTCTAGTAATATTTCTATACCATACTTGTCAATTTTAAGGATTTTTAAAAAGATTTGAAAGAAAGAGAGTGAGAGAGAATGAGTAAGCAGAGGGAGAGCGAGAAGCAAACTCCCCACTGAGTAGGGAGCCCAATTTGGCCTTAATCCTAGGATCTTGGGATCATGACCTGAGCAGAAGGCAGACACTTAACCAACTTAGCCACTCAGGTGCCCCTTAAAGATGTTTTAAGCAACTCAAATGCCTATCTGATGCAGTCTTTTTCCACTAACATATTATTGAAGAAATGGAACAAGATTGTTGATTCAAATTTTTTTTGTTGAAAGTTGATATATTTTGTCATATTTACTTTACTAAAGAACCATGACTATTAGAAAGATTGAATATATGAAGCAGAAACTTTATACTATGTATTTTATTACTTTTAAATAATTCTGTTCTTATGGTTATACGTAAAAACCAAGAACCTTCTGGAACTCAGTGGAACATGCATGGCCTTGATCCAAAAATTAGGAAACTGATCAAGGAGGGCTGAATGCTGTGATTCTACAACAATGGCCCACAATTTTATCTTTTGAAAACAAAATTACCTAGTTTATTAGATAATGAAAAGTTTTATCTCTTGTTGGTTAAAATGATCTCAAGCACTACTATGCTTTATGCGTTATAACTTTATTCTATTATAACTTTAACCACCTTTAATAGGAGAAAACAGGGACACCTGAGTAGCTCAGCAGTTGAGCGTCTGCCTTTGGCTTAGGGCGTGTCCTGGAGTCCCGGGATCGAGTCCCACATCAGGCTCCCTGCATGGAGCCTGCTTCTCCCTCTGCTTATGTCTCTGCCTCTCTCTCTGTCTCTCTGTGTCACTCATGAATAAACAAAATATTTAAAAAAAAATAGGAGAAAACAGTGTCAGAGAGTTTTGACCAGATATTAATTTGGCATTAATGAGTATATCAATCACTCTAAGCTTCAGTTTACTTATCTGCAAAATAATTTGGTTGTATTCTTTATGTTTATTCATGCACATAGTACCTAATAAGAATATTAATCTCAAATGAGGGTTGACTAGCTCTAGCTATAGACTACTTTTCCTGTACTATATTAGTTGTGAGGTTTTCACATCTCCCAGGATCACATTTGATTTATATAACAAAATGTCTTTCAAAGTATTATGATCCAAGGTGAAGTTTGCTCTTCTTGACTCAGTGCTTAAGCATTTGGGCGGCCACTAGATAGGCCGGCAGACTTGGAATTCATATTTGCACTCAACATGTACTAGTCATAATAATACAGTATTTCTTCGTGATGAGGAATGGCTTCTACTTGACAGTAACACACCAAAGGTAGTAATAATAAACAGATAAAAAAAAAGTTTGTCCTGATAATAACAGGATTCCTCCACCTTTTCTGCCATTAATCATGTTCCCAAGTCACTTAACTTTGAGGATTTTCAGGCTCAGTTTCTCTCAGAGCAAATGTCCTGGATTGAATGTCTTAAATTAAGACTGACTTTTCATGCACACAGACAAGTGAGATCAATTGTACATCCATCAGAAAGGAAAAACATAATAATTTTATGTAAGCATAGTAAGTCTTACAAAATGTTATGGGGAAGAGTATTAGTATTGTTTATCATGTACCTGGGGAAAACAAAAAAATAAGCAATTCATTTAGATCTTTATTTCAATGTATTTTACCCAATTTTAATCAGTATAGCAAAATCGAAAAAAAATAAGATGAAGTAATGAAGATCTTTGATTAGTTTGAAGATTCTGATTTTTTATACTGTATTTCATCTGGTTTTTACATAGCAAGAAGCTTCTAGAAATTCTAGACTTTAGGTAAACATATTATGGGGTGACAATTGGAATGTGTTGTTCATTGGTTAAAATGGTTAAAGTGCCTTACTTCAAATTTGAGCATATTGCCACACTATTTCCTGGGCATTTTCTAAGGTCATGGAGAAGTAGTGCTCTTTTAAAAACAGCAGTTAATTAGTAATTTGAAATCAGGACATCCTCAATGAAATTAGGAAATATACAGTATACACAGATAACAAGCACACACATACGCACACACTGCAGATCATAATAAATGACATCTAAAAGTATTTTAAATATAATGGGAAGCCCAGAATTAATTTTTTGGAGCATTTCAAAGGCATTATACGAAATATTGTAACATAAAGGATAATGGGCAGTTATCCATATATTCAAAGAAGCATTTATGTGGTAAACAAGGTCTTGCTACAAAGTTATGCTTTGGGCATATCACAGTAAAAGTGAAAATAATTGATTCTTAGCTATATTTTTATATCTCTCTGCCAAAAAAAAATCACTAAGATAGTCCTAATGTTATTTGACTGAAATATGAAATAAAGTGCAGTGTCACTGACTCATATGATATATTCTGGGCTTTTACTCTGAATAGTGAAGAAGATTAGTGAGTGAAAAGTGAAAAGAATATTTTTAAGTATATCATAGAAAAAAATAACATTTAAACTAAGCTATAAGTTAAAACTGTTAAAATATAATGCTAATGAAAAATAGTTCCATAGGTTAATACACAAAAGTGAAAGCCAAACAATTGTAGTCCAATTGAATTATTGGACTAAGAGAAAATGTCTTAAATGCTTACAGCTTTTAAAAAAATATTTTATTTATTTATTCATGAGAGAGAGAGAGAGAGGCAGAGACACAGGCAGAGGGAGAAGCAGGCTATATGCAGGGAGCCTGACGTGGGACTCAATCCCCTATCTCCAGGATCAGGCTCTGGGCTGAAGGTGGTGCTAAACTGCTGAGCCACCTGGGCTGCCCTGCTTACAGCTTTTTATTGAAGACTAATTTAAAAGACCCATGAATTTATAAACTCTCCTTTTCAAATTTATGAAATTCAGACAGGTTACACAGAACAAAATTTATCTTTGTGTGAAACAACCCAAAAGACAAATCATACAATTGTTTATTTACCATGATTGAATTATTTCATATTTTGAATTGGCAGATCTCTGCACTAAGGAGGAATGTGTATATATTTGATATTAATTCAGTCATACAAAATATAAAAGTGCCCTAATCTGTGCCCTTGTGCTGTCAGACTCTGAGATACAGTAGAGAATAAGAAATCATGTCTCTACTCTCATATCTGTGATTCAGAGTATTAAAAAATATATATGTGTATATATATATATAGAGAGAGAGAGAGAGAAAGGAGGGGGAGAAGGAAAGAAAGAGAAATGGGAAGGGGGGAAGGAGAAAGGAAGGAAAGAAGGGAAGCAAGGAAGTTAGGAAAGAAGGAAGGAAAAGAAAGAAAGAAGAAAAGTTTAGTGAGGTGATGCCAAAAAAAAAAAAAGTGAATTTTGTTTTGACAGAGTGGGGTAGCAGTTGATGGCAGTGAATCAAGGAATCCCACACACATATACATCAAGGACAGAGATGTGCCAACAAGAAGACAGAGGTAGACAGAGGCAGAGGGGACGCTCAGATGGAAAAAGGGTGGTCCTCTGAGAGTTTGGAATTTTGTCAGGTATTCAACTTCCTCATTTCTAAAATGAATGGTAGGGCCAGATCTTTTAAGACCCCTTCTAATATTTTATACTGGACATTAAATGACTGGAATAGAGGGTTTGAGTTATGGGTAGTTCTGCTTTGTATGGGAAAGGTTGGTAACTCTAACATTTGTATGTTTATCATGATTCACACATGTTTATGAAAATAAGTCCTTTTTTGTTTGCCACAACTCTCATGACTGTAGCTGGCTTGAGATACCTGGTCAGGCATAGGATTTGAATCCAACTGACTTAGAGTTTTCAGTGCCCATCAGGCAAAGGAACTAGCCCAAGCTGACTGTGTAAAACCAGTTCTTTAATCTTAAAGTAATAGGAGTAAGGAGGAAAGAAACGTAGCGAAAAGCACGGGCTCAGAGGGTGGACCTTGAGGAGTGGCTAGACTTGCATTCAGTGTCCACCTTTTCAAAATGCCTTCAAAATGCCCAGGTATGGGATCCCTGGGTAGCGCAGGGGTTTGGCACCTGCCTTTGGCCCAGGGCACGATCCTGGAGACCCGGGATCGAATCCCACATCGGGCTCCCGGTGCATGGAGCCTGCTTCTCCCTCTGCCTATGTCTCTGCCTCTCTCTCTCTCTCTCTCTGTGTGACTATCATGAAAAAAAAAAAATGCCCAGGTACGTTGCTTGCAGTAATAAAGGAACAGCAAATACTTTTATTAAACCATGGGATCGGGACTCCTGGGTAGCTTAGTGGTTGAGTGTCTGCCTTTGACTCAGGGTGTGATTCTGGAGTTCTGGGATCAAGTTCTGCATCAGGCTACTCACAGGGAGTCTGCTTCTCCCTCTGCCTATGTCTCTGCCTCTCTCACTCTCTCTGTCTCTCATGAATAAATAAATAACATCTTTAAGAAAATAAAAATAATAAACCATGGGATCATAGGAAACCCAACAAAATTGAACCAAAAATGTTGTGTTTTCAATTTGTGGGCTTCATTATATGGCTATAATTTCCTTAACATGACATTTGCAAAGATGTACCTGCCACATTCTTAAATTTTTGGTATTCTTTCTTTTTATCCCCTTTGTTTCTTCTACATCAGTATTATCTTTGCTGAGGACATCAAGATGCACACTTTGTATTAAAAAGGAAGAAAACTTGGAAGAATTCAAAGTTTTAGTTCAACTAGCAAATCCAAAATAGATGATTTTTTTCGTCTATTTCTTAGCATATTCATCTACATAGCAGCAGATATTTATGGGAAATTGTATGTATTTTCTAGTTGATTCTCTGAATGGCTTATGGCTATAATTATTTAAATTAAAGTATTTCTGTTCATTCATTAAAAACAGAAAATGTGAGCCTTCATTTATATTTTGGACACTTGAAAAGAAAAATAAATAAAATCCCACCATGATGGATTCTAACATCAAAGAAAATTATAGTTTTTCTCTTCTTAATTGAGAATATTCAGAGAAGTAAGATGCTTACGCACATACTTTGAAATTATCACCTGAAGCAGTAACTATTAAGCTGTCTTGTTGAGTGCTGCTTGGCTTGCATTTTTAATAATATTTGTGGTACCTTGGACTTTGTACAGACAAAGACTGTGAATTGCTTGCCTTATAATCTTGGAAGATGCTGTTGCTCTGATTCATTTTACTTGTCTGAGTCCTCTACTTGCTAGCAGTGTCCTATTGGAATATATGATGCAGAGATAGTTTTTGCATAAATTATTTAAGGGCAAGGATTTGAAATTCTGTTTGTGTTTTGTATTGGAAGATATAAAATAGTCTAAAACAGAGATAATGTAGCATTTTAATTTTGTTTTCCTAGAGAAGAAATTTTTGATGTTTTTCCATTTTACTAATTCAAAGAATATATATTTAACTTTGATATGTGAAGTTACTTGTATGATTTTCATTTGGTTAGTTGAGGTATTCTTTTGCATGAAATATTAATAATGGCATTCAGTAATATAATAAAGAGATTGATAGCTGGATCACTTCAGGAAGATAATGTAAATAGTTTAGTGACGGACTGCTGAAAAAGAAAGCTGTTTTGGAAATCTGAAGCTAAGTAGAGTTTATGTACATTTTGAGGGAAGACAAAAGTGAGATTAAATGAAAGAACTAAGGCTTCACATAACACCACGATGTGAAAGTGGTTCAGATAAAATCTTGATGTCTCTCTCTCTTGTGAATTTCAGGAGCTCAGCAGTTTTCTCTCATTAGCACCTTTTACTTATGTCTGTCTGATGGCAGCTAGAATTTTGAGAGGGACCATCTGAGGTACACGATTTATGTGTGTCCCTTGTGACTCCACATTTTTCACATCTCTGTCAGTTGAACAGAACCAAGAAACAATGCTCTATTTAATTTCATGTCTAAAGAGATGAAGTTCTATGAAGTTTATTATAATATTTAATGTCTGAAATCACATTCTGGATTTATTGAAAGCCAGTGTGATTTCATTGCTCTGTTTCAGGGTCTTTTTTAAAGATTTAAAACAAAAATATATATAGTTTTATGCACGCAGATTCTATACAAATTTAAACAACTTCTTAAATTATAATAATAATGTTTTTATGGAGAATAAGAAATTTGGTTCTTTGCTGTTCAGAAAATGATTATGGTTACATCACAGTATTAAGACTGAAATATTTTATTGGGTAAGAGATCGGTTTATTTTTTTTTTTTAAAGATTTTACTTATTTATTCATGAGAGAGAGAGACTGAGAGAGAGAGGCAGACACAAAGGCAGAAGGAGAAGCAGGCTTCATGCAGGGAGCCTGACATGGGACTCAATCCCAGGATCACACCCTGGAGTGAAGGCGGCGCTAAACTGCTGAGCCACCCAGGCTGCCCAAGAGATTGGTTTGGATCTCTTTGACCTAATACTTTGGCAGCTACATAAATCATACTAATTTTTTTCTGTATCTTGTATATATTCAGAACTCTTAAGGTCATTACACATAAAATAACATGTTGGTTAAAATAATTAATGCATTCCCAGAATATAACAAAAACTCAGTATTCAAAATGACAAGGCTTTTTCATATATACTTTTTATCCCTATTTTATATCTGTCTCTTAGTTTATGCTTCATTGATAAATCTATGAATAAACATTTAGCTATCCCATTTGCAAAAGAATCCTAAATAGGTTGAGTCAATGAAATAAGCATCTACTATTAGTTTTAAACTAATGAAATTTCTTTCAAGCATTATTATAGTGATGAGTTATTTATAATAGGACACAATAAAATAAATGTGGATTCAAGTTACATTTTTCTACCTTCTTTTCCACATTTATTGCTTTTTTTTTTTTTTTTTTTTTTTATGATAGTCACAGAGAGAGAAAGAGAGAGAGGCAGAGACACAGGCAGAGGGAGAAGCAGGCTCCATGCACCGGGAGCCCGACGTGGGACTCGATCCCAGGTCTCCAGGATCGCGCCCTGGGCCAAAGGCAGGCGCCAAACCGCTGCGCCACCCAGGGATCCCCATTTATTGCTTTTTATTCACTGTTATCTTTTAAAAAATGTACTGCCTTTTTCTGTCACTCTTTATCTACTCTGTTAGTTTACATACTTAAAAATCTTTCAAATATACGTACTTTCCTTTCAGTTCTCCTTCTTGATAACAGCACTCACATTCTATTTACTTTTGCCTTTTCTATGGAACATATGCCTTTTTTCTTTTTTTCCACTCAAATTCATATGCATTAACTTTTGAGTTAGCGCAGACAATGAACAATGTGCTATTAATTTACCTAATTTAAAAAGGTATTTAATAAAAAGTTATCATCGTAGAATTCCTTCCCCCAATACCGCAGATTAAGGCTGCAAAAATTTCTACATATGAAATAGTTTTTGATACTTTTTGCTAGTTATTTTCTAAATATTAAAAATTGTCTATTTTATGTATACAGTGGGAAGAGATTGGTGAAGTTGATGAAAATTATGCCCCTATCCACACATACCAAGTATGCAAAGTTATGGAGCAGAATCAGAATAACTGGCTTTTGACCAGTTGGATTTCCAATGAAGGTGCTTCCAGAATCTTTATAGAACTCAAGTTTACTCTGCGGGACTGCAACAGCCTTCCTGGAGGACTGGGAACCTGTAAGGAAACCTTTAACATGTATTACTTTGAGTCAGATGATGAGAACGGGAGAAACATCAAGGAAAATCAGTACATCAAAATTGATACCATTGCTGCCGATGAAAGCTTTACAGAGCTTGATCTTGGTGACCGGGTTATGAAACTGAATACAGAGGTCAGAGATGTAGGACCTCTAAGCAAAAAGGGATTTTATCTTGCTTTTCAAGATGTTGGTGCTTGCATTGCTCTGGTTTCTGTGCGTGTATACTATAAAAAATGTCCTTCTGTGGTACGACACTTGGCTGTGTTCCCTGACACAATCACTGGAGCTGATTCTTCGCAGTTGCTTGAAGTGTCGGGCTCCTGTGTCAACCATTCTGTGACAGATGAACCACCCAAAATGCACTGCAGTGCTGAAGGGGAGTGGCTGGTGCCCATCGGGAAATGCATGTGCAAGGCAGGATATGAAGAGAAAAATGGCACCTGTCAAGGTAAGAATTTGCCTGCAGACTGGCAGGTGCTGTCTGCTTCAGCTAGATCATATATATGTATTTTCTCCAATGATTATGAGCAGATGACCTTTTACTTTGCTAATTTATGGAGATTATTTCTCTTGAAGTTTGATTTCTCTCAGAATTTTAAAGTTTCTGGCAACAATTTAAGATTTAATGTAATATTTTGCTGAATATATATAATTAACACTCAGAAAGTCTTACTTGCAGTGTAGTATTTCATATTCATTTTGTTTTCAGAAGTTTTATTTTTGAGCAACTCAACCCAAAGGATTTTTTGATTGTATGAGTATTGTCTGCTACTCTACTGCTATTTTCTCCCCATGAAGAGAAAATAGTACCCTTACCTTGCTGCATAAAATTCAAATGCAAACACTAGATGAGACTTGTTTGGCATGCTTTTAACTGCCTTTAAAAGATTCCTCAGAAATAAGTTTGACCGTATAAACTCCATATGATAATATTTGTCAGCTAACAGCACTTAGTTTACTGTATTGTTTACATATAATTCCTATTGGATGTTTGTTTTTAAATAAAATACGTAGCACTCAAAAGAATAACTTTTGGAGATAGAGCCAATACAAAAAAAATTATTTCAAAAAAATTTACACATGGGGATTTTTTTTCCTGTTTTAATTTTTCTTTTAAATTGAAACTTGAAATGGGTGACGGGCACTGGGGGTTATTCTGTATGTTAGTAAATTGAACACCAATAAAAAATAAATTAAAAAAAATAAATAAATAAATTGAAACTTGATCATGTATACTTCCCTCTTCATCATGTATCCTTCCCTCTGCATTTGAAAATATCCTCATTTTGCCCACAGTGTGGTGAGTTAAATTTAGATATTTAACAATGGCTTTTTGGAATAGGTTAGCACTTTATGTCAAAGTAAAGAACAGCTTATGTGGAAGAAAACATTTTTACTTAAAAAAATTCATTCGTCCTTGTAAACCTTCATTTGTTTTCACCATGCTGTGCACAGGCTAAATAGATAATGAGAGTTACTGTTAACTGAAGAGAAAACTAAATGCTGAAAAGTACCCTAATCCAACCTGGTAGCTTCAGGTGCATTTTTCCCCCTAAATCCACTATATAATGTGAATCAAACTTGCTCAAGTTTGTTCAGGCCTGAGTGTAGATTGATTATAGAACCAGGGAATCAAAACTGGGGAAATGATCAGTAAAAAATAGTGACTTTGCTGAATTATTTCTCTCTAGAAATACATTGCACCATCTTTAAAGTTCTTATTTTGTCTTCCTACAATATCCTCTACAATTAAGGTTATCGTTATCTTTTTATGTAGTCTACAACTCTCTATACCTTTGTATATGTATATACATATATATGAAATTTTATTAAATCAAACATGTTTTGTAAATAATTTTAAACTTTTCAGGAAAATGAATTATCTTTTATTTGGGATTGGATATAAGGAAAGTTCTAACTAACATTATCTTAATTTGTCTTCTTGAACTGTCCTTTTAGTGTAAGATGATGACATATATAATTATAGAATCAGAAACAGGAGATTATATAATCTGTTGAATTCATTTCATTATTTTGTCTAAAATATTTGCAATATAAATCTTACTGTTAAAAATTTTGTTTACTAGTATTATAAAACAATTGTTCTATTTGATTATTTGTTTATGTCACTTTAGAGGATGGTATATGGGCCCTTTAGGTCAGATCACAATGACCTTTGCCTTCATCCAAATGGACAGATAGTCCTCTGTATGTTTAGAGGATATTTTTTTATTGTTACCAGGATTAAAGGATTCTGTATATGCTTATTCTGAAAGTGTTTTAGAGAAGTAGGTTTTTTGACAGAATGTTTCTTAGTCTGGGCACTCAGTGGGTATCTTTCTCTTCTCATACTTTCAATAATTGAAGAGTAGAAACCTAACTGGAAGACAGTGGAGTGAACTAGAGAGATTACATTGTAGAAAACTTCACTTAGCTGGACTGTCTAAATTCATTCATTACCCCATCCTGCTAGTAAGAATAAATAAATGTTGTGGGGTCATGAAGGCTATGAGATTCACAGTCCCAGAGGGTATTCCACACAATGTAGTCCATATAAATGGTGCCTCTTTTTTTTTCCCAAAAATACAGATGGTATGTGGCCACTCTATGAGGAATTTCAAATGTTTATTCTAGAAATAATTTACATCATTGAATGAATAAATAAATATTGAAAGTCTTGTTTTGGACAATTAAGGTATCAACGATATTCCCCAGGCACTTATATCTACGTGTAATATGAAGATGCAGATGAAATATTTGTGTTCTGTGTGTATCATAAACAAGTCAACCGTAACTTTAAATCACTCTGTGGTCTTAACATACTATCCCCAAACTGTTAAGTGAGGATCTTGTTGTTTTTAAACTAGAAATCTAGGAATCATCCTTAACATCTCTTCCTACTCACTACCTGGTTTCTACCTGTCACAAAATATTCATAGATATTACCACTAGGCCGTCTCTTAAACTCATCCACTTTTCTCTATTTCTTTTCCTCCAATCTATAAGCATATCTTACTGGAACTTTACTTTCAAATATAATGAAAGATTTGATATAATAATATTTTGATTTTTGAGGCATGTGAATGTATCGCCTCTACAAAAACACAAATCTGGTTGTCTCACACACCCATCCTTCTCTGTCCCCACTTTACCCCCACCTCAAACTTTAAATACATCAATGATTTCTTTTAAGATAAAAGTTTTTACAGTAGCTTAAGATCCTGCGTGATTTTGCTCCAGACACATCTTAAACTGTGCTTCCTCCTCTTCTCTCAGCCCTAGTCACACTGGCTTTCTTTCACTTTCTCATAAGCAATATGCCCACTTTCCCTGTGATTCTGTTCCTTTTCCTATGATTCTGTTCCATTGCCTGAAACATTCTTCTATTTCATACCTGATTAGCTCATACTAATCCTTCAGTTCTCTCTTCCAGCACCCCTTCTTCTGGGAAGCTATCCCTGACTCTTCAGATCAGGCCTCTCTATTATATACTTATATGTCTTCCCTTCATAGAACCATTTAGAGTTATGATTTTGCATCTTTTTGTTAATTTATTACTTGATTAATGATTCTCTTCACCCCCACTAGATCACACACTCCTTGATGGCCGGGGTGGTGAATGTTACCTTAAGAAACGAGAAAGAAATCAAAAGGCAAGAAGAGATGAAATGAATCTAAACAGAGAGTAGAATGGACAAAGTTATAAAAGAATATTGTGCTTTAAAATTGCAGTAGTCTTCCCTTATTGGAGGGGGTTACATTCTAAGATCCCCGGGGATGGATGAAATAGTACCAAACCCAATATATACTATAGCCTTTTTCCTATAGTAAAGTCTAATATATAAATGAGGCATGATAAGAGATTAACAACAAGGAATAATAAAATATAACAATTATAATAATATACTGCAATAAGGGTAATGTGAATGAGGTCTCTATTATACTCTTTCTCTCAAAATATCTTGTGCTCACCCTTCTTGTGATGATGCGAGGTCATAAAATGCCTACATGATGAGATGAAGTGAAGGGGATGACATAGGCACCGTGACCTATCATTTGGCTACTATTGAGCTTCTGACAATATGTCAGGAGCATCATCTGTTTCTGTTCTGCGATTGACTACAGGTAACTGAAACCACCGAAAACAGAAGAGTGGGTAAGGGAAAACTACTGTATTGATTTCTTTTTTACCTTTGTATTTATCTGTAGAAAGTTTGAGCACAAAATTGACAAATGTGTCTCTTAAACCAGTCATTTCTTAGTCCTAAGATTCTCAGGGCAAATACTCAGGTTCTTTGTGTTAAGCCATATATGGTTGGCATATGATGTATGAACTGTTATAGAGACTATCTTAGTAATTTAGACCTCAGAACATCACATCCTAAAATATATTTGTAATATATGCTTATTAGACATTTACATTTAATTACTGTTTCTTTGATAATCAAAATATGTTGGGATTTAATTACGGATATGACTATATAAAGAAGCTGAAGTTTGAGTCAATCCATTGTAGTGATTATCCTATGTTAATATTTGGTAAGTCTGTGCTAGGATTTGATCAGGTGTTGGTGTCAGATCATGCTCATGTGACTTGATGTAAGGCATGATGTACTTGACCCAAGGTCTTCTAGAGACTACATTCAGGATTCAGAATGCTAGGCAGCTCATTAACACGTGGCTTCAAACCCAGAAGACAATCAAATGATTCAGGAATCCCTGTCCATTTAGCAATTCATGATCTATCATCTTCACATCCCCTTATTTAACCCTTTAAGGGAAATTGACAACCTTTCCCATAATAACCTGGTTTTAATGAGGTAACAAAATACTCTGGTTCCCATTGTATTAACTTAAATTATAGAATGCATTTATTTTTCCAAGGCTTACTTATATGCTCAAATTTTCAACAATAAACTGTTTTAAGGATACGATTTATTTCTTTGAAATGTTATTATTTTCAGAAACTAATAATGTATTAAGTCCATTTATATAAGTATGTTTTCCTACTTGTTATTTCTTATTATTTCTGATAAAATCCGGGCAATTTTTTTTTCCCTTAAGAGTCATATGAATTTTTTTTGAATACGAAATTATTAGCAAAAACCCATTTTGGAAGTTTTTGCTTTTTATTGAAGTGAATATGTTTGACAGAAGTAATTGAGTTCACATGAATCAAATGTTGCCTGCTGAGTTCTCTTGTGATTATGTTGCTGACTTACTCAGATGCAAGGCAAGACCACTAATCTTCATCAGTTGCTAGTGGAATGAAGTAGTAATTTGAAATTACCCCTAGATAATTATAGTTTCACTTATATCAAATGGAGGAAAGAGATTTAGATTGTGGGTCACTGCCAAAACCAGTCAGAGTGAAGAAGGTATATAGTGCATGCTAAAATACAGGGTAAGTGAGGTTACATGCCAAGGGCTGTGGAGAAAAAGCACTTATTAATTGTCCAACTGGGAAATGATTGCATAGCAAGGAAAATGTAGCGAAAATACTGAGCTCAAGAAAAAGCCTTGATTCAGAAACAGTACAGATACTGCAGGGAGTAGTATGTCGATCATTCATACTTCTGGTGCATATTTATGTTTGAAACAAAATTGACTGGAAATGTAGTGTATTAGGTGCTTCTGTAATTATGCTTTGGAGAGCCTAGTTATTTTTAATTAGGCATATTACCAAAGAACATCAAAGGGGTTGAACTTTTGGTTCTATTTGGTATGCTCTTTTATGCAACAAAAGGAAACTAATCTTAATTTCAAGATTTTAACAAAAGATGGTAATTATGGAAGCACAAGGGTGTGTGTGTGTGTGTGTGTGTGTGTGTGTGTGTGTGTGATGCTTCTGAGGACCATTACCAAGACAATTAAGTGGTTAAATCGTTTCATCCATTTGCAGGTATTATATATGAGAATAATAGAATAGATTTTTTTTCTTTTTTACCCCTCAATGGTCTTGGATTAGTTTTGTTGCAGTTTTAGAGCATACCTTGTATTTATTTTTGATCTTGCTTTTTTTTTTTTTTCTTTCCTAAATCAAAGTTGCTCAGCACTGGTACTATTGATAATTTGGGCCACTGGTTACAATTGATATTTTTTTGTTGGGCAACAGGTTGGTCCTATTCTTTGTAGGATATTTAGCAGAATCCCTGGCCTCTGATCCACTAGATGCAGTAGGATATTCCACCCACCATTTTTTTTCCCACTCATCATTTTGATAGTCAAAAATGCCTCCATGGATTGTTAAATGTCCCTGGGGGCAAAATCATACCCAGTTGAGAACTGCTAATTGAAATATACTCCTTCTGTTCATATAAATAGGTGAGATGTGCTGTTAAAACTAAATATGTTTACAGACTGGTTACTTTTGCAAAAATGAATATTTTTCTTAAAATTCTGCAGAATGAAGGATTGTACATTCTGAAATGTGATTGATTTAACTTGAATATCATGGGTAATATGCTGCTTGTGAGAGGCGGCATACTCTAGTGGTTTGGGCACATAGATTCTGATCAGAATGCCTGAATTCCAGTCCTGCCTCTGCCATTTATCAGCTCTCTCTGTGCAAGTGATTGAAACTCAATTTCTTGCTTTCTTCATCTCGAAGTTATAGCAATGCTATGAAACATTATATGGAAATTACTTACTGCCTAACACTGTATTTATTCAATGAACATTATCTACTCTTTATATCTATCATTAAAATAAAATGTATTCCCAGGAGTATGTGCCTGTCTATTGTAAAATACAGGGTAGTTTCAGGTTAGAAAAATGCTTTCATTTTTTCAAAATAGATAGTATATTCTTGAACAGTATAATTTATCAAAGAATAATCCTACATTTGTCTTTAATGAGTGATCAAAATTGTGCATATATATTAGAACTGCCTTTATAAAGAAGATTTGCTCTCTGATTAGCTATTTCACTCATTCTCTAAGCTATGATTAAACTATATACTGTATTCCATGTGTACAATTTGTATATCCTAGGAATGCATACATATAGGTATACAAACATACATATAGACTCACATCTACAGTAATTTATGAGAGTTACTAATGGCAGTTTGAGTGTGCAAGTTTAGATAGGCAAAAATATATAGGTAAGAAGAAAACATTTCTCTGAAAAGTTCGGGGGAAGCTGTGAGGGAAGTGCTTTTAACAGGCAGAGGGAGCTTTCAGTGCAGAGATCCATTATATTAATCAATTCTGCATGTATCTCTTTACTTTCTACAATTATATTTTAAAGATGTATTTGAATATTAAAATTAGAGTAATAAAAAAGCTGCAAATTCCTGAAATTACCTGCTGAAAGTCTGTTCATATACATGTTATACTATCTTAAGGATGGAGAATTCCTAATAATATCTAAGTCAAACACAGGCATATCAAACATGAGACAATTCAGTAGTTTTGAGTAGCATGGTGGGTGGCTACTTGTGAATTACTACACTCATTGAAAGAATGAAATGTTTTTCTTTTTTAAGAATTTAATGTTTCATTGATCCAACAATGGCTAGTAATTTGTGAATCTTCTGTTATATGTACATAGCAAAACAAGGAGACTTATTAATGTATAGTGTTTACAGAGTGTTTAGAAGAACTAAATTACTAACTAAAACCCAACTACTGGTCTGTTTGTCTCCAAAGATTTTTGTTTTTGTTTGTTTTAATTTAAATTTACTTAATTTACATATAGTATATTATTAGTTTCAGAGGTAGAATGTAGTGATTCATCATTTGTATATAATACCCAGCGCTCATTACATCAAGTGCCCTACCTAATGCACATCACCCAGTTATGTCCTCTCCACTCTTCTCCCCTCCAGCAAACTTCAGTTTGTTTCCTGTAATTAAGAGTCTCTTAAGGTTTGTCTCCCTCTCTAAGTTTGTCTGATTTTATTCTTCCCTCTCTTCCCCCATGATCCTGTCTTGTTTGACTTCCACATATGAGTTAAATCATGATAATCGTCTTTCTATAATTGACTTCTTTCACTGAGTATAATATCCTCTAGCTTCATCCACGTGGTTGCAAATGGCAAGATTTCATTTTTTGATAGCTGAGTAATATTGCATTGTATACATATCCCACCTCTTCTTTATTCATTCATCTGTCAGTGGATATGGACTCTTTCCATAGTTTGGCTATTGTAGCCATTGCTGCTATAAACATTGGGGTGCAGGTACCCCTTAGGATCACTGTTTGTATCCTTTAGATTAATACTTAGAAGAGCAATTGCTGGATCTTAGGGTAGCTCTATTTTTAACTTTTTGAGGAACCTCCATCCTGTTTTCCAGAGTGGCTATACCAGCTTGCATTCCCACCAGCAGTGTAAGAGGGTTCCCTTTTCTCTGCAACCTTGCTAACATTTGTTGTTTCCTGGCTTGTTAATTTTTTAGCCATTCTGACTGGTATAAGGTGATAGCTCATTGTGCTTTTGATTTGTATTTCTCTGATGCCAAGTGATGTGGAGTATTTTTTCATGGGTTGTCTGTTGGCCATTTGTAGGTCTTCTTTGGAGAAATGTCTGTTCATGTCTTCTGCCCATTTTTTAATTGGATTATTTGTTTTCTGGGTGTTGAGTTTAATAAGTTCTTTGTGGATTTTGGATATTAGACCTTTAACTGATAAGACATTTGCAAGTGTCTTCTCCCATTCTATGTGTTGTCTTTTGCTTGTCAACTGTTTTCCTTTGTTGTACAAAAGCTTTTAGTTGTGATGAAGTAAAAATAGTTCATTTTTGCCTTTGTTTCCCTTGCAGGATAAAATTTTAATCTTGATTTGCACTTCTACTTTTTCACTCATAAGAGAAAGTATACTAGTGAAACTCTTGAGTCTCTCCATCCCACCCTTTCCCTCATCTCTCTATGCTATACCTCATATTTACAGTAATACTAATAACTACTTTGTGAATTAACTCTGGGTAGGTCTCTAACATGTTTTATTATGATGATGGCACCTTCTGTATTATTACTGTACAAATGAATTATAACATTAATGAATTAGAGCTTCATCATGATCATATGGATAGATAATTAATGATTATATTTATGCTCAAGTGGCTTATACTGCACAAAACACTCCTTGGTAATAAACATTTATTAAAATGAGAAGCACTGGATAGGATATTTTTATTATAATAAATTAATATAGAATGATAATTATTATAGAAATTAATGATACAGATCTTAGAAAGGCCATATCTTAATTGCTATATTCTGATTTGATTTAAAATCCATAATGTTTAATGTTCTAGGAAACCAAAGCATAATCCCTTTTGTTTTATTGTTTGCTTTTTTCTTATTATTTGGATAGCAGAAAAAGGACTTTCATGAAGTCTGATAACACCAATCCGTATAGCTGATAGTTTTGTGTACTGAGAACTTTAATGTTGAAAACTCAGAGTGTCTTTCAGCAAACATCTCAGTGTCTGCTCTCAGATTTTCAAGAGCCAAAAGTTGAAAAAAATAATTCAAATGAAAAGAAACAAGGCAGCCAAACCCTTTCATAAAGTAATTAAGTAAACTTAAAACATTAAAATTGCACTGTAAAATCACAAGGAGTTTTTGTGTGTAGTACTAATGACACTGAGGTATAAGGTGATGTAGGCCTCAGTTTGAATCTCACTCTTCCATTTCAAAAATATGTGACTGTGGACACCTGTGTGAAATATGAAGTAATATAATATGCACCTATAAAGCCTGCCTATAAGTACATACCAAATCTGCCTGTTTTGGGAGTGATATGGACCAGTGACATCAGCATGACCTCATAATTTTTAGAAGTGAGAAATCTCATTTCCTGCTCCAGAAAAACTGAGTCTGAATCTACGTTTTAGCTAGATCCCTTGGTGCTTTTTTACATGTCTTCAAGTTTGAGAAGCACTGATTTAAAGGACTCTTAAAGTGAGTACTCTTTTCTTTGTTTTATATATTTGGAAACTGAGGTACAGATAAATTAAGATCCTATAACTACATAGAACCGTATAACTATATAAGAAATATATTTTTTCTATTCGCTTTGGATATTTGTCAAGATATTTCACTATTCATATTGTTTTAGAACGATTATGCATTAATTATATCTTTATCTCCTCCAGATATTCCTGAATATAGTTTTGATATAGACTATAGTTGTATAACTTTTGACAGAATTAGATCTAATGATATTATTTTTTTTAATTTCTGCTAATTATATCTTGACTTAGGAATCCCATACTTGCTGTCTGTTCTTTCTACTATTAAAATAAATAGGCAATATTGGAAAATTAGGGGAAAAATCAAACTACAGCAAGTATAGGAAAGAAGTACAAATGGCACCCATGTCCTAATCACTCCAATTTAAGAATTACCTATTCATTTTTGGGAGGCTTGTCTTTTTTCATTGACCTGTAGGAGTTCCTCACATGATTTGGCATTTTCTTCTACTGATGAAGTATGATTGTGGCCAAGTTCTATCTAATTTTGCCATTCTCAAGAATTATAGTACAACACAGTAGTTTAAACCATATAATTACTGGATGTCCCCACCATAGATTCTGATTCCATTGTGTAGTACTGGACCAGGCTGTCATTTTTTTTTTTTTTTTAACTTCCCAGGTGATTGTTTTTGGTCCCCACCACCCAGGTGATTATAATGTGCAATCAGGATTGAGAAATATTGTAATAATTAGTGTTAAGATTTCATGACTTATAGTGGCTAGTGTAAATTTACACACCAAAATTTACCCGGGGAAAGCCACAGATTTTGATTCTTCAAGATTAATTTCTTTTCCCCATCAAGAAAGTCTTTTCCCCATCAAGAAGGTCATGCACACAGAAGCCTCTTTGGCTGTCCTAGTACACATGGGCAGTGTTTTATCCTCTGCTTTTTTGAGGATGTAGCTAGCCCTTCAAGGTTCTGGGTTTTCTGAAGGGCTCCCCACTTAATAAAAGACTATGACCTTTTTTCTTGTACCCTAGAGCATTAAAATCCAAGTCTCCTGGTTTCCCACAATCCATCTCACCCCACCTGGCCTGCACAGCAGCAGGATCAGCTCTAGCAGGCTGCACAGCAAAGCATGCGTTAGTCCCTTTTGTTTCTGCTCCGTGGACTACCCATCCCAGACTTTAAAAAAATACATATTACTTTTCTTATAACTACTCTACATTAAAATAAAACATAACAAATTAACCCGAACCTTCTGTTTAATTTGGCATTTCTAGTTGTTTGTAGTTGGATCATATTGAGGTTTTCTTTTACCCTTTAGATGTTTAGACTTGGGAATACAATTGTATATTTAACTTCAGATTATTCATTATATTACTGTACTTTGTACAGTATATAAACACAATTAATTAGAATGATTGATTTGTAGTTTGTAATCACATATAATATCGATAATTATCCTGAATTAAAAGCACTAATTCTTTTTAGGGCCATATATCTATTATAATTAGTATGTTAAATGTTTGGTGTTCTAGCTGTATAAATTTATTTAATGCACCTCCTATATGGAATAACCTTGAAAAATAGACTTAACCACTTTTAAGGATTGCATAGTATACTAGCTTTCTAACTAAATAAGAAGCAGCTTAACCTGTAGGTATCAATCTATCTAATTGATTTATTAAATATCTAGTTTATGCTCCTTACAGGAGAAAAGGCAAGTAGACTGTTTACCTAAACGGTATAATTTATTGCCTTTCAGTATCACTTATACATTAGTCTAGAAGGACATGCCAATTATTATAAAGTGAGAAGACATGGAACTAGTCCTGACATAGTTCTTTCTAAGTGTATCATTAATTAACTGTAACAATAAAAATATGAATCCTAACTATCCATGATCTCATAACTGGTTTTCATTACATGAAAAATGCTTTTGTGTCCTTTATTATTTCTGGATGTGGGTCACATCTTATCTCCTAGTATTTTATTCTCTTTGCTCTTAAATGTTTTGTCTGTGCTTAAGGCTGACCAGTAGGAATTCGTGTATAAGAACTGAAGTTATTTATTGATATGCTTTGATCTTTTCTGAACTTGAAGATATCCTGCCCATTTGAGTGCCATTAAAGTATAGTTTAAAAAAAAAAAAGGAAAGGAAAGGAAAAGAAGGAAAAGAATGAAGAGCCACAGTTTGGGGTAAGTAACAATTAGAGCAAATGATAATTTGACTGATGGATAACTCCATTTCTTTGATGGAATTGTTAGCAGGAATCAGACTTGGAGAATGCATGCTTCCAAAGTTCCTGCTGTGTGATTGTGAAGGAGAATAATAACACACTACTCCATATGCATAAGGACTTTGCCTCTGATGAATTCAAAGCATTTTGAAAAGATTCCACTAGGACATTTCCTAAATAATGGGAGGGACTAGCAGAATTTTGTTTTCCATTTTATGGATAGGAAAGTGATGTGATGTGATTGAGCTCACCTAGATTTTGTGTTCTCATGCTTCCCTTTCCAACACTATACCTCTAGTTTTATACCTTACCATCGAAAGGCAACATAATTACTAGTTCCTGTGAAGTTTTTCTGATACTCACCTACTCCCAGTATCTTCCAATGCTAAAAGCTTCTTTTTTTAGAACCAGACTGACCTGAATTATTTATTTATTTAAAATTCTCTCTAGAAGGTTTTGTGTGTCATCTGTTGTTGCTCTCTTGGTTGAAGCATGATTTAATATGTCAACCCTGGTTTGCTTAACTGGGCTTTGATTGTCTTCCATACTTTACTTAGGACTAGGCAGTCTCCTTTCAAGCATGTTGCTGCCCAGATAAATGAAATGTCACCACAGTGAGTACTCCTTGCTTTGTGACAGCAGTAGCTTTTTTTGACACAGTCAGTGGTTGCAGAGAGGGTTGGTAGGGGAATTTAAAAAGTAATAATAGAGCCAACTTAAGTCAAGTCCCGTTCAGGCCCACACAGACAGAAGCAATAGATAAATGCACTTAAACTTGGGGAAACTTCACTCTTCAGATGAAATGAAGTTAAATCCAAAATAGGAAGATTTTTCCACTATGGACAAGAGGAAAACATCTATGAGCAGTTTCTTGAAAATAATAGGGATAGCACTTTGTTTTTATTTTTTATTTTTTTAAAGATTTATTTATTTATTCATAAGAGAGAGAGAGAGAGAGGCATAGACACGGGCAGAGGGAGAAGCAGGCTCCATGCAGGGAGCCTGACGTGGGACTCGATTCCAGGTCTCCAGGATCACTCCCTGGATGGAAGGTGGCACTAAACCACTGAGCCACCGGGGCTCCCCAGCACTTTGTTTTTATAGTTTGATTTCTTCCATGCTTTGTTGTCAGTCCAGAGATGTTACTGCTCTCAGGACATAACATTAGAAACTAATCTACAGGAAAAAAAATTCTTCTTTACCATCTCCTGCAATAACGGTATTGTTTATGATTTCAAAACCTGGATTAGATTTTAAATATTGGAGGCTCATGAAGCTTAGTACCTGGCAAAAAGAAAATCCTCAATACATACTATTTAGCTTTGAAAGTTAAAAGCAATTTCAATGAGATAACCCTAGGCAAAGTTCTGAAGTTTGTTTTTTGTTTCTGTCATTTATTCTAACATGCATTGGTGTTGCTACTGCCCCCCAGGGATGGTGACCTATCCTCCTAGGACACATGGAATATTGGAAAGTGGGAATACTCTGTGCAGTACAGTCTGTATTCGTCAGCTACTCAGGTCAGGGCCTTATTTAAAGACTCAGGAGGTTTTTCGGTGTTTGTATGAGAAAGTAAGTGTGAAATTTTTTATCTCAATTTAAGGGGGAAATAAACTGGACTAACTGGACATGTTGTAAGTAGTTAAATAAATATTACAGGAATGGAGAGCCCATTAATAACCAACATTTTTCGGGGACTGAAGAAAGAAGAAAGTTGTCATTCAGGAAGATTCAGGAAGCACAGAGTTAGACAAATATCTGAGTTTTGAAAAAAAAAAAAAAAGTCTGATGAAGGTGAAAGTCTTAATTAAGGGCAACCTGTGTCTTCAATGAAAAGATTGGTCCGAGCATTTCCGTGATCAGATCTCAGGAGACCTTGTTATTTTCATCTGAAGTTAGAAGAGAATGGAATTAAAGTTGAGGGGAAAAGGACCTTGTTCCTAGAAAATATAAAAGTGGGCCAATGGGAATAGTTTGACTTTCAAGCGAGTGTCAAAACTAGAACTAGAAATAATAGGGATCCCAGGAAATAAGGCCTAAGATTCTGAACACTAGAATTGTCAGGATGTCTTAAATGGAATGATAAAGCATGAAGTAGGGTTGATATGATTGCAAAGATCTACTATGTTCCAATACTATTAAACATCTTATTCACAGTCTCTCTTGTTTTATGTTGACCACATCCTGTGAGCTTTAGTTTCCAGAGCAACTGAAACTCAGATTAATTTTATTAAGATCATTCAAACTAAAACTAGCACACTGACATTTGAATCCAAATGTGACTGTTCCAGAGTCTGTGTCTTTCCACTGTAATATGTGTTATCTATTACAATAATTAAGCTCCACTTAATTTTGTCACCTTGATTCAAATCCCACGTGTACTCATTCTATTGCCTGTGTCAGCTGCATTTTAGAAACAGTGGCACCCCAGAAAGACCTAGGAGCCACCATAGTCATCTGGAAGAGATTCCCTTCCCTAAATCAGACCTCAAACTGAGGAAATGGCAGGCGATTTGAGGTGGCTAGGAAAGAGAAGTAACAGGGTCAGAAGAATGGAAGACATAGAGCAAAGCAAGTCTGAGAGAGCAAAGAATGAGTGAGAAGAACACGTTACGATTCTGAGGTTTTTACCCTGAACAGTTTAAGTCCTATTTACACAAGTAAATAATCAAGGACCTAACTAGAACTTACACCATGTTTCTTATGCAAATATTCATATGGGAGGGGAAACATCAACTTTTAGAATAAACCCTATATACAGATATGTTTCAGAGAGAGTGTGGATCAGTGAGTAAAGCTCTCTTGATCTATTTCTGACTTAGATTTGTGCATTCTTGAGTACATAATTTTTTTTTTGCCTTGCTGGTCTTCTCCTATAAATAGAATAGGAAGCTTTTAAAAAAAAAAGGTTTAGTCTTTAGAATATTGAAGTGTTATTTTATCCAAGTTTTGTTTTGTTAGTTTTGCTTTGTTTGAGTATGTGGTATGGAAGAAAAAAAACTGGATTGTATAATATGAGTAAGAAGACTTCTCAGTGTTCAGGCTTAGAACACCAGCTGTGCCTCATGGACTTGGTTGGATCTTTAGATTTTCATCTTCACAATAAAGAAACTGAATGATTCTTCATCTACCACCAATCCTCATATCACACAGTTAGCAGGTATGAGGTTTCTGACTGAAAGAGACTTCCATTTTGAAGCATTTTCACGTCAGTCTTGATTGTGAGAAGTTGAAAAGGGACAAAACAAATTTAAAGAAAAAAGAAAGAAAGAAAGACAAAATGAGCAAACAGACCTTCATAAACAAAATAGTACAATTAAAATAATGTCATTTCTCTTTTGACTGATTTAAATTAAACAATCAGCCTGATTATAAAGGCAAACATCCTTATGCTCTAATGGATAAAACAGACCTATTGCAGGAGAAAAAGTTCATATTTATTTATTTTTAGACCCAGCTACATGCCAAATATATAGAAAACATTTCAACTCTGACAATAACCCTGCCATATATATATATATAATATATATAATATATATATAATATTTATAATACATATAATATGTATATTATTATGTCTATTTTATATTTGAGAAAATTAAAGCTGATACAGATTAAATATGATTTCCAAGAACTCTGAGTTAGTAGTTAACTTCAAATACACTTTTGTTTGGCTTCAATGTATATTAACTTTGAGAAAAAAAAAAACATACTGGCTTTCCTAAGTCACCAGAAGTTCCCACATTTTATTTTTTAATTGAAAAAGAGAGGAAACTTGATTATTAGAGTTATGTGGGGAAGAAAGGACAAATGTGAAGATGATTGTAGCACTGATGGAGAAAAATAATAACTGTCACTTATTTTAATAATAACTGCTATTTGATTTCAAATTGGTCACATTCAAAGCCCAATATTTATTTGGTAATAATTATAGTAAAAGATATAAACAAAACTAGTTCTACTTAGATATAATACTAAGAGAATTGTGATACTAAAAGAATTGTAACCAAAATCAGGATTTTATACTTATTATATAACTTGTATATGAGATTTACTTTTGGTGGAAAAATATTAAATCAGTGCTTTTACAAGTATAAAACACTGATAATGTATGACCACCTTGAAAGTACAAAAGATGTATTTTCATATGATCTGATATCTATCTAATCAAACATTATTAATATGTTAATGATACTCTCTCATTGTTTACATCATGAAAATAATCTAGTAACTGAAGAAATATGACTGGAAACAAATTCCCTCAGAATATAACATCCTACCATCTTTCTGTCTTACTCCTTCTTTCCCTTCGTCTCTCCTTTCCTCTTTTCTGTCTTTGTTTTTGGGAACACAATTTTCATGTTCCAAAGATGATAAATTTCAGATTTGTCGTGTATCTGAAGTTAAAAAAAAATGCTTGAGTTCTTTCCTTTTCTCAGTTTTAGAATTATAAATATTACTTAGCCTTACATAGTAAGGTTTAAAAAGGAAGAGAAACAAGTCCATGTCTGCTATAGAAAAATATATGTTTTTTTCTCTATTTTGTCCAATCACTTTCATGTTTATAACAGAATTCTTAAATGCTTTTTAGAACTTGTAGATTTATAACAGCTAATTACAACAAAGTGTTCCATATTTCCTGTATGGAAAAGATAGACCCAAACCAAATATAACTGGTTTCCATTAAACCTCACATTTCTCTGTTTTTGCCAAAGAAGTCTCACTTGATTTCGTCTCAGAGACAAAAAGATTTGACTTTTTACTTATATTCTGTCATTTTAGCTTCTCCATTGCTAAATGAACATATCCTATTTAAACAAAGGAAAGTACTGAATTCTTTAGCTCTTACGGTAATTAAAACACACTCGGCACATATTTTTCCTCATGAAAATGGTATTTGACCTTGAAAAACTCTGAGGCCCAACTCCCAGACAGGATTTAAAACCAGGTTAATGTGTGTGTGTGTGTGTGTGTGTGTGTGTGTGTGTGTGTGTGTTTTCTTTTCTCCAACTCTTAATTATTCTTTTCTAAAACCACTTTGGTCTTGCATTGTTTTGATTACTTCTACTTATATCTTCTCAATTTCCTTCTTTCCTCCCTTTATTATAAATTTCTGTTATAAATTATTCCCTTCATTTAAATGTCTACTTTTTGAGAGCACCTTAATTCTTCAAGAGGAAGCTATTTTTGGAATTGTTATTTCATATGCTTCTTTCTTTCAGAAGAGGTCACTTGATTCTGTTTACTTAGAACCAAAGGACAGAGAAGGATAGATACTATTATGATATATAAAGACATAGCTTGACTCATAAATATCTGTTAAATGTGTGTAGGCATTTTTTTGTAAAATAAATTCATCCTTTTTTCTATTATTAGACATAATGTTTCAAGGGTATTGATGATATTAATAATAATAATTATAATGACAACATACCTAATAATTCTATAGCAAATTCTCTATGCCATACTCTTCTAAGCACAGCACATTTATTATATAATTTCACCTTCACAGAAACACACACAAACTCTATGAATTAGATATAATTTTTCAGTTTTACTGAAAGTTGATGTAACAAGGGTCACAATTGTAGTAGTGAGGTCAGATAAAAACCTAAGTCATTGATTTGAGAATCTCTGTTCTTACCTACCATATCACACTGGCAATGGAGAGACCAGCTCGCTGTTTTATAAGCATCCCTTTTATCCTCCCTTCAACCTTTTCCTTGATTTTTCTCATCAGGAGATAACCAGTTAAAAAAGTAAAAAGATGGGCAGCCCCGGTGGCGCAGCAGTTAGGCACCGCCTGCAGCCTGGGGTGTGATCCTGGGGACCTGGGATCGAGTCCCACATCGGCCTCCCTGCATGGAGCCTGCTTCTTCCTCTGCCTCTCTCTCTCTGTGTCTGAATAAATAAATAAAGTCTTAAAAAAAGAAAAAATAGAAAAAAACATATGTAATCATTAGATGAGTGATAAATATTTAAGTAGACTTCGTAACAATATTCTTTTTTTTTTTTTATTTTTATTTATTTATGATAGCCACAGAGAGAGAGAGAGAGGGGCAGAGACACAGGCAGAGGGAGAAGCAGGCTCCATGCACCGGGGGCCCGACGTGGGACTCGATCCCGGGTCTCCAGGATCATGCCCTGGGCCGAAGGCAGGCGCCAAACCGCTGCGCCACCCAGGGATCCCCGTAACAATATTCTTATAGAATGTTCATTTGATTAAAAGTCTCTAGAAATCTTCGGCACTTGATAATTTTTTCTCGTAAAGAGAGTAATTCAAATTCAAAAAAATGTCCATTAAGAATAACATTTACGTGTATGCAATTGTCTAAAAATAAACACAAATTGTTAAGAACTAAGATAGCAGTATTTTCATTCCGAAGTATATTATTAAAAGTAGTAGAAACTCTTTCCTATTAGATACTCAGTTTTTGCTCACATTTATCTACCCTTGTTTCCTCTGCTAGTTTTAAACATGCAACGGAGAAAAGGTTCATGTGTATAGGTGTACTTTGTCACATTTGAGCATTTTTTTGAAAAGGGCCTGGGAGCTATGTCATGCCATCCAAAAATCTAAAAAGAGTTATGTTCTATCATCAAGTTTTGCAAGAAATTTTCTTGAAATAAGGATTTGAAATATTTTTAAACTTAAAAATACACATATAATAACTTAAATAGTATAATTAAAGAATTGAAGATGGGCATTTTCAGTTGAAGATTATTTACCTCTTCATAGTCATCATTATGCCGGTCTCTCCAATAGTGATTTAGTCACAAAAGAAAAAAGCATTATATTTTGAATAAATTATTATATTCTGAATAAATTAATAGGCATTTATGTAGGAAGAAAATATTCCCATTACAGCTTTTAGATATATCTTGTCTATTTAATTCATTTTATTATTTTAAGAGAAAAAGGATAATTCTTAGTTACATGAGCAGAAGGATTGGATTTAAACTATAGGGATTTACTATGTCCAGTTGGACTGATCATATATTGATATTTCAGCTAATTTCCTTCCTAAATTAATACGTATTGTTAATATGTTATACAGTTGACTTATAAACACTATGTATTTATTTATATTGAGTATAGTTTACTTATACAAAGAATATTACATGTTATATATATTGAATATATATATTTATATATAATTCCATTTTTCATCATTTTCATATTTTCATTATTTTATGTGAAAAACAAGAAATATACTTTCCTTATTTAACAAATAAAATTTTACAGTCTGAAGGGTGATAACCACAGCCATAGGGAAAAGTGCTGGACCACATTCAAATTAGCCTTATTGTTCTATAATATCTTACTGGAGTACAAGGTTAATTAGTACCATAGGCAATATGCATTATTCATCACTGCAATCAGGCTTTTATTCTGCTGGGTTTTTATCGACTGCAAATTGTTGTTCTTCTCATAACAAAACCTTGATAAACTATTGTCATATTTAATTTTACTGAAATATATTGGTTATACATACATTAGTTCTTGTACTATAAATATTCTGAAGATGCCATGCCAGCCCATCTAAAAAACAGACAGTAAGAGTAAAAACTAATGTCCTCTTCTATGAAAGGACATAAACTTTCAAGACAATGAACATAAATTGTTGCTGCTAATTGTAGGATTTTTTTTAACTTTTAGTTGATTTTTCTCAGTATTCTATAGATAAAGCTTTAATAATATCATATATAGTGGCATTAGTTATTTATGAATTATTTATTTCAACATACATTTTCCTCATATACTTATAATATTATTAATTACTTTTCTGTCTCTCAGTAGAATATAAACTATCTGATACCGGGGACTTTGTATATCAATAGCACATGGAACAATGTACTGACCTATACCTTAAACATATTTTTTAATGAATTTAATAACCCTTTGTGTACATTTGCAAATAAGAATATATGTCTGTTGACCAACAGTGTATATGACTTCCATTGTAAAATTAAGAGCAAGGAAAGAACATCCTTTTTTCAATTCTTGTTCCTGTCTGTCCTCTTCTATTATATAAAGGAGACAAAGATAGAAGAAAGTAAGAGAAGAGGTAATGGCAGAAGGCAACACAGAAATGATTATCTATTATGTAATCCAAAGTTGTAGAATCAAAACATAATCATATGGCATGAATCCCAATTCTCATTTTCCTTCATTCTACACATTCCAGACTGAATCTTCAGTAAATGTAAGTAAATTTAGGAATTTCTCCTTTTCTTCTGTATTTCAGAAGTCAGATCATTAACCACAGACAGCACAGATGCAAGCCAAGAGATACTGAAATGCAATTTTAGCTTTTTTTTTTTTCCCACCAGAGACTATACAAGTTACTTTCACAGATTGCTTTGTAACTCACTTATCTGAAGATTAGTTATCAAAAATTTTTTTTTGCAGCAAGACAATTTCAGTCTATTGCTGTTTTGATAATTTGTCCATAAACAAATTCTTTTTTTGTCCTCCATAGTTATGATTAGGGAAAGTTAGGAGATTCTTTTCTTTTCTTTCATTTTCTAATTGCAAATAGCTTCTGATATTCAAACAGTGATTTAGACTTTGACTTCCGGAGGTAGAGAATATTATTTACTTAATGCATAGCTTTCTGTCTAATTTAGTTAAAGTCTAAAATTTAAAATGCAAAGTTGGTAAAGGTATCGTTAAAAATACCTACTCCCTTGTCTTAGCCTAAGAATAGAACTGTAATCTGGAAAATTAGTCATATAAGTTGTTTGCCTCGTGGAAACTTCTACACTAAGTTACTATGTTAACAATGTTGGTTTTAAATATACTAATTTATTCATTCCTTCAGAACACATTGAGGATTTTTATTTATTTATTTTACTTCCTAAATTAATTTAAAAATGTTTAAGGGAAATTCGGGTTCTGTGTAGTTGAAGATGACATTTATTTGTAGCAAAGAAAAAAAAAGGTTTATACTCACACCTGTACATACTTCTGTACAATCAAACATACTTCTTACCTTTTCAGTTTAATTTTATTACTTAGGTGATCTTGTTGGAATTTTAAATGTCTAAATGTAAAGAATTACAAACAAAACATTATTAAAACTGTTGAATATTTATCTTATGAGTTCAGCATAAGATATAAAGTTCATTTAGAAGCCATCCATTAAAATGGTATGAAATAGTCATTATGTCAGTGAATTAATAATTCCTAGCCTATTTTTTTTACTAAAGGAATTTAAATTCATTTAAGGCATTTTTAACTCAAAATCTGATGCTGAAGTTTACATACTGTAAAGACAAACAGGATTAAAAATATCCCCATGGCTGACATATTTTGGAACTCATTGCCTTTAGTCTACATAATCTATACAAATCCATGGAATGAAAAATACCAGTTTAAGTCAAAGAACCCAGATTTATGAATGAAGACAAAAATCATTCCTGATTTTTCAAAAACCATCTCTGCTGGAAACATGACTGTAGTTAAATCACTTTCCTTGCTAAAGACTCTCATCAGTCTTTGAAAGACAGATTGGTTCAGTACAGTGCTTTTCAGAATGGATTTTCTAGACATATTCCTCTGGTCTTTAAAGATCATTTATTAGGATGTTTATATAAACTCTATATTTTAATTTCTATAAAAATCTTAAAAATGTGCTTTAGTGCTTCCAGGCTGCTATAAGTAAGTACCAGAGATTGGGTGGTTAATAAACAAAACACATTTATTTCTCATAGTTCTGGAGGATGGAAAATCCAGGGTGACCACGCTGGCAGATCTGGTATCTGGTGAAAGCCCTTTTCTGGGTACAGACTGCAGATTTCTCATTATGTCCTCATGTGATGGAAAAGACTTCCTCTAGAGTCTCTTTTATAAGGTATCAATTCCATTCGTGATTCAACCCTCATGACCTTAAGAGCTTTCAAAGACCTCACATACTAGTACCATCATCTTTGGAAGTTAAGATTTCAACATACAAATTGGGGGAACAAGGGTGCAAACAGTTATACCATAGCAAAAAGTAATATAAGTATTTTCTGAATCTGAGTTCTAGCAGAATATGCATTTTCTTTAGGTCTACTCTTGTACTATTTCAACGTATCCATTTATTCAGATTCAATTTACTTAAATATTAATTATTTAGAGTTAAGGTAAAAAAGATGGAGCCAGAATTATGCATGGCCATGTAAAATTCAAATGAAAATAGTGTTTATTATATAAGTAAATGTATTATGGTCTTTAAAAATTCAAAATAATTGAATCATCACTTCGCGTTAAACTCCAAAAATTCCCTATGTAAAGACAGACGGCATATTTGAGCACAGCATTTTAGTTTTAGCTAAATAGCATGATGTTTCACATTAATTAATTAGTATTGTTAATTTGAATTTTATTGCTGTAGTTTGTATTAACTTTATAAAATTACTTGCCATTATAGTTATAGCAACTATATACCAATAAGTTTGTTTTAAACTTTATATTTGTATAGACAGTCTCTGACTAACAATGGTTCAACCAGTTACAATGTTCTTGACTTTGCAGTGATGCATAAGCATTCACATTCAGTACTTCCAATTTTGAATTTTGATCTTTTCCTGAGGTAGTGATGTATGATACGATACTCATGATATTGGGAGGGAGCAGTGTGCCATAGCTCCCGCTCAGCCACACCATCATGAGTATGAAAAACTGATACATTTCTAACCATTCTGTACCCATACAACCAATCTACTCTTCACCCTCAGTGCAATATGCAATAAATTACATGAGATATTCAGTACTTTATTATAAAATAGGCTTTGTGTTAGATGGTTTTGCCCACCTGTAGGCAAATGTGAGTGTTCTGAGCACTTGTAAGATAGGCTAGGCTAAGCTATGATGTTCAATAGGTTAAGTGTGTTAAATGAATTTTTAACATAGGATATTTTCAATGTATTTGAGTTTATTGGGATGTAACCCTATGTAGGTTGAGAAAGATTTGTATATATTATGTAAGGTAGAGAATATTAAATTTTTTCTAAAATTAATTACTGAGGGCAGCCCAGGTAGCTCAGCAGTTTAGCACCACCTTCAGCCCAGGGAGTGATCCTGGAGTCCCAGGATCGAGTCCCACATCGGGCTCCCTGCATGGAGCCTGCTTCTCCCTCTGCCTGTGTCTCTGCCCCTCTCTCTCTCTGTGTATCTCTATGAATAAATAAATAAATAAATAAATAATCTTAAAAAAATAATTATTGAGAGAATTTTTCTCTTTTAAAAATTGACAATATTATTTAAGCTTTAGAATTCTCTCTTTAAAAATGAAATCATTAGATTATTATCAGGCTTAGTACTTTAGTTTATGCACATTTACCATCAACTCTTTAGGATATTTTCTCTAAAATTAATAGAGGGAATTAAAATTTAAAATTTTAGAAACAGTCTCATAATCTTAATCTTGTGCACAGTTTTGTATTTGTCTAAGTTACTTGTTCTTTAAATGAGAATCACTAAAGAATTATTTTTAACACATCAGTGTGTGTGTGTCTACATTGGTAGGCTAATTCAAGAAGTCCTATTATTGTTGGATTGAAATTACTCTGCTCAGAAAAAACAAAATTTATCATTTCAGTTTTCTTAATAGATACATAGTTGGTTAGAAATCAACTCTTGAAAAAATAGAAATGATTGAGTTTGAATCACATGGAATGGAACTTCTAAGTACAGGTGTATATGATCCAGTAGAGCTAAAGAATCTTTATGAAATATGAGGAAAACAAATACAATGTGTAATAATAGGAGTTCTACTTCTAATTTTATAATTTGAAAATATTTTGAAAGCATAAGTTATATATATAACCAAACATTATAAATATAATGGGACTCATTTGTTTCAATATTCATATATCTTACTTTGAATCTTAAGCTACATTGACTCTACCCTGAAATGGCAGGTACATATACATGTAAACTGGCAACATACTAAGATGAAACAGCAGAAATTCCACATTTTCATGTCAAACTGCTAATTTTGTAGTTAAAGGAAATCTTTCCACAGGGTGCCTGAGTGGCTCAGTTGGTTGGGTGTCTGCCTTCAGGTCAGGTCATGATCTCAGGGTTCTGATTCTCTTTTCAGCAAGGAGTCTGATTCTCTTTTCTCTACACTTTCCCACCTCTTGGGCTTTCTTTCTCTCTCCACCTCTCATAAATAAATAAAGTTTTTTAAAAAGAAAGAAACTACCAAATCTATTGGCTATAAAAGTATGTTTCATATAAGAATTTTTATTTTAGATTGACATTCCAAACACCAAATAAAATCATTGTTTTTCACATTAAAGTGCATTTTTTAGTTGAAGATCTGGTTGAAGATCCAGTTAGTATAATATTTGATTATTTCCAAAAAATATACTCTTATAATTTTTTAAAATATTTTATTTATTTATTTATTCATGAGAGACAAAGAGAGAAGCAGAGACACAGGCAGAGGGAGAAACAGGCTCCATGCAGGGAGCCCGATGTGGAACTCCGTCCCAGCACTCCAAGATCACACCCTGAACAAAAGGCAGACGCTCAACCACTGAGCCACCCGACGTCCCTACTCTTACCATTTTTAATAGCAAGCTTTAATATGGGATTCTCTACATAAGAAAGCTGTGATTATAGGCTCCGGATGCTAGAATGAGTAAAATGCAATACTACTTTTGGTGTGGTTCTCAGTTTATTTTTTTAAAGTTGCTGCCGAATTATTGCCGAAGTCTTGATACTAAATATACATGTATTTGTTGGTAAACCTCAAAGATCTGTTTTCTGTTGTGTTTTTTCTGCTTCCCCCCCCCCACTTTAAAACAATCAAATAGCATACATGCTTTTAATTGCAAACAGTAAAATCTTTGCCCATGTAAAACTTTAAATGCATTCCTTACATGGAGGAGGTCTTTACAAGTTTGCACTGCACTAATTACTATCAGCATTCTGTACTGAAGACATATTGATGGCTTAAATCATGCAGAGCATGTGCAGATGAGCAGTGATCTGAACAGTATGTCTGACTCTCTCTGCTTACTGGGACTGCCCAGGCCGACCACACCCTGGTTCCTTAAGAATAAATTGCAGCTGCTCCAGGTTCTGCCTCTGATGATGGCAGTAAAGAGGCTGAACACCGAGTCCCTGGCTTACCTGTGCCTTTCCACCTTGCTCTTCCTTCACCATGTGGTTCAGTTATTGACCTTTCTATGGAAGAGAGGCTGGAGGAAAAATTAAGAGGAAAAAACACAGCCACCGTTTTTTTCAATGTAAAAGTTTGGAAGTAACAAGACTGTTTTTGTGCAGGATGTATGCATTACAAAACCAGCTGGGGGTGGGGTGGACTTATATTAGGAAGAGTGTAATTATATTAGAAACTTATTAGGTTATGCTACAAGACTTCAATCACATATTTGAGAAAGGTGTGGAGATTAGCTAGAGATAAGAGAGATAAAAAGTAGATATAGATATAAACATATTGATAGGTATATTATAAGAAATAACCTATTTCATGCATTAAAACTATATATAAATACCTTATATTTAATTATCCCATAAATATTAATTGAAGGTAATTAAGTGCTAGATATTCTACTACTAGGGACACAAACTGAACAAAGAACAAAAGGTTTCTGAGTATAGAGACTATTTCTAACCTGATTGGTAACATCTATCCTGGTCTGAGAGAAATGTGACTAGATTTTGTAAAGGCACTTTGGTTTTCATGCTCAGTTCATACTTCCCATTTGACCTATTTCTTTAATTTCTAGAAATTACAGCTGGATTTCTATGATATTTTAAATTCTAGATACTTAGCTGAATTTCCTCATATATGATGTAAGTTTTTGACTAAACTAAAGCCTCAGTTGTAAATAGTCTAGTCTATTTCAAGTTTAAATATAAATAATAGTGTATATACAAAATTTGCTTGAACTCTTAGGCAGAGGAATAATAAATTGTCTTTAAATTATCATTCTGTAAATTAACTGATTGTGGAAGAGCTTCTCCTGCATTAGGCTCTAAACACCACATCAATTGCTTATGACCCTCAACAGATGCATAGTAACTTCATATACTATCATCATGCACACATGATATAGAAAATGTACTTATATCTCCTAAAAATGATGTAATTGTCACTTATTTATAAAAACCTTAGAAAGGAAATGCCTAATTATCACATGCATGAACATAGCTAAAAGCATTAATCAAAGAAGATTATCTTGCAATTTATGAAGTCATAGATAATGGTCTTTTAAAAGCAGGGATTCTCATACAAGTTTTGAAAAACAGTATATATGCGGTTAATATGAAACTTACTTTTAAGTAAATAAATTAAAATTATAGTGATAGCAAATTAAACTTAAATCTGTGTTTGGACAATAAAATAATAATAATTAGGAAAAATAAGCCTTACCTTCAGATATGATTTTTAGCAAATGCTTCTTTCTTTGGTTGAAGTAAAATCCACACGCCAACATTCTATTAGCAACAGTATTAGAATGATTTATATGTGTTCAAGAAAAGTAGAATTTCTTTTCTTATTTCTGTGATGTATAAAATTCATCTCATTCTGTGTGGAGAGAGAATGTCATTCAAACTGATGGACATGGAGTGAGGTAGCTAGGGACTGAGCTTTTGCATTGAGTATGAAGTCAAGTCCTGAACTCCCAGTGGTACTACTCCAAATGTTCGCCTGTCCTAACTTCATGAACTTTCCGTATGTGTCTAGGGTGAGAAATCTCCCAAGTGAATAGAGTTGTAAAATAAGTGACAATCCATAGTAGGAAATAAAGAAAATATGCCAGTCTCTGGTAACAGGTAGCTTTAGTTCCTCATTTTTGTGTGTGTGTGTTTTACACTCAAATTTGTGTATAATTTAAGGATGGCACTTAACCTATTGGTTGAATCAGAGTTGAGACAGATGACTATAAAGATGATGCTTCTTTGGGCAAATGATAATTGTACATTCATGTACTGCATACCTTGTGCTTGTCTTATTATTATACTTTGCCATTTTCCCCACATGGGTAGAGAGCTCTGCCTTAGAGATATTTTTGGTAACCAAAAGCTTACACCAAAATTGTAAAATATACCCTTGATTAATTTTATATAATAATTTCTAATAGAATTCTCTTTGCCTATGGATAATGGTGGTGAATTTGCTATTGGGTTTAATAATAGGGTTTTTAAAAAATATTGAGAACTAAATCTGATTGTAGACTTCCTCCGTTCCCTTCAAAGGGTGAGGGGAAGAAGTGGCATAATTTATAAGGAGAAGTAAACCACTGCAATGCTAAATAGAACTCTTCCATCCTTCTGCAGAGTGTTTAGGGGGAAACAGAGACCTGAACAGATATTTTTATATAGATAGTTTCACTAAGCAGTTGAGTTTTCAGATAAGCTAAGATCTCCATGTTGAGTTATGGAAATAATAGGTGGAGAGACTAGATGAGTTCTTATCATAAAGTTGCAGTGGAGTGAGGTTTTGGGCAGCAAGAAGAGGAGGTACCTGAAGTGCTTTCCTTTTTCATTAGGAAAGATTCAATTTTGTGGTGATTGATTTTGAGCTTCTTTTCTCATCTATTCATTTGTTCCAGTCTGTATGTGCCTTGTGTTGATTATTCCCTCCTAAAATTGCTTGATTTCTTTTTTTTAATAAATTTATTTTTTATTGGTGTTCAATTTGCCAACATACAGAGTAACACCCAGTGCTCATCCCGTCAAGTGCCCCCCTCAGTGCACGTCACCCAGTCACCCCCACCCCCCGCCCCCTCCCCTTCCACCACCCCTAGTTCGTTTCCCAGAGTTAGGAGTCTTTATGTTCTGTCTCCCTTTCTGATATTTCCCACACATTTCTTCTCCCTTCCCTATATTCCCTTTCACTATTATTTATATTCCCCAAATGAATGAGAACATATAATGTTTGTCTTTCTCTGACTGACTTATTTCACTCAGCATAATACCCTCCAGTTCCATCCACGTTGAAGCAAATGGTGGGTATTTGTCATAGCTGAGTAATATTCCATTGTATACATAAACCACAGCTTCTTTATCCATTCATCTTTCGATGGACACCGAGGCTCCTTCCACAGTGTGGCTATTGTGGACATTGCTGCTATAAACATTGGGGTGCAGGTGTCCCGGCGTTTCATTGCATCTGTATCTTTGGGGTAAATCCCCAATAGTGCAATTGCTGGGTCGTAGGGCAGGTCTATTTTTAACTCTTTGAGGAACCTCCACACAGTTTTCCAGAGTGGCTGCACCAGTTCACATTCCCACCAACAGTGTAAGAGGCTTCCCTTTTCTCCGCATCCTCTCCAACATTTGTGGTTTCCTGCCTTGTTAATTTTCCCCATTCTCACTAGTGTGAGGTGGTAGGTATCTCATTGTGGTTTTGATTTGTATTTCCCTGATGGCAAGTGATGCAGAGCATTTTCTCATGTGTGTGTTGGCCATGTCTATGTCTTCCTCTGTGAGATTTCTGTTCATGTCTTTTGCCCATTCCATGATTGGATTGTTTGTTTCTTTGGTGTTGAGTTTAAGAAGTTCTTTATAGATCTTGGAAACTAGCCCTTTATCTGATATGTCATTTGCAAATATCTTCTCCCATTCTGTAGGTTGTCTTTGAGTTTCGTTGACTGTATCCTTTGCTGTGCAAAAGCTTCTTATCTTGATGAAGTCCCAATAGTTCATTTTTGCTTTTGTTTCTTTTGCCTTCGTGGATGTATCTTGCAAGAAGTTACTGTGGCTGAGTTCAAAAAGGGTGTTGCCTGTGTTCTCCTCTAGGATTTTGATGGAATCTTGTCTCACATTTAGATCCTTCATCCATTTTGAGTTTATCTTTGTGTCTGGTGAAAGAGAGTGGTCTAGTTTCATTCTTCTGCATGTGGATGTCCAATTTTCCCAGCACCATTTATTGAAGAGACTGTCTTTCTTCCAATGGATAGTCTTTCCTCCTTTATCGAATATTAGTTGACCATAGAGTTCAGGGTCCACTTCTGGATTCTCTATTCTGTTCCATTGATCTATGTGTCTGTTTTTGTGCCAGTACCACACTGTCTTGATGACCACAGCTTTGTAGTACAACCTGAAATCTCCACCCCAAGATTGCTAGAACTCATACAGCAATTTGGTAGCGTGGCAGGATACAAAATCAATGCCCAGAAATCAGTGGCATTTCTATACACTAACAATGAGACTGAAGAAAGAGAAATTAAGGAGTCAATCCCATTTACAATTGCACCCAAAAGCAAAAGTACCTAGGAATAAGCCTAACCAAAGAGGTAAAGGATCTATACCCTAAAAACTGTAGAACACTTCTGAAAGAAATTGAGGAAGACACAAAGAGATGGAAAAATATTCCATGCTCATGGATTGACAGAATTAATATTGTGAAAATGTCAATGTCACCCAGGGCAATTTACACGTTTAATGCAATCCCTATCAAAATACCATGGACTTTCTTCAGAGAGTTAGAACAAATTATTTTAAGATTTGTGTGGAATCAGAAAAGACCCTGAATAGCCAGGGGAATTTTAAAAAAGAAAACCATATCTGGGGGCATCACAATTGCTTGATTTCTTATATTATTTTCCTAGATTTATCCTTTTTGAGGGCTAGCAACTGTCTTTTTCCAATTTAGACCTTACTTCTTTATGGGATAGTATTTATCCAAATTATAGTCCTATACCAGCCTCTTGACCTTATCTCTAGAAAGGAAACGCTGTGA
The DNA here is from genome assembly GCF_003254725.2 of Canis lupus dingo. Taxonomy (NCBI): domain Eukaryota; kingdom Metazoa; phylum Chordata; class Mammalia; order Carnivora; family Canidae; genus Canis; species Canis lupus. The sequence goes on along the minus strand of NC_064255.1, from coordinate 56,746,301 downwards.
GACTAGGGATTTCAAGTTACCATATCTCTAACACTGAGCTTAAACTGAAGGTGAGATGCCAGATAACACATCAGAAGTTTCTGGAGATTTATAGGGAAAGTCAATTGATGATGGACCTTCACAGAAACACTCAGTATCACTGGGGTATTACTGGAGCATTCTGCTGTGATATTCAGTACTCTCTGAGAAAATGATTTGTAATGACTACACAATATTCTACAATTATATCTATCTATAGAATATATTTAATAATTTTCCTATTAAACACAGACTACTTTCTCTTCCTTGTGAATAACATTTTGATAAATTTCCATTTAAGTAAATATTTACCTTTATAATTCTTTTCCCTTTTTTAGATATCATGTTTTATTGGACAGATCTTTGGTTCACTATTTCTAAAATGGAAAGCTAAAATAATACTTTAGAAATGTGGAAGAGTAAAGAATGTGAATTGTCATATTTATACATTTAGTGAGTAGTAAATTAGGGAGAAGAAAATTTGTTGAACTTTATTTTGGTGGGGCCCCTGGGTGGCTCAGTGTTTGAGACTCTGCCTTTGGCTCTGGGCATTATCCCAGGGTCCTAGGATGGAGTCCTGCATTGATTCCCCGCAGGGAGCCTGCTTCTTCCTCTGCCTATGTCTCTGCCTCTCTTTTTGTGTCTCTCATGAATAAATAAGATTTTTAAAAAATAGTTTGAGCAAAAACCTATTCAGGACTGAAGAGACGTCCTGTTTGTTTGTTTGTTTTGTTTGTTTGTTTTATAAAAATCTCCCCTTGAGTAAAGATTTTACGAATAAGAATGTCGGTTTACAAAAAAACATGAAATTGCACAAAACCTCATTAGACAGGAGAAGTGGTCAGGATAGAAGGATGTGAACCACAGGGGCAGCCAGTCTGCAGCAGGGATGGCCTGGCTGGGGTGAGGAGCCCAGCTGGAGGCTGCCTCTCATGTCCAGGACTTGCAGATAAGAGCAGGCAGGGAAGTCTAGAGGCAGAGGTTAGTGAATTTACCAAAAACCTTTGCTCTCCAGTTAAGTTTCTAGGATGCTGATGCTTTCCTCAAACAAAGTGTATTTATTTTTTTAATGTATAGCCCTAAGAGTATGAATGTGCTTGGATATTTTAAAAGCTTTTGAAATTTATTCAAGTCTACCTTACAGAACTGCTATGATGATTATTATACAAATAATATGTGAGAGTGAAGGACCCTCTATTTTGCTTCTTTCTGTTTCTACTTCCCTACACACACATGCTTGTCCTATAACCCAGAGAAACTCTTTGTCAGAGAACTAGATTTATAGCCATAATTGCTATGCAAACTTTTCAACTAGCATATGGCTTGTTATATTATTAAAAAGGACCAAAATTGATAAGCATGTCTTGTGCACTAAATGTCTAAATTCTTTTCCTTTATTTCATATGATACTGGATGATTCATTCTTCAAAGCTATTAGATGTGATAAGGGCTTAAGTTCAAATGTAGAGACTTGATTCTACTTCTAGAACATATATCCATCTCTAGAAAGCTTGCATTGGATGTTAAATCATATATTAAAGTGACAGGATAACAAAATGAGTATGATAACGTGATAATAAATAATAAAATTCTTCTATTAATAAGTGTATACTTTAAAACTTACTGCATAATGATTTTAGGAGAAAACTTTCTGAAGATTAAAAACAATCTTCGGTCAAAACCACAATGAGATACCACTTCACACCTGTCAGAGTAGCTAAAATTAATAACACAGGAAATAACAGGGGTTGGTGAAGATGTAGAGAAAGGAGGAACGCTCTTCACTGTTGTTGGACATATAAACTGGTGCAGTCACTCCAGAGAACAGTATGGAGGTTCCTCAAAGAGTTGAAAATAGAGCTATTCTACAACCCAGCAATTTCACTACTAGGTATCTACCCAAAGGATGCAAAATACAGATTCAAAGGTTTACATGCACTCTAATGTTTATAGAAACATTATCAACAATTCCCAAACTATGGAGAGAGCCCAAATGTCCATGACTAATGAATGATTAAAGAAGGTATGGCATATATATCCAATGGAATATTACTCAACCACAAACAAGAATGAAATCTTACCATTCGCAATGATGTAGTTGGAGCTAGAGTGTATTATACTTTGTAAAATAAGTCAGTTAGAGAAAGACAAATACCATATGATCTCATTCGTATGTGGAGTTTAGAAAGAAAACAGATGGACATATGAGAGTGGAAAAGGAGAGAGGGAAACAAACCATAAGAGACTCTTAACTATAGAGAACAAACTGAACATTGATGAATGGAGGAGAGTGGGGGATGGGCTAGGTGGGCGATGGATATTAAAGAGGGCAATTGATGTCATGAGCACTGGGTGTTGGATGTAAGTGATAAATCACTGAATTCTACTCCAGAAACTAATATGGCACTGTATGTTGACTAAAATTCAAATTACGATAAATAAGCACTTAATAAATATATTTGTTTGAAAAAAATAAATAATAGCAATCCTTCGTACTTTTGGTATGAGCCTAGAAGCAACATCATTATTTAGGGATAAGATTTAAAAAGGAACATGAGAAATTCATCACCAGTCAATAAAAACAAACAAAACATTATTCAAGGTACAGAACAATATTTCACAGTTACCCCTTTGCATAATTAAATTATTTATTCTCTTCTCCTTAACTTGCATATTTTCATCAGAGCTCTATAAAGAGATCATATTTGATGCATGAGAAAATGGATCATACTTTATAGCTATATTACAATATGGAATTCACTAAAACCTTCATTAGCATCACAAGTTATTTCTAAACTTATATTCAGATATAGGACCAGAACAGAAATAGAGAAATAAGAATATCCCAATCCTTTCATATCACTATGTGCTTCAATTGCAGTGTTTCTATTAATTAAAAAATTACCCCAATAGAGGGAAGAAGTTTATGTAAAAAGTCGAATTTATATTAATTATTTGGGGTGGTTGCATTTTTGACATGGACTATTTAATATGGTTTTGGAAGGTTGATTCTATTTTGTTGATTTTACAATACAGAAATAATATTTGGAAACGTAATTTAACTTTGAACACAAATATTGACAAATTATTATGCAACTCTAAGACCCAGAATTCTGACTACATTGAAAAACAAAAGTTAAAAACGCACACATACAAAGACTAACCTCTGTGACCAAAATACATATTTGTACTGAAAAATAAAATACACACAAAACCTCAAAAATCAACTTAAGTTAAAAAGTAGATGCCTGTGAGTGCTGGAGTTAAAAGCAAGGTGTAAGTATTGGAAAACATGAGTACAAATGGTAACCAAAGTTGTTTGAGAAGCAAGCCTCTCTTCCTTAAATTCTTTGAAATTGTTATTTTTTTTAGACTTATTAAAGCTTTGGTGCTGAGTAAGAAAATGTTAAAGAATTGATGTATTGACACTTTAATTTACCTTCTTAAGCAGACAGTTTCTTGAGTAATCGCCAACGCAATGATATAATAGTCCTCTTATAAATTTTATGATACTCCATTAAATCCATTTTAAACCTATTGATTTAGAGCATTTATGGAATATAGGGTTTTTAATTTGTTTTTTACTTGTAAGTGAGCTATATTTTGCATTTTACCTGTTAAATGGTCCATATTACTTACAAGTGGCCCACACTATGCATTTTTATTATTAAGGATTAATTTTTAAGATACTTTTAGATAAAATCTCTGTACTCATATTTTCCCCTTTCTGCTTCTCCAGTAACTTTATATATTTCTCTGTCCCTTCTTTATCACTTTGTCTCATGAAGAAATATTTCTAAAAAGAAATGTTCTATTTACCAAGTTAAGAGAAGTGAGGGAGGGAAGAAAGAAAGAAGGTGGATTTTGAAAGGGAAGAGGAGGAGGAGGAAATGAAACCCGTGAATATTAGGGTCTTGTTTCTCTTAGTAATATCCTGCCCAGTCTTTCCAGAAACAATGACATTCTATCACTACTTACTTCTTTCATCTCCACTGCCTTCTAAATGTATATCATAATGTAAATTTATTGTTAAAATATAATAAATTAACTGAATCTTAAGAATCTTTATTGGCTTTAGCTAAAGAAACTATGGTATAGTTACAGATTGAATGTAAAATCATGCTAATGGTATAAAATGCACAAAGTCAATGAAATGCTGCCTAGGAATACCATGATTTTTTTGGACACAGAATATTACAAAATATTCATAATAAGTTATATATTCCCCCTAAAAAGGTGGTAGGATGTCCACTTTTTAGCTAATCTTCATCCTTAAGCAATGGCCTTTAAAAAAAAAAAATCCTAGAGAGAGGAAACTTAGATGATTGATAAAGATCATTATGGAAAGGAAAGATGAACTAAAGTATTAGTCCATTTCAAGACTCAGGAAAGGAGTCTCAGAAGAACATTCATAGGTATATGTTTATAAGGCAGCGCGGGGGGGGGGGGAGTGGAAAGAGGTGATCCAAATAGTTCAAAGCCATCATCCTGGGGACCTCTAACCAAACATAGCAAAAATTAAGACTAGATTTAGAAAGCCAGATGCTACCTCTTGACTTTCAATGGCTCCTTGACTTCATTAGTGCTACAGTGAGGTTGAATAAAATGAAGATGAGGGTGTGCCAAACAAAGATTAGTAGTTATTGTATAAGATACCAGATATTTAATTAATTTCCAGATACTTAATTTTGAGGTGAAATGGCAAAACCTTTACCCATATTAAATATAAAAGCATGATTTTTTATTTGTATATTCCGATAACAAGTCATTGATACATGGTCACATTTAAGTTTTTTTCTTTCATGCCTGAACTATATTCCAATTTATATGCATGTTTTGAATAAAAGAAAATAATGTATATCTTTAATCAACAAAACCATTCCTTTTTGATTCACTTTTAACTTGCCTGATTTGAATTAAAATTGTCCAAGAAATATTCATATCCTCTAAAAAAACTGAATTTGAAACTTCAAACATAACATGACTTTAATAACCTGGGAGTAAGGAGGAGGATCTGTAAGTTTTATTCTATTAACGCATTGATTTTCCTCTTTTTTGATCCTTAAATGCACACTTACTTTGCAAAGGTACATTTTTTCCTCTTACTTTTAAATCACTTTTTTATTTTTTAATTTTTAGTTTTTTAAAGATTTTACTTTTTATTCATTAGAGAAACAGAGAGAGAGGCAGAGACACAGGCAGAGGGAGAAGCAACTTCCCGCAGGGAGGGAGCTTTGATGGAGGACTGGATCCCAGGACCCCGGGATCACGCCCTGAGCCAAAGGCCAGACACTTAACTGCTGAGCTACCCAGGTGTCCCATAAATCACTTTTTAAAAAAAGAAGCACTTGACGGGATGAGCACTGGGTGTTATTCTGTATGTTGGCAAATTGAACACCAATAAAAATAAATTTATTATAAAAATAAATAAATAAAAAAAGAACCTCTGGAAAGTAGTTCCACTAATTCATATAAAACAAAAATAAGCATTTAAATTCATGACAGGAACTAATAATTTGACATTTACAAAATATTTTTATTGTATTTGGCTTCATAAATATTATATTTGGGGTTAAAAACTTTTAAAATATTTATTAGAATATAATGAGCGTAACCTGAACACTTTTTATTTCCCTTAATATTGTGATAACTTCGTTGGTGATTAATCTATTTTCAAAGTATATGTATTATACACTTTGTATAAATAAGCAAATTATTCTTTGAAATAGAATAGGTGAGTTGGATATTGCTTTTTAAATGTTTTAATATTTTATCTTTTTATGCTTAGAAAAATTAAGCAGAATAATTTTTTAATGTACATCATGAGAAAGGAAAATAGTCATTTAGTGTAAGAATATATTCTAATTCTTAATGATTAAAATGGATTAAACTGAAGGAGCACCTGTGTGGTTCAGTTAGTTCAGTGTCCTGGAATCAGCCTCATACTGGGCTCCTTGCTTAACCGGGAATCTGCTAGTCCATCTCCCTCTGGTTCTCCTCTCCTTCCTCCCCTCCAAATCCCTCCCCAAATCTGCCTACTGCCCCCTAAATCTCAACCATATCTCCTCTTCCATCCCCACACCACCCATGCTTGTGCTCTGTCTCTCTCAAATAAGTAAATAAAATCTATAAAAAATAGATTAAACTGAAGATCACTATGGGAACACTTATTATGATCTTGAAAGTAATATAATATTGATAACATTGAAAAATTCATTGAAGGTAAATTCATTTTTTCATTATTTATAAGAAACTAGTTCCTTTTAAGAAGCACAAATACATTTTAAGGATATTATCCCCATTAATGTGATATTTATGCTTTTCAAGACAAATATTTTCCTGAAAGAATATCTCCTCTGAAAACTGAATAGTCATTTCACAATTTCTGTTCGTGTTTTCCTTAAGGTGAAATAAAACAGAATATTGAAGAATGAAGATTGGATGTTAAATGAAATTTAACCATTAATAAAAATATCTAATTTCCTGTTGCTCATTTATTGTAGTTGGTATTTAAAATAGAATTGTGGGGACGCCTGGGTAGCTCAGTGGATGAGCATCTGCCTTTGGCTCAGGGCGTGATCCTGGAGCTCCAGGATAAAGTGCAACATCAAGTTCCTTGCATGGAGCCTGCTTCTCCCTCTGTCTGTGTCTCTGCCTCTCTCTGTGTGTCTCTCATGAATATATAAGTTAAATATTAAAAAAAATAGAATTGTGGTCCAAATATAATAAATGATTATTTGATATTTCATGACAAATCCTGAGTATATTTAATCTTTGCTATCACAAGTCAACATTTTCCATGATTGAAGATTATTAAATAAAATGCAACAATACTTTGGTAGATATAATTGTGTTGTGTCCAAAAAGTGCTATGTATTTAATTATTCTGCTTATTATACGAGTGAAATAAATCTACTTCCATACTTCTCCCTCAAGAACTGCTATTGGAACTCTTTATTTCCCGAAGAATATATGTATCTCTAGCAAAATTTGAAAGTTATTTGAAAAGGACCCTTGTCACCTAAAATGAACAGATAGATTTTCTTCTAGAGCAAATAAAATACTATAGTGTCAGGACCACACATTTATCCCATGACAGAAAAGAGCACGTGAGTATTTGTTTTTGATCAAAAATAGTAGCATCATTTCAGTATTGATTATTCACGAATGTAAGTTGATTTTCATTGTTCCTATACCAAGACTTTGAGAATGGAAACAGCCCATAATTCATTTTTGCTACAAAAAGTAGTGGAAGAGGAGGATTAGTTTAACAGTTGGCCAAATGTAAAACAGGAGGGTCAAAACAAAGGATGAATGTGAATCTGAATGTATAGGGCAATGTCAATGAAAGTAACACAAAGTAAGAAAAAGTTTCCCATCCACCCAAACATAGAAATTTCCAATGATCCATATTTTGTGTACCACTGTTGGTGAGCACAGCATCTTCTTCTAGTTCTACAGTTAACAGGCACAATCATAGTCTATATTTAATGTTCCTCGGAATATGCTTTTAGATACACACATATACATTCAGATGTTATCTACCGTGTTTCTGTTTGAATCATTTAAAAGAAATTGTATTTTAATTTCATTCATTTTTCTTTTTTTTAATCTCAGGATGTCATACTACTAGTAACAGGTCGGCTAAGGTTGAACTTGAGCATTTATTTTTTGTCAGAGACCTTCTCTTAGTCTATATCTTTTCTTTAATATAAACTCAGGAGCCTAAACTCTGGTGTTATTGATACTAGCTTACATGTGGCAATATGTCACAATATGCTTTTCTTCCAGTTATAAAATAAATAAACAGGGAGATTCATTGTATAGCACATGGAATATAGTTTTTTTGGGGGGGGAGAATATGGTTAATAAAATGGTAATAATTTTGTGTGGTGGCAGATGGTAGAAGGATTTATCATGGTGATCACTTTGTAATGTATATAAATGTTGAGTCACTATGTTGCACACCTGAAACTAATACCATATTGTATGTCAGCTACACTTCAATTAAAAAATATGTTTTTTGCTAAGGCAGAGAGTGTGGGTTTGACATATTATAGCCATTCTAAGACCAAGTATTAAATTTAGGAAAGAGCACTAGTGTTCTCTTACAATTCTGTTGATTGATGGAAGTGGGGTTACTAAGAAGTTCATTTCTGGTGGTAAGTACTCTACCAAGTTCATCCATTTATGCCTCATATAATGAAATACTTAAGAACCAAAACTTTTCAAGAAACATTTATTACAATGACCTATAAAAAGCAAAATTATTGTTTTATTCCTTTTGCTTTCATAGCATATTAGAAAAAAATATTTTTCAAGTATCTGCTAATTGCCAGTTTGATGAATGCACAAATAGAAATGTGGAGTGAGTGTGCGTAGTCAGTATGATTCTTTCATACTAAGTATGTGAGACCTAGAAGAGCATGCCATGCATAAATATGCATTCCTGAAATTCTCATTTAAAAACATAAAGCTACATTATAAAAAGATAAAGAGATTAGCAAAAAATAAATGTTTAAAATCTGTTTTCCAAAACAACCACTGGATATTTTAAGTGGTCTTTAGTATATTATAGTATGGGTAGGAAAACCAATATATAAGAATTAGTGGGCTGTCAGTTGCATTTTACCCCTGTTAAAGATATGAGTGGTGCAATACAGACAGGCCTTGCAACCACAGAACTAGGTGTTGCTAACTGGCAGATGTTTCTAGCCACCTCAGAGCTTTAGGGCCCTTATACTCAGTGCCACCACTGTGATTTAAATTGGAGTAGCACTTTGCTGCCTCTCTGGATTTCCATCAAAAAAAAAAAAAAAAAAAAGCAGAATGACAGGAAATAAAGAAAAAAGAAAGTGGTGGGTGGAATTGAAGAATAGGCATGAAATTGATTTAGCAAATGGTTCAACGTTGACATTGCAGCCTTAATTCCTGAAAAAGTTTGATATGAAAAGGTGTTTCAGAAAAGTCTTAGTTTCTTGGAGTGGAATTTTATGGAACCTTGTGAGGTGGTACTTTGTGCATTACAACTGAATATGAAGTGTTAAGTGATGTTGTGCATAATATCTATATGCATCTGCCAGAGGGAATTGTGTGTTTAATACACACTGCAATTTAATCCATTTAGACTGTGATTATATTGTGACATGTACATTGAACATCTTTGTTGCATGAGTGAATTGCTAAACAGAAAGAGGAGACCCCATTGTCTTCTAGTTACACAGTCATGAGAAAACAGGGACAGAAAGCTCTTAATTACCATACTTCTATGTTGTAGGACATAGAAAAGTAGGACCCTCACGGAAGTCTCTTTGTAATGGAAAGGATAGTGAAATTATGAAAGACAGGTTTGAAAAGATATTTTGAAGGAAGTGGAGAATTCAAGATTAAAAGCCAAGAATTGGCTAAATGGAACACTGCAGCATTTCTGACATACCAAAATTTAAAAAAAAGTTCATCAGGGTGAAAAAAATGAGATGGAAATAGTCTCCTAGTTATATTTCTAAGGTATGATGAGAAATAATTTTTTAATTTAAAAATAAAAAATCATATTTAAAACATTTAAAATCATAAACTCAATTTTCAATTTGAATTAGCATTTTACATATATTCTGTTCAGTTTTAATTTCTAACATAAAAGAGTCTTTTAGAATATTTTTGGTTATATTTTACTGTATCTGTATATCAGCTAGAGTTTAGAATTCTCTTAACTTTAAAGATTACCTTGTTCTTTAACATGAATGGAGCTAGAGTATAATGCTTAGTGAAATAAGTCAGAGAAAGACAAACCATGCGATTTCTCTTGTATGTGGTACTTAAGAAACCAAACAAGTGAGCAAAGGGGAAGAAAAAGAGACAAATCAAGAAACAAATTTTTTAAAAAGATCCTATCTATCTATCATCTATCTATTTATCTATCTATCTATCTATCTATCTATCTATCTATCATCTATCTATCTATCATCTATCATCTATCTATTTATGAGACAGAGACAGAGAGAGAGCACATGATGGGAGGAACAGAGGGAAAGGGACAAGCTGACTTGGGAGGCCAAGTGTTGGACTCTATCTCAGTATCCTAAGATCATGACCTCACCCAAATCAAGGGTCTGAGCCCAACTGACTGAATCACCCAGGCACCTCAGGAAGCAGATTCTTATTCACAGAGAATGAACAAATGGTTACCAGAATAGAGGTGGGTGGGGAGATTGGGTAAACTAGGTGATAGAGATTATGGAGAGCACTTGTCATGATGAGCACCAGGTGATGTATGGCATTGTTGAATTGTACACTTGAAACTAATTTAGAACTGTATGTTAACTATACCAGGATTAAAAAAAATAATAGAATTATAATTGCTTCGAATAAAAAACAAAAGAAACAAAACAAAGGGACAAAGGGATAAAAGAGACAGAGACAAACCAAGAAACAGACTTAACTATAAAGAACAAACGATTACCAGAGGGGAGAAGGGTAGAGGGATGGGTGACATAGGGGACTGGAGAGTACGTTTATCATGATGCGTACCGAGTAATGCATAGAATTATTGAATCACTCTATTGTACATCTGAAACTAATATAGCACTGTATGTTAACTCTACTGGAATTAAAATAGAAAACTTAATAAATGTTTTTAAAAGTTTAAAAAGTAAAAAAGAGTAATTGCTTTCTGGTATTGTTTCTTCTGCCTTACCCGTGTGCAAGTTTTCTAAATGTGATGAAAGCAAAACATTGTTTGAAGTATAGTTGTAAAAATAAATAACTAATAGAGTCCTGCATTTTCTGAAATAGAGATTGACCAAAAAAACTTTAGGGTAGAATAAGGTAAATTAGAGACTGAGCAAAGTGAAAATTATTAAGGCCATATTGAAAATCTCTTATAAATTTTTCTGGAGCACATAATTATAAGTTCTGAGTCTCTTTGTTATGTAAGAGTGCAAGTCTAGAAATTAAATACTTTGTGAAGGCTTAGAAAGAGAGTTTTTAAAGTAAAATTAGGTTGAATATACTAGGCACCAAATTTAAAGTGCTTTTTTCCCCAAGATTGCTTAATGATAAAAGATTTAGCTGGCTAAATTTCCATTAACTCTGATCCATTTAGTAAATGGGTCACCACTGACATTGCAACTTATTTCCTGCAGAAGTGTGTTATATAAGGGTGTTTTAGAAAATTCTTAGTTCCTTGGAATGAATTTTTAGGGAGTCCTGTAAGGTGTCACTTAGTATATTGTAATTGGATATGAAGAATGTTGGTAATTCTCTATAAAACACATTATATACTTAGCCAGGCCCCTATCTAATATTTTAATTAACTATACAATATTTGGTGATAGGGGCGCCTGGATGTTCAGTGGTTGAGCGTCTGCCTTTGGCTTAGGTCATGATCCCAGGGTCCTGGAATCGAGTTCTGCACTAGGCTCTATACAGGGAGCCTGCTTCTCCCTCTGCCTATGTCTCTGCCTCTTTCTGTGTCTCTCATGAATAAATAAAATCTTAAAAAAATTGATAGATTCTGTGTAATTAATAAGGAAAATTATACAAAGCCACAAGATTTATTTCAGGCTGCAATTGTGTGAACTAGTATCATATATTAACAGTGAATATATTTCAAAACAGAGAACACTGTGTATAAGAAATACCAATAATAGGAAATATAGGCAGTTGATGAGTGATGCCATTCCTTAAATTCTTAATTCTTTCTATAAGTGTATATGTATACCAACCTAAATATACATATATTGCTTAATTTTGTTATACTTTATTTTTTCCATTTAATCAAATACTAATATACTTTGTAAGGTCAGCAGCATCTCAAAATGTTTAAAACATTTCAAAAGGATATCAGCTGCTCTTCTGGCTGAGTAGCTGTACGTGAGTAACTTGTACGTGAAGCTAGAAAAGATGTAAAGTTTATAGAAGTAGGACCAGTGTAAATAGAGCTGAATTATGCTGTCATTCACACATGCTTCCAAAAGGATATGATAAAAAATACACACACAGACACACACATCAAGGTCTATAGAAAGCAAAATGTATAGAAGCAATATATAGATTCAAACAAAGTTCAAAATCACACAGAAATGAGAGAGAAAAGGAATGAGTAATGTTGGTAGTCTCTTGGTGTAATATTTAAATTTCTAGTAATGGAATGCCAGCAATTATCCACAACTGAATAGGGATTATAACTTAGAAAGGTTAGTTGAAATGGTTCTAACATTTTAGACAAAGCCTTTCTCTTAGACTGAAGAACTTCTTTGGATAGTTTGCTTTTGAGGCTGTTTGGTGTCTATACTCTATGAGCACCACCAATCATACGTAAGACATGCATTTCTCTTGAGTTATTTGGGATGGTGAAATCACAAATATGTGGACAGGGGTAAAATCTGGGCTGAATGATATCTTCTTCTTCTTTTTTTTTTTTTTTGTTTAAAAGTTTATTAAGTGGGCGGCTTGGGTGGCTCAGCGGTTTAGCACTACCTTCAGCCCAGGGCATGATCCTGGAGACCCGGAATCGAGTCCCACGTCAGGCTCCCTGCATGGAGCCTGCTTCTCCCTCTGCCTGTGTCTCTGCCTCTCTCTCTCTCTCTCTCCCCTCTCTGTGTATTCTCATGAATAAATAAATAAAATCTTTAAAAAAATAAAAAAATGAAAGTTTATTAAGCATAAGGGAGATTAGCAGATGATAAATTAGTTTAACACTTAGTACCCGATAATTTACAAGGGATTTGGGATAAAAAAAATAGCTTGAGAGGAAAATTTCTAGTGATTGTGGAATATAATACTCGTTTTGATTTATTAGCATTGGACTTTCTAAATAGATGGACAAATTCTGAAAACATGCTTTTGAAATCATTTAGGTCCTACAACTTTGTATCTGAAACTCTCTCATTACCAATGTTAAGATTTTTCAATAGGACAGAAATGGGGGAACTACCTTTATTCCCCTCCAAGGATAAACTAACTGTGTTTTCTTGTGCTAATTTTAAAATATTCTCATCAAAAAGGTACTCACTACGAGTCATTAGTTGGCACATTGATTAAGAGCTGGGCATGTGGTTTTGGTATTTTCTGCTACACATATTGGCAGTTTTATGCTGACCCTTACCTTCTCATAAGACTGATATCTGGAGAAATTTGCTGATAAATCTGCAAATATAGTTGCTTTTTATTGTAGTTCTAGTTCCTAAGCCCTAACCATAATATATTTTTTTGTTAATGGCTTTTCTTGAAAAATAACGATAGTCCTTTCTGTCAGAATAAGAAGCTCCTGTGTGCTGTGATTGAAGAATGCTGAATGACTTTATGCCTCCAAATAATTGTGAATGCTCTGTTTTCTACTTCATTGTTGAAGGAACTCAAGACCACTCTTTAAGTTCATTCTTGTAAATATTTTCTGTTAAGAATAATCAGTTAAGCTTCCGTCAGCTATCAACACGTTAGCAACACCCAAGAAATAAAACTCAGCATATTTTGGACAAGGGATCCTTCTGCCAGATGGAGCCCTGAAGTAAGGATGAGCCAAGTGTTCCATATAAACTATGTATAAGGGATCCCTGGGTGGCACAGCGGTTTAGCACCTGCCTTTGGCCCAGGGCCGATCCTGGAGACCTGGGATCAAATCCCACGTTGGGCTCCTGGTGCATGGAGCCTGCTTCTCCCTCTGCCTATGTCTCTGCCTCTCTCTGTGTGACTATCATAAATAAATAAAAAAAGTAAAAAAAATAAACTATAATTTTTTTAAAAATGGAGATTGGAGGAGGAAGAAAAGGAGTAAAGGAAATGAATATATATCTTCTTGAAAGCATTTTTACTATGATCATAATAGTTTAACTAAAACAAAAGTTGTATTGCAGTATTTTTAAAAAAAATTAAAGATTTTATTTATTTATTCATGAGAGACACAGACTAAGAGGCAGAGACATAGGCAGAGGGAGAAGCAGGCTCCTCATGGAGAGCCCGATGCAGGACTGGATCCCCTGACTCTGGGATCACGCCCTGAGCCAAAGACAAACGCTCAACCACTGAGCCACCCAGGCATCCCTACTGCAGTATTTTTAATTAGTGTCTTTAATGTCTGAAGACTTGTGAGATTTTTCCAAAAAAATTGGTCTTTAAAGTCTGAAAGAACTCTATATGATAAGCTTGACTTTGACAATTGTAATACAGTGGGGGGGAAATTACTGCCTTCAGTAGGTCAGTAGTGTTTTGGCATGCATATTCCCTGACCACCTGGCATAATAAACCATGTCTCACCCATGCATGTACATGCAGCTGAAAAATTCCCTTGTGAAATTTTTATATGATTTGCCTATAAAAAAACCCCCAAGTATCTAAAGTTTTTTTTCTTATGCTAATATGAAATTTAGTTTTAAGAAAAGCTAATTGCATTTTCTTTTAAACTTGAGGCAATTCAGATAGTTCCTAAAGGTCTACAAACATTCATAAACATTCAGGCTTATGTTGGAGAACCCTAAAGGTCTTTAAATTGTGCAAGAAAAACAATTGAGATGCTTGGCCTTAGAGGTAAAATGTAAGCTCTGCTCACTTCATGCCAATAACATTCTAAATACAAATGCAAAAGAGGTACTTTTCAGTAGTAATAGGATATTTGTAACTGGCTTATGTTAATTGCCCAAAATTATCATTGAAATAAAACCATAAAGAATATCTAATTAAACTTATGTACCTTCAAGTTTACTTGGACCACAGTTGAGGAATACCATCTAATTGTGTCTATAGCATAATTTCAATGCCTAGCAAGTCTGTTCTTTCAGGGAATAATGGGAGTGACCTTTAAATTTGACTAAAAATTTCAAATAATCACAAGAATCAAGAGCTCTGTTGATTTTAAATGAAGGTACAAACTTTCTGATAATCACAGTTAACCAAATTACAGATATTGATTAGGTTAACTCTGATCATTGTCAGATTGAATGGTCACCATAAATGTCTTCCGATATTACATTCCAGTGGGAGTCCATAGAAATACTACTGTATTGAAAGCAGGAAAGCAATTATTTTTAAGCATGTAAGTGGATCTTCAATTTGCTGGTATATCAATCTTGCTTAAAAATTATTTCCTAGAATGGTTTTTCCCCCCAACCTTTTGTGGTCCATTCTACCTTATGGTTTCCAAGAAATATACCACAGATCAATACATGTATTTGGCTTTTAACATAATGGAGGTACATGGAGCTGGTGATGAGTTGAGGCATTGAAAAAGTTTAAATCAATACTATATGTCTTAATTTCAATGGCCTAATGCTCTTGTTGCGCTCACTTTCTGCTTTTACTTTCCATGTATTTATATATTTGTGAGAAATTAGAAATTGACCATGAGATCGTTGAACCACTGTGAAGAGCCTAAATTCAGAAACATACATGACAGCTAAGTGTTGCCATGCCTTAGCACATTGTACTCAGTCTAACTCCTGCCTGCCCCTTGCTTATGAATGATTCATCCGAACAGAGGGACAATGGACACTATCTTGGCTATTTCATATACCGATGACTATGGATAGCATAGTCTATGGATAGTAAGTACCTGCACTTTGCCTAACAAAGTGGTGGCAGGTTGCCTAACAAAGTGTTTGGCATTCCAATAATGCTGCTGTCATGAGTATAGGCATCTGAAGGCTCTTCCCCTTTTAAAGTCAGGAATATGTTTAAAAATTCATTTCTTTTGAAGGACAGGGAAATTGAGTTGCTATTTTATAAAATATGTGTACTTTTATCTCTTAACAGTGTCGCCGTAGGTACTGAGAAAATTCTTTGTCCCTATTTCCAAGCCCTAAAAGTCATCCTGTGTTGGAATTTTAGTTTGAATTCCTATTCTTAAGTAATAACAATAAATTCCTGTACCTTTAATAATAAAATCGATTTGAACTTACATTGTTTTCAATGTGAGAGTTTTATTCTAATCAAGAGCTTATAAATTAATGATTTGAAGCACTATACATGGATGGGCAAAAGATCCCTAAGAGATTATTTGAAAATCAACATGGAGCCTTTTAACCATAATCAAAGCACAATGTTTCACTTAGAAACGCTTTTTTATTCAAAACACTGAAGGCACATCATCTATATTCTGTATTAGTTCATTTATCCTCAGAATGCCTTTAAGTTACTTAAAAGACAGGGAGTATTAGTCTAGGATACTTATATGAACACAAAGATTCAGGGTTAAGCTAAAGATTATATTTCCTTTATCATTTCTCTACTCCTTTTTACAGAATAGTTTCCAATCAGTCCAGCAGCATTCTGGTTAAAACACAGCTTTGCACTTAGAGGAGGGGCACAGAAAACTGACAGTGAATTGAAATATAAAGAAATACAAAAAGAGAGAGAGGGAGAGAAAGAAAGAAATACAATTGCCTTCTCATATCTTCCCCAAAGTGGACGGGGCAAATGGACTATTAGGATAAGGATGTTAATCATGAGAGTGATAGATACTTGTATGAAATATTTCACTATTGATGTCATGGAGTGAAGATGTTATCATTTTGAAAATAAAATTATTTGAAAAGATCTTCGGAATAATCCAGGGAAGGAAGAAAATCTTTATTCTTCTGGGGTGAAAATTAAGCTGTGATACAGAACAATGGCTACGTATTCTTTTGTATAGGAAACCTAGATTTCAGAAAATTACATTGCTAAACCGCACATAGAAAACAGCCTGTAGAAATGCAAAACGGTATCTGGATTAAACATGTCCATTTTCCTTCAGAGATTCCTTATTTGAAAAGATTTATGTGACTAAGGCAATAGCCAAATGATCTGTCTACATTCTCTCAGGGATTTTGGGGTACCTGATAGAAACAATCAATTTGGTTCAAAAGAGTGAGCTGTAAAGTTCCAGGGTTCAATACATTATAATATTTCACACTTCCTAGCATGTCACAGCCATAGAAATTGACCTTTCTCACTGACTGCCAATGTTTTTTTGTTTTGTTTTTGTTTTTGTTTTTGTGAATAAGAGGTTATATTTGAAGATTATCCCATCAGATGTTTGTGGAATTAGATAATACGCTTATACATCAGCAGTAAAACTGTCAAGTGTTTTACTTTGTGACTGTACATACAAAATTTTAAAACTAGTATACTCATGTAAAACATATGCTTTTTCAGTAATCAAGACATTTCGTCCTCTCAGAAACCAACCATGTAAAAAGAAAACTGCTAGCAACTGCAGAGTCAGTTCAAAATTGTTTTGCAGCTATATGGTATGAATAAATGCAGTCTAAAAGTCACTGAAATTGCTGGCAGCATTTTCTTTTCTGTAAGGCTTTCTAAGACCCTCAGCACATCCACATACCCATAGGGGTTTTCACAGAAGTCCACATGCCTTTGCACAAGCTCAAGATACTGGGGAACCCACCCAGGGAGCTCGGCTGACTAATATTTATTAAAAATGAAGAGCCTGTGAAATCACTGTGAAAACACTGTTTTGTGGAGAGACCACAGAAAAACCTCAAGGTTTCTGTTGGGAGAAGGGATTGTGCGAACTCTTCCAGGAACAGATGATTTCCTGCCCCAGAAGAGCTGGCTGATTTACAAAGTGTACTATGGATGGGGAACTTCACTGCTCACTGCTGGTGTGACAGCTGTGGGAATTGAAAATTTAAGTGCTTTCAATCAAAGCCTTACAGATTTACTTTGAAATTATTTCTAAAATTATGAAAAAGGTTTCTGTGTTTTTGTGCACTTTATATATCTCTATGAGTTTCTGTAATAATACACCAGATTCTAAGTTATAAACCGTTGTTCATAAATGAATGAATCGAAGAAGGTGGCTGAAGAAAGAGAAATGAGAAATGGGTGAAATTTACAATGAAAAGTTTTACCTTAGAGAACCTTTCATTTAATAAAAGAGGAAAAAAATGTGTCAGGTAATTATTACCTGTTTTAGAAACAATCCTTATCTTTTATTTTTAAGAATTCTTTAATGAAATTTGCTTTGGGCCAACTTTGACATCTTGAATAAAATGTTAGGTCTCCAGGCAGAAAACCTGAGGTTAAATTCTAGTAATAGATATTCTATAATTATTTTCTTCTCTTGCAAAAAAGGACATAAGAATAGATTCCCAAAATGACTGCATTTGTAATAAATTTGTCCTACTGTGCTTAGTATTTAAGGTGTTCAATAAATATTACACATGTTTACACACACATATACACACATACATCAAAAAGTCAGCTGGGAGATATGATATAAGTGAAATATTCAACTGATGCTATATTTAATTTTTTTCTCAGCAATACCAGTGTGCATTTTAGATTCAGTTTTTATCAATGAATTGTGGGAAATTTAAATACATATCAAATGTAACTTGATGCGGGTGTGATTTGTTGTATCAATAAATGCACATATAACTACACCAACACACACCTAGTAGAGAAAGATGGAATATAAATTTTCTGAGCGGTATGGCTTAAGAAAAATGTTGGCTTGGAAATTTTAGAATCATTTCAATAACTCAATCAATGATGTGGGAATATTGCTACATTTTCTTTTTTCACATTACCCAAAGTTTTCAGCTTCTTCCGTTTATCCACCTCTGAAGCCCCATGTGGGCGCTAGAATGTCACTGAATCTATACTTTTTTCCTCCTTGAAGTGTGCATGGCTGGCTCTGCCTTCTACTTACTTATCAAAACTCCTTGTTTAATACAAGTATCTATCTGGTCTCCTGGATTAATGACTTCGTGAGATGATCTCCAAGAATTTGGTTTCGTGGTTTTACTATTTTTTTGCTCTTTCCTTTTGTGGCCTCAGTGCCTAGATCAAAGGCTGGCACATCATAAATACTCTAAAAATATTTACTGAATGAATGGTGATGATACTGATTATGCATTTAATATTTATTAAATACTTATGGGTCAGAGTTGGTAAAAGTATTTAACTTTAATTTTTCAATGATATTAGTTATAGATCATCATTTGTTCTTCATAATTATTCCCAACGTATCTGCCCCCAAAGTTCCTAAGTGAATTTATGAGGTTAAGGTGTATGGTAACAAAGTGTGAAAAAAACATAGGTATCCCATGATGCGTAAAGAAAGTTCTGCAACAATTTCTATTACCATGTCCCTCCCCAAGTCTATTTTCATTTTTACTTCTAACTATGAAGCCTAGAAGAGTCCATGTAAATTTTAGTGAACTTATACATGAGTCCTAGTTTTCTAAGTTTTATCATACACTTTATCCAAAATGAAATGAGAGAAAATGAGACCTACAGTTGCCCAAATAAAAGAAAAAAAATATATATATCAGTTAATGATTTTTTGATGGAGAAAGTGAAGGAAAACTCACTTCATATGGAATTGGACAGAGCATTGAAAGGTTTTCAGACTACAAAATCCTCTGCTACTAACCTTAGTTGATGCGATAGCTTTTAATAAATACTTACTGAGGTCTTAGTCAATACAAGAAAGCAAAAATGGATCCAGTTCTTTTCCTGGGCTATAACATAGTATAGGCCACTTGTCTATAGCTAAAATAAAATCAAACTAAGTCCTGAAGCGAACAGTCTATTTACTAAATTTTACTCGTACTCTGAAAATAGCATTAGAGATAAAACTAGTGTCAATTAATATGATTATATTACTCCTTAAATTCCTTAGAATCCTCTAAATTCTATGAAGTTTTTCCCAGTTGAATTGGATCACCATGTACATAATACTGTTGGATAAAGTGTTTTTACCAAACACAAATATATTGTTACTGGTAGAAACAGCTTAATCTTTCTAATTCAATATTCCTCTTTGGCCCACACTTGTTAAATGCTTATTTTTGTGGAGAGAAGAAATTATATTGGTCATGCTGAGCCTATTTCTAATCCTGCCAAGTACTCCTTAGAGTGTTCTCGGCATGTGACTGGACTCCCACTAGTGAAAGGGTGAATTGTCCCTGGCTTAGCCCTGCCACTCATGAACATTTTATTGACATCATAATAGTTCTTGCAGGATCTCTTGAGGCTATTCCATTTAATCTGACTGGTCGTGAAATAGCACATATCCACACTTGCCATCAAATTGGCTTTATGCTTTTTTAAAACTGATATGTCAGTAGAAAGATGTGTTTTCCGAATGAGGAATGGCTGCTGAGGGTACAAGTCTTACTGATGTTACGAAATATCAATAGAATTTGGTGAAGTCTGGGTATGTTCATCAGCATTGGAGCATTTTTTTGAATCACTCTATTTTTTTAAAATGTGGTTGGAATTGAGTTAAAAGTGTTGTTGAAAATAAAATCATGAAAATTTGGAAAGCTTTATATATTTGTCATAGCTTTTCCTCCTTATAATTGATAACTTATACAAAATAAAAAATTTCTAAACAAATGCAGATTTATAAATGCCAAATCAAAAGTATTGTCTCCTGGCTGTTATCCTAGTGTTTCTATTTGACCGTCTGAATACAGCATGTATCTCTTTGTAGTATTAGTAGACCACAAGGTTTGGAGTTTAAAAATCCACACTAAATAATCAATTACTGTCAGTTGTCAGAATATTTGAATGATATCCTAAGAGTTTGATGAGGTAGCTCAGCTTTGAATAGTATGTCAGAGTAGTGAAATACATGAAATTAAAATTTTGCTCATTTGCTTTGAAAAAGGTGATACGGTTTTACTTCATCATTTGTTTTGAGCTCATGGCCACAGACAGAGAGGGGAGCACTTTTCCTTTTTCTTTTTTTTTTTTTTTAAGGTGAAATTAAGATCTTGTTTCAAAGGTATATATTTAAGACACTTTCCTGGGATCCCTGGGTGGTTCAGTGCTTTAGCGCCTGCCTTTGGCCCAGGGTGTGATCCTGGAGACCGGGGATCAAATCCCACGTCAGGTCCCTGCATGGAGCCTGCTTCTCCCTCTGCCTATGTCTCTGCCTCTCTCTTTCTCTCTCTCTCTCTCTCTGTGTGTGACTATCATAAATAAATAAAATAAAAAAAAAGACCTATTAAGAAAAATAAGTCTTTAAAAAAAAAGACACTTTTCTAATCAGTGCTCTGAATCATGGTGTGTGTATAAATACAGCCTTTGGATATTTCTCCCCGGTGATTCCAAGCTGCCATACCCTTTCCTTAATCCTTCTATGTGTGCAAAAACTGAACACATGAATCTGTTGCTATTGAAGAGGCACCTAGAAGGAAAATGATTAGGTCACAGAGTATGTTCCACATTTTAGAAGGACACTAAGAAAAATAGACTCCTATGGGTTAATGGAAGTGAATTCACATTGAAATATAACTGGGCAAAGCATAAAAACAACATATATAGAATATATAACTTCCCTAAGATGGACACAACATAGCAAATGTACTCTTTGCTGTGTAGGGGGAAATGCTGGCATTTTATTTTTTTTAAAGATATTTATTTATTTATTTATTTATTTATTTATTTATTTATTTATTTTTTAAGGTTTTATTTATTTATTCATCAGAAACACAAAGAGGAGAGAGAGAGAGAGAGAGGCAGAGACACAAGCAGAGGGAGAAGCAGGCTCCACGCAGGGAGCCCAATGTGGAACTTGATCAGGGGTCTCCAGATCACACCCCTGGCTGCAGGCGGCGCTAAACCACTGAGCCACCCGGGCTGCCCAATGCTGGCATTTTATACCTACAAATAAATTTTCTCCATCTCTGAAACATTACCTATTGTGTGGAAGCACAGAGAAATTTGTGCTGGAAATCCAAGGACCCAAATGCTTACCTTTCAATTACATAACCAAACCTTAAAACAATTGCTAGACATAGGGTACATTTTCACTAAATACTGGCTATTTGAAAAATAACCAGATAATTTACATATCTATCTTTAGAATGCAAGAACTCTTTTATACAGTAAAAGAAAATTCATAATGGAAATGTATTTAATGACAAATATATTTTGACTACACATAAAGGAATAGTTTATTAATAAAATATAGGTGAAGTACCTGAAAAAACTAGAGTGGAGTTTTAGGAGAAATGACATCTATATAGTATACTTTTATTATAATCATCTACATATTTTTATTTTACCATTTTTTCCTTGTCCAACTATTAGATTTTGATCAAGTACTATCTTATTTCTCATTTTGTTAACTTTTAGGACAAATTAAATTGCACATACTTGAAAATAATCATTACTTGATAGAGCTGAATGTTATTCATATCATGAACAGTATAGTCAAAATTACAGCCAACTAAATAATAAAGTCTCATAAAATTAATGCAAATAATAAACAAAATGGAAATCATATAGAAGCTAGATATTAATATTAATATGAGATTTTAAGTGAGGCTGTGTATGTTTGAAATTTGCAGAAATGTAAATTTCAGAGATTTTTCTTTCCTTACTTACCTGGTGTCTTCAAAGGGTATATGATATTAGAAGGATAGGGATAAAAGGGGAATACTTTTTGGGATGCCTGGGTGGCTCACTGGTTGAGCATCTGTCAGCCTTTGGGCCAGTGCCTGGTCCCTATCCCGAGATCGAGTCCCACATCAGGCTCCCTGCAAGAAGCCTGCCTCTTCCTCTGTCCATGTCTCTGTCTCTTTGTGTCTCTCATGAATAAATAAATAAAATCTTAAAAAAAAAGGAGTACTTTTTTGAAATGAACATTGAAATTCCTAGGTACATAATAATTTTTCTCATGTACGAAAGACATCTTTTTGCTGAGTTACCCTGAGATATCCTGCTGAAAGTATAATGAAATTCACTGAGAATTTTTTTTTTTGCTTACTTTGCATAGCTTCTCAGAAATGTACCTAATATATAAAATAAAATCAAACTTCACTAGAGTTTCCATTAGGAGAGTGCATATTGCCATATTACTAAAGACTTTCCACTTTGAAGAAAAATATATTATTTAAATTTTTAGACCGCTGAGAATCTCTTCATATATAATGGATTTCAAAACATTTGAGTCCTACATCTGACTATTTGATATGTGCAGAGCAGTATTTATACAGCTAGAGAGATTAAGGAAGATGGCCCAATTTCACAAATATTTATTTAGCACTTTATGCAAGCTACCATGATCCACATTTCTTCCTCACATAACATTTTAGAAATGGATTTTAGCTTATTCTCTTAGTAGATATTTGGCTAGACCCCCAAATTGGCTGGAAATACATCAGAAACCAAATGTATCTAAAGATTTCTGAGGACAATTTCTGAGGACAACTAAAAATTTTTTTTGAAGTAGTTAGAACCTCAATGATAATAAAGGTGATGAAATAAGAATTCCTGGAAATGCAACTGTTGAGAAAAAGAAGAAGTTGAGAAGTTTCAAAAAAATTTTTTTGAAGTAGTTAGAACCTCAATGATAATAAAGGTGATGAAATAAGAATTCCTGGAAATGCAACTGTTGAGAAAAAGAAGTTTAGAAAGAAACAAGGCAGTAGTGTGGAAATCAACATAAACTAACAATCATTTTAAGTATTTGCTCTTTAAAAATATTCTTCTTCCAAGTTTGCATATTTGATTCAAATGGCCTTCCAAAGTTGAACAATTCTCTAAAGGAAAGAAGATGGCGTGGATATCCATTGATCCATGTGCTTACTCAAATTCTCATGATAAAATATCTAGTTGACTTTCTGCTTTCAATCAGTTTAATGTAAATTTGTGTAGGACATAGATTCCAAAATGCCAACTCATCCCTAAACTCATCTCTGAGATTTTAAACCTACTCTATTCAGAGAACAAAGTCTAAAATACAAAATATTCATTCTAAGGCATTTATCAATCATTATTTTCACCCTTTATCCAACACACTTCTTCACCCATCTTCAAGGGATAAATGTCTTTAAAGCAGGTAATATATGGACTATATACAACCCAGCAACTCACGATTATATTCTTGAATTATAAAGCAACTGGTCTTAAGTGAACATTTCATAGAAAATGTATTTTGGATTCAGACTCATTCTTTCTTAAAATAAAATATGATTTTTCGCTATGAATTGTGGACGATATTTAATTGGGTAAAAATAATTTTGGTTTGTGCTTTATCTTTTAACAGACCTAGAAATATGGTTGGAAAGGAAAACAAAACATGCAGAGGAAAACCCTTGCACATGATTGGTATTTTTAAAGAATCTTAAATAATGTTGTGACCTGACACTAAAAGACACTTTTACAAGTATTTTTGTCTCACAGTGTGAATTAATCACTAATTGCCTTTGTGTGATGAGTTGAAATTGGTCCTTTCTTCCTCATCACTGCCTAAGACATCTCACCTCCCACTTCTTAAAGAGGTCGGGGCCTGGGCCTCTCCTTGAATCCTAAATGAGATTTGTCAGTCAAGCGTAGCAAAATCTAATCTCATCCAAAGAAAAAGAAGAAAACGGACCAGAAAATGATCTGATTTTCCGATTTCATGGCCAAGGTTACCCTGGGAAGTGATGAAAGTGGCATTTAAAGCCCGTAACTAAGGTGGTATGCCAAACTTCGCAGTAATAAAGGATAAACCGTGTGGAAAGATATCGCTTTAACAATTTTACAGTTGCTAAGTGTGAAAATTGTAATGTGGTCAAGCTCCAGGAATCCATGGCAGTCGGTTCAAAGAACTGGAACAATGCTCAACTAGACAACATTCTCGGCTCCTGTAACTTAAATTCTGATGAAGTCAGCGTCTGCTGTTCTGACATCAGGCCACAGGCTCCAACAGCTTCATTAGTGAGGTTGGTGTCTTTTTCTCCCCCTGCTCTCTGAAAACAGTCTCACTGAGGAGACAGGTAGAAATGTACTGAGGTCTGAATCATGGCTCAGCTTGCTTCTGGTGACTATCTTTTACAGTGTCGTGTGTTGCCTTCCACCAGTTTGTAGGAGGCGAAAATTGCCAAAATATACGTGCAAGTGCAAGTGCAGACTTGATAAGTATTTTACTAAAAATTTTAACATGTAATTAATCACCACTAGCTTCTGATGGTCAGGATAATTGTACTAGTGGCATGGGAATAGCTAAGTTTTTAGGACTCTGAAATTAAAATCACGATTAATCAACATTACTTATTATAAAGATTGCTAACTAGTATAACCAATATGAGTAAAAGTGAGGAACTTTCCAAAAAAATACACC
The DNA here is from genome assembly GCF_003254725.2 of Canis lupus dingo. Taxonomy (NCBI): domain Eukaryota; kingdom Metazoa; phylum Chordata; class Mammalia; order Carnivora; family Canidae; genus Canis; species Canis lupus. The sequence goes on along the minus strand of NC_064255.1, from coordinate 56,721,223 downwards.
CTAGAATATCTAGTTACCCATCAGCTCTTTTCCACACTGAGTGACATTGCTGTCTTTATTTTAATTAGTTTTACATTTCCAACAACACATTATTCTTGTATCAATGTTAACTTAAACTTTGCATATATTTATGTGTTAGCTATAGCTATTTATCATCATTCCTGCCTCTGAGGCCCTCCATCTGTAATCACATTATTATTGCCAGAACAGTACCTTTTAGAATTCTTTAAGTGTGGGTCTACTGGTAGTAAAAATCCTCAATTTGTTTATCTGAAAACCACCTTGAATGTTTTTGCTGATTATAGAATTCTAGGTTGCTGGAATTATCTTCGAAGACTTGATGACATCATTCCATTATCTTCTCATTTCCATGATTTCTATTGAAAAGACAACTGTTAGTGTACCTTTTCTCATTTGAATGTAATCTTGACTTTCTGTACTTTCACTTGATATACATGGATAATCTATCTATCCATTCCTCTATCTATAACTTTGAAAGATCTGCTATTTTTTACTTGACTTTGAAGCTCAGTTATCTTCCAGCAGTTCCATACATTTTGGCAGAAGACAGGATGCTCCTAGGAGAGATACAAAGGACTTTGTTATTGACAACATTACCACTAGTGAGACTATTAGGATTGTGTCATTTTTCTAAGCCTCGAATCCCAGATAGAGATGCCAAGGGCCACATGACACCTGCACTCAGTGGGTTGCATTTCAAGTGAGAGACCTTGACTTGAGGAAACATGAGAGTTTATACCTTTACCTTTGTATATTGGAGCATGTAGAAATCTGTCTTTGCTCCAGAGTGAGGCACTAGCTTTATTATTCAAGGTTGTTTGCTATATAAGCATCCATATATAAAAGTCTAGAACAAAGCCAGTTAATGCTTCTGCTTGTAGGACACGCAGAAACATGAAACAGACAATTTCCCCAAACGCATTACTTTGTATTTTCTTGCTTGGAATTAATAGAGTTTCTTGAATTTGTGGTTTCACATGCTTTATTATGTTTGGAAATTTCTTAGTCATTACTTTATTAAAAATTGATTCTGACTCATTTTATCTCTCCTCTTTTTCTCTGACTCCAATTAGAGATATGTTGGTGTTTCTTAGTGTATTATTATCTTTGTCTCATACTTTTTCTTCTATATTTTTCATTCTTCTCTGTTTCTAGATTTCAAGTTGGGATTTTTTCCCTTACTTGTGACTCAGTCACTGACTCTTCTACTTTATCTAATTTGCTGTTGTCCTACCCATTGAGTTCTTAATTTTGTTATACATTCCCATTTTTCAATAAATGTTATAAATTTCAAAAAAGTTACTGTATTTTTCTAATTGGACACGTTGTTATATATAGCTATGTTAAAATAGTTGTATTTAGGGCAGCCCGGGTGGCTCAGCAGCTTAGTGCTGCCTTCAGCCCAGGGCCTGATCCTGGAGACTGGAGATTGAGTCCCATGTCAGGCTTCCTGCATGGAGCCTGCTTCTCCCTCGGCCCGTGTCTCTGCCTCTCTCTCTTTCTCTCTGTCTCTCACGAATAAATAAATAAAATCTTAAAAAAAATAAAAGAAATAAAATAGTTGTATTTATAGTTATTTAATATTCATATTATCCAGTATTGTCAATACCGTAGTCTGCATGGATCAGTTGATATTGCTTGTTGTTTTGGGCTGGCTGACTTTTATTCATACCACCCTGCTTTGTGGTGCTGGTTATTTTTGATTATGTATTATATATTTTATTGAAAAACTGATTATTTAACTTGAAGTGTGATAATATTTTTCTCTACAGAGGATATTCTCTTTTGATCCAGGTTTTGTGGTGATCTGAAATTATTACAATCCATTTTCAGCAATTGAGATATCTGAAGCTGAGCATGATTCTTTTTTTAAAAACTTATTTAAATTCAATTAATTAATGTATAGTATATCATCAGTTTCAAATCGTCAGTTGCTTATAACACTCAGTGCTCATTACATCACGTGTCCTCCTTAATGCCCATCACCCAATTGCCCCATCCCTTCACTCCACCCCTCCAGCAACCCTCAGTTTGTTTCCTAAAGTTAAAAGTCTCTTATTGTTTGTCTCCCTCTGATTTCAGCTTATTTCATTTTGAAGATAAGCAGAATTCTCTATGATTGCCTCTGGCTTACCGACTGTGCAGCTTTTCAGGGTCACTTTCCAATGCCATAATATTTCCTTGGGATCCCTCAGCCTCTGCCTTTGGGTGTCCCTAAATTCAAATATCTTTCCCTAACCATATGTGGCTGTCAAAAGAGCCACTTAATCTCAGTTTGGGAATCAAAAATACAGTTAGCAAAAGAGTCCCTAAACACAAAGAGATATTTTCAAGTATTTTTTTTTCCTGCTTTTCTTTCTAGGGTTTTTTCTTTTTTCCTAAGAGGGAAAATTAGCCTTAATAGCCTATTTTATCATAATAAAAAAAAAGGAATCTCAAGAGTATGTTCTAAATGTTTTTCTCCTACCCAGAACATTGTTTAGCACAATAGTAGGAAAAAAATAAAAATTATTGGATTATGAACTACTTTAGACTATGTCAGAGAGTCTAGTAAATGTATATTGACTGACCTTTTTAAAACAACTTCCCTGTATCGTTTGTTCTTTTTTATTACCCACTTTCTTTGGTTCTCATCACCAAAGTAATAGCAATAAAGTCACTCTTGTTCTTCCTTTTTTTTTCCCCCGCTTGCCTTTGAATCTTCATTATTTTGTCCAATTGATGAATAGGTACCTGCAGGTAGCAGAGAAGTCCCAGGGTGGAAAAAGTCAAATTTACCCCAGCATGCCTCCATCATTGCCATCTGCTTACTCCTGTGTTTGTAAGGCACTCTTCTCCCCCAATCCACATAGACACCTACACAGACCTCTTTCTCTCCTTTCTCTGCATTGATTCATCACACCAGGCGTTTGTGAGCATCTGTTATTACAGTTTTCACAGTGGTGAATGCTATATTTAAGGTTGCAGTGACATTTCCATTACAGACCTGTTGCTTCCAGTCACATGGGAACTTACGAATGATTATCCTGTTAGGGAAGAGTTTGAAATTTTCAATAATGTATTATGCATACAGAGTACTTTGCAAGTTGGGCAAAGTTATTTGAAATTAGTAAAATAGGGGCACCTGGGTGACTCAGCAGTTGAGCATCTGCCTTCATTCAGCTTGGGGCGTGATCCTAGGGGTCCTGGGATCGAGTCCCACATCTGGCTCCCCTCGAGGAGTCTGCTTCTCCCTCTGCCTATGTCTCTGCCTCTCTCTGTGTGTCTCTCATGAATAAATAAATAAAATATTAAAAAAATAAATTAGTAAAATATTTCATAAAGCCTTACCTCCTAAAAATAACGTTCCTTCTGGTGATTGATAGAAACTCAATGGTTATTTACAATAGTAATATTAACTCTTTTTTTATACAGAATTAGATTTTAGGGATCTTGAAGTTCATGCACATTGTAATTTGTTCTTATTTCCCGATAATATTAATAAAGGTGATGATTTTTCAGGTGCCTTTAATACCATTCCGTTAGAATTTCAGTTGTTAACTGAACAAAATTAAAAACCTGGTATTATGAATCACTTTTTGGAATCAGTGGACAGTTGCTAAAATTTCTGCAAGTATGTTTCATTCAGGAGATATTGAACTACAGAGAAAACTAAGTGTTCAAAAACAAATAAGAACCATTAGAAAAATAGATTGCTTAGTTAAATCCAGAAAAAATAGACCTAAATGCAAATATGCAGTGAGCTGTATTACTAAGCACATCCCCCTTTTAACCACAACTTTCAATTTCTCAATATAGCTTTTCTTGATCCCTCTGATTATGTTCAGAATATAAGGAGGTATTAATGATAGGATACCTAAATATTTATTTAAGGTCCAATAGTGGCAACTTGATCAATTTATTATTTTTAAGTGCCTCTACCTTTATGATATATAACAATCAGAAGCAAGCATCCCAGCACTCCTAAGCCCTGACTGCTCTCCTTGTGCTCACAAAATAAAAATTAAAAATAACGAAATAATTTAAAATTTTTACTAAAGTGTTCTTTAGGACAAGGGTCATTAAATGCAGAGTCAAATCCCATGTTAGAGCTCATTTACTTACATATTTCTATTCCTACTTTCAAGCTACAGCTCAGAGTTGATTATTTGTGATAGATACCTTCTGGTTCGCAAAGCTATAAATATTTAATATCTGGTCCTTAACAGATCCCTGCTTTAAAATACTGCTGAGTATGGTGAATGTGGCATTTTACTATTTTCAGTCTTGCTGTACAATTAGACTCCTGCAGTAGATGTGTCAAATTGTCACTAATGGTCTACACTGATCTGTTTGTGCCAAAAAGTTTTTATTTCAGACCGCGTGCATTGATCCTAGGAAACAAAGTCATTGACCCCATATGCAAACTTCTATAGAATCTAAAAAAGAGTAATAACTTATACGTGTTACACTATGGTATCTCTTATCATATAGAAAACCATCCATTGTTCAAAGAATATTTTTCTCTTCCCATTTTCACCTTGTTCTCTATTGGTATTCATCTAGGCTGAGCTCTAATATTCCTTGTTTTGTGTTTTGTATATTATTCATATTGTATTATGTCAGTTTTTTGTGCTAGTAGTTAAATTGTATAAACTTTTTTCTCCCCTCTGGACTTCTAAGTCTAAGAAACGACTGATAAGAATTTGCTCTACTTTTGATAAAACTGCTCACCACTTAGCATCACATAATGATTTCATCTTTCTGCTTTAAGCTGTGATGGTCAAAACAAGTATCTTTGTAGTTATCTGATGGGGAATGATGGGTTACTTTGGATAATGGAGATCCCATCCTCTATGGGGTTATCAGACCCATGAGGACTGCCTTCAGTAATTGATCCAATTCAAAATCCCATCCAGACCATATAAGCAGGTAGAAGAAAAATGTGATAAAGAAACAGAGAGCAGATAGCAAGGACACAAGGATAGGCTCCCAGATGCCTGATTCCTTCTGTTAACAGTACTGACATTGTTAAGGCAAAAAAAAAATTAAGTTTGGGTAAACTTTTGCTGCTCTGATGACAAAATTATTAATAACAATAGCAAATACATACTTCTATGACTGCAACATAGTTTTTCCACCATGGTTGAATTTTCTATCCTGTCTGCTTCAACACAATTTAGAGAAAGAACACAGATTGGAAACTTAGGAAAAACAAAATCCTAAACACCGTTTTTATTTTTAAAATTAGAAAAAAAAATAAAGAGTGGAAGAGGGGAGGGGAAGAGGAGAGGAGAAATAGAAGGAGAGGAGGGAGACAAGGGAGGAGAGATAGGACAGGGAGAGAAGTAGGGAGGGGAGAGATGGGAGTCAGAGAGAGAGCAAGAGAGAGAGAGAGGCTTACAGTGGTACTTTGAAGTCTTTGGCTCAAGTCATCTTCAAGGCCTTTCCTTTGTGTAAAAGTGCTCCTTTTCTCCCATTAAACAGAAGTCAGTAGTCAGATCTGACTACCACTCCACTGTGTTCAGTGACTAACACTTGAAAAGGATTTTTCATAAAAAAAAAAAAAAAAAATGAGTGTTAAGTGATTCTGGTATGGGGGTGGGGGTGGGAAGATTGCAAACTGTATACTATTTCAGAAAGAAAAGGTAGAAAAAAAAGTCATCCGAGAAGGAAAACTCCATTAAGTGCACTTGGCTTTCTGTCTTGCAATGTGGCAACCTAAAAGCCTTTTTGAAACCAGCTAGATGTTAAAAAACTTTCTGCAATATTTGAATCATTGTATCATTAGTGGTGTGAGAAGAACCTGCTATCTTAAATTTATGTCTGCAGGAATCTCTTAAAATGTTTCCCTTCGTATTATATTAAAAAAAAAATGAACCTGCTGCTCTGCGTTTTGGTGTTACTGTAATTTTTCAGATTGTCACCATATAAATTATTTTTTATTATTTTTTATTTTTTTAAAGATTTTATTTATTTATTCATGAGAGACACACACAGAGAGACGCAGAGACACAGGCAGAGGGAGAAGCAGGCTCCATGCAGGGAGCCGGACGTGGGACTCGATCCGCGGTCTCCAGGATCAGGCCCTGGGCTGAAGGCAGCGCTAAACCGCTGAGCTACCAGGGCTGCCCTATAAATTATTTGTTAAACAGTCACTGAAAAGATATCCTCTGGACACCAAATTAAGGGGAGGATAAACAGTTCAGAGGGGCTGAAAATGGTTGCTTATTGAACTAGAGAATTGCCAGTGACAAAGTTAGACTGGTGTCGTATCAACCCATTGTTCACATAAAGTGTGCAATACAAGAGACAACTTGATTCTTTTGAAAAAAAAATGCTTTCATGCTCATATTTCCTCCACTTAGAAAATTAGATTTTCAGAAAACTCTTTGGGCTTTAAGAATATAATCTTTGTTTTATATAGTTAGCCCCCTTATCCATAGGAGATACGTTCTGAGACCCCCCCAAGAGATGCCTGAAACCGTGGATAGTACCAAGCCGTGTATTTACTATGTTTTTCCTGTACATACATACTTATGATAAAGTTTAATTTACACACGAAGCACGGTAAGAGAATGACAGCAATAACAGATAATAAAATAGAGCAATTATAATCACATACTGCAATAAAAGTTGGTGGATGTACTTTATTTTCTTTCAAAATTATTATACTGCACGCCTACTACTTCTTTGTGATATGACAAAATGCCTATGTGATGAGGTGAAGTGAGGTGAATGATGTCAGCATTGTGACATAGCATTATACTGCTATTGACCTTTTGAGCATGTGTCAGAGGAAAGATCTCTGCTTCCAGACTATGACTGACCACAGTAATTCTAAGCATGGAAAGTGAAACCATGGATAAGGGAGGACAATGAAATATAGTATAGACACGTTTCTCATTGCTGCTCATCTGTAAATGACAGTCATGATAAGTGTCTGTGAATTCCCGACATTTGTTCCAGTGTGATTAATTTCTTGCATGGTGCTGTCTTCGTTAGTATCTTCCTACTGTCAGTAGAATATCCTTGTAGAAAGATCACAATACATAAGTCTGTGTTTGTACATTTTAAATTGAAGGAATGATCTCAACAGCATAGTCTTTCAGAAGCATTTGTTGGGAAACTATATAGGAGGTGCATGCACACGTTGTTGTAAAATGAGGTTCGATGATATTTAGCTTTATTATTGTGTGATTGATCATAAAAGAGAATAAAAAGTGATATAATCGCTAATATGATTCACAATCACAATAACATACAAAGAGTGAAGCTTTAGCAGAATTATTCGGGTTTTGAAGACAGTGTGCTTCCAAGAAACTTGTTTTAAAAAGTTGGAAAGTCTAATTTATAACTTCCTTATTTCTCAAAAACTCTTTTTTTTCTGGTACCATTTAATTGGAAGGTGTTTTTCAGTGAGATTGAAACTTCTTTACTGATCAAATTGCAGCGGTTTTCAACTTCTTGAAACAGTTATCAGAACATCCCATTCCTTTCATCTGTTTTCAGTAGAATGTTAACAAACTATTGAATACGACTATGGAAGCAAATGGAATTATGATTGTATTTCTATTTCACATCTGCTTAAGAGCAATTAAAAAAAGATGGTTTCTGTCATATTCAGACATTATTTGTGTCTCCCTTATGCTGACTGACACTTAAAAGGCCTATCTTCACCCCTTTAATAAATTATATTTGAATAAGTGTTTTTCTTGATTTTTTGGTCTTCTTTTCTTCTCTCTCTTCCCTATTCTCTCCCCTTGCTCCTTCTTTTTCTTTTTTTTTCTTCCTGCTCATATTTTAAGAATTTTAATTATATTTTTAAGAAACTTCTAGCATGACATCTTTGACTCATTCTTGGATAGAATAATGATGGAATGGAAGGAACTATTTAATATCATACGTAATTAATACCTGTTACAGTCATAAGAAAGGAGAATACATTTGTATCTTTCTCTAGACCCATGGACACTTTAGCTAGCTCTGAGTATCTCGTAGGAGTGACAAGAAAAATGCTCTTCAACAAATGTTGAAACCATTTGTACATTTTTTTTTTGCCATTTGTTCAATAGCACAAGCTAGATCATTCTTGCTACACGTTTCTACAACCTTATGGTTGCCCTTAACAGAACTATTTGTCATTAATACACTTAATTACGCTTTTTGAAATTATTGTTCATTTAGCCTATATAATCTTTTGGAATGAACATCTCTATGAAGTGTGAATTTATTTAAAAGTAAGTTATCCAGAAGCAAGATTTGCCTCTCAGTTTTTCTATCTTGTGATGGAAAGGAACAGAATGTCTTATGCTTGTTGGAGTGAAAGGTGATTTGAGATGTGGGTTTGAATCACTGACTTCAAGCAAAAATGGAGGAACCTAGTCTTAGGGAGACTGGGAGATGGGAGCTTCAGACACAGATGTTTAGGAAAGTTAACTTTTCTCTCTTCCAGTCACAGTAATAGCTAACATGTTTTGAGCACCCACTACTTGGCAGGCTACACTGTTTTCTACTTTGTATTAATTTATAAATCTTACCAAATTCTGGGAGAAAGATACCCTTGTCCTCATTTAGCACTACGGAATTTAAAACAAGGAGAGATTCATTTTTCCAAGTTTCTGAAGCTGGGACAACGGGGCTCTAATCCAGTTAGTTTGTTGAGCCTCGGGACCTCTTTCCCCTCATCACATTATAAGGCCCCTCTACCTCCAGCTGATTTGCTTTTTAATCCTAATATTAAGATACTGCCATTTAGTTTCTATGTTAGAGAGGGTGCCAGCTACCCTCAAAACAAAGAAACATAAAACACATCACCTCAAACAAGAGAGAAACTTCCTTTTTTCTTGGTTAGCAGTCATGTGTAGGTAGACAGACCACACTTTATGAGATCATGAAAGGATGCTGGCTGGTAGAAAGTCTCTACAGTCCTCAACATGGGATGCTAATCACTGTATCTACAATAGTTACTACATCCCTCACCATTTTTTTCAGTCAGAGACAAGGAAACAGAAGAAGCCTAGAGCAGGGCCTTCAGCTTTATGGAGATATCTAGGAAGTTATAAATCATTTCTCTCATATCCAATCTGCCTGAACATGGGCATATGATCACATCTATCCGAAAGTTATGGTGAGAAATATCACTAGCTGGGTAGCTATCCACCCAGGAAGTTCTAGAATCAAGAATAGAGAATGGCATAGATTTGTAGGTCAGGTGTCTGTCTCTGGTTTGAACTCCAACTGTCAATCTGTTTTGTCATGTTTTATTTGCTTTTTCTTATTCCCTTGCTAATTCTAGATAGTGTATCTACAGATCAACCAATGTATTAGCTTTTCCATATCAAGTAACTTCTACATGCTTTGATAGTAGGCTAAGGGACAAGGCAGAAATTTGTTAGAATCAGTTTACCAGTAATATTTTCATATCCAGGTATATGGATTAAATAAAGAAGGGAGTAGAAGGTAAGGAGATTTGCTTATTAAATGTGGATCTCTAATCAACTTTGACTCTTAACATATTCAATCTTTTTTGGTGAGAGACTTTGTATGAGTTGATGTGGAAGTGACTCAGACCAGAATGATATTTTCAGTTAGAACCCTGAACTTGTTCAATGAATTCGGTGCTGTCAGTGGGACTCGTGTTGGTCTATATTTAAGTTTTCCGTTTTTTTTTTAACATTAGAAGGTTGCACTGAGGTTTTTAAACTTTTTTTAATATAAAATTAAGTTACCTGGCAATTAAGATATCCCAGACCTCCTTGTGATTTACTTCTTTGTTCCAGTTGTTCCCTTGCAGATTTTTGTTTGTTTAAAAGGAAAGAAACTAAATGGCCAGTTGAGCAATAGGGATTCAAATCAGATTGTCAGGGATCTCTGGGTGGTTCAGTGGTTTAGCACCTGCCTTGGCCCAGGGCGTGATCCTGGAGTTGAGTCCCACATCAGGCTCCCTGCAGGGAGCCTGCTTCTCCCTCTGCCTGTGTCTCTGCCTCTCTCTCTCTCTCTCTCTCTCACACAAATAAATAAAATATTAAAAAAAAATCAGATTGTCTTAACAGAATTTTCCTTCTTTTGAGAATGTTATTTTATTTTGTAATTTTTTTAAAAAGTATAAGATGAGAGCATTTTTTTTTTAATGGTTTTATTTATTTATTCATGAGAGACACACAGACAGAGGCAGACAGAGGCAGAGGGAGAAACAGGCTGCCGTCAGGAAGCCCAATGTGAAACTTGATCCCAGGACCCTGGGATCATGACCTGAGCCAAAGGCATACAACTCAACCTCTGAGCCACTCAGTGCCCCCAAGAGCAATAATAATTAAAAAAAAAAGTATTTATTTGAGAGAGATAAGAAGAGTGAGAGTGCATGTGAGGAGGGAGAGTGGCAGAAAAAAAAGGGGAGAGAGAGAATCTCAAGCAGACCCCCACTGAGCATGGAACCAATGCCAGGCTCTCTCTTTTGACCCTGAGATCATGAACTTGAGATCATTATGTGAGCCAAAATCAAGGGTCAGACACTTAACCGAGTAAGCCACACAGATGCCCCAAGATGAGAGTAATTTTTTAATAAGACATCCTTATGTAGGTGAATGTATGTTTGTGGATTATGACTTTTTTGTGACTCGTTTGTCTATAAGGTTCTTTTCTGATCATTATTTTCAGTCTCCAAATGTGTATTAATACTAGTATAAAAGGGTGAGAGAAGGATGCATGGAAATTCCTAAATCTTCCATTTCCAGTATATATATTTTAAAGCAGCAATTGTACTAGAATATTTATTTTCAGTTTTTCCTGGATATTTTGTTTCATCTGTCTGTTTCTTAAAACCTGAACTCTGTAAGATCTCAAATATTTAACTGTTTAAAAATTTGAAAAAATAAACTATTAGAAGAAATCAATTGACTAGACTCAGAACTCCCAATATAGAAATTTTCATTACTTTTAAGTAAAATTCAGAATTGTGTCTTGCTGATTGAGTCTGGAATCACTTTTGGGCTCTTAGGTACATCAAATATGTAGAAAAGAACATGTTTAAAAGGATACAAGTGACAAATGGTTCTAAATTGAAACAATCAAATCCCCATGAAGAGAGTAAAACTGAACCTTATTAATAGACATTTATTTCTGGGAATTTTGTTTATTTGGGAATTATCTTACATTATAAACATTATTCTGTAGGCTTTGCTATAGTTTCAGGGGGTTAATGCCAAAATGGCAAGGTGTAACTTAGTTTTGCCATCTGGAAAACTAAGATTTTTCTATGTCCTGTATTTTCATAAAACATCTTCTGCTTATCACATAGCTATATAGTAACTACAAGACTTAATGATGCACATTAGCTTTATTCCATAACTTTAAGATGATAATGTTCCAATTTGGATATAAGCCCATGCTCAGTTGAATTATGAAAAATCAATTGGAGATAAGTGGTCCATATCCTAATTTCTTATAACTGAAAATGAATTTGGTTCAGTACCTTCCTTTATTTCTACCACAGGGAAAATACAGATATTCACCATCTCTCTCATGTGAGAAATATGTTCTAATTTTTGAATCCCAAGGGTATTATGGAAATTTTGTCCCTTGAAGTCATAGTCTGACCCAATTAGAATATGAAAATGATTAATTCACTTACAATTTAAAAGATGTAAAACTGGGTTGTTATCACAGTAGCACCATTCTAAGATATGCATCAATTTTATATATCATGATAAATCAAGTATAGGATATTTGAAACCAAACTTCATTAATTTCAGTTTTCATTTTCCTTTGGGTGTCATGCATAGCTAGTAATCTGAGATCTAAGTGTAAAGATTTTCGTAAATTGTTCCTTCTAAAACTTCTCCTATATGACCAAAGAACTTGTCATATAGAATCTAAAGAATCTAAAATACAGAGGATTTGGAGTATTTTGGATTCTGTATTTTAGATTACTCTGTATTTTAGATTCTCTGTATTTTAGATTCTTTCTCTAAAATTGAAAGAGCACTAACGTTTAATTTTATGTGGATGAAATAATTAAATTATTATAAATGCATACATTTTGGGATTGTTGGTTATAATTTGATTCAAAACTAAATTTAATTTATTTCAACAATATCTTTAAAATATATATCTAAAATTATGTGGCTTTGTGAAGTGTTAAGAAAAAATTCTGTCTGAAAGAGTACAGTAAAATTTACTGCTCAAAAGTTGCTGGATTAATCTTTCTAGTGAGTATGGGAAATTTGTGTTTTATCTCAGACAATTAAGAAAATGTAACCTCTATATTGTGGATTTGGGAACTTGTTTCTATATAAGATCGTGTCAGATGCAGTGATTTTCTTGCCAGTCAGTAAAGAGTCAATTACAAAAGATTTTGATGCCTGTCATACTTCAGGGAAGTTAAATGAACTGAAAGAAGTCAGATCACAGTGATAAATTGTTATCTGTTTGCTTCAAAAGAGATCAGGAAAGGGTGATTGTCTGCCCCAAAGCACTGAGCAACAGATAAAGATCCACCCTAAGTAATAATAAGTATATTCTATCATACTCAGAAGAGGTTCAAAATACAAGTAATAATTCATATGTGAATGTATTGGTCAAGTATAAAGTCTAAGAGCATGAAATGGTCTGATATGTTATTGCTATTGCAAATCATACTGCTTATTAGTGTTTTTTTAAAGTTAAAGTTCTTTAAGACATATTTCTCCATGAAATTTCAGTGTACTTTTTTAATCTAAAAAGACAATAGAAATCTTCCTTTAAAATATTTTATTGTAAAACTATAACACCTAATTGAACAACTTTAACCACCAGAAAAATAGTAATATTAATAAAAATTATTGTTAATTTAATTGTGTCTATGTCAGAACATCTGCAAAATTTAGGTGTCCAATTACACTTCATGAGGTCAGTTGGTCAATTAAACACATTTAAAAGACTATAATTCAAAAATTACCCTTTTGATTTTAGAAAAAAAACTTTTTTAATAATTATTGATGATGAAGCAGTGAATTTGGAATTCTTAGTTTTAAAAAAGAATTTAGTTTTGTCACATAAAAATCTTGAAAATTAGAAATTTAGAAATCTTCCTTCTCTAAGGTGTTTGGAAGTGAACATAAACATCTACCTAAAAAGCAAATGTGCACAAGAATGAGATTGTACATTTATTTATTTAAAACTATATGTATAATATTAGGATGTTTGCTATACAAACATAGAGATTTTACAGTTATGTTCAACATTAAACTTTTTGATCAAAACACTAATTGCTAAAAACACTAATAATTTGCTTTGTGGCCAGTACAATTGTTATATTTGGTTTATACTACTCCTTTTGTGGGCATTTTCATATTTTTAACAATTTTCTGTACTACCTGCTTTATTACATATATACTTAGAGGAAAAACTCCCCAATTAGTTCAATTAGATTGATTTTTCTAATCAAAATACTGTCTGCTATCATATGACTCTAGCTATTTATACACCAGGTGTTATTGATATTTTTCATAAATCAATCATACCTTTTTTCCTTTCACTAGAAGTATAAGTTCTGCATTCTAGTATACAACGTACATTTTAAAACTATGGTATTATTAGTATTTTTTAAAACCTCCAACTCAATATTAAATAATGGAATCCTCAAAATATTCTCTTGACATTTTACATGTATTGAATTTTTCTACAGCTTTGAAATAGAAAATTTTAATAGTTTGGGCACAGTGATTAAGAGTGATTAATTGTCAAGTCTAGAAAATTTATAGTACTAGCTTTGATGGGCTGAGAAATTGGATGAATAGATCCATTTTAAACAGACAAGGTCAATAAATGAATTTATCTGTTCCTCTGGAATCAGAAATGGAATTTACTTGGTAATTCTTATTCTAGGGCATACGTGCCTTCAAAATTGTCCAGTTGTGGAAAAATAGCCACCCTTCTCCTTCTTATGCGTCTTTTACCTCACTACAGCATCCATCTATGTCCTGTGATTTTTGTGATTTTTCTGTCACTCTCACAGACAAACATTGAAGATCTTTAATCATGTCAAGGGGAGCAGAGCAAGTTATCTAATATTACAATAGTCTCATTATCGATTAAATAATATTAGTAGATTAGAGGGAAAGCCCATGGTAAATAAAAGGAATAAAAGATAAAATAAAACAAACCCAGTATTTGGTTTTCACTCTCACATAGAATTTCATGTTTAATAGTGTGATCTTCCACAGAACTATCTGTGGCATCCAAGCTCTGTCCATCAGCAGGGCGAGCTATTTCCTGGCATTGAACAAAGGAATTTAACCATGAGTATATTCAAAATTTTGAAAAATTTCAAAATACATTACAAAAAATATGATCACAGATTTTGCTTGAGTGGCCATTTCCATTGAAAGAAAAACTTTCCGGGCAGCCCCGGTGGTGCAGCGTTTTGGCACCATCTGCAGCCCAGGGTGTGATCCTGGAGACCCAGGATTGAGTCCCACCTTGGGCTTCCTGTGTGGAGCCTGCTTCTCCCTCTGCCTCTCTCTCTCTCTCTATATATATATATATATCTCTTTATATATCTATAAATAAATAAATAAAATCTTTAAAAAAAAGAGAAAGAAAGACTTTCCATTACAAATATTAGAATCCACATTAGTTGTTGTCATCCGTAATGGTCACTTTTCCAAGGGGCATGATGTATCTACTTCAGCATGTTTTATTGTAAAATAATCTTGATTCAAAGATATGAATATTGCATCCATACTAGAAACATATCTCTCAAAGTCTCAGTCAACCTGTGTGATTTATTTGAAATCATGCTACAGATCTTGGCAAAAATTGCCCATAAAGTAAATAATACGGATGTGCATGGAATAACATTGATATATCTACTTCAAATGACATCTCCATCTGCTTAATTACTGTAGGAAATGTGAACAATCTGAAAGTGTCAGAAATGACAAAAAACTTTATAGATGTGTTTTCTTTTAGAAGTTGAAATGTATTTCACAAAGGTGAAATAATGTCCCTTGGGAACCCTCATGTTGTTGGGAATGGAAACTGGCATAGCCATTATGGATAATAGTAGGAGCTTCCTCAAGAAATTAAATCCAGAATTAACACGTGATCCAGAAATCATATGTCTGGCTTCACATCCAAAGAAAATTAAATCACTATCTCAAAAAGATATCCTATTCCCATGTTTATTGAAACATTTTTCATGATAGTCAAGATATGGAAACAACCTATGTGTCCACTGACAAATGAATAAAGAAAGAAAATGAAATCCAGTTATTTGCAACAACATTGATGTACCAGAAGGACATTAGGCTGAGTGAAATATACCAGTCAAAATGCCAAATACTTCATGGTATCACTTATATATGACAACTTAAAAAAATAAAAGAAATAAATAGATTTGAATTCAGAAACAGTAGCATGGTGGTTGCCAGGGGATGGGGGAGTCAGAGAGAGTTTGATAAAAGGACATAAACTTTCAGGTACGAGATGAATAAGATATGAGGATCTAATGTGTAACATGGTAACTGGTTGATAATACTGTGTTATACAATCACAATATTCTAAAAGAGCAGCTCTTACATATTCTCACCCAACCGCCCCCCAAAAAGCTAAGGTAACTATGTGAAGTGATGGGTGGATTTATTAACTTGATTGTTAGAAACTTTTAAAAAGTGAAAAACAAGACTTTTTCACAATATGTACATAAATTAAATCATAATATTATACACTTTAAATATATTACAATTTTCCCAATTATACTTTAGTAGAGGTGGATAAACATGCTTTTATTTTGTTTTAGCAGTGTATTATTGCAGATTGAAAGAAAACAGGAAATTCTGTAAGTTAATTTCTGTAAACAGGTTTTCCCAAATGTTCTTAATTTGTGTAACTGAATTATTTTATAAGTCTCAGATATGTGGACAATGTCAGAGATACTATGAAGATATTATTTTGATTTTTAAAAATCTAGATATTTAAAATGTCATAAATTTAAATGTAATACAATTTTCAGTTTCACTGAAAATATGAAGCTACATTCACAAAAGATCATAAAAATGTGTATTAATTTCCTAAGCTTTCTTTCACAGAATAATTTAGTAGGAAATGTGTTATGTATTTGGGAGCTTGAACCATTTATGAATTATTGAGTAAATTAAATGCGTGTGGTCACAGACATTTTGTATTAGTTATCTTAATTTCATTACTGATCCTTCTGGAGACACCTTTATAGCATATTAATGCAGAGTGCAGAATGAGAACTTATCTTAGCTAAACCCTTCTCTGTTGCTTGGTTGAAAAGCTCTCTTGATAGTTTAATTTCAAAGTTGATATTCATAGTTTTAGGTATAATACACTGGCCCTCATCAAATAAAAGAAAATACGAGATAATGCACTGCTGTCTTACTAGCAAACAGTATAGAAATGATACAAACTTAAGTTCTGATTCAAACACTTTTACATGTGTGTCACTTTGAGCAATAATTTAATCATGCCACATCTGAGCTTCTAAATACTAAAGTCAAAACAATATTATTTATCTTGCCTTGCTTAGTCATGATATAATGAAACAGTTTTATAAATTCTAGAATTCTATATACATATAAAACTAATGCACAGAATCTTCCAAATGGAAAAACAGTATCATACATAAATTGACTTTTAACATTTGTTAAAACTTCAAGCAGCAAATTTTCCAAGGATAAAAAGCATAGAGACTGACTGTTCTTAGTTACTTTTACAGAATTGTTTGTCTCAATATGATTTGGTATTTAGAATGAGGTCTTGAATTAGAATAATTGAAGTGGGAAGGGTATGAGATTACTCATACAAGAAATATTAATAGGAAACTTGACTGAGTGTATACAGCAAGATAAAGAAGAGTCACAATGAACATTCACTCATTCATTTACTCATTCACTTGTTTATATTTTTAGCATAGTTCTGCTTTTGACCAAAATGATGCCAGCAGAAGAAAAAAATGATTGAAAATTATAAAAATGAACTGTGTCTGATAAATGGCTAATTACATGATGGTAATGAAGGCAATAAAATCTGACTCCTAAGATTACAAAGGCAGCCTAGAGCTGTAAAGTGCTCAGACTGAAAAGCAGTTGGAAATCATGTATGAAGAGGTTATACTTTTTTATGAACTGAATTTGTTTTATGAACTATGTGAAATTATTAGATAGGAAGTGTAAGAGAGAGAAAGGGATAAGGCCAATGAACAGATTCAAAGAAAATTAGAAGGTATACAAGAAAAAGAGTAGAAAAATTCATCAATGATCTTAAAAGGGGAAGAGAAAATCCAGGAGATGGGAAACATAAAGGAATTTCAAAATAGTGGAGTTAATGGAAAGAATAAAACTTCAAAATAGTATAAGGCTACTTAGCAGTCTATTCTTATATTGAAAATTTCATATTTTAGAAACCTGGTAACTGAATTATATCTAACTGAATTGGAGATGATAATATCAGTAAAATATCATAATTTAAGAAAAAAAATTAAATGAAATTCTTTCAAACAGAGAATGATGATGGTTGAAGTGTCTGAGGAGTACTCATCACCTTTTGGGAGATTAAAAAAATCACATTAAATTTCATTGCTAGTTGATAATCAATTGAAAATAAGTGAAAGCTTTTCTATTTATTAAAATATAGTTGTGGAAAATATTATTTTGTTTATGCAGGATTTTTAAGAGAAAATCAATAACTTCATTTTAATGTGCTATTCCTTTGTTTAACCAGTATATGTTTATTAATCACCACTCTGTGTCCATTTCTTGAGTTTATGACTTTCCTCTTGTTTCGCCGGGTACAATAAAGAGAAAGACTAGAAAAGTAAACAAATACTTAGATATTTGTCAATTATGTTAAATGCTATAAAGAAAAATAAACATATGAGGATTATTTCACATTAAGCCACATAGGAAGCCCTCTGAATAAGTATTTAAGGTCAGACATCAAATATGAAACAGAGAGATTTATTTGCCCTATATAGACTTGGCCTCATTTAAGATCATAATCTTATGGGAAAGGTTTAAGTGAAAGTCCGATGACCTAAAATAAATTTCATTGCCTAAGTGAAACTACTTTTTTCTCTTATAAATGAAGCCTGAGGACACTCAGTCCAGGAATGACATGGTACCTCTTTATTATCAAGTACCCAGATTCTTGTCATTTTTGCAAAGCCATCTTGCTTATATAGCTTTCATTCTTTACGAACTTCCTGGTTTAGCCTTAGATGACCTCCGGATTACCAGCCACCAAATCCATACTCTAGACAGGAAGAAGGAGGAAAGGGCAAAAAGAAAAGAAGACATGCCTTCCAGTTAAGTCAGCACTATTTAAGGCGCTTTTCTGGAAGTAACACACAAAATCCACCTTTATCTTCATTGCATTCTCCTCAACTCCGTTCTATGAGGAGAATTGTTAAAGGTGACTTTATAGCTAGGCACACTGGCACACACAGTATAGATTCTATTCCTCAGGCAAAGGGAGAGAATACTTAGTGAATAGAGAGCTGGCTGCATTCACCTTGGTATTATTAAACATTGACATTAATAATACACACATGGAGGCCAAGGCTTAGAGAGGTTATTTCTATTAAAGTCCAATACTTAAGAAAATGATCAGATATCTGTAATTTAGAAATTGCATTACATCCATTTTTTCTCTCCATGGTGATAAGCTATCATCCTAATACAAACTCCCAATTAATGCCGGATTTCTACAATACATTCAACGATTTCCACAGTTTATGCTGGATTTCTAACCGGTCATCCACTAAAGAAATCCTTAGTTCTACATGGATCGCATTATTCCTTTACTGTCCTATGCAAACACACACAGATGCATAAAAATACACATGTTTAGACACATGGACAATGGCTCTGTATTTCCTACCAGTTGAATTTTAAATTATTTGCCTTATTGTCAAAGCCTTTCATCTTATTTGGAATCAACTCCTTACAGTAACAATCTTTGACTCTATGACCTGCTTCTTTTACCTGCATAAGGATTATGCTCATTAAAATTTACTTGTCATAGCTCTAAAACAGCTCCATAAGTATTCTCTAACTGCGTAAACTACTCTTGAATTCCATTTTTTGCAACAGTTTGTACTAATTTTATTAATTTCCTTTTTAAAAAACTCTCAAGGGCAAAAAAAAAAAAAAAAAAAACTCTCAAGATAAATTGGTTTCTCCAGCTAGAATGTAAGAAATCTGAAACCAGAGTCATTTTATTATACCACTTTGTATTCACCTGGCACCTGTCACAATAAAGAATACATAGTATTATTTTTAATTGTTAACTTTTAATTGCTTTCTTAATTATTATATTTACCCATACTAATGTAAACCTTGAATATCAGTGTTTCTAAACTTGTATGATTATAATGTCATTCTGAATTAGAAATTAGTGCTTTCTAATGGTAGATTTTAGTTCGTTAGTGACATTTACCAGAGCTTTCTTTGTAAGAATGGATCATTGCATTGCCTGGAATATTTTTATTATAATTACCAACACTATATCAATTCAATTTATTGAGTTCCAACTAGGTATGTATTAGTAGACTAAGGGTTATGTATGTCCACATCATAGAATATCTGTAGTGGAAAGATCAAGTAAACATACACAATTTTTCTTTTTCTGTCTTATTCTCTCTTTATTTGAAGGATAACCTGATACACTGTCTCTGTGGGCACAAGCATTATTTGCATATATATGCACACACATACATACATACACAGGCATGTATGTTTATAAGCCTCAGAAGAAACAATAAATTTATTGACATTGATGTTAGTATATCAGTATAGTTATTACTTCATATAAACCTGATTGAGCAAAAATTAAGCTTAGCAAAGCTATTTCAAATATTGAACGCACTTGGGGTTTAGAAAGATTATGGATTTCTGCAAGTGTGCTTATAGTCTTTCTTTTCATAAGTATTTCTTGTGCATATATGTCAGACATTGTTCTAGTTGCTTCTCTTATGTCATATGATATAGCTTTTTTTAATTAAAAAAAAATCTTACATTCACCAGGAAACCAATTTTTGAAGTTGTTAGATGTTTTAATTGAAAATAGTTTTTTAAACACTCAACCTCAGGAATGGCTTGTACATTACCTGAGTGCTTTCCTAGGCCCATCTCTCGCATGACTGTTTATCACTGACTTTGTGGGCAGGAGGTTAATTGTAATTGCATGGTCACCTGGACTATCCTATAATTTGAAGTAGAGTCCCTCTGCTGTGTCAGGCTCGACAGTATATTATTTTCAAGCATTAGTGCCAGGATGCTCTTTAAATCGTCTATGGAACTGGGGAAGGAGTGATTTACGTGCTCCATTTACTACTCTCTTCTTGCTGTCCGCTTCAGGCCACTCTCTTACAAATAACAGAATGTGAACAGAATTAAAATTCAGATGCAACCAAAGATGGAAAAAATAACCCGAAACAATAGGAAATGAAAGTAATCCCTGCTCTGCATATTTGTTGACAAGTATGTAGTATGTGTATCACTGGGTATCCTGAGCTACTTATTTCTCTCTTGAAAATTCTTGAATTAAACATTAAAAGATAGATTTTAATGAATGAGTGGATGTACAGATTGAATTTCTTCAGTTTGTTGTTTTTTTAAGCAGCAGGGGAAACCAACGATTTTTTTTTTAGTCTTAAGATAAAAGGAAAACAGAGGAGGAAGTGACTTTTATGCACAGTTCTTGTGCATAAAATGTACTTGAGTAAACTAATTAGATTTTTAAAAGTAAAAATGACTTTAAAATTTTTGCTAAAAAAAATTTTTGCTAAAATTAAAGCACATTATATTTTTAATCCGATTTTCAAATAATTTGGCTAAATTTGGAAGCTACTCACTCCTTCTGAGCTGTTTTGGCTCACGATACCTAGTATTTTATCAATGTGCAATGCTTAACTGTCTCTCCCTTTTATAATTATATTTGCAAACATCCACAGCAAGATGATCTCTCATTACATAAGAAATGGCGTAGGAAACATTCTGTATTCTCCACTTACTGGTCAAATGATTTCCTTTCAAGCTGACTATAGCTTAAATTTCCATCAACATAATAAATTAGCGAATAATAAACCCTTGAGCAATTTTTTAAATAACTAAAATGTTTAAAAATAAGGATGTCCAGAACATTACTCCCTAGCACATTCTAGTTCTAGCAGAATTTATCGCTCACAGATATTTATACCAAGCCATATGAAGTTATTGGTTAAAAATCTAAGTCTGATTTTAAAAAGAAATGGTTCAGGTTTTGCTAGTTTAGTTCAGTTTGGTTACTTTTTCCTTAAAAAAAATAATCGAGGCTGTACTTTTTATCCTGAGTCCTAACCATCTCCAAGGGTAACATTATCCTTTTGTACTTCCTGTAAGTAATGTGTTGTTTTTTTTTTTTTTTTTGAGGGGGGTAGGGGAGATCTCCAATTCAGTATGTAATAATGTTTTGTTAGCTTCACAATAATTAGGTTATTAGAAAATATTTTATGTACAAATTTATTACTCTTTTTTCCTACCAACATAATTTTTCATAATTTATCCCTTTGATAAAAAAGATCCAACTTGGGATGCCTGGGTGGCTCAACGGTTGAGCATCTGCCTTCGGCTCAGGGGGTGATCCCAAAGTCCTGGGATCAAGTCCCGCATCGGGCTCCTGGGAAGAACCTGCTATTCCCTCTACCTTTGTCTCTGCCTTTCTCTCCATCTCTGTCTCTCATGAATAAATGTCTTTTAAAAAATCCAATTTATTTAATTTCATTGCAGAATAATATTCCACTATAGATTGTTTCTCATTTTTTCACTATTGCAAGCAATAGCACAATAGATAACTTATTATGTGGCCGTTGGCTCAGGGCATGGTCCCAGGATCCTGGGATCGAGTCCCATATCAGTCTCCTTGCAAGCAGTCTGCTTCTTCCTCTGCTATGTCTCTATTTCTCTCTGTGTCTCTCAAGAATAAATAAATAAAATATTTTTTAAAGTGTGCTTTTTTCCTAGTACTGTACACAAATTCTGTTTTTACCACTTACCAACTATTGGTTAATATCAATATTGAAATGATTTGCAACCTGAAGTCTGTAAGTTGGTAGCTGAAATTCACACTTCCCCAACTACAGATGGCAATGCACATATTTTTCATGTTTAGTCACAGTAGAGGGCTTTTTTCTTTTTCCCTTTCTGAAATTCCTATTGCCATATTTCGGAAATGTATCAACTGAATCAATTGTCTTTTCCTTATTGAAGGTAAAGAATAAGATAGAAAGCAAATGAAAGAGATACTACATTTTTCTAAGAAAGTGGAAAGTGAGACTGCAGAACTTTCAGGCATTTGATTCAGTTGACACATGGGTGATATGACCTACAAATAAACAGTGTGGCTTCCCTGGCATTTTGATGACCTTCAACTGGTATCAAAATTCACTGTAATTTTATTTTCCAGGCTGATACTGGATTATGGTAGATATTTATTCTAATAAACAATTGCAGCTAACTTCTCTTCTTTTACACTTTATAAGCTGTGTCTTTGTAAAATATTAATTTCTAATAAAACACTAGAAATAAATTATTTTGAGAGTATTATAATTCCTTGAAATCAAATTAGAATTACAATAGATGGGTTGCCTTAATGGTTTGCCCCTATTGCCATTTAATTACAGCCAGCCTAAAGGGGCACTAAACCCTAAACTAGTTTCTTTTTTTTTTTTCTAGTTTCTTTTTAATTGAAATATAGGTGACACACATCATTACACATTATATTAGTTTTGTGTGTACAACATAGTGACTTGATATTTGTATACATTACAAAATGCTCACCATGATAAATGTATTTATTTATTTCATAACTGGAAGTTTGTACATCTTAATCCCCTTCATGTTTTCCCCTTCCCCTACACCGCTTCCCTTTGGCCATCACCAGTTTGTTTTCTGTATTTATGAGTCTGTTTCTATTTTATTTTGTTTATTAAACACTGAACACTTGAGAGTGATATTCTATCTTCATATTCCTGGCTCTTAGAACAATTCATTGTGTGAGTGTGTACCCTGATATGTCTGAGACAGCTACATTTCTCTCCCTTTTGGTGTAGTATTTTCCATTCTCAAAATTATTTCAACTCTGAAATTTTACCAGATCCCAATAACTTTTGATAAAAGAAATAGTAACACTTATCAACTGAATACCTACTATGTGCCAAGTATTAGGTTAAATACTGATGTGATTCATCACAACAATGCAATGAGATAGATTGTAGTATTATACTATATTTTATAAGGCAATTAGAATTCAGCAAGGGTAATTTGCCCAAAATCTAGCAGAATCAAGTTATACAAAGTCTTAGTCATCTCTGTGACCTCAATGCCTAACATAGTAGCCAGATACCAAGAGATTTCCAAATCATCTTTGTTTGGTGCCTGAGAGAAAAATACAGAAGATTGGATTCTGAAAAATCTCATGGTACTTGTTTAAAGCAAAGAAATGAAGAAATTTGATATGTGATAGCTTTGATTATTCTTACACTAGTCCTATATTGGTATATTTATGGTTTATTCACGCCAGGGGGCTTCTCTTTGAAAAAATGATGAGTCTGTGTGTTTTAGTAAGGTCATTTTGTTTTTATTTCTTTATGTTTTTCATTTGAGGAAGTCTGTACTTTTAAATGTGAACACTTTAAGGCAGAAATCACTGCTCTTTAGAGTATAGTAAATAGCTTCTCAATGGTTCCAAAGGGTGTAGTAGGTTACTGAAATGGGCCGCAGATGTGGATCTCTGTAGTTTAAGAGCAGGAGGAGACTTGTAGCAAACAGATTGATAACTGCTGTAGACAGAAGAAAAAATATATGAAAATGTTCCAGCCTAAACATAAAAAGCTATATATCGGATTCAGGATAAGATTTAAATCTGTCATTTTAAATTGTATTTCAGGGATCCCTGGGTGGCGCAGCGGTTTGGCGCCTGCCTTTGGCCCAGGACGCGATCCTGGGGACCCGGGATCGAGTCCCACGTCGGGCTCCCGGTGCATGGAGCCTGCTTCTCCCTCTGCCTGTGTCTCTGCCTCTCTCTCTCTCTATGACTATCATAAATAAGTAAAAATTAAAAAAAAAATAAATTTAAATTGTATTTCAGAACCCTGAGACAAAATAATCAAAGATTTGAGTGAATGAATGAATGAATGAATGAAAGCATAATAAATTTTTAAAATTTTAAGCTACAGTGATAGCAGCACTACATGCCAAATGCCCCTCCATTAATACCACAGTTCCAAAAGATATCTAGTCAATAAGTCCTTTAGTACATGGACTTTAAAAAAATCCTCTGCTACCTTCAAATATAGGTTCTCCTTAAAGCACAGGATGCATACTGTAGGATTCTCACGGAACATAGGAGATGACATGTTATGTGGGATATTTTTAAGAAAGGAAAAAAATAAGACACCACCTCACAAAATGTATATGTCCAAAAGCTTCTCCTTTGGTTTGTAGGAATAGCTAATAGATCTGTCATATTTACGCATATACTTAGTGTTTCATCTGCCTTACAATCCTCCCACCCCACCCCTGGGAAAATGTTAGCGTGAGGACTCAAAAAAAAAAAAAAAAGTATTCATTACTATGGAATATTACCAGGATTTGATTCAAAGTTAAGCACATTGAAATCGCAAAGCTCATAAAAATCAAAATGTGCTATATATGCATCTGCAAATACTTCATTTCCTTTACCTAGAGGTTATTTTATAATATTCCATTTGGTTAATCCAAGCAAAATCTGACCGGTTCCAAATAGGAATGCTGAAATGTATATAACACAGCTTTGATCTTAGGAGCTTAGGGTTTGCAAAGAAAATACAGACACAGACAATTAGTTATAAAACTGAACAAAGTGAAAAGGGGTATATAGATGTATAAACTACAAATAGCAGAGGAATTCATGTTTGTTAGAATATAAAAGTGTAAGGGAATAATCAAAGGTATCATGTGTCGACAATTTAAACAAATCACATCTCTGTCTCCCTTGACACCTCTGGCTAAGTAAACAAAGGACAGTATCTCTTTTGTTCTCTAGACTCCTTCCTCCTTTGACTCAGCTACTTCAAAATATTTTATCTTTAAAATTTCATCTATATGTATTTCAATTTCATTATAGCCAATCAAAAATATAGTGAAAGAAGAAATATAGTGAAAGCAATGCGGACAATAAGATTTTTACATATGTTTACCAATTTGCTTGGAAAGGAAGACTAAGTTATTTCTCGAGTCAATTTTTAAAATTATTTCTAGGCATTTTGGACCTTGACAGTTACATCTAAGCTTCCAATGTGTTTGCGGTGCTGGTTTAATAATCTTCACTCTTGTGATGTGCAAGTGGTGCACCCACCCTTTCTCCTCTTCTTTGTTCTAGGTTAGGAAAAAGACTCCTTTGAACCTGAACCCTTGCCTGTAGGCATCCTGTGTATTCAAATCTCTTAGCGAGTAGTTTTCTTTTTCTTAGGATGAGCTAGAAGCAATTAAAAAAATCAAGAGGCATCTGAAAATTCACCAAAGCTATTTGGAATGTATTTTTATTATCTATGTAAAGCCTCAGTTCTGCAATGATAGCTCCTGGTTTATGATATCTGAATAATTTCATAAAGGAACATACTGTACAGCATCAGATTTGTAAACTCAATTAAAACTGCTTTCCTATTTGCACATTTGGTTATAAATTTCTTTTTCATCACATGGCGACACAACTTTGTCTCTCTCATACGTGTCTTTTTCCCAGTTAGCTGGACATCTTGTCACTTACTGTTTACAAAAGCTGACAGCCAAAGAACTATAGGAAAATTAACCAGATCCCCTCTGTTACAATAACAAGGACAGGTGAAATATCAGGCCAAGTGAAAGAGGACTGCCAGTCGTTTTCTTGCTTTGCTCTGGTTCAAAGCTCAAGCACTATGTCAGTGTGATAGTATATTATTAGAAATTATTTTACATGGAGTACTATGGGATAAGGGAAAAATAGTTAAAGTTTTTAATGCAGTATTTATGGGCTCCTGAGAATAATATAGTATGTTGCGTTCTACCATACAATAATATGTTATATACTGTATCATATATCATATTAAATCTACTTTTCAGTTACATATAGTATGAGTAATACTATATTACTTTATTATTATTGATAATAAATAATATGTATAAGTATTAGTCTAACTACTGATACTCTGTGATTACATATTAAGATTGGAAAGACAGAGTATTTAAAAAAAACTGAAATCCACTGACTGGTTCTAAATTAGCAGCCACCTAATGCTTTTCCCTTATACCCCTTGCCTCATTTTGTTAATCATCCTTCTTAGGCTCCCTTAATATACCTTGAAGCCTCAGGATATTACTTATACTGAATAAGTGATTTAAAATAAAAAGTGTAATGTGACACCACCTTATTCAGACTGTTGTGTAAGTTCCATGGAATCATTTCAACTGCAGCGAATTGGATGGAAAGGAAGTAAAAGGGAAGAGTTACTGAAGAACAGATCACACAGTCTGTGTGAGGAAAGCCTCATGGGGAGATGATGTGTGACATGAACAGCCCTAAGTCAATCATGAACTGAACGGGTGCCCGTGCTGGCTCTGTTACACTGATTTAAAATCTTATGTCATTCACATATCTGTGTTAAGGAAACACAGAGGCTTCTGTAATGTAAATACTGAATGTACTGGGTGACACTTTAAAAACCTGTTCTCTATTAATCACAGAGCTCCTACGTTATTTAAAAATCTACTTGCAAGTCTCAGTACTCTGGATAGCTAATTTTAATGACAGAGATTTGGAGAAGGGTCAGAATTACTCTTTTACTTATACTTAAATACAGAAAAGGCTTTTGCTTACCAGATAAAAATGATAAGGACAGTATGAGAGACTGTTAGCTTTGAAGAAATCAAGTGCAATTCTTGATAATATGTGTACTTACAGAGTTCATTTACAACTATTAATTACTTAGAAGAACTCAGCAGATTAAGAGGAAGCAGAAAATCCCCATCCTGTAATATTCTAGAAGAACTGGGACACAAAAGAACCAGAGTCTCCTTGGAAAGTACAGAACACGTTAGAGGCAGTGCCGGGACACACCTCAGCACCTCTAGCATATTTAAATCAGTTAGTCTGATCTTAGGCCTTTCTCTGTTGATTTCACTTCCACAGATGTGTGTTGTGAGTGTTACAGCTGTTTGTTAACTAAAAATAATTTTTAGATGGACTTTGACATTTAAAATGGAGGAGAAAGTTAAGTTACATCATGATCTTCAGAATCAGAGCTTTACAAATCAAGCTCTAGAGCCTCTAAATCTGAGATGCACAGTGGGCTGACCAGCTGCTGCTGTGCTTGCCAGAGGCCAGAATTTTATAACATGTTTATGGCAGACATTGGGAAATGGATTCGTCAGGGTGGGAATGGTAGCTGGGTTACATAAAGAAGAGGAAGGGGAATGTTTTGTTTATTTTTGCTTCCCTATTGGGCAAACATTAGAAACAGTGACTCTCAAATGATTAGGATCAGAGGAGTTTAGGTTTGGTATTCCTATAAAGCCTGTTTCACAAGCTCAGCTTTCCTTAATTTGGGTAGAAACTTAGATTCAAAAAAATTGTAATGTAATAGTTAAAATATAGTGGGTTCTAGGTTATGAAACAAAGACTTTTGCATTGTAGGTCTCATCTCTTGCTTTTACTCACAAAGATAACATGGTGTGTTGAGTAGATAATTGAAATTTGCTGAGATAGGAGAACTTAAATGGTCCCAAAAAATGAATGAATGGATGGATGGATGGATAGATAGATGATAGATACATAGATACATAGATAGATCTCCGTGGAAGATCCTGGAGTAATCACTGTGGAAAATGAAATCTGCCACAGAAGAATGATCTAGAAAGTTCAGTGAAGAACAAGGGGGACACTTACCACACGTAGAGGCCCATTGGTAGGAGAACATGTTAAAGGGTTCACCATTGCCACTGGACAATTAGTGTTATCAGGAAAGAATCATGTTTGAAGCACCTGAGTGGCTCAGCCAGTTAAGTGTCTGCCTTCAGCTCAGATCATGAACTCGGGGTCCTGGGATCAAGCCACACAACTGACTCGCTTGTTCAGCAAGGAGTCTGCTTCTCCCTTTCTCTCTATGCTCATGCTGTCTCTCAAATAAATAGATAGATAAATCAATAAGTAGATAAATAAATAAATAATCATTCTGTTTAAAAAAAAAAGAAAGGATCATGTTTTTTAGCACTAAAAGGTAAAAGGG
This sequence comes from Canis lupus dingo, assembly GCF_003254725.2. Classification (NCBI taxonomy): domain Eukaryota; kingdom Metazoa; phylum Chordata; class Mammalia; order Carnivora; family Canidae; genus Canis; species Canis lupus. Next base: position 56,692,938 of record NC_064255.1, on the reverse strand, counting down.
ATCATATAAAAAAGATTGAGGATCTGGGAATGTTTGCTTATAATCTGAAGTAGACAGGAATCACAATAGTACATTTTCAGAAGTTATGGAAGTAAAAGGTAGGAAATCAATAAAAGGGTAATAGACAAAGTTATTTTGATAATATTCATATGGTGAAAGATGAACTGGAGGTTCAAGTGTGATGATATGTGCAAAGCACTTATGATGGACCTGGCATTTTGTCACTCAATAAATGTTGAGTATTGATTTTTACTATGTGGATAAATACAAAATGTGATTTCCACTGAATTCTTTTGATTCTTATGATAAAATCACAATGAATGTTAAAATGATTAAAAAAAAAAACAATAATTATTGAGATACCTCCCCAAAGTGGTAGAGAGGTAAATCAGTTGATGCCTGTTTTTGGCAGCCTTTTAGTTACCTTAAGGGAAACAAATACAGATAAAAATATAAAAGACTCAGAAGTGCTTAGAAATCTTCATGTGAAATATACCACTATACAATATGATTTATCAGAATATGGAATGATTTCGTTTCAACTTTAAGACCAAACATGTCTGAAGAATGTAAAAAATAAAAACTTCTACTATTTGTTTGCTTACATAAATGAAAATCTATCAAAAATAGTTAGTTGTTTCTGGCGATCATTTGTAACTTCTTATTACTTTATACTGGAGCCCTAAAATGTGGGTAGAGCAAATACATATGACATAAATCATCAAAATAAGTTCTCCCAAATGTCATATTTCCTAACCACAAATTACTCCAATTGTCCAAACCGCACCATAATTTGAGAATCCTTCTTTCTCTGCAGGCTCAGAGCCAAATCTGTTGGCACGCTTGATCATAGGACTAAAGACTCTCAGTTCTAGTAAACCATCACACATCTGGGTTTTGAAAACTCAGAGATTTTTTTCCCCTGAATTTTGCCATTAGATTTTTAATGTTTGAATACAGGATAGATTTTGAAAACCTTAGGTGTATTGATTTACGTTTCATGTTTATGATATATTAGATGATTAAATGATTCATCATAAATTCTATATACACTTAAAAATGTCATTAACATGTTTATTAAAATTAATAGTTACTGACGTATTTATTTCTTATGCTTATTTTCTCTATATATTCATCTATCACTGGCAATACCATGCTTACTGATACCTTAAATATTCTTAATAGTAACCTATGTTAATGATGGATTTAGTGCATTTTAATAAGAAGCTTTAAGTATAGTGGCATAATCACTACATTCCAAAAGATGATTTTTAATTGTCCCTATCCATTTTCATCATCATTTTTTATTAAAATGCCATGATGAGGGCAGCCCCGGTGGCGCAGTGGTTTAGCACCGCCTGCAGCCCAGGGCGTGATCCTGGAGACCCAGGATCGAGTCCCGCATCGGGCTTCCTGCATGGGGCCCGCTTCTCCCTCTGCCTGTGTCTCTGCCTCTCTCTCTCTCTCTCTCTGAATGAATAAATAAATAAATCTTTTTTAAAAAATAAATAAATAAAATGCCATGATGAGCTGATGAGAATTGTGAATAAAAGAATACAAATGTTCCCTCAGATAATTTAAGAGATTATTTAGTTTTGGCCATCTCTGAATAAAAATTGGGACAATACAAAGCCGGTGACACTTAGTCCAACTGAGTATGGATTTTCCTTCAGGAAAAAAAAAAAGGAAAGTTGGGGAGAGGAAATGGAGCTAAGTTTCTTCTGGGGAAGAAAGGCTGATGGAGTAGAATCCTTTCCTGGATGAAGAGAATATAAAGGATAATAGGTTGGGGGGCAAATTTCTCATTGAATAAAGTTGAGTCTGAATCTCAGTTCTGCTCTTGGGTAGGTTTCAGGAGTATAGTTGATTTAAGTGTAAAATAAACATGATATTATTTACCTCATGAGTTTCTTGAGGAAATGAAGTTAAAGTGTATCTTAGTAAATTGCTCAGAAAATTGAAGACACATAATTAGTAACTAAAAAGCTGAAAGCTATGCTTTGAGTCTCTTATATCCTAAGCACCCAGCCAAAGATAACTAACAGTGTCTGGAATTTTGTGTGGTGGGTGTTGAATGTGAAGGGCCATGTGTTCTTCTTCATTTACACCCTTCCCCATGGAGATTTTATTCAGTCCCCTGGCCTTAAGACTTCATTCATTCACTCCGGGTTTACTCCAGCAGAAATTTCTTTCCCCAATATCAGACTCGTTTATCCAGCTGCAGAGTGGAATTCTCCATCTGAATATCTCCTACTTCTTACATGTAATATGTCTAAAACTGAATTCCCCATCTTCCCCTGAAAACCTGTACCAACTGCAAGCTTCTCCATTATCACCCAAGGACAATTTAACCCTTTTAATTTCTTAAATCATGCTTTGCTCCTCTCTTTACCATCACATCCAAAGAGTTAGCCAATACCATTGTCTATTTTCAACTGTGTGCAGTATTCAATGGTTTCAAACCACTTCCACTGCTATGACCCTGAACCAAGCCGGCATCATCTTTCTGGTGGATTACAGGAGTACCCTCAGCTTTTTTCCTTGATTTCCCTCTCATTCATTAAAGTCCGTTCCCAAGGCGGAAGGCTACAATTATCCTTTAAAAATCCTATTATGTCACTTTCCTGAGTAAAAGTAAGAGTTTCTACAATAGCCTTCAAAGCTGTTCATTATCTGTTGCCTGTTATCCATTTGACCACCCTTAATATACTTTCTTTCATCAACTCGAATCCAGCCACTCTGGCTTCCTTTCTGATCCATGAAATATGAGACATGCCTCCTGATTACAGTCATGCTTTCTCTAAGCTCATACTTGGATAATTTGTTTGCCTCCTTTGCTCAATCTTTGCTCATTCATCTCCTCAATAATACCCAACCTGTCCATACTTCATCCATTAAGTGATCTTTTAATTCATATTTAAACACAGGCATCACTTCATTTATGCAGCCTTCCATGACCCCCTTTACATTCTCCACCACTGTGTTTTTCCTATTTTTTATTCCCATAAAACCCTATTGTAACACCTTTCAAACTTCTCTCTTTTTCACCTTCATACATAACTGTGAATTAGTACATGCCTTCTTATCGTACTCAATAAAGTGCCATAATGAATTAATTTATGTGGAGATGGAACTCCATCGTATGTGCTAGAATGAAATACAAAAAAGATGAGAGATGTACTAGAAATAAAGTAGCAGAGAAAAGAAAATGGGTGGCAATTAGAAAAATTAGATTATTTTGGTCTAAAATTTGGAAATGAATAGCCTTATATAAAATAATAAATTTATGTAACATACACTATTTATAAACCAATGTATTAGTCTGAGATACTAAGAAGTGATGTTCTATATGAATGGAATAACTGATTGACTAAAAACTTTTGTATAAATGACCCATAGTGTCAGCTAAGATTTATAAAACGTTTCTTACATCATTTGAAATTCAGTTATCTCTTTCATTGCCTTTTAAGACTGTAGGTTTCTATGGACTTGCAGATATAGAGTAGAAAGATATTAAATGATTCTGAGTATCTTATTGAGACATATACACATGCACACATATGCACACAGTGTTTTATGGCTTGATAAACTGAAATTTTCAGAAGTTATCATTTTGCCAAAATTATTTGATGTAGTCTCTTTGATGAAATCTTACCATTACCATACAGATATTTTTAAGATATCAAAACTGACCATTACAAATGATAATCACATTTGTAAAAACACCTTTAAAAAAACCACCTATAACATATTAACCCATATATGCTTGAGAGATATTCTTGAGGTACTAGATTGAGATTTCAAAGATCTCATATGAAGATAATGTTTAAAGCATTTTCTTAACCAGTATTATTCCAAACAGATGACCCCCCACCACCACTCCCCACACACATTTCTTTGGGTAATAGTATGTTATCTCAGTTTGCCATAATCAAATACCCTAGATGAGTAATTTAGATAGTGGAAATTTATTTCTAGTAGTTCTAGAGGCTGAGAAGTGCAAAATCAAGGTGCTGGCTGACTCATTTCCTCATGAGGGCTCTCTTCCTAGCTTGCATTTTCGTGTGATATCCTAATGGTCTTTGTTTTTTCCTCAGTGCATGTACGCAGAGAGAAACAGAGAGATGTCTCTGTCTTCCTTTTCTGACAAAGCCACTAATCCCATCCTGAGAGCCCTGTCCTCATGGTCTCATCTGTCCCTAATCACCTCCCAAAGGCTATACCTCCTAATAGCATCACATTAGAAATTACGGCTTCAACATAAGAATTTTGAAGGGGCATAAACATTTAGTCTATAGCAAATGCTCTTCTTTTAGTATCAGTATAGGTTTCATGCTGTAAAACTATAAAACAATGCAGTAGGTTCATAATGTAAAAATGTAAAAATATAAAATATCAAGAGTGATATACATACAATGTAAAATCACTAACATTTAAACTCAAGTCTGTGTGACCTTGAAGTCTATGCTCTTCTAACCAAAGAGAAGAGAATGTGTGGCCATATGGACTGAAAGAGCTAAGAACCAGCACTGTGAAGAGCACAGTAATGAGAAAATAAATAAACAAACAAAAGTAGTGAATTAAGATCAGGCTAATATCAGTCTGGATTACCCGAGATTGCACACAGTACACTTAAAGTGTCCTCAGCAATCCTCCATCCTTGAGAATGGTTAGTTAGGTAAAGACTGAGTTTTACCCAGGAACCAGAGAGACAGTGCCTCAAGGTCTGCTCTCACCAGAGCAATCGTGAGAAAGCTGAGCTGTATTACCAGATACATCCTTGTTCTACTCCTAAATTCTTCACTTAATACTGGCTGGTTTTAAAATCTTAAGCACATTGCTTTGCCTTGTATTTATAAAATGGAAATGTTAATCCACTGACTTCATATCATCATTGTACTGATTAAATGATATGGATCTGTGTAGCGTTCCACTCACTGGTATGAGTGGACATGATGAATATATGTCAGTTTGTTTTATTAGTATGACTACTGTCATTATTTCTATGTGATGTGTTTATAAGAGAATACATTTGGTGATATGGTGACACGATGGTGATAATCATAAAATGACAATGAGAAAGGAATATGCTTGAAAATATAATTTAATATGGGTTAGGATTGTAACTTGAAAGTCTAAGTTTTCGTATTACAAAATAAAGAAACTGCTTTCTAATCATCCCTGAAATCAACCATTTAGAATTATTGTTTTTCTGGCTGCTTACTTTTCCTTCCTACTCTGGCTTCTAAAAAAAAGCCAGGCCCCATTCTGGTTTTGAAATTGAGATTGCCAGATAGCTAGCACATAATAATAGATGCTAGGGATGATTGAGTAATTCTATAGCACTGATCATAATAAACTGAGAAGAAATAAAATATGTGAGTTAAACATAGACAAATAAAAGTAATGTAACATATGATGGTCTGAAATATATTTGAGAGTTTTCCTGGGTGAAAGTTTTAGAAATAAGGTATATTTTTAAAAGCCAGCATTTATTTACCAAGCTATTTTGGGCATGAATTTCCCATTCTGTGAATAAAGAAATTTGCCCTTAAATTTGACATCTGAAATTGTTTAATTTGGGACACAGTAAGACATTTGCACACTGAAAATTAGGGGCAACTAGAAGACTGCTTTGGCCAAATGAACTGCATTAACCAGTTGTTTTGCTAATTCACAGAACTTCAATTAAGAAGAACAGTATTTCATAGATATGAATTGAATATTTACAAAATGGTTTGATTCATTTTAATTCTCAATGTACAGTTTGCAGAAAACTGGTTTAAAACAACTGCATGATGTTCCTTATACTTAATTGTATTTATATTTATAGCTGAAATTAGCTAAATCTTATACTACGAGTATACTTTCTTACAAATTACTGTGGCTGTTTTTAAAATTTTCTTTTGTTTTAAGGCAAATTACAATTTTCAAACACTTGTTACAGTTAATCTCTCCATATCTCTCTGTTTTTTAAAGAACTACATTGTTAATGTTCTACTTAAACTCAAGTGATGATCAATCTGGGCAGTAATTCTATGACTATACTGAGAAATAACTTTTCCTTTTGTTGTAGTTTTATTTTTAAAGAGAAAATGTAATCACTAATGCATTTATACCACATATTATGGTTTATTATTCATTCTAAAATAGTACATATCAAAGGAGATGTAATTTTGTTACGCAGCCAGTATTGTTTTCTGAGTTACTGAACTCAGGTGCAATGCCCAATGGCATTGGAGAAATATTCATAACAGAAAACACTATTTTTACCTTAGCTGTCAAGACCAAGACCCTGAGCCAGGCATTGCATACACTTTCCTAACAACTGTTGTGTTGGATGCTTTTATCTATTCATGGAAGTTTTATTGCATTAACAGGAACATATTCTCTTCATGATTCATAACTGGACTTATTTTATGACCATCACAGACGTGAGATAAACAAACTCACTTTCACTACTTGATTTGAGAAATAATGGTTACTTCAAATCAAATACACAGGCCATAAGGTTTCCTTTCAATTACAGGATAAATCATCGAGCTTAATATTTAAACAGTACATCTCTCCTATCAAGGCAATAAACATATTATTACAGATAATGTTCAGAAAAGCACATGGATTGAACCATTCAACAATGAAGAAAAACACGAAAGGCTGATACAAGAATATTTCATGATGTTTCAGCAGTGTTTAATTTTTATCATGCTCAACATGAAATAAAGTGAAAAGACCTAGATGTCATCAGATTCCAGCATTTGTACAGAAAAATTATCTGTGCTTACAATGAGAGAAAATATAAGTGGGACACTTGAATCCCTTTTAACTTAGAGAAGATAGTATATGTCTTTTTAATCAATAAAAAATTGCTAAATGTCATGTTTTTAGTGAGATATCATTTGTCTACAGATTTCCCCTTTCATACAATTTTCCATACTAAATTTATTCTCAGAAACATAGATATCTAGCTTTTCTCTAAACTTATAAAATAATTACAAACATTAATTTTGCTTGGAAAGATATGCAAGAATTATACATTTTGGATAACCAATTGACCCATAAAAATATGTTGAAAATATTTGCAAGGCATAATGTTAATTTTTAGGTACTCTATAAAGAACTAAGTAAAGTCAGTTTTCTCAATGTTTCATAACCTAGTCATCTCCTGGATTTTGTTTTGTTTTGTTTTGTTTTGTTCTAATCCTTTCACCAATTGAAGGCATAATATGAGAAAGTACCAGAAGATTTACCATTTAAAAATTAAAAGTCATTTAATTTGATTTAACTTAATTTATATTTTTCTGCACTTCTAAATTACAAATTCATTGAGATCCGGATTCATCAGATATATTTGATAGTTCATGCTTCCTAACTTACAAATTATTTAAAAAGGAAAAGTTGTTCAAAAGCAACAGTTGTACATAGGGTCAAAATGACATAATAAAGCAGCTACGCATAGGATTTGTTGATGTCAGGATTAATTCTTGTTCAAATAGATAACTTTTGTTTGTATTCATGAAAAAAGTAAAAATAATGTTTAAGAGTAGAGAAGGTAAAATGGTTAATACAAAAGTATTTTATACTAGGGTGCCCAGGTAGCCCAGTCAGTTAAGCATCTGCCTTTGCCTCCGGTCATGATCCCCAGGTCCTGAGTTTAAGCCCTGAGTCCAGCTCCCTGCTCAGCATAAAGCCTACTTCTCCCTCTCCCTCTGCCCAGCCCCTCACTGCTTGTGCTCTTTCTTGCTCTCTCAAATAAATAAATAAAATATTTTTAAAAAATATATATGTATATATATATAAAATTTATACTAACTTTACATAAATATTTCAGTGTATTCCTTTTGATCTGTTTCTTTAAAAAAATTATTTAAATTCAATTAACTTATAGTGTAGTATTAGCTTCAGAGATAGAGTTCAGTGATTTCATCAGTCTTATATAATACCCACCGTTCATTACATCAGGTGCCCTCTTTAATGTCCATCTTTCAGTTACCTCATTCCCCCAATTCTCTTCCCCTCTAGCAACAAGTCTGTTTCTTTTAACAACGGAAATACTTATTACTAACTCTCAAATCTTTATCTAATTAAAATGTTAATAAAATGGAAAATATGTGACCAAATATCAAAAGTGTTTTGCACACACACATATACTGCCATACATATTCTACACACACTGTTATTAAAATGAACTGATGTAAATTGATTCATATTTGTTTGTTTGGGAGAGCAAAATTGCCCAACACCTTAAGTATCTATTGAAAATGTAAAGATATGGGAAAAAGCCTGTAAAATTAATAATTAAAATAAAAATTTTAAATTATCTATTACAATTTATTATTGTAGAGGAGTTCATCATAACTAAGGGGGAAAATAATCTCTGCTTTGAGAGATATCATGAATTCTATTATCTCCACTAAATATTCATCTTTATATAGATAGATGGTAGAAGTCCTTCAAGAATTGCTGAGTCTTCATTTTAATGGAGATTCAACTAGATAAATACAAAGTGTTATGATTTATAACTGTCCATAGTTCAGGGGTCATGTGTCAGTGCATTCCAAACCACAAGGAGCTTCATGGTTTAGTTACTATATCTTAAGCATGTCCATGTTGCCAAGGTGGAGAAATTATATCATCATATCACTATAGAGTGTCTTCTAAGAATACTCTGCAGGACTCTTGGTATTTAAACTTATGAAGCTAAAATTAATTTAGTTTATTTTATCTTATGAAACATATCACTTGTCAATTAATAATTTTAATTAAATATAATTGAATTAACATGCTTTACTTGAGCAAGACAAACATTCCATCCTAGCTTATAACATAAATTGGTTATAATGATACATATTGTCTTCAGTATCTTTTAAAAATTGAGCATTTTCTAACTTTGCTAGCTATTAGTTATGAAGTATATAAATTATAATCTTAGAAGTAAAGCAGGAGGAGATCTTGGTACATAATATATTTTTACTAAATTTAAGGATTTTTTTAACTTTTAGGAAGGTAATAGTTTCTTAGCTATGAGAGGGAGGTCAGTACTACAATTGATCATTGACACTACAAAATACAGCATTTCTATAATATATTTTATATAGAAGATGCATAAAAGATACAGATTTAGGAACATTAAAATGTTAACATAATGCAATCCTAAAAATTTATAAATTACAAATGTAAAGATAAAGAGAGATTTAATGTATTTATCAATAGTATTCCTGTTGTGGAATAAGTCCCCAAGATGGCAGCAGAGTAGGGGGACACTAGGCTCCTCTCAGCCCACAAATACAACTAGATAACTATCAAATTATCCTAAATACTCCAGAAATATGCCAGAAAACTGACAGAACAAATTCCATAACTAAAGAGAGAGAAGAGGGCACATTGAAGAAGGAAGTGTGAAGACATGGTTTAGAGGAGAAACAGATTATAGCTTCTGCAAAAGGGAAGAAACGGATCCAGAAGGGCTAGAGAGAGAGAAGCACACAAAGGGAAAAAACAAAGAGAACGTTTTCCCACAGTCATTGGCTTGGAAAATGAGAGGGGCTGAATTTCATCAGTTCTCACAAACGGCGGGACTTAAAATGTGGAGTTTTAAAGGTCAGTGAGCTTGGCTAGGATAGAGCCAGGAGGGCACTATCCTGGAGAGAAGGCAGGCAAATGACCCAGGGGCAGACAGCATGGAAGCCACAATGAGAAAAATGCCTGGGGCACACAGTGAGGAGATTATTCTGTCTTCTTAGAGAGGAGAGCATCCCTTAGAGGTAGCATTACAGAAACACTTCTCTAAGAAGAGAGCTGGCCAGCACTATTTCCCCTCCTGCCCTTCAGCATAAACACAGAGCCACCAGCACTGGTGGGGGACAGCACAGTGCTGAGGTTGGTTGCCAACTTGCTTACATTAAGTCCCACCCCTGGGCTCTGGTGAGACTGCCCCTCTCAACCACACCTCAGTCCGAGGGCAGCAGAAGGCCAACACAAATGCCTGCCCAGCCCATGTCTACCAACCAGAGAGTACTGCTGGGCCTCAGTTCTGGTGGAGTGGGTGTCAGGTCTCATTCCACAAGTAGATCAGAGCATACCTAGTTAAAATTCTCCACATACAGTCCAGGGACCAAACACTGCCCACAGTAGGCAAGTAGAGCCTCTGCAGATGACTGGCCTGAAGAATAGAGCACACAAAACACAACAGCAGAGTGCATGCAGCAGACACTGGAGAGGCTTTCTGAAGCTCCAGGCCCTGGGCACTACATGACCTCTTCGTCATAAGGCCATCAGTTTCAGGAGCAGGAGACATAACTGGCTTTTCTAACACATAAAGAAGGTGGAGGCTTAAACAAAATGCCAAAACAGAAGCATTTATCCCAAATGAAAGAACAAGATAAGGCCACAGGAAGACATCTAAGGGAAATAGGTATAAGTAACATGCCTGGTAGAGAATTTAAAGCAGCAGTCATAAGGATACTCACTTGGCTTGATGAAAGAATAGAAAGACTTCAGTGAGACCCTTACCACAGAGAAAAAGCATTAAAAAAGAATCAGTTAGAAATCAAAATGCAATAAATGAGATTAGAAACAGGCGTGGTGCAATGAACAGCAAGCTGGCAGAAGCAGACGAATGAGTTAGTGACTTAAAAGACAAGATAATGGAAAATAATAAAGCTAAACAAAAAAAGAAAAAGAAGAATTTTGCAACACAAGAATAGACTTAGGAAACTCAGTGACTCTATCAAATGTAATGATATTTGTATTACAGGAGTCCCAGAAGAAGAGAGAGAAAAGATAACAAATTTTATTTCATGAAATAATAGCAGAAAACTTCCCTAATCTGGGAAAAGAAACAGATATCCAGATCTAGGAGGCACAGAGAACTGCTATCAAAGTCAACAAAAACAGGCCAACATCAAGACATACTATAATTAAACTTGCAAAATATAATGATAAAGAAAAAATCGTAAAAGCAGCAAGATGAAAGAAGCCTTTAATTTTTAGGAGAACATGCATAAGGCTAGCTGGATATTTCTTAACAGAAACTTGGCAAGCCAGAAGAAAGTGGCATGATATCTTCAAAGTGCTGCCTGGGAAAAATCTGCAGCCAAGATTATTCTATCCAGCAAGGTTATTATTCAGAATAGAGTAAGAGATGCAAAGGAGAGACCAAAAGTGACAAAGACAAGAAAAGATCAGAGAAAATCTCCAGAAACAATGACAAAACAAGTAATGAAATGGTAATAAATATATAGCTATCAATAATTACTTTGAATGTAAATGGACAAATTGCTCCAATCAAGACATGGAGTATCAGATCGATAAAAAAAAAAAAAAAAAAAAAAAAAAAAAAGCAAGACACATCTATATGCTGCCTACAAGAAACTCATTTTATTTACTTATTTTACTTTACTTTTTGATAGAGAGAGTGCATGCACATGAGCATGGGAGGGGCAGAGCTCCCTCTGAAATAATAGCAGAAAACTTCCCTAGAGAGAATCTAGGGAAGATAGAGAATCTTAAGCAGTTCCACGTTAAGTGTGGAACATTGTGTTTTATTTTTCTTTTGTTTTGAGATGTATTTGATTTGTCATTTTTTTTTTGATTTGTCATTTGATTTCTTATTTGTTTCATTGCTTGTGCAGTAGTGTGTTGTTTGATATTTACATATTAAATATTTAGTATTTACATTGCAGATTTCCCAGCTTTGTTTTATTGTTGATCTTTCGTTTTGATCATTTTTGATCATTGAAGTTTTTGATCATTGAAATTTTAATCATTGAAGTTGGAAAATATACTCGATATGATTTCAGTCTTCTTAAATTTGCAGTATTTGTTATGTCTTTTTTTTTTGTCATTTAACCAGGCAATTCTTGAAGAAAATGTGTATTCTATTTTTGTTGGATATATAATGCGTTATGTATCCAAAGATATATTATATATGTACATTATACATCCAAATATATATATATATATATATATATATATATATATATATATATATATATATCTTTTGGAAACATGCATTCCAAAATATGTTTCAATTAAAAATGGTCTAGTTTAAAAAAAAGGAACTTTAACTGAGGCTACTCATTTAAAATAAAGCGTATTAGAGGGAATATGATGGGGGGATAGATGAAAAAAGGTGATGGGGATTAAGAGTACACTTACATGATGAACACTGAGTAATGATGTATAGAACTGTTGAATCACTATTGTACACCTGAAACTAATATAACACTGTATGTTAACTATACTGGAGTTAAAATAAAAATAATTTAAAATAGTATTCTTTTCTTCTCTGATATTATTTTCTAATATTAAAATCGGCCTATTGCTTTCTACCATTTAAAGTTATATTCGAAAAAGCCAGGAATTTTAGATTCTTGAGTGGGCTATTTGCCCTATTTCTGTGTGCAAGAATTCAAGAGATGTTGCTAAATTTTAGAGTTCATACTTTGAGATCTAGCTTAATGTATCATTGTTTTAAGTCATTACATATTTTTTAATACTGAGCATATCTTTTAAGTATAAAGGTCTGCTTTCATTTTTAAATTTTGTTATAAATATTGAATTATTTTGAGTTGTACATTTCTTATAACGTGTAATGCTGTTTTTCTTAATAAACACATCTTTTAAATTTGGGCTAAACTATTCTATGGGTACTTAATTATGAAAAATCTGTTTAAAAAATAAATTTGAGGGGATCTCTGGGTGGCTCAGCAGTTTAGCACTTGCCTTCGACGCAGGGCATGATCCTGGAATCCTGGGATCAAGTCCCACATCAGGCTCCCTGCATGGAGCCTGTTTCTCCCTCTGCCTGTGTCTCTGCTTCTCTCTCTCTCTGTCTCTCATGAATAAATAAATAAGATCTTAAAAAAAATAAAATAAATAAATTTGAGGGAAGCCTAGGTGGCTCAGTGGTTGAGCACCTGCCTTCAGCCCAGGGCATGATCCTGGAGTCCTAGGATCAAGTCCCACATTGGGCTCCCTGCAAGGAGCCTGCTCCTCCTGTCTGTCTCAGACCTTCTCTCTCTCTCTCTGTGTCTCTCATGAATAAATAATAAAATCTTTAAAAATAAATAAATAAGACTTTGCTTATATACACTGATTCAGACAAAAATCTGAATTATCAGATAAACCATTTTTAGTAATTTCGAGAACTTTTAAGAATTTTCTAATTAGGCAACACCTTTTCACAACTTTAACAATTGAAATTCATATATTGATGACATGCTTTTTCTGCTTAGATTTTTTGAAAACTATTTTATTAGATTTAATTAACATCCTTGTTTTCTAAGTGATAAATATGAGAGCTGGAACGTTGGTGGCTTTTGCAAAACTTCTAAAGTAGCCAGCATAGATATAGCACATATTATTATTTACTGGCCAAGACTTAATAGTTAAATAATTCAGCTTCATCAGCTTTTATTAAGTTCTTTTATGTCATTTAGACTCTGAGCAGGACACAAATGTACTATTTACACAAGAAATACTGATGAATATGTATGCAGTACAACAAACTATGCTATGTATGATGAAAATCAAATGAACCGTTTCCATTTTCTAGAATGTTTATATAGAGTTTCTCAACTTAATTCAAAGCAGGTGATAAACTAACTTAGGACACAATTTTTGCCATATGCCATAAGATAGATGTCAAATATATAGTTTGTAGGTCTAAAAGATGCATAAGGAAAGAATATGTAGCCATGGAGATCATCACAAACATCATGGAAAAGGTAGCACTTAAAAAGAACCCTGAAGCATGGACAGAATAGGAATTATTAAATTCCTATTATTATTCCTAAATTATTTCCAAAAGAAAAAATAGTTTCTTTCCCTCCAAATCAGTCTCATGAAATATATCAACCATAGGATGCATTTTTGCCTCCTACTCCTTGTTCAACCTAAATGGACTTGTGTAATATTTTCTAAATAATGTTTAGGTAATGTACAATTGTCATTTGAAACAATTTTACCCCAAAAGCTTCCTTTACCTTTAAGTGAAATATTTCAAGTTGGAGTACTTGACATCCCAAAACTACAACATATTTGGGAGACAGAAAATAAAAATTACCAAAAGAAGCAAAATTGACTCTTTTGCATTTTAATTATGACAATATTTAACAAATACTGATTTATTTAGATGAGTAGTACAATTTTGTTGAACTCCAACTTGAAATGTTTCACTTTATTTTCATTTTTATTTTCTGACCACAATATAAATATTCCTTGCCAGAGTGCTTGACAAAAGGGATGTCCTCAAAAAAATAAATACCCATTTTTTTCCAAATGCATTCAGATTAAACCCAAATTCCTTATCATGAACTACAAATCCCTCCTCCCCACCCCCAACATGCACCTTACACTTCTTGTCTTTTGGCTGGAATTCTTCTCCTGCGGTATGAAGGATAGAGGAGTTTCTCAAGTGCAGAAAATTATAAGTAGGTTAGTATGGATAGAGATAGTGAATGTGGGAGGAGACCACATTCGATTGATTTCATAGATATTGTGTGGAAACTTGCAGGCTATGCTAGCATTTTGTACTAAAATTAACTGGAGTTTCCCAAAAAGGACATGATCAAATGCTGTTGAAAGTATGGAAACAAGATGACTGTAATCTTAACAAAAACAATTTCAGAGGAGTGAACTGGACTTTGCCAATGTGTGATTTCAAATAGAAGTAGAGATGCATTTATGGAAAAGTAATTTAAGAAAATGTTTCCAGGGCAGCCCGGGTGGCTCAGCGGTTTAGCACTGCCTTCAGCCCAGGGTGTAATCCTAGAGACCTGGGATCGAATCCCACGTAGGGCTCCCTGTATGGAGCCTGCTTCTCCCTCTGCCTGTGTCTCTGCCTTTCTCTCTCTCTCTCCCTCTATATTTCTCATGAATAAATAAATAAAATCTTTAAAGAAAAAAAAATTGTTTCCAAAAGGGAACGAAACTACTTGGTAGCTACAGGAAGAATTGGGATCAAGTGAGATTGATAATTTACTCTTGTTTTTATTTGTATTGTTTTGCTTCACTTTGTTTCAATTGAAAATTTTTGGAAAATTGTATTGGGCTCATGTGAGTGATAGGGTGAGAGAGAAAGACAGAGACAGAAACTGAGAAAGGTTGAGAGAGACTGAGCAAGGGATAGACATTTGGAAGATTGCCCTCAGAGAATAGAGATGAGGTTCCTAATTCAAATAAATATATTTTCCTTTGATAGAAGCAAAATCACATTTGCATTTTATTTTTTTAAGATTTTTTAAAAATAAAGATTTTATTTATTTATTCTTGAGAGACACACAGAGAGAAGCAGAGATATAGGCAGAGGGAGAAGCAGGCTCCCTGCAGGGAGCCCAATGTGAGACTCCATCCCAAAGACCCAGGATCAAGCCCTGAGCTAAAAGCAGATGCTCAACCACTGAGCCATCCAGGTGCCCTTTTTAATATTTTTTGTTTATTTATTTGACAGAGACAGAAAAAGAGAGAGCATAAGGACAAGCAGGAGAGGAACAGGCAGGGGAGAGGGAGAAGCAGACTCCCTAAGGGGCTTGGTCCCAGGACCCTCAATCAAGACCTGAGCCAGAAGGCAGATATTTAACTGAATAGCCACCCAGGCACTCCCACATTTGCATTTTAATGGGTAGAAAGGTAGAGAGGGTGGCTACAAGTGAATATAGGTTTGGAAATTCCGTGGTAGGAAAATAAGCAAGTTCCTCTAATGAATTCTATTTTCTCAGCACAGAGACAAATATAATGAGCTAGGAATCACAAAGGAATAGAGCTTCCAAGGTGTAGGAAGAGAGAGTAGAAGCTACAAAATAATCATGTTGATGCTGAAAAGTAAAGTTAACTGGGGAAATAATACTAAGATTGTCTAGCAGCCTTGCATGTCCTATCTGGATTCGCTGCCATGATTCGAAGGCAATGGATAATTACTTTTATATGTATGTATACATATTTTTTTTTTCTTGGATAACATTGAGCCCAGAGCTTTCTTCTCTATATCTCTATTTGGATTTCTTTAGCCACTTTAAATTAAATAATACTTTAAATATAATCTTGATCTTCCCCCAAACACATTTCATTTCAAGCATTCTCTGAGAAAATGGTACCAGTAGGTCCTGTGCAGTTTAAGCAAACACCTCATAGTCTTTCTTAGTATTTCCCACTCACGTCTGACTCACTACGTATATCCTGAAACCTCACTGATTTTACCTCAGACTGATCCCCTGAATACACCTACTCTCATCTATCGCAATTGGAGCCACTCTTGTTAAACACATCTTTTTCTACACCAGTGCAACAGACACAAAAGGACCAATTGTCTCCATCACGTTCCTCTCCAATCCATTATCAACACTGCTACACAGTGATCTCTCAAAAATCATTGTGATCTTAACATTTCTCTGCTTAAAATATTGTGATGATCTCAAATATTATAAACTGTAAGGTGTGTTTTGGTATCCTTTTCCCTGTCTAACTTTATCTCTGCTGCTTTAATTCTACTCTCACCCTGATTAATTTTTTAGTTTTCTCTATCTCCATATTTGTTCACCTGTTTTGGTCTTTTGCAAGGATTTTGTTCCTCTAATGCTCCCCTAATGTAAATTGGTTAATTTTCCTTTAATTTTTTTTTAACATCTCAGCAGAGTCTCGGCTTCCTGAGAAAGTCTTTTTTAACATCCCAGTCTAAATTGGATGCCAATGTTCACTTCCATGCTCTTTCTTTTTTCCAGCATAGTAATATTGATAATTATTCATGCATACTTTTAAAATTACAAAGGCAGATCCATGTCTATCTTGCCTACCTCTGTAATCTAGTACCAAGCAAAATTTCTGGCCCACTACACCTGCTGAAAGCGTTTTGTTGAGCTGCTGACCAGAAATATACACTTAGCTACTTTTATACATATATATATTACTTTCTGCTTCCAAAGTTTCCAAGTTTCCATGGAGGGTTAAATAGTGTTGTATATAATATCAAAATAAGTTTCTAGGTTAAAAAGCATTCAGTAAAAGAAAAGAATTAATTTTTTGTTTCATAAATAATCATTGATTCCAAATATGCAGAATGAATTGACACTTCATGTCTTTGAAAGTAAATAGTGTTTAAAAGTGAGAATGGTTTTACTGAGGAGGATAAAAGAAGAAAGAATGGATAACTTAGCTAAGAATGGTATTGGTGGCTTATAGCAATCTTATTATAAGAAAAATAATATTATAAATCTTTTCCTAATCATTTAACTACAAGAATGCCCCTAATACTATCAAAAAGCTCTTCTTATCTTCAAATACTTTCACATTCTCTCTGAATTTATGAGCATTAAGGTTTTGCTATCGCTATAATTAGATCTACTGAAAAAGTACCTTCTCATTTTTGCCAATTTCTGATTATTCATGGTGATGGCAGAAAGACTTAGCATGGATTACTAAAGCTCTAAATCGTTTATGGCACATGAAAATTAGCCCAAATTCATTATGTCTATCAAAAATTTCTATTGGAATAAAAGTTCACCTTTGAGCTTTAGCAAATTTCCATTGATGCTTGAATAAATGCACTGAAGTAAATGTACTAAGTTTTGAAAATAGAAAGAAAAGTATATGGTTGGCTAGTTTTATGTAATCTAAACCGTAAACATTAATCAAACCATCTATTTGGCGTCTTTAATTGGCCCATATTGGACAATTGGAATACAAGTTTGGCTTTGTTAGCCATTGAGAAGAAAGAAAAATACAAAAGGGTAGAGAAGGAGCATAATAAAAAGATTTAGTTTGTTAGTACTTACTTGACCACCAACAGAAATGTTAACAAAAATATCCAGAAAACATTTTTTTATGTGATTCTGAATAGTTCAGTTACAGTCTTCATTCCATGTCATTCATTCATTTATACATTACATGATAATTTATGATCGCCTACTGTGGTCAAATGCTGTGATAACTGTTATGAATTCAAAATTGAATAAGACACAGTTTCTACCTTTTATAGATCATTGCAATTTGTAGAGTATAAGTATGACTGATATTAGAATAGATGCTTGTTGAATCAAATACAAGTTCTAAAATGGAGTAAAATGTAAAATAAAAGCCTACATCTCACTCCCCTTGAAATCAATATAATGTGAATGATACACCAGCTCATCCATGCACTCTCCCAAATCCCACAAAATCTATGAAGCCCTTCACACTTACCAAATAATTTATTAATTCAATAAAAAAATTTTGAGCACCTACTGTATAACATGGCATTCCATAAGCATAGGAAAATTCACATTTCTTCAACAAAAGTTGTATTAATGAGTAAATGAAAATTATACTCCAAGCACTACTTCAGTTTTAAATACATAGAAGTATTTACCATTTATAATACAATTTCTTATAAGCTCCTGCAGCATAAAAATCACTAAAAACACAGTCCAGACATGTTTAATTTAAATACTTAAATATTTGATGATCTGAATGAATAGCCTGGTATTTATGATTCAGAAGCTTATGAAACATTTTTGAAATTAATGCCAATATTGTGTTGTATGTAATCTGTGTATACTAGTCAAAGTAATGACATTATTCACAAAACAAACACTGCATCTGTTCCAGGGAAAAGCTTAGTCTCTTATTTCTTTTGACAGTGTGCAGACCTGGGTTCTTCAAAGCCTCACCTCACAGCCAGAGCTGCAGCAAATGTCCACCTCACAGTTATACCCATGAGGAAGCTTCAACCTCTTGTGTCTGTGAAAAGGATTATTTCAGGAGGGAGTCTGATCCACCCACAATGGCATGCACAAGTAAGGAAACCCACTGATACTTGGTGATGCTAACTTTCACCACTTTGAAAAGAGAGCATGATGGAGCCTGTTGCATCCTATTACCATTTTCCCCAAAACAGGCATAACTGTTTAATCTTCCAAAATTGTTTTCTTACCAAATTTCGATTTTCTTAAGTAAACTTTGAAAAGTTGGAGTCCCTGTTATCACTCACTATTAGAAGCATTCCTATTCCCTAATTTCAAATTCAAACAGAGACAGATGTAGATTTCTTTCTTTTATTTTCTTTTAGTGTTCATGAGAGCTAAACATGACTTTGATAAACCCATTTTCCTGTTCACCATAAACTTTTTTTTCCATTCTTTGTCTTCTCTGAAGCCAGGCTTCTGATCATGTCAACATGTCATAAATGGTACTTTTGTCATTTCCTTCCCCTAACCTGTCCAACTAAAGTACAAAGGCCAGCAAGAAGGTCATTTATAAAAGAAGACAGGAAACACTACAAGAACATGGAGGACTGGGGTTTGGCAAATCGGATTTAGGAGACAATTATAATACCAAATTTTTAGCTAGGACTTTCAAGCAGTTTTCATGTTTCTTAGAAGTGAGTGTTCTTAACTATTAGTAATTATATGATCACATAATCATATAATTAGAAGGATAAATAGTAATTTAATTCCAACATTTGCAGTGGAGGCATTCACATCCATCGATGGTTTTGGTGTTTTTGTTTTTCTAGTGTTCCACATGTTTCTGCGAAGGAAACACATTTATGTATTTGTTTTCTTGATAAAAATACTTTCATAAGTTTTCCACAGTCACAGTCTCTATGGCAAATCAAACAAATTATCAAAATGGAAGAGAAGAATGTCTATCTCTTCTCTCCATAAGATTCAATATCCATGACCTTGCCTTGTTTTATTAGTTTTGATAGAGCAAACTCTAGTCCTCTCAAAGATGATGACACAAATTTTTGAAACCTACTATTCATTATAGTTCATGTATTCTAGTATGAAATATAAACAGATATACAATTCCTTTAAGCAAATTAACACAAACTGAAATTTTGTCTGAATTTCAGCATCTGGATTTCATAGTGTGAGACATAAGTTCATAATTTCTCAATTCTGATATTAATTAGCTCACATTGCTAAAGATCATTCTTTTATCACAAGACTGATCATTTAATAGGTTAGATGATTACTAATTATAAACCATTCCTTTTTAAATAAGTAAATGGTATCATTATATATACTTTTGGTAAGATGCATTTGAATAGAGGAGATATAAACTATGATTGAATGTGATACATTTTGGTTATAGTAGACATTATTTTAATTATTGGAGCAAAAGAATGCCCAGAGAGTAAGGAGAAAATGTGGCCAGACAATAGAGTGGTAAATTAGGGAGAGAAAACCATATATTGAATTATCTTTTAAATTTCATTAATTTTCTAATAGTTATTTTCCTTAAGTGGTCCAGCCATGATCTTTTCTTTCTCACCATAAAAGTGAGTCTCCCTTTCTGTAAATTCACTAGGATTGGGATGAGGGAAAGACTGTGCTTTGGTGGCAGGGACTGCTTAGTCCTCTTACAGGACTTGAGGCTTCAAATCTTCTGTTTCCAGGTGTGCGAATTTCTAATACTGTGTTTCAAAAGAACACTAATATGTATGCATTTCTCGAAAAGACTATTGGGACTTGTGTGGAAGATCTTTCTAATATGTAATCTGTGAGTGTGTGTGTTCAGTTTTTAGTTGCATTCGTAGCACCACAAATAATGCATTTGATCCCCTTACACAGATGACTTGACTGATGTTCACACGTTCACATGAACGTTTTGAATTTTGCTTTCCCTTTGACTCCTTTAGAATTAAATTTATGGCTCCAACTCCTTTTAATACATATATATATATATATATATATATATATATATATATATATGAGGAAAAATATATATCAGGAAAATAGAATGTTATAAATTTACAGGAAAAGTAAAACAAAAGATTCTGATGATTCTGCCTAATTCAAAGTACTTCACATAGCTCTATTTATGGGTCATGTATTACATCTATTAGCAAGGCTGTGGATTTTCCGTAGGTGATTTTTTTTAGGTGTCTGTAATCTGAGCCTCTTTTACCTCTACTATAGGTCTTCACTTGAATGAGTTTCATTTTGACATTAAGAGGCATATGCATCCCCATCAAATGTTCAGAGAGTCAGAAGTAAAGGAAGAGTCAGACTCTGATGTACTTTTACAGATTTAGAGAAAGCTGTTAAATTTGGTTATATTTCAGATGACGGAGATAAAAGTTTGATATCTTTCTGAACTAGACATATTTCAAGTATATTTTACTTTTTTCTCAGAAGTAAACCTGTAACATTTTAATCTCAAATGACATTTTCTCTGTATCTTCCCACTATTAAATAAGCTAAAGTTTACAGTAAAAAATAATACTTATATTTCCATCGTAAGTAATTGTTTCAACTTAAAAGTAATTGTGTGTGAGGTTGTATGTATGGAAAATTTCACAGGGTTCAATCAGAAATATAGTTGAGGTGGGGATTATTTTGCCAAAAATGGCAACTCGTGGGTTATGGGGTCCTTTAATTTAAATGACATTTTGTAAATATCAGATAGCTTTTTTTTATCACTTTTAAATTTCCTCCTTAACAGTCATGGCTTAATAAATCTTAGGTAGAAATTAATATTAATTTCTATATTTAATACAATAAATATTAAAAGAACTAAGCTAAGCCCTCTCAAGTAGCTTAATTTATGCTTATGTACCATTCAGCTACCCCCATAGTCCATTCTATTCCTTGTGGAGAAGTTTTACTTATTAAGTCTGAAATAAATATAAATGAATTTTTTCTTTGGGCACTTGTGACCATGTAACATTAAAAACTGAAGTTATATAATTTAAAATTGACTATAGAGATAGATATTATGCAATTTAGTTTTTAAAAGACTTATTTTTTTAGAGCAATTTTAAGGTTCACAACAAAATTCAGAGTAAAGACTCAGAAAGTTTCCATATACCCCGTGCTCACGTACATGCGTAGCCTCCTCACTTATCAATTCCTGCCATAGTGGTATGCGACTGTCACAACTGATATGGACTTAATTTTAGTTCTCTTTAGTAAGCTAATTATTCATTCCAGAAATAAAATAATATACAGATGGATATTGTTTGTTATTTATACATGAATTTGTTCTGCTGATCCTTCAATATCGGAACATTTTCATTCTTCCTCTCATAGTGCTTTTGAGAGTCATTTTTAAAATAAATTTCTGATTTCCTAATAAGGAAAATTCACAACAGAGCCACAGTATTAAAACAATACCAAAATAAGTGAAGTTTCATTACACACTGCAATGTCCAACTACTTAAATTCTAAGGTTTTTTCTTGATATAAGAGGAAGATTTCACATGTCATTGATGATATCTGTGGATATGTAATTTATTTTGAGGTAGGCCGAGGCTATTTTCCTTGCTGCAGAATTTGTAGTCAAGAGCCACACTGACAAATCCTATTTTCACTTGTGCTCATTACTCAGTAAATCCTTCATGTGTACTTCCTAGGTTTCTGGGACAGATCTCAATAAGGAGGTAATCAGTTCAGTCCCCAAGGAGAATTTTTCCTTGGATTTGCCAAAGGACTTACCACTTTTTGAATATATAAATTTTTATCTAACATTATTTTTGCATACATAGTTTTACTCCATAATTCTTTGCATTTACACTAAGCAACACATGTATTTTAACTAAACATGTGGTTATAACAATGGCAAGATAAGTTATTTCTGTAGACCATAAACCCCACAACTGTCCCAACAAAACTATCACAAAATTTTTCAAATTATTACAAATTGATGATTCTTGCATTCTCCCTATTTAAAAGATTGATTGCAAATCTTTTTTTTTTAATTTCCTTGAGACCAGGGATTTGTGTAGTAAGCGATGCCTAATTTTATCATCTTAAAATATGTTTTTCTCACTTTACTTTGCAAACCAGGACCCCCCTCAGCTCCTCGGAATGCCATCTCAAATGTTAATGAAACTAGTGTCTTTCTGGAATGGATTCCTCCTGCTGACACTGGTGGAAGGAAAGATGTATCATATTATATTGCATGCAAGAAGTGCAACTCCCATGCAGGTGTGTGTGACGAGTGTGGCGGTCATGTCAGGTACCTTCCCCGGCAAATCGGCCTGAAAAACACCTCTGTCATGATGGTGGATCTGCTCGCTCACACAAACTATACCTTTGAGATTGAGGCAGTGAATGGAGTGTCCGACTTGAGCCCAGGAGCCCGGCAGTATGTGTCTGTAAATGTAACCACAAACCAAGCAGGTAAGTGTGATGTCCAACCAAATCGTGTACCTTAGGCTGAGTTTTGTCAATTATCCCCACAGCTAAGTGAGAGCTGAACTGTATGAGATCTGTAAGAGAACTTCCCATAAACCAGAGGGTTAGGACTTAAAGTAGAATACATGTCAAAATGCTTTATTTAGTTTTAAACAAATAAAAGCTACAGCTTTCTCGGCAGACTCATCCAATGGACAAAAAAAAAAAAAAAAAAAAAAAAAAGGATATGTTTTAATTGAATTTTTTCAATTAAAACGACGTTTCTGGCTCAGATTCATTTATATCAAGAATATTACCTCAAGTTTCACACATACAATTATGATAACTCAAATCTACATATTTTGTTGTTTTGTTTACTTCAAGTTTTTTATTTCATTAATTCAACAGATAATCAGGCAGATTTATTTTCTTGCTTGTTTGTTTGGCATCATAGCTGAATTTTCTTTGCATATTGAAATAGTTTTTCTTATTATTTCTCTTATTTTTATAAAAATGTACAAAATGAATTTTTTGATAATCTTTTTATAAAATTTAGAATAACTGTAAACTATACATGAAAACACATTTATGTTCCCTATGAAGATCTTAGAATCACTAGGGAGTAATTATTAGGAAGGAGGGAGTACAGTTTTGCTTGAGCTACTAATTCCCTGCTAGTTTCTGCTCAGATATTCAATTTTAAGTAAGTTAATATAAAGGTCTTCTTTTCTGGTAAAATGAACACCAAAGATAAACTATGATTAAACTAATAATTCAACTTATTAAAAAAAAATAATTCAACTTATTGTGTGCCAAGAATCACTCAAAGCTTGTGGGTGACTTAGGACTTGTTTTTGTCAACAACAGTTATGCGGGTGGAATGAGGCATTAAATGTCACTTCCCTCTATTCTCTGGCCACAGCTCTCAGTTCATGGACTGTCACCTTCTTAGTACCCCAGTTGGACTTTTTCAGTGAAGATACCCTTGCCTTGTGTACTCATAATGAAATAGGATGTGTTTGACTAAATCGAATTGGACTTAGTTCATATACATTAGTATATGTTTGTCAGTTGTAGAATGACTGCATTGACAAGAGAATGCTGTTGGCAACCATGTGCTGCCCACAATAATTTGAATTATTGAATGTGTCAGGTAAATCATGTTATTACCTCTTGAGAATAAGAAAATGCATGCAGTTGAATTAATGGTTGCTTCTGATTGATCAAATTGAGGGAAATATTCAAGAGCAGCCTAGATGATATGAAAGCAATTGAATAATTAACTAGGAATCATTCTAATTACTCTAGATATTCTTATCCATGTTGAATAGATGGTCACAGCATCTTTTTTTTTATTCCATGAGAGAAAACATTACACACACATAAATGCTCCTTCCCTAAGTGAATCCTTTATATTTTTCTCCATTTGCTCCCTAACCTAAGGTGGAACTAATAAAAGTAGTAAAGAACTGGATAGAAATAGTGAAAATTAAATTTTCCTTTGCTCTAGACTCATCTGCCAACAATACTGGTATATATTGATATTCAACCACAGTATCTAGTCACTATTGTTCAGTAAATGTGAACTGTCTTCTCACATCAAAAAAAAAAAAAATACCGGCTTTATAATATGATTTCTGGTGTCTCATGCAACTTCTCATTTCAACTTTGCTTGGTTCTGTGTGTGAGTCTTCCATTAACATACTAAAAACATATTGAACAATCACTAAGAGTTATATTCCTCAGGGAGAACAATTTCTAGCTTGTATAACCTCACCTTACGTAAAAGATATTTCTCTGATGAACTAGGTATAGAAAATGACTGTATATTTTTAAAATGAAGTACTTAATAAATATTTGCTCTAGTTGTCTTTGACTTGCTAGTCTATTCAAACTGCAAAGTGTGCTTTTTGATATTTAAATACCTTAAATACCATGAAAGAATAATTTTCATCCAACTGTTCAAGGCACAGCTATCATATAAAATAAACATTTGTATTCAGAGCAGACATTTTGTTGACTTTTGGTTGCTGCTTTTTTTCCAAGTTCTCAGGATACACATACTGTAAAAGCCTTGCAAACCTATAAAAAATAAAAACAAGAGGTTTTTCTTAGTATCTGACATTCCAGACAAACTAAGTCTCAATTTTCACAAAAATTGTTAACTTTGAGTAGCTCCTGTCTTATATTTAATATCATGATTACTGCACATTTAGCAAGTACCAACATTATGGGAAATGAGCTGTAGTAGGTACTTTTTAATGTTTGAGTATGTTAAGCATTAAATGGAAGCAAATTATTTGTGCCATATGTGTTTTTTTATATAGAATTTCTTTCAGTGAATTTTAACTTTACTTTCAATCTTTTTAAGGAGGTTTCTTTGTGAAATGAATTTCTTTCGTAATAGATTCATTTCTGATTTGTAATTTATTTTGGCATTTTCTGATTTATTTTTTGTGCCATGTAACCAATGTGTTGTTGCCTAAAAAAAATGACCATCCTTAAAATAAGTAAATAAATATTTTTCTTGGTGTCTTCCTGAGGACTGTAGCCCAGGAGATAGTATTTCAAATTGCTCTTAAGAACTGCTCCAAAACATGTTGGTTTATAGAGGATTATGTGCATAAGGAGGAGGAAAGCATATCCATCCCTATGAACAGTTCTTCGTAGTTGTGTGTCACAAGGTAGAATTTGTTTTGTTGCAAAAATTAAGGTTTACTGATTTCCATGTAGTCATGTGAAAGATCTTTATGTCATCTTAATGCATTCTGTTTCTATCGCATCGGATTATTCAAAAATACTGCCATCCTACATCTGCTTATCTGGCTTTCTGGTTCTTTTTGTTTTTGGTTTCTCCTTGAGGTCACTTGAGATAGTCACAGAGAGGTGACAGCAGTTACCTATTGCAGTTTTACTGCATAGTCTGAACTGTCCAGATTCAAAAATATATTTATAAAGTACAAGAAGAAAAAATAGCAATTGTTTGCATTATGCTAGGAGCTGAAATTGATTAGGTAACCCCAGCTGATTGGGTTATAAAAGTAAATAATGATTTTGTGCTGAAGATAGTGATTAAATGATAAATTTATGGATGTTTATACAGCAGTTAAAACATTTCCCCACTCATTATATCATTATGAAGTCTAGCACCTTGCTCTTGTGAGAAGTTGTAAAATTCAAATGATACTTTTTTATATGTCATTTAATAGTAAAGTCAAAATATAGAGTTTTAGGCACCTGACTGACTTTTGATCTCAGGGTTGTGAGTTGGAGCCCCACGCTGGGTGAAGAGATTACTTTGAAAAAAACAAAACAAAACAAAAAAATAAATTAAAAGCTTTAAAGAAAGCTGAATATTATAATTAGTTGGAATTTATAGTCCTTGTAAAATGCAGCAAATAGTAACAGGGAAGCATTGTAAAATTGTGAGGATTTTCATGGTCAAAAACAAAATAATACATCTGAAAGGGGAAAAATGAGAAAAAATAATTCACATGAAGGTAAAGAAATGCTGTCTGTGGAGGAGTGAGAAATGATAGGAAAATACAATGGGAATACATTAATTTTGTAAAGAACTCTTAACAAATATGTTGCAAAGTGAATAAAATTATGGAAATACAAGCTATGAATTTTTTAAATTCTTAAACTTAGAAAAGGGATATTGAGTGAGTTCCTCCAGCTACCTGGTGAGTGTATGTCTATTTTATGCAATATATGCTTTCAAAAAGTTGAATTACTGGTGATAATCTTTCCTTCTTTCTTTTTTTTTTTTTTGATAATCTTTCTTTCTTAAAAAAAGGTATTTCGATTATTTACATAACATTTCTATTGTTCTTCTGTTTTATTTGTTTAGGTTATCTAAAATTTCTATCTTCTAGTTAGATATAGGTAGATGGATGAATGGATAGATATATAGGTAGATAGAATGAGTAATATTTCAACACATAGTGTGAATATTACAATTAAAATTCTATTAACAACTAGTATCTTCTAAGTTTCATTTTTTACTTACAAAACATTGTGTGTTACATTCTTCAATAAACATATTTTTAAAGTTTTATTTTAAAATAATTTTGCACTAGGCATACTCTATCAAGGTATGCTATTAAAATATATACAAATATAAAGCTTTTTAAATATATAGAAATGTATATTTTATCCCAAGAAAGAATAAGCTCATTCTAACTCAAAACAGACAAATAAAAGTCTAAATTACTAGTATTTTAATATGCAAAGATACAGAACCCTAAGTTTGAGGTAAAATAGGGCAAACTGTGTTTTGAATTAAAGTTAGGCTCATGGATTCTATCTTCAGAGGGCTCAGTTGACATAACGTGAGTTGCAAAATGCAAGAAACATTTTGTGGGGGATGTCCCAATCTGTCCCAGACTATCAGAAATATCACTATAAAAGATGTCCCTATGTTTTGATGGTTTTTATTTCTTGGTTCTTGCAAAAGTGTCTGGCGTACATGATAATCCCATTTAATCAAGTACTTTCAGTTTGATACTACTCATGTAGTCGACCAGCATGATATATATTATAGGATGGTGAGATGATCAGGGTTTCCTGAAGACTAAATTATGCTGTAGAGCTGGAAATTTAAGAGGATGCTGAAAAAAGATGGGGAAAGTACATTGTTGCTCTTGCCAAGTTGGCGAGAAATGTTTTATGTGTTTAGAGATGTTTAAAAAAAAAGTTTATTGTAACTCGATAGACCATTACTAAACAATGGTGAAGATGTTTATTCATTTTCATCAGTGGAGAGTCCAAATTGGCTGTATTTGTTATCACCACCTGATTAAATGCATTGTTTGCCAAGATTAGTTTATCTTCTACTCAGACCAACAAGTCATTTAAAGTTTATAACCCCCACCCTTTATTCTTCCATATTTTTTATGATGGCACTAATTTCTGCACACACATACCCCCATAGATACCATAAAGATTTGTGCTTACTCTTTTGGTAGGATGGAGGTGCTTTAGTTTGGCTATTACTATAGTTTCACAGCTTTTCCTTCATGGGCAAAGAGAGGTTTCTTTCTTTCTTTTTTTTTTTTTTAAAGAATTTTATTTATTTATTCATGAGACACACACACACACACAGAGGCAGAGGGAGAAGCAGGCTCCATGCAGGGAGCCTGACGTGGGACTCGATCCCGGGTCTCCAGGATCACACCCTGGGCTTCAGGTAGCGCTAAACTGCTGTGCCACCAGGGCTGCCCAGAGAGGTTTCTTTCAGATGCAAGATCTTCCAACTATATACTAATGATCTGATGAAAGAATCAAAGGATAAGATGGAGAAGGCATCACTATACCAGTCGTAATATGGGCTCAGAACAAAATCTCATTCATCACATAACCCCCATAACATCCACTTAGATCAGTGTTCCTTAGTGGTATTTGAAATCCATAGGAATTAATGTTAGCTCAGGCACAGTATTCAGTAACCTGTGGAAGTTCTGGGCTTTTATCTTTGCCCCTGCCCATTTATTTAGAAATGGTCAGAAATACCTTTCGGAGAAGCTAAAAGGCAGACATATAGTGTTAAAAATATGTTGCTTTGCAAAATCCTTCTTTAAAGGCAATCACTCTGTACTAAAAGTGAAAAAGAGGGTGGTTGCCTGAGTACAGAATGGTTTTAAGTGTTGTTTGTTGTTTATCCTGGTGACTTTGTGGCAGAGGTTTGCTGCCCAGATTCGTGAGAGTATGGTGTTAGAAATCACTAGCCCAGGGAAAGATCAATGTTCTAAATTCTACATAAGGTTTCTATTGAATGTCTATCACATTTGCAGTATTATAGAGTTAAAAAAATGTAAATTGGACCATTTTAAGTCACAAACCGTGCATAAACTAACTCAGGTCTGGGAATTGGTGAGATACCTTGACTTACTAGCTCGCTAAATTTTGATTTGTATTTCTCAGACCTTCATATATTAATGGCACAAATAAAATGACTCATACTTCTGGTCTTTGGATACCAGAGTACTAAGGCTTGTTGCCATTCAAATCCTGCTGCCTATTATGAAATTCATGCCCACCTCCTTCTGATGGAAAGTGGTACTATGTGGCCTCTGTAACAGCTAAACCTTAAAGAAATCAATAAAATGTTTTACTGCAGCTTTAATTTCTGTGTTTTCAAGTATAGAGGACAGAAATTATAAGCATTTTGTTTATAAATGTGGCACTGTCATGAATTTATTTCTTATCATTATGACAAAGAAACTGTCTTCTGGATCCTTCCTGAAGATGTGATTAGTGAGTAGTTTCATAGGTCTTGAAAAATAAATCCATCTTAACGCTTCCATTTCAGAAGGTCATTTAATTCCTTCTTCTAAATAAAAGAAGAGATTCTCAGTTTTTGAGCTTTATTTAACTTTGGCCACTTTTCAGTCCAGGTTTTGGCCAACAAATTGAAGAAACATTTAGTACTTGTGCCAGTGACATGGAGAAATACATTGAATACAGACTCTATAATCATTCTAGCTTGAATTTTATTATTTCTAGCTCCTATGAATGTGAGAAACTCATAAAAATCCATTTTACACACATTTCCTAAGTTTTGGCAAATTTAAGTTATGGAATCTCGTGAGTCTCATATCCAAGAAGCTTCTTGCCCCCAATATGGACTTGATAACTGGCTTTCAAGAAAATGTTGGTGTCCTGAGTTCAGATGGAGTAATAGGTTTGGGCAGGAAGAGAATTGGTTCCATCTATCAGTTAACAATCTTAGATAAGGTGTGGGCTTGGTAATGAAGGTGTGAAGAAACCACTTCCTCAGTCAGGTGTGGAACGACTGCATCCAGTAGAGTAGCAAGAAAGACTCAGTAAATTTTAGAACTTGGGAATCTTTTGAGTCATCTGAATTCTTCCACATATCTGCATTCCAATGCTGAGGATTTCACTTTTTCTTCCAATCAGTGGCCTCATTTTCTCATAAGGCAGTGCAATAGTTCAATCATTTTTACAATTCAGGAATTCTATGAAATAAGACTTGGATTTTGATGTGCAGGTCTGTTATCATTTTTCACTTGAGTAAGAGGACTTTTGGCAGGGAGACCCTCTGATCATCTCAATATGATTTGAGCTGAAAATTTAAATTGTAAGCTTCTTATTTTATTTCTTTGAATTCTGCAGTGCAGTCAGATATAGCCAATTCTCCTCATATTTCTTGTTCTCATACTTTTATAATACTAAAACAGATGGAATTTGGTCACTCAAAATATTACTGTCAAGAAGCCCTTTATTCGAGGTGACCACAGGTGATGAAACATGCCATAATAGGCCAGCCATTGTTAGATTACCTCCCCTGAATACTAAATAGGTCCTTGCTACATTAAAATACCACTAAGTCAAGTTACAGAGTCTATATTCCCATTCCCTTAAGGACTATTGCCTGGAACATTTTTCTTTGGGGAACAATTTTTGTTTTTAATGTCTGTTTTCTTAGTTGCAAACAAAATCTACACCAGCTGATTTAAACAGGAAAGATCCTTTAATATAGGGTATTAAGTGGCTCATACAATCATTGAAAAGAATAGATTCAAAGATTAGAGGCTATGTTTCTAGAAGAAATGCTTGATACTCTACAGCTGAATTAGCCTGATGAAGGGAAACATTGCCACTACAGCCATCAAGCAGTAAGTGTCAGAGACTTGACTTTATTGCAATTGATAGTGCCACTAGTAGCATTGCTCTTTCAGAGTCTCAAACTTGTACTGAAAAATGGTCAGTATTGTCACCAGAAAATATTCATATTTTGCTACCATCTTCACCAGCAGAAATTAAAAAAGAGAACTTCATGAAAAACCTGATTTCTCAATTTGCTTATTTGAATCAGTATCTTGCCTGGGCAAGTCTGATGGATCTCAAGCTGAATACCTTTGTCCTAGAAAAAAGGAAACTGGATTTTTTTTTAGTTCAGATTTCTATATTGGAGAGATAAGATTTATTACCTCGGTTTTATAAATACATAAAGTGACATTCAATGAATTTATTCAAATTTGGATTAAAATTTCTACATATCAATTGCTGGATAAGTTATCTCTAATATTTTGGGAAAATCTGATTTCTCAAGTAAATAATTTGCCCTTTCTCTCTCTCTCTTTCTCTCTTTCCCTTATTCCCTTTTTTCTTCCTTCATTATTTCCTTCCTCCTTCCCTTTGTTCTTTCTTTCCTCCACTTATATATTTGTATTTCAGGTGTTGAGGGTTGAGTTAATAAGATTCCTCAACTCTTGGCATATTACCATCTTTGAACTATGAAAGGCTCTTACCTGGTTTATATACTTTCCTATGTACCACTTTTGTCTTAAATCCATTTGTCATTTCCCACACTAAAGAGCAGATTCTTTATATGATATGGGGATTTTTGTTGTAGTTGTTCATAAATATTCTTATCAAATATTTAATATTGAATATATATGTTTTTAATTTAATTCAATGGTTATTTTAAATATCTTACGTGGTCAACTAATTTTTTACTATAATCTAAATATTTCACTCAATAACAGAGATTCAGATTCTCTGACTACACAATTTGTGAGCATTCCTTTTTCATTTTAAAGTCCTAATATAGTGCATTTCACTCAGCATACATAAATTTTCTTTTAGAAAAAGAAAATTAAAAAGGAAAATATCAAAAAATGGGAAACAACAAAACTAGTAGACCACATTTTCAATTATTTTGTCATTTCCCCATACAATATACTTAATATAGTTTTATTGTCTTCAAAATGAGATACACAAAGTAGAAACTGTGTGTGTGTGTGTGTGTGTGTGTGTGTGTGTGAATCTGTTGCACAGAGTAGTAGATGAGTGTTTTGGTTAAGCTTCTAGATCATGGAGCAAGACTTTCTGCTTTTGATAATGTCATTGCCATTTACTAGCTGTGTGACATGAGAAAGTTACTCAGACCTCCCAGATACTAAATGATAGCATCTATCACAGAGGATGGTGTGAGGATTAAATGAGTTAATATCTATAAAACAATTGGTGTGCTGCCTAGCATGTAATAAGGCATTAATAAGGGTCATATAATAGCATTTAAGAAGCTTTTCAGGGGCACCTGTGTGGCTCAGTGGTTGAGCATCTGCCTTTGGCTCAGGTCATGATCCCTGAGTCCTCGGATCATAATCAGTCCCATTATCAGGCTCCCCCCAGGGAACCTGTTTCTCCCTCTGCCTATGTCTCTGCCTCTCTGTGTGTTTCATGAATAAATAAATAAAATCTTGAAGAAAAGAAACTTTTCACTAATGTTCTATATACTATCAGTCCATGAGAGAAACTATGGGATAAATAGGTTTTAGACCTTATGAGTATTATATAGACAAACTCAATAGTGAGGTTAGATACAAGGGAAAAAACATTCAAAAGCAAAAAATAAATATATACAATCACTAACAAAACAGGTAACAACTTAAAGGAGTAAAGCATGAATATTATTAAAAGGAGTAAAGCATGAATATTATTTTTCCATTGGTGACTCTATCTTCAATGATGTCTTACAACACTGAGTTTTATATTAGTGTTCAAGTTTTTCTATGTTTGATATAATGGAACCAGAGAGATAGCATAAAGACAAAAGAATGAAAGTATCAAAGCAAGAGCAAAAATGAGGAAAATACTAAATAAATAAATAAATAAATAAATAAATATCATTGGAAATAAATGAAATAAATAAAATGATAAATAAATGAAAATAATAAAAATAAATAAATAAATGAAAGCTCATTGGAAAACAATAACAAAACCCCAAACAAAAAAAGAAAATAGGTAATGCTTTTTATTTGAATCAAAATATATTCGGAAAAATATTAAATTTGTTAACTACATAATTTTTGAGTGTGGATTGACATTAATTGTGGAAGTTTATTTCAAAGTTTCAAAGGAAAAATATCTAAGAGACAAATGTTTTGTGTAATTTCATATCACGGATGTCTCTACATTCGACCTTGCACCGATGCTTCTCTGACCAATTACTGTTACTATGGCTATCAACAAAAAGCTTCTCATTTTGCCAACTGAAGCTGCCCATCTAAATTGAAACTTAAGTGAGGTGCAAGTTCTGTGCTTGATTCTATGCCTATTTGCTGTTTTGAAAACATTGCTCAAAGATGAGACTCTGATTATTTTGTCCATAACTCATCTCTGATTTATTTAATAAGGATTAAGTGGACAGGCTGCAATATTTTCAGAAGCCATCAGAGTTCTTGTTTGGTTCAGTGGCTTTGAGAACTTGCTAAAGATTCACCTGGTTTCTACAAAGGCACTTCAGAGTCTTCTGTTGCTTCTTTCTCCTTTCTACCTACTGTGGTGACAATGGCAGATAATGATGCCTAACATGTTTCAGCACTTATTGTGTGCACATTGCTATGTGAAGAACTTTATTTGCATTTTCTTCTTTGATCCTAGCAGTATCTTCATGACATAATATTATTATTATTCCCATTTTTAGGATGAAGAAACTGACGTTTAAAGATGTGAAGTGATTTGCCCAAGGTCACAAATCTAGTA
The DNA here is from genome assembly GCF_003254725.2 of Canis lupus dingo. Taxonomy (NCBI): domain Eukaryota; kingdom Metazoa; phylum Chordata; class Mammalia; order Carnivora; family Canidae; genus Canis; species Canis lupus. The sequence goes on along the minus strand of NC_064255.1, from coordinate 56,659,324 downwards.
AGTGAGGGAATAGGAATCTAAACCAAGAAATTCTTACCCTAGAGCCACAATACTCTGAATCCCTAGGAAGTATTTCACATGCTGTTCCTCTATCTGAATTCCTATTTCTTATATCCTTGTTCCAGATAGCTCAGGCTTCAGATCTGCTTAAATTGCTGCTTCCTTGAGAAAAGCTTTCTCTTCTCTTCACTTTAGGCATGCTTCTCTAACATATTCCAGAGCACAAAGCACTGTAATGATTTCTTCTTTTGTCTGTTTTTCCGGAATCTTTCCTTATGGGTCACAACGGTGCCTAATAACTGTTTGTTGAAACAATTTATAAATGAATGAATGAGTTTGATGGTTTCTGTATTATTCAAATTAGTATTGTAATTCGGTTACTGGTACTGATGATGTGTAATGTGTTTTAAAGATTTTTGGAGTTCTTCAAATAATTTTATGCCAGAATTTTGTGTTGTGTGTCATTTACTTACTTACTTACTCTTAAGGATCCAGACAGAGCCCTAATTGTAATTCATAGGTTTACACTCTCCAGGACTCTAAAATAAGATATTAATAAGGTCTCTCACTTAGCTTGCCTGTCTACTTTCTTAATCTTTTTGATTTAAACACTCTAATCTTGACAAAAGGATTCATTGAGTAGGACTGAACCCATTCTAGAGAAGAATTTTATATAACAATTGCCATGCTATTTAAGGGTAATGCATGGTATTTGTGTTTAAGGATTACTTACTCTTGAACTCCACATCCTAAATTTGTGACTAAGTATATCTGACAGAGGGCCTGAGAATCTACACATTCTCTCTCTCTCTCTCTCTCTCTCTCTCTGTCACACACACACACACACACACACACACATACACACACACAAACACACAGAGCCAAGGATTCTGCTGTAAAGTGTGTTTGGCCCCCATTTTAGAAAAATTATACTTACCAGAGGTTCTGATATGTTTCCTGTCCTTTCTGTTTAGGCAAATAGTGACAACCCCTTAATGAGGTTTATTTGGTGTTGCCTCTCCCTAAAGTTCTCTACAAAATACCTGCTGACAGTCTGTTTTTATACCAGGAATGATTTTGTTACCATTCTTTCTCTCTAATCTGGAAACTCTCTTCTGCCCCTTGCTTACCTGCAAACTGGTTTTAAACTCTGCTCTTTTGTGTCCATTCTGGTTGCAAACTAATTCCCTGTTCAACAGAAACATGATCAATGATCCATTTCCTCTGTGAACCATCAAACATTCTTGTGGCTCAGCTCAGAATCAGAGCATCTCAGCATTTGAACTATTCAATCATTTGTCTCATTGGCATGTATGCTATGAACTTATTTGCGTAAAGATGCATATTGTAAATTGATATGCATAGAATATCAACTTCTTTAAAACCTTATTCTGAAGTGCTATTTCCCTTTATTACTAGTCCTTGAGATCAGAGTTCTAAAAGCCTTCCCAATGGCTTGGTATCATGCAAATCTTCCTAGTGTGCTCTTTAGATGTAGTATAGTAGTGAAACCACAGTTGCAAAATATTTAAATTAAGAATATGCATGAGTCCTTTATTAAATTATAAGCAAAGTTCACTTAGAATACTGAAACATTTTTTTGCAGAACTTGTTGAAATAACTTGTTCATGTTATTTTCCTGAAATTGACTATTACACATTCAAATACCAAGTATGTGTTTAGTACCTCCTGCATTCATCATTCTCTATTGAGCATTCTGAAAGATACAAAAGTAGTTGAAGACATGCTTCATCCACAGAGGATTTTGTTTGGCCACTGAAGAATTAAAGAATAAGGTCTAATAAAGTAAAACAATTATAAAGGAATTAATGACAATGTGGGCATTAAGTTCAACAGCCATAGCACCATACTCATCTTTGAATGACAATATGGATTGACTTGTCGACTTCACATTATGTTTTTTTTTCTATTTCGCATCCTTTATTACATGTATATTTGTAAGGCATTAATTCAAACCCATTTAGTCATGATATGTGGGTGCATTTACTCAACATAGATGATAAACCATTTTTGTAATTGCCTTTGCATCTATTTAAGTGACCATGCCTAGTTTGGTAAACATCAATACAGCATAATCAATCTTTACTGATAATGGCCTATTGTAGAGTGATATACTAGCACAAAATGAAGTGGGAAAAGAAATATCTTAAGATTATTTTACTGTGGGGAGCATTTCATTTACTTTGTTATATCTAATTGTATTAATAATTGACAGTACATTTGATACATTATTGGAATACAGTCAGAGCAAATTGCCTGTTTTGTAGCTCAATACAATGATACCAATATCTTCTTTATCAAAATAAGCATCTAGCTTGACAAATTTTTTTGAGGATGGGAATGTTTTCCATTAAACAAAATATACTTTGAGTGCCCACTTTTTGATCTTACTTTTCACAAATTCTCCTCCATCAGGAATAAAAAAAGAGGCTAGTTTATTGAATCTTCAAGCTTAGAAGGCTTGAGGATATGACCTGCATGCAAACTGATGCTTAAATTATGAATAAAACAATGATTTCCTTTGGGCTTGTGGTGGTTTGAACCAAATATAAATAAATATTATTGAGACTCTGCAGTCTCTCTGTTTTTGTTATATCTGCCTATTTATATGTTAGAATGGCTAGAAAAAGAGACAAAAAATAATAAGCATTGGTGAGGATGTGGAGGAAAAGGAACTTATGTGTACTCTTAGTGAGAACGTAAATTGTGTAGAGACACGGTGGAACAATATGGAGGGTCCTCAAATATTAAACATGGAAATAGAATATGACCCAATAATTCCACCACTCACTCTTTACACAGAGAAACTGAAATCTCTAATTCAAAAAAGATATATATACCCTTCTGTACGTAGCCAAAGTATGGAAGCAACCTAAATGTCCATCAATAGATGAATGGTTAGAGGTGCTTGGGTGGCTCAGTCAGTTAAATGTTGGACTCTTGCATTAGGCTCAGGTCATGATCTCAGGGTCACGAGATGGAACCCTGTGTCACGGAGCCTGCTTAAGATTCTCTCTCCCTCTCCCTCTGCACCTCACATCCTACTCTCGCTCTCTCTCTCTCTCTAAAAAAAAAATAATAATAATAGATGAATAGATAAGGAAAATGTGTAACACACACAGCCATAAAAAAAATGAGATTTTGACATTTGAGAGAGCATGAATGGACCTAGAGGATATTATGCTAAGTGAAATGGCAAATACCATATGATTTCACTCGTATGTGGAATCTAAAAACAAAACAAATGAATACACAAACAAAAAGCCAAAACTAAGCCTACAGATACACAGAACAAATTGATGATTGACAGAGGCAAGGAGGGTGGAAAAATGAGCAAAATGGATAAAGAGGAGTCAGAGATACAGGCTTCTAGTAATGAAATTAATAAATCATGAGAATTAAAAGGTATAGCATGGGGAATAGAGTTAATAATATTGTAGTAACATGGTGTGGTGATAGATGGTGGCTATTCTTGTGGTGAGTATAACATACAGAGATGTTGAATCACTATGTTGAACACCTGAAACTAATTATGTGCCAACTATACTCAAAAAGTTTGAAAAATAATAAAGTACTTGAATTTAGAGGGTCTCTATTTTTTTAAAATAGTTATTTTTCTTTAATAAAATAGTAAACAATATTTGAAGGTGAAAACTCATTATCCTATAAATTATTAATCTTTCAGGTTATAATTTCTGTCATCAACTGCCTACTCATATCAAAAAGGTGTCTTTTGTTATTAGTTTTACTTAACTAACCCTATATGTTGTAGATATAAAAGGAAATACTTCTATTTTAGAAGGAAAAAAATAGTCTCTAAAGAGTAAATTGGTACTGTTTCAAAGTTATTATTGGTAGTAATGGGAATTGTGGTGGTAGCTTAGTGATTTATTTATTTTTGTCTTGGTTGACTTTAAACAATGAAAAATTATGTGTGAGAATAAAAGGATTCAAAGATTAAATGAATAATTTTTAATTTCCCAATATGATGCCAGTATTGATATTTTCAGAGAGAAGCTAGTCAGTTAGTTCAAGAGGTTCATGGGACTTATGTCTATTTTTCTAGGGACTAGCCCTGGAAACATTAGTGGTCCCTTAAAACTATGAATCACACCTTATATACAGTATAATATATTATACTGTGATATTATATATATCACACTACTATATATAGTAGGGGACCTTAATGTCATGTAGTCTGATTTTTTTTTTTTTACTTTTTAAAGTGCTGTTATTATTTCTAGCCCTACCACTTACTTTATCTCTTTTAAAGAAAAAAATCCAGCACTCTATGCTGCCTTTAATCAAGATAGATAGTATTCACAAACTTGGTTATTACAAGTCAGCAGAGAAAAATAAATGTGTTTAGAAAATTTCTCACAGTCTTTTCCAGTTAATTCCATATAAGATGAGATTCTTGGGTCAAAACTGTTTGAACTTCTGTAAGGACTAACCATGACTGTTTTGAAAAGCTATTGCTTATTTTGTTAGAAAATGACTCAATAGTTCAACTAGAATCTGGTTTGACAATAATTTACCCTCCCTTGATTTTCTTATTTGTTTTTGTCTCAGTAACATGAATAGTTTTTTTCATATTAAATCAGAATTCATCATAAAATTATTGATTAAATACTCTCTACATTTATTTTAAAGATGCTGACAATAATAACGATGATGACTGTAAAAACACTTCTATATGCAGAGTTGTTCCAATTTTATAGAGACGTGTTAGCTAATTTTCTTAAAAAAATCTTAAATAATTTTGGTGAAATTGGAAATAGCAACATAATTTACCTTTTATTCCTGAAACTGGTCCTCTTTCCCAAATAGATATGAAATAGTCCTTACATTACTCACCTGCATTCAACCCTCACCTTTTGTCCTGAGAAACTAAAGGGATCTCACATTTCATCTGACACAGCCATGTCTTTGTTTTTTTTTTTTAATTCTCCTATATAAGAGCCATTTTTCCTTACATAATATTTTCTAAAATACAAATAACAAAAGGGATCATCCATTATCTTATTTATCCTTCATACCAATTCATTGATGTATTTAAGTTGTATCTGTATTTTACACACAATTAATAGACTAGACATTTAATTTTGCAAGTAACAAAAATTCAACTAGAATGTATTTAAACAACACAGAGGATATATTTTATCATTGAAAGGTACCAGTTTCAGGACTAGTTTGGTCATGGATCTGGCTCTATTTCTCTGAGATTTGTACTGCTTAACCCTCTTCTGGTCTGCCTTGACTCAGATGGAATTCTCCCATGGTAGCAAAATGGCTGTAGCAATTCCAGACCTCATAAACATATAGCACATCACACCAGGACAGAAAATTTTCTTCCTCTATTTATCAACTGAATGGCTTATTTAGGAAAGCCTTGGTTGGGATAACTGGGCTTTTCTCCATGTGGTCTTTCAACCTGTAGCCGGTCTCTTTGTTGAAAACAGGTTCCAAGAAAAATAGGACATGATGATGAGTAAAAAGTCAAGTAGGGCAAGTCAAAAGGCTTGTTCCATCAAAAAGATTCTGCAGTCACATTAATGACTTTGGTTTATTTTCCAAGCATGCAAACTCTCTAGTGCTCTCAAACATTCTCATCTGTTGTCCTGACTGCCTGGCATTAGATCATTTTTCTCTTGCTTTTCCCTTTGAGTGGAAGACAAATCTCTCCCTTTATGCTTAGATTTGTTAGAGGTGTGGTCCCCTGGGGAAACAAACAGGAGAGTCAAGTTTCACTCTGCTTTAGTGCCAACTCTTTTATATAATTCTAAATAAATTACCTTGTTTGTCGCATTGAGGGTTAAGGAGCTATCACTTTTGAATGTCTCATTTATGCTTTCTGTTCCTGACTATTCAGTTCAGACTATTGCCTGTAAAAACTTAAGGGGGAGATAAGCAATCTGTACAAAAAGTGTCTGTTTTCAATCATGTATTATTGGGGAAGGTTTGGAGTCCTTTTTGAGATTTTTCCCTCCCTCACTTCCACATTGGACCATCACTAAATCCTACCCATTCTATTCTTAAATGAATGTATAAGTCAGTTTTTTTCCCACCCATTCCATTGATAATACTATGATCCAAACCACCATAGTTTGGTAACTAAATTATTACAATGGTCTCCGAATCAATCCCTTTGCTTTCCCTTTTTAGACCTCCGTAGTTTATTTTCCACATAGCAGCCACCGGAATCTCTTTAAAATGTATCAAATGATATCACTTCCTATGCTCAAAACCCTCTAAGGACTCTATTTCCCTCAGAGTTAAAGATATGTTTGTAGTATTTGAACTTTCGCTGCTTCTTTGGATGACCTCATCTCCCAACAATACCTTTTTACCCACTCAATGTGCAGGTAGGCTTGTCTCCGTGTTAATCACTGAGCTTTTCAGGCATGTACTAGCCTCAGGACTTTTATAGTTGTTATTACTTCTGTCTAAAACCATCTTTCCCCAAATAGCCATACTATTCCCTACTTTGGCATCATAAACACATTTTTTCTCTAATACCTTTTCAGAAGTGTTTTTTGTGACCATTCTATTTAAAAATGTATGCTTGTGCTTGTAAGCACCCCGTGCACATGCACGTGCACGCACATACGGCTCACCCCGGTCTTTTTTTTTTTTTTTTTAATTCCACATATTTTTTTCCCATAGCACATATCACTTTATAACACTTTTTAAAAGATTTTATTTATTTATTCATGAAAGACACAAAGAGAGAGGCAGAGATACAGGCAGAGGGGGAAGCAGGCCCCCCACAGGGAACCCTATGTGGGACTGGATCCGGCTTTGGGATCTTACCCTGAGGCAAAGGCCAAGACACTCAACTACCAAGCCTCCCAGGCATCGCTCTAACATTTTATTATTTATTGAATTTGCATGCTTTTTCTTTTTTTTTTTTTTTTGGTCTCACCCTGAGAATGTAAGTGCCCTTAGTGCCCTTAGTGCAGGAAGTTCACTATAATCTCTTGCCAAGAAAGGTACATGCATGTAGAATTTGATGAATATTTGTTGGAATAATGTGTGAATGAATGATAAAAGCCTTAAAGGTATCTTTTCACCATAGATATTTGTCTTAGGAAATTGGAAGATATATTGTTTTACCAAGCACAATCATTACCTCTTCTTAATGCTCTAATTGTTGCTTATCTTGCTTTAAAATATGTCATTTCATAATTGAACAGCATAAAATCCCACATGAAAGACATCTCCTAGGGATCCCTGGGTGGCGCAGCGGTTTGGCGCCTGCCTTTGGCCCAGGGCGCGATCCTGGAGACCCGGGATCGAATCCCACATCGGGCTCCCGGTGCATGGAGCCTGCTTCTCCCTCTGCCTGTGTCTCTGCCTCTCTCTCTTTCTCTCTCTCTCTGTGTGACTATCATTAAAAAAAAAAAAAAAAAGACATCCCCTAGCCTCCTATTACCTCCACTTTCTGACTGATTAGCTCCTACTCAATCTTTATTTCCCATCTAAAGTGACTTCTTTCAGGAAGCTGTCTTTGAATCATCAAATCTGAGACGAGGCCTTACTTCAGGTTCTGGCACTTTCTTCACTTGCATCAAGTATGTTGTAATTCGCTTTCTCGTCTGTCTCCCCCACTATGCTCTAAGCTCCTTGAGGGCAGAGATTATGCATGCTTTAGTCATAACTAAATCCACACTGTCTAGGATGGTTCTAATACATAATACGTGAATAAATAGTTTAAATGATTAAATACATGAATGTAATTCATTGAAATGCCATTAATTTTCAAAATCAGGAATTATTTTTTAAATGTCATTTTATTAATAGAAAACCTGTTTCCTCTAAATACTCATACCAATTCTTCCTGACTCTTCAAGCACCCAAAAGCAACTCTGGTTTTCAAATAGAATTATCCTAATTTTGCCAACATACAGTCATAATTTCTTCATTTTAAATATTCATTCAAATACCCACCATTTGCTTCAACGTGGATGGAACTGGAGGGTATTATGCTGAGTGAAGTAAGTCAGTTGGAGAAGGACAAACAGTGTATGTTCTCATTCATTTGGGGAATATAAATAATAGTGAAAGGGAAAATAAGGGAAGGGAGAAGAAATGTGTGGGAAATATCAGAAAGGGAGACAGAACGTAAAGACTGCTAACTCTGGGAAACGAACTAGGGGTGGTAGAAGGGGAGGAGGGCGGGGGGTGGGAGTGAATGGGTGACGGGCACTGGGTGTTATTCTGTATGTTAGTAAATTGAACACCAATAAAAAAAAAAAAAAAAAAAAAAAAAAAAAAAATAAATAAATATTCATTTTAAATATTAATTTTAAATCTTGCCTGACTTCCTCTTAAAATACTTAAAATACTATTGTACTTATTGTGTATGCATTATTCAACTCTACAATTAAATTATTTCATAAGTTGTTACATCAAAATCATTGTTAGGTAAAACTATCCCAGCTTTTGGGTTTTTAAGTTCTTTGTAAGATTGTGTAAATTATTATCTATTTAGGTTAGGTTAATCGAGTGCCCTAAAATAAAACTGTCTGCTGTCCTTTGTGTTGTGTTATCAATTCCTTGAGACAGAATTCACATATCTTCTTTTTTTCTCTCTCTCTTTCAATTTGTAGGCATGCCAGTCATTTGAAATTGGTTCTGAATTTAAAAAAATATGGAAAATAATCTACATATGGAAAAAATGATGAGTTTTGAAACTTCATTATTTATAATGAATAAAATTGAGGCCAATCAATGCACATTTGCAGAAATCCTATGCTGTGCATTTTAAAACACTTATTACTTTATTTAGTATATGACTGGAGTTTCTTTCCTACTTTTCATGATACTCTGAAGCTACGGTTTTGTTCTTCTTCGAATAGGTGAAAGGCAAAGCTTTATGAGGTCTATGAGTAAAATTACATCTCATATTATAATATATAGTCTTTAATGTTTGTGGAATTTTTTTCTGCATGCATACAAAAACAAATAGAATAACAAATCATTTACTTAACCTTAATTAAGGAAGTGGAGATTTATAGATAGATTTTATTTAAGAGTCAGGAAGGATTTTGCACTAATTTGCTAAGTTATCTTTGATGTCTACATTTAAGAGCTGTGGCCATAGCTTTTTTTTTTTTTTTCTAAGAATATCTGTGCACATAAACATCTGTTATCTGGCAAAATATTAAATCTTAAACATACTCCTACCTATGCTAAGAGAAAAATGTTCATGTAATGTAAATAACTAAATTACAAGAGAAAAGTTCCACAAAGGTTTTTGTATGATTCATATTGTAGAAAATGACTTTTGACAGCATCTGAATGGATTTATATTTAAATGAGGACTGTAGAAAATGAAATAATTGTCAAAGGCTACACAATCATCAGAAGGGCCAAGCTGAGGCACAGGTGTCTGGAATCCCTATCCAGTGCTCTTCAAATTTCACCTTGTTGATTTCTTTGATCTTCTTCCTAACTAATGGTGCAAATACTAATTTATTTATTTATTTATTTGTTTATTTATTTATTTATTTATTTATTTATTTATTTATTTATTTATTTTTATTGGTGTTCAATTTACCAACATACAGAATAACCCCCAGTGCCAGTCACCCAATCACTCCCACCCCCCGCCCTCCTCCCCTTCTACCACCCCTAGTTCATTTCCCAGAGTTAGCAGTCTTTACGTTCTGTCTCCCTTTCTGATATTTCCCACACATTTCTTCTCCCTTCCCTTATATTCCCTTTCACTATTATTTATATTCCCCAAATGAATGAGAACATATAATGTTTGTCCTTCTCCGATTGACTAACTTAACTCAGCATAATACCCTCCAGTTCCATCCACGTTGAAGCAAATGGTGGGTATTTGTCGTTTCTAATGGCTGAGGAATAGTCCATTGTATACATAGACCACATCTTCTTTATCCACTCATCTTTCGATGGACACCGAGGCTCCTTCCACAGTTTGGCTATTGTGGCCATTGCTGCTATAAACATCGGGGTGCAGGTGTCCCTGCGTTTCATGCATCTGTATCTTTGGGGTAAATCCCCAACAGTGCAACTGCTGTGTTGTAGGGCAGATCTATTTTTAACTCTTTGAGGAACCTCCACACAGTTTTCCAGAGTGGCTGCACCAGGTCACATTCCCACCAACAGTGTAAGAGGGTTCCCCTTTCTCCGCATCCTCTCCAACATTTGTGGTTTCCCGCCTTGTTAATTTGCCCCATTCTCACTGGCGTGAGGTGGTATCTCATTGTGGTTTTGATTTGTATTTCCCTGATGGCAAGTGATGCAGAGCATTTTCTCATATGCATGTTGGCCATGTCTATGTCTTCCTCTGTGAGATTTCTGTTCATGTCTTTTGCCCATTTCCTGATTGGATTGTTTGTTTCTTTGGTGTTGAGTTTAATAAGTTCTTTATAGATCTTGGAAACTAGTCCTTTATCTGATACGTCATTTGCAAATATCTTCTCCCATTCTGTAGGTTGTCTTTGAGTTTCGTTGACTGTATCCTTTGCTGTGCAAAAGCTTCTTATCTTGATGAAGTCCCAATAGTTCATTTTTGCTTTTGTTTCTTTTGCCTTCGTGGATGTATCTTGCAAGAAGTTACTGTGGCCGAGTTCAAAAAGGGTGTTGCCTGTGTTCTTCTCTAGGATTTTGATGGAATCTTGTCTCACATTTAGATCTTTCATCCATTTTGAGTTTATCTTTGTGTCTGCTGAAAGAGAGTGGTCTAGTTTCATTCTTCTGCATGTGGATGTCCAATTTTCCCAGCACCATTTATTGAAGAGACTGTCTTTCTTCCAGTGGATAGTCTTTCCTCCTTTATCGAATATTAGTTGACCATAAAGTTCAGGGTCCACTTCTGGGTTCTCTATTCTGTTCCATTGATCTATGTGTCTGTTTTTGTGCCAGTACCACACTGTCTTGATGACCCCAGCTTTGTAGTACATCCTGAAATCTGGCATTGTGATGCCCCCAACTATGGTTTTCTTTTTTAAAATTCTCCTGGCTATTTGGGGTCTTTTCTGATTCCACACAAATCTTAAAATAATTTGTTCTAACTCTCTGAAGAAAGTCCATAGTATTTTGACAGGGATTGCATTAAACATGTAAATTGCCCTGGGTAACATTGACATTTTCACAATATTAATTCTGCCAATCCATGAGCATGGAATATTTGTCCATCTCTTTGTGTCTTCCTCAATTTCTTTCAGAAGTGTTCTATAGTTTTTAGGGTATAGATCCTTTACCTCTTTGGTTAGGTTTATTGCTAGGTATCTTATGCTTTGGGGTGCAATTGTAAATGGGATTGACTCCTTTATTTCTCTTTTTTCAGTCTCATTGTTAGTGTATAGAAATGCCACTGATTTCTGGGCATTGATTTTGTATCCTGCCACGCTACCAAATTGCTGTATGAGTTCTAGCAGTCTTGGGGTGGAGACTTTTGGGTTTTCTATGTAGAGTATCATGTCATCGGTGAAGAGGGAGAGTTTGACTTCTTCTTTGCCAATATGAATGCCTTTAATGTCTAATTTAAAGAGCTTCCTATTACTTTAAAAGTTCTTTATTAACAGCAGTGATATTTCTTATAACTTTTATAGAATTGTTTCCAACTCATGACCGGGACATATTAAATAAAATCCAGTTTAGACAAAAAAGATTTTCAGATATCACTGAAACCATGAATTCATGCTTGTTAATGTCATTATTAAATGCCTAAGAAAAGGATCATGTGTGTTGAGTGACTTTCCAATGGCTTTGCCTGGAATACAGAATGAAAATTGTGTATTATACAAGAACACATATATTGTAAGTGACAGAGAGCACTTATCTTCATTTTTAAGTGTTACCAATGTTGTCCAGCTTATTTGCAAGTGTAAATGATATATGCATGTTTACATCCATAATGTGAGTTCTTTTTGTTAAATAGTAAACATTAGTTACAACCTAAAGAATAAATATATAAAACAATACCTTTGTGTACTATGCACTGACTTTTTTATTTATGGTTCATGGCTATTAAGTACAATTTTAATTCTCAAGATTGCATTTATTATCCCCAACTTTTTTAGACATCTGAGTAAAGAGTTTGTTTCATTCTTTCGATACCTAGGCATAGAGATTTCTGTGTAAGCTTCTAATTTCCAGAATAAAAATCATAGCTATGGTAGGATATAAAAACATGGCCACAAATTCTTAAAACTCCTTCCATCAGAGGTAGACTGTTATATCTGACTTGGTTTGGGATTTTTCTTGACTAAAGAATGAGGTTGGAAGTAATGTGTAATTTCTGTAGGCAAGGCCTCTAAAGACCTACAGCTTTCTCTCCCACTGTCTTGGAACTTTGAGACTATCATGTTCCGAGGAAGTCTGCTCTAACTTTCTTGGAAATGTGAGAGCACCTGAAGAAAGAGGTCGCCAGCCTTCCCATATGAAGCCCTAACTTGAAAATGAGATAATCTGGGACAAACCTAGTGCCCACCAGTTCTGCAAGATATATTTAGCCATGACAGCAAATCTAGGAAAGGATAGCAGAAGAATCAGCCAGCCAATGCTCAGAATTATGAGTAATGGTAAATCACTGTTGTTCCAAGTCACCAAATTTCTTTGCAGTAATTGGTAATCAACAAAATAGCCAACATCTGTGGTGTGCTTACAAAATATTCCAACTGCTCTAAGGACTTAATGAACACTACTTCATCATTATCCAGATCACTCCTCCTTAACTAGTGGAAAAGTGACATATTAAAAGATTGAAGTTACTTACATACAACTAGTAGAGACATCAGAATTTGAATCCATGCAATTTTGCTTCAGAAGCATTCCATTAACCATTATTGCTGTATTAGTTACCAAAAATGATTCAGAAATCAGCACAGATGATTCAGTCTTAAAAGACCAGAACTTCCCCAATTGCCTTGTTTAATGTATGAATATGCATAAATTGTGCTATTTATCTATTTGTCAGTCTGTCAAACTATCCCTTCATCATCTTTGGTGTACATAGGCTTCATTCCTCCAGTGCAGCCATGTTCTTTCTAGCTAACTACATAATTATTCAATATCAATTATATCCTGTCACTGTATTTCTGCAGACCTGACCTGAGTTTTTTTTAAGATGACATATCATTAGCTTTTGTTCTTATTTTGTTCCTTCTTATATTTCATATTTTTATGTCCATATTCTCAAATTTAAGATTCTTATCTATCTTTTTAAAATGTACCTCATTTTTGAAGCTGTCAGTGAAGTTTTGTCCCATGCATTAAATGTGCCATTTGTGTCTGAGGCTGCAAAGTATATAGATCTCTTATGAAAGTCATGACTTGAGCTCAATAGTTTGACTAATAGCCTTTATCTGCTCTCTTGTGATATATTTTAATGATTTTTTTTGTGTGTAGAACATAGTACATTTAAAACAAATACTTTTAAAAAGAGCACAAGACAATGTTGAGGAATCATTATTAATTTATCTGCTTTTTGTTCAGTAAACCTGTATATCAAAAATACATTCATGATAACAAATTGGAAGTCCTTTGAAAGAATGATAATATTATACATTTAGATTTATAATGATATAATTTTTCTGTGCAAATACCTATCATTTACAGGGATACAGTTTTAATATATATGAATAAATTGTAGAAAAACAAACATAAGAACAACAAAATTATGTAGCCAAATAGGAATATAGTGATATATTGATAGAATGATATGTCACTCATTGTGATTAGATCTGTTCCTCACTTAAAATCTTCACCACAAACCATCCTAGTTTTTAGCCTTAACTTGATTTAGTCTTGATGGCTAGATGTAAATTGGCACTATCTCTTATTGGTAATTGTTGGTTTGTTAATAAGTGAATGCAAACCTGAAAATTTTAAAATTCAGCGATATGGCACAGCATTGCAGGGACATTTATAATAAATGAATGTGTGGCGATCATGTGAAAATTTATAGTAAATGTTTATGTTTTTTCCCCATGTCTACAGATATTTTATCACACCAAAAATATATGACAATTATATCAAATTTCATGGTATAACTATTATGAAATGGTTACATATGAAATCTGAGAACAAAGTAAAAAGAATACTATCTAATGAAAAATCACTGTTATAATTCTTCATCTCTCTTCTTTCATCTCAAACATTCACACACTCAGATATGCATACATACACAAACACACACATACATGCTCACACACAATCTCTTCCACCATTACTATTGCAGACAATGAGACAAACATATATTTAGTTTAAGTAACTAATTCCCAGATGTCAAATAAATGCAAGTTATTTGGAAAAGTTAATGTAAATCTAGAAGACGAAGAAGTTTATTGTTTTCTTTTTAACCTAACTGTGAAGATAATGAATAATACTATCTTATATTTCAAATACCTGCATTCATATAAAATATTAAAATATTAAATGCACTTTTGTTATGTATACACTCTATATAGCTGTTGACCTTGAAAAGTCATTATTTATAACTAAAAGTTATTGATTATTTAGTATGTTCCAGAGACAAGGCTAAGTAATTTACCTTCAGTACTTATATAATTCTCCAGTATCCCAAGTGGAGTTTTCATTTGAAGCTAACAAAACTGAGGTATAAGGAAACTAAGTAATTTTTTAATAGTATAGTTAATGATGGAACTGAGATTCAAACTATGTCTGGCTATCTCCAGTCAGGTAGTTAAACTCATATTTGGTAATGTGAATATAGTATTAAATATTATGTATTTGAAAATAGATTACATAATATTAAGTTCTGTACTATATACATATTTAATCTTGCTAAATATAGACCCATTACCAGGATCTATGTACATGCATAAGCATATATTGCTTAAAAAATCAAGTCATGCTTATTTTCAAGACATTATATCACAACAAACAATAAAACTTGAAAGCAAGTTCAGAAATATATTATTTTCAAATTTCTCAGTCTGAGGCTCAAAGATAATTCTATACGGAGGATGGATTGTTTCAAAATATGTTTTTGGGCGGATTTTCAATTTCTAACATTAGCTCCAGATATGAAGCCTGCTTCCACTTTATTTTTTTTTAATATTTTGTTTATTTATTCATGAGAGACACCGAGAGGCAGAGACATAGGTAGAGGGAGAATCAGGCTTCCTGCCGGGAGCCTGATGCTGAACTCAATCCCAGGACCTGGGGATCATGCCTTGAGCTGAAGGCAGATGCTCAACCACTGAGCCACCCATGCATCCCTTTAAAAAAAAAATTAAAGATTTTTATTTATTTATTTGAGATAGAGAGAGAGAGAACACTCCCACTAAGGTGAGGGATAAGCCAATCCAGCTGGACGTGGAGCCTGACAGGGTGTTCCATCCCAGGACACCAGGATGCCAAGGTAGATGCTTTACCAACTGAACCACCCAGATGCCCCAAAGCACTTTTATTTTTTTGGCGTGTGTGTACTAACCATGTTGGATTGGATAACTGAATATCTAGTATTTCTTTGATTTCCACTCTATCAAAAGAGAGACAGTAAATGCATACATAGATAAATTTGGGTTTTTATTATATTTTTCCTATATTTAGAAAATTTTATAGTGTTCAATAACCTAACAAAATACATACTGTTATACTATGCATTTCCCTCTTATAATATAATCCTGCATGAGATAAGTAACAAGAAGATTTAAGAATAGTCCTGTCTTAGAAGTAAATCTCCTATATATGATAAGTTAAAATTAAGACCATTGACTTGATATGCTTATTAGAAGATATGGCCTTATCTCCAGCTAATCATTCATACCTCCACTGCGCAATTGGTAAAATGGAAATATTTACAAATATAGTAAGACATATGAAAATATCCAGAGAGCAGTGATTGTGCATTATAGATCACAATTGAGGAAAATTGGAAATGTGATTTCCTATAAATCTGCCTTAATTTTTTTTAATTACTGTTTTGCTTCTTTCTTAGTTTTCATTGTAGTGATTGGATATGATAATTGTGAATATTAGATCAGAACATTTGAATTGATGCCCATTAGTGAGATGTATTATTTCTCTTACTTAGTTCCTAGATCCAATTTGAATTAAGATCCAAACTTAAGTATAGAGCATGGTTATATTCCTTGGATCTATAGTACATCTTTGGCTCCTATATACTCTCCACAGGTAAGAACTATAATAGTTCAGGTCTCAGATTATACTTTTCTTGCTTCCCTTGTTTACAGGTTTCAGAATGTGAA
The DNA here is from genome assembly GCF_003254725.2 of Canis lupus dingo. Taxonomy (NCBI): domain Eukaryota; kingdom Metazoa; phylum Chordata; class Mammalia; order Carnivora; family Canidae; genus Canis; species Canis lupus. The sequence goes on along the minus strand of NC_064255.1, from coordinate 56,643,089 downwards.
ATGTGTTGGATTACTAGTCTCATGAAAAAACAGGTGTGAAAATTCATAGCATTTTCATTGTATGGCATTTAAAATTAATAAAGAAAAGTGTTTTTTTAATATTTGGAAGGCTAAATTTATATTTAAATTCATATTAATGCAGATGTTAACTCACTTGATAATAGTATGAATATTAATCTCATATCCTTGAGTAAAATGGGCATAAATAAATTTATTCAATAAATGGCTGATTAAATCATTGAACAATATTATATATGGATGATATTTACAAAGCCTTATTTCTGTTCATATATTTAGTCTTCAAAAAAAAGATTTTATTTATTTCATCATGAGAGATACACACAGAGAGAGAGAGGTAGAGACATAGGCAGAAGGAGAAGCAGGCTTCATGCCGGAAGCCTGATGTGGGACTTGATCCCAGGACTCCGGGATCACACCCTGAGTCAAAGACAGATGCTCAATCATTGAGCCACCCAAGCGTCCCCATATGTTTAGTATTAATAATTGTGAATAGCTACTATTAGAAAGAACTATCCTAAGAATATTTGAAATACAGAAATAAATCGTAATTCCTGCCTTCAGTAAGCATGAAGTTTAATAGGAGAAATTACATATGTGCACAAGCAACTAGAACATAGACTTGTAAGTAGTTCTGTTAAGGAGATTAATAAATTAATGTGGACATTTGGAAGCAATAGCTATTATTTCCAGATGAGAGAATCAAAAGGTTTTATGAAGGAGGTGGTGTTTGAATGGGGTCACGAAATACAGATAGAATCTAGACATCTTGTGTTTGAAAAGAACATGTTGGACTGTGGAAATATACTCAGTAAAAGCAGAGAAATAGTGTCCAAAGAACATGTAAGGAACATAAAATGTTCTGGTTTGATGGTACTGTGTATAAGATAATGAGACTATACATTTGGAAAGGTATGTTGGTATAAGATTGTGGAGGGCTTTAATACTAAAATAAAAATATTATATTTAATAATCTATACATTGAGGGACATTAAAGTTTCTTAATATGAAGCCAACTTTATTGCTTCAAACCTTTTTAAGATAAAATAATTGAAAAGAAAAAAAATTAAGTGTGAAAAAACTCCTTACATTATAAGTTTATATTGCCATTTATCATATTATAGGGAACTAATTTAAGAAAGTTACTCTTCTCCGATTGACTTATTTCACTCAGCATATGGTCTCATTCATTTGGGGAATATAAAAAATAGTGAAAGGGAATAAAGGGGAAAGGAGAAAAAATGAGTGGGAAATATCAGAAAGGGAGACAGAACATGAAAGCCCCCTAACTCTGGGAAATGAACTAGGGGAGGTGGAAGGAGAGGTGGGCGGGGAGTGGGGGTGACTGGGTGACGGACACTGAGGTGGACACTTGACAGGATGAGCACTGGGTGTTATTCTATATGTTGGCAAATTGAACACCAATAAAAATAAATTTAAAAAAGTTGCTCTTAAACAACTTCCTTTACAAATGAATCTAAATTTCATACACTTACAGGTTACACTGGCATTTCAAAAAAATCTAGGCCCCCCAATGTACTAGGTGTAGTTTAGGCTAAAACATCTATATTTTTAATAATAATACACACTAATTCCAATGCTGTATGTGCTGAGCTATGTTAGAAAACCATTACTTTAGGTTATGAGACTCCTCATTGAACGGAAAAGCTATAATGCACGTAGAAAAAATACATTGACTTGAAAATATGGGTACTTGACTCTTCTTCTGATCTATGTATTTTAAAAATGATCCTTAGGGGGAACTGTTGGTTTGGCTCAGGCATGATCTTAATGTCATGGGTCCAGCCCTGAGTGGGGCTCTGTACTCAGCAGAGTCTGCTTAAGATTCTCTCTCTCCCACTCCCTCTACCACTTCTCTCTACAATCAATCAATCTTTAAAAAAAAATTATTCACAGCAAATATTAGCTCAACAGAAATAGAATTTATTCTTAAATCAAAGAGAAATTTGTTTCAGCAGTGCAAGAAATAGGGGGGGATAAATCATTTTATATATAACTTATAGAGTGTTTAGTATAGTGCTTTCATGAAATAAACCTTTCAATCAATTACATGTACACAGTGACCCTATGATGTAAGCATAGTCTTTTCCCCATTTAACAGTTGAAGACCCTGAGTTTAGGAGACTTGCCTAAGTCACAGAACTTGTAAACAGATGACCCAGTATACAGCCAGGCAAGCTGATACCAAACTCATTCCATTAACCAAATACAGTGGAATTTCTTTGTGTAACGTCCAATGTCCTCTTACCCCTTCCATCCTTACCCAAGAGGTGAGCTCACAAATTAAAATACCTGTACCTTATAAAAGAGTCTGTTTTTCCGACCTCTAAGTATAATATTATCAGTGTGTGCTGAAGGTCAGTTTTAAGGCTGTCATTTATTTTTATCTGTCTTTTGTTGGTTACAATAATTTACATCACACTCTAATAAAACAATGATATTTATAATGTGTATGATATTTATTGCTGCAGTGAGATAGCAAATAAACTCCTGGGGTTATACATTTTCATGTACTGAGCAGTTTAATCAGATTGAAAGGAAGAAAGTAATGATTTCATGTATATCAACATGCTTCCATGGCTTGAAATGGAAAGAAAATTTTCATTTATTACTAATCAAGTTTGATAAAGTGGATAGGTGACATTTTATAAATCAACTAATAGTGGTGTGTGTGTGTGTGTGTGTGTTTATTTAGCATGCTTTTTCCGTTCATAGCTGATATACTTTGATAGAATCATATTTGACTAAAATAATTGTGTTTCATGCACCTTTTATGTTGATTAAAATTTTAATTAAACATTTCCAAGACCCATTAATTACTTGGCTCCCTTCAAGCTCTCCCATCATAAATTAAGCAGCATACGTGATTAGTTAAAAATACAATCTTCTTGTGACACACTAATCAGCATTAACATTTCATCAATGATTCTATAACGAAGTGCATGTTTTTCCTTTTTTATTCGTCTTTCACAAATTGGAGAAAACAGAACAGCTACCAAAGCATGTTTAGAACCATAGGGTATTTTATGCTACTCTTTTCTTCCATTCCAAAGGAAAAGAAAATTGAAGAACAGGGGAAAGAAAGGTTCAGAAATAGAACCACAGAAATTAATGCTGTGAAATCTGCCAACGTTAGGCAAAGCAGTAAAGATCTGCCTCTAGTATAGAAATTCCCTTTGCTGTTTTCTGAGAGGTCTTTCTTTCAGTGCCAGACTGGCAGAGCACTGTTCAGGCATTCACTCTGATTGCCCCTATTTTCAAGCAAATTTGCATAGTAGTTATTCATACTGATTCATGGTTTCCTTTAAACAAGTTTCTCATTCCTCCCAACTTTCCTTTTGGCAGCCTTTACTACCCAGTTAAGTAGGCAAAGAATGCACTTGTGAATGGCTCTGAAATCTGATCTTTCCTTGAAGAGGAAAAGAAATCTTTCCAAATTCAGTTCATAAACATAAAGATGAGTAGATTTTATCATCTCTGTTTTTCAAATAGAACAAGTCTTAGCCTGCTCCTGCATTAACATTTGTCTGGTGGGCATGTGACATTGATTTGAGCTTTTTAACACATATGGAAAGATTTTCCATTTGAGGATTTGCTTTTCTTCCATATTTGCTGTGGGTCCATTGAACATTGCATAGGACCGATATTTCTCACATGTGCGGAATATTCTCTTTGTCTTTGAGAATTTTTCTTGCTGTTCTGTATCTAATTATTTCAGTATATATGAAAATATAGTACTTTCCTTTTTGGTCATCATTAACTTTTTTGTCTGTTTTTCCCACAACAACTTTGTGTACCTTTTCTCCTCAGCACTTCCATTGCTCCCATTTTTTTCCCCAAACAAGTACATGAGATTAAAATGTTCTTTTAATTTTTCATTACTAAGCAAATGCCCAGGAAACATGAGCAATAATTAGCAACCCAACCTGATACCTTTTACTTAACTGGTTGCCCACAACTACTATCACCACTAGAACTTAGCTTTGTTCTCATCTAGCTCTTAAATCACAATTATATGACCAAAATTAGCTTGATAAAGAAAGCAATGATTTGATGGCCTATTAGCTGATCAAATCATTATGTTACACTCCTTTCTCATTCTTTACTTCTTTCTCGACACATAAATTTCAGTTCAAAATTTTCTCAAGTCTCAAGAAATTTTAAGTCACTTTGGCCAAGTTTTGCTTTGAAAATGCCACATGTTATGCACTTGTCTGTTTACAGAATCTAGAGTGTTCTATGATTTGACGGTATTAGGAAAAACCATGGTGTATTTGAGGGGTAAGAACACTGCCAACAGTCATCTGAATTTAGGGACTATTAATTCAATAAATTTAATAAACATTTTTCTCCCAGTTCTTTGGTCATTTTTTTTTTAATTCTGTGCTTTTTCAGGGAAATTTCATTGATCCAAAGAGTTAGCAGAAAATTAAAAATCTTGATATTGATTTATTTTCTCATATATTGGAGAGAAATGTAGATAATAAGTAAATTAAAACATATTCAAAAATCTCATTACTCAGTGGAATATTTAGTATTGGTATAAATTTTTACTCTGCTAATTTTATATTGTAATTTCCACATGTAAACAATTTAAGGACAAATCATGTTTCTCTGTGATTTTAATTAGGAATTTAAAGAACGTATAATTTTTCATGTATCCTGATGTAGAAAAATGAGAGAAAAAATAGCTTACATTATGAGTATCAGAAAATGGTGAACCTTGGAACACAATATTGCAAACCTGTGTGCATTTAATGTCTAATATTTACTTAAAAGGCAAAGTCATAGGCAGCTCAGGTGGCTCAGTGGTTTAGCACTACCTTCAGCCAGCCAGGGCATGATCCTGGAGATCCAGGATGGAGTCCCACGTTGGGCTTCCTGCATGGAGCCTGCTTCTCCTTCTGCCTCTGCCTCTCCCTCTCTCTGTGCCCCTTGTGAATAAATAAATAAAATCTTAAAAAAAAAAAAAGAGGCAAAGTCATTTGAAAAGAAAACATTTCTTTTCTCATTACAGTTCCAAAAATTATGGCCATTCATTACCACTGGGTTTCTTTTAAAAATTTTTCTAAGTTAGTAAAACCATTTCTTATATGGACAAAGATTGGAGAGAGAAGTTCCTAGAAATTATTACTCAGTGAGAATGGAAGACTTAGGAAAGAAAAGTAATGCTGACTAGCTCACTACAACTTTCTTTTCTGAAGGGGATTTTTCTTCTTCTTCTTTTAAAAATATTTGTTATTTTATGTTATTTTACAAAAAAAAGGGGGAGATAGTATATAGAATACAAAATTAATAGAGTGCAAAAGCTGTTTTTGGTTCTCTTTTGATCTCTCTGATTTCTTCATCATTTCTGCTCTGCTCTTTTCAATTTAAACACAAACATTACTCACTCATTTTAGTTTTATTGTTTGCATTTAAGGAAAATGACACCATTGGTTTAAGTGAGTGTATAGACACTAAAACTTTACTGTCTAATTTTCAATTTATGAATTCCCACAGCCATGGAATATTTATTATTTATATTGTTGTAGTTTGTGTTTTAGCTGAGCTAGCTAATATACTTTGCTTTAAACAATGATTAATCTCTGTCACAAGCTTACTTAAAATAGTTATTCTCTTTCCCACTGCATTTCAGTGTGTGTGTGTGTGTGTAAATTGATAAAGAATAATATACAATATGTTTTCATAACTTGGCATTAAATTTCTTATATGAATTACATTTTATTTACTTCTAAGAATAAGCATATTAATTAATCTATTTGTTATTTATTGTAAAGGTTAAATATCTCATGAAGAAAGAAATTTGTATTATATTTCTTGGTTTAAAATGTACAGAAACAGATTATAAATTTTAGCTACTTCTAGACTAAGTAGCAATCAATGAACTGTTTAAAAAAAAGCTTACCAGTAAAGTATATAGATATCGTCCACACCATTTTGAATAAATGTACATGAAACTTACAATGTAATTTTTAAAAAACCTCTATAGTCCATTTTCCTAATAATTCTAAAAAATTCACTGGATAGATTTCAACTACTCGAATATCATCTTCACCTATAAAACTATTTTAAAGAAAAGAATATGAGTTTTAACTGTCAGACTAATATGATTTTGTGATAGATATATTAACTAGCTTGATTATGGTGATTGTGTCTACCTATATTAAAACATCATTGTTGCACACTTTTAATATATACAATTTTTATTTCAATCATAATTCAATCTGGAAAATTTTATTAAATTAAAAAAATATGACTGTTGGAAATTTACAGGACAAAATGATAATAATTAAACTAGAGGGAGATCCAGGAGGAGTTTTTTGAATATCCTATAGCTGCTTCCTCCTAGAGTTTTTCAGACTCCTCCCATTCTTGGTCACATTCATCTTTTGTCTTAATTGGCAGCACAGCACCATCAGTCATAAACATATGAAATAGCTTATTTATATGTACCTGACCACAATATCAAGCTTACTCTGATTGTGCCAGATGTCTTGCTGTGTTAATGCTATTATTCAGTGGGGGGAAAAATCCAATGTTAAGAGCTCTTGACTATAGTCATAAAAAGTTGCCAAAAGTGCTTTTGATAAAATATTTTTACCATGCTCAAAAATATATTTGACTTAATTGCTGTTTTATATTGTTTAATTGTTTCTTAGCTATAAACTCACTTATTAAAGAAGTGCCATTCTATCCTCTGAATGTCATATTTGGCGCCAGAATTCTGTTTCTTAAATATACTTTTTATATAACTTTGAATTAATACACCTTGAATCTGCTTTAATTAATTGCTAGAAAAAATGAAAGTGTTTATTTTAATAGCCATTTGGGATTGTAGATAGTGATTAAATCTAATAGAATGGTACTGTCAGAATTTTGTCCAAATTATTTTACTTTATAGAAAAAATATTTTGATGATTTGAAGATACTTCAGAAAATGTTCTAAGAACATATATGGTTTTACTTTTTGTTCTTCAATTATTCTTTAAAAAGTCTTTTTAAAGCTACCATTGAATAGTCAATTCATGTGATGCAAAACATCTCACAGAAAGCAGCTGCTTATACAAGTGACTGAAGCCACCTGTTCTGTTAGCCTGGCCTTATCATAGAAGGATGGGCACTTCTGAACACCCTCTGGGGTGTTTTGTAAGTCTTTGAAGTATCATTAGAGGGTCTGCAGTGAGGAATAAGGTTTCACTGTTCATGCTTCAGGCATTAGTCAAAACAGGAGAGATATTTTTCTCTCATGCATGAATACACTTTAAGATTACATAAACTTATGCTTAAAAAGGCAAAGCACTACTTGTATTTCAATTTTAGTCAGGGAATAGACAAGGAAAAAGTAACAGAATTTGTACTGCAGGATTCTTTGTCATAGTTATTTTGAATTTTTTTAAGGGGTATTATAGTCTTTTCTAAGAATAGAAAGTGAAAAATTGGGAAATTCAATGGAGAAATCAACACAAAGGTGACTTCATTCTGTTGAGAAAATCATATTGACTTGTTACTATATCACTGTGATTTTCTGATTCAAATACTGGACCAGAGTTTTAATCACTATTCCCATATTTAATAATTTCATATGATTCATAATTATGGGAAAAGTTATTATTTCTAATATTTCACATGATCACACATGTTCTGCTTTACTTTGAATGTGCAAGTAACATAAATGACAATGATATTTTTACATTGTTCTAAAAATCTGTCCCTCCATATATGGTCACAATGGCTTTGCCTATGGAATACTGGTTTATGGATCGAGGTCCACTAGACACTGAAATGTAGAGTAATAGTGCTCTGTGTTTCACTTTTAATTTTAGAAATTTGTAAGGGTGAAACAATTCAAAGAAACACAAGTACATAAAGGAATTAATGTACTCAACCATAGCTGAAATATATAGAAACATCTCCTCTCATTAGCTTAAATTTTCTTTCACTTTCTAAAAATGACACTAAAAATTCTATGGTTAAATTGATTCCCATTATTTCTCTTTCAACTTCTTCCTAGAAGAAATCATGATCCTCAAGTGTGTGTGTACTGTTTGCATGCCTGTTTTTGTAGTATTACTGAAAATATAGTCATCAATTAAAAAAACACACTTTAAAAATTAAATGCCATGACTTTTTTTCATCTTTGTTTTATAGACCTAATTTTTTAGAACAATTTCAGGTTGCTGGCAAAATTGAGAGGAAGATATGAGGATTCCCATATACCTCCTACCTCCACCCATGAACAGCCTCCCCTTTTATCAACATCACCCACCAGACTGGTACTTTTGTTGCAGTTGACAAACCTACAAGGACACATCATAATCCTTTGGGGAAGGATCTATCTATCTATCTATCTATTTAGGGTGGGGCACTGGGGGAGGGAGAGAGACAATTCCAAATAGGCTCAGGCTGAGCATGGAGCCTGACACAGAGCTCTATCTCACAACCCTGAGATTATGACCTGAGACAAAATCAAGAGTGAGATGCTTAACCGAGCCACACAGGTGCCCCTTAATGTCATTAATGTCATACTTCTATAACACCTTTAAAACTTATCTACGTTGATACCTATGTCAGTTTCCTAGGATTGACCTAACAAAGTACCACAAATTCACTGACTTTAACAACAAATTTATTGTCTTTCATTTCTGAAAGCTAGAATTCCAAGATCAAGATGTTAATACAGGCCATGTACTCTCTACGGGCCGTAGGGCAGGATCTGCTCTAAGCCTCTTTCCTACTTAGTAATCATTCCTTGGCTTAGGGTAGCATAACCCTAGTCTTCACAAGATCTTCTCACTTTCACAAGGTGTCTAAATTTCTCCTATTTTTAGAACACAGTTATACTGGATAAGAATTAGCTTAATCACCGTATTTCCAAGTACAGTAACATTCACAGACACTGAGTGTTAGGACTTCAACATCTTTTTGGGGAACATAAATCAATCCATAACAATATTTACATATCAATCTTACTGAATATAATTGCTATGATTGTGCTACAGTATATCTATGGCTTCACTGAAGAATAGTTAGATTTTTCTGACTTCTTTTTCCATCATAATATCCATCTCATGGTCTAATTGAGCATGGTCTTGCGGAGTCTAATATATAGAATTAGATTTCCTCTATTTTACACTTTCTCATATTCAAATTCGAAGGTATACAAATGTAGATATTTTTAAACATGTAAATCAAAGCAAAAGACTCCCCAAATTCTCAGAAAGGCTTGGGTTTTATCAAATTTTTAAATTTTCTTTGTTAAATATATCCCATTTTGTTTTCATTTGCATTTTCCTGATTTTCTTTAAAAATATTTAAACTTGTCATATAAACTTTGGGGATTTGGGTTTATTCTATTAATTGCCTTATAAATTTTAAACTATATTTATAGGAGCACTGGTTGGCTTGGTGATTGAGTGTCTGCTTTTGGCTTTGATTGTGATCCTGGGTCCTGGGATCGAGTCATGCATCAGGCTTTTCACAGGGAGCCTGCTTCTCCCTCTGCCTATGTCTCTGTCCATCTCCCTGTGTCTCTCATGAATACATAAATAAAATCTTTATAAATAAATAAAGAAAAACTATTTTTATATTGAATTATAACTTTTTAAATTTGCATCCATTAGATAGCAATTTTACTGTTTTTAATCAATACAAATATATATTATTAATCTGTGGCCTTTTTAAAAGTTTTGCTATACTTTATTTTTTTATTTCAACATGTTCAAAATTATCTATATTTTCCTTATAGTTTGTACTTTCTGTGTCAATTTAAAAGTATCATTTTTAAAGATATACTTTCATCTCAAAAATTATATCTGGATAATTCACATAAAGACCTTTATTTCTCCTATAATTTATTTTATTGTATGTTATGATTCTAATGTCATTTTAATACAAATGACTTATTTCTCAATGTCATTTCTTATTTATTATTTCTTTATGGATTAATAATAATGTTACTGTAATATAAATGCACTCATATATACATAGCTCTCTTCCTAGACTACATTTCATTTCAATTATTTATAATAATTATAATATAGTTATAATAACTGTAGTAATCTGTGATGTTTCTATCCTCTATCATTTTTGAGTTAGTGGGTTTTGTGGCTATTCTCCCCTTTTGCCTTAGGTTGAATATATATATATTTTTTTTCATTTCTATGGATTTACTTCTGGTTCTGTTGAATAACCTGTTTTCTGTGTAAATTGTAGTATATTTGTAAATTGTCTTCTTTTCTTCTCTGGATCTCATACAGTTTTTCTTATATTTGTGGTTTTTAAAGTTTCCATATGATAAAATTGACGTTGAAATTACTTTTGTTTATAGTTCTAAAACACATTATAACTGGAGATGAGGATGTATGATATTCACCTGTTTTCAAAGCTGGTCATCATTGTTTCTTCAAATCTCTTCTCCTGGCTCTTCCTGCTATCTTCTTTTGAAATCATGTTAGATAAATTTTGATTTTTTTCATAACATCACCCATGTCTGTTCCTTCTTAAGAGGTCATTTTTAAATATTTTTAAATATTTTTTTAATTTTTAAAATATTTTTTAACTATTTGTCATTTTGTCATAAATTCTTCAGATCAGTCTTCTTCCTTTATCTGGTTTTTCTTTATCAGACAAGAATAAATTTATTCAAGGAATGCCAAAAACTCCAGTACTTTTTAGTTTACTTCCTGTCCAATCTTCTGCTTTTCTAAGTCAATGGGATCATCTAGCAAAGAACTCCTCATTTTCAACTATGTTAGCAAAGAATGAGTTATGAATGTACAGTTTTAAAGATTTTATTTATTTGAGAGAGAGAGAAAGAGAGAGAGAGAGAAAGAGAGAGAGATTGAGAACATGAGCAGGGTGAGGAGCAGAGGGAGAAGTAGAATCCCTACTGAGCTGGAAGCCTGACACAGGGCTGGATCCCAGGACACTGGGATCATGACCTGAGCTGAAAGCAGTTCTTAACTGATGGAGCCACCCAGGTGCACCCATGAATGTACATTTTTTATTTAGGATTGTCTAAGGAAATATTAGTAATATTTAGTAAGCTTAAGCAGTCTTCTAGATTTTATCAAATTCTGCTTGAAAAGAAGCCAATTAAATTGTGTCACTTTCAAGTCCATCATTTAGAATTAAAATATAGTCTGTTTGTCTATCTATCCATCATCTATCTATCTATCTATCTATCTATCTATCATCTATCTATCATCTATCATCATAGGTACCTCCTCCAAAACCCCCATTTTCAGAATAACAACTGAGACAAAGGTGTCATAAATTTGACATCAACCATATTTACGACCAAATGTCATAGTATTTATTTATTTACAGAAGTATTTGGAATATCTAAGTATCATGGTCTCTGCCCAACAAATACATGACTGGAAGCTACTATTACCTCCTGACAGGCACTTTGAATGCATTGTATCCAATGGAAACAAAGTAAGCTTCTTAAAATGTAGGCTTGGTGATATTACTCTTTATTGTAACTATTAAGTATCCCTAGTTGGTCTAAATAAATAAATAAAATTAATAAAATAAAAATATATAGAAATATTTATTAATAGATAAATATCCAGATATATTCAAACTCCTCAATATAGTTATAGGCTCAGTGTCATTTGTACCTGTTACCTCACAGTCTCAATTCTCGTTCACATTTCATAATTAGTGCTGCAACCATACTGAAACATCCTATGCTCTCCCTCTCTCTCTGTCTCTCTGTCTCTCTCTCTCACACACACAGGCACACACACACACACACACACACACATACACAATGTCCCTTTGGCCATAATATATTTCCTATATTCCTTTAAATAGCTTATGTCTAGATGTTATTCATTTAGAAGTCATTTTTTTTTGGTAAAACTTGCCTTATTCTCCAGGTTCTATGGGTGTGTTTTTATGGTACACTATCTGAAACTGTAGTTACTTCCCACAGTGCTACACTGTAATAATCTTTTCTACTTGTCTGTATCCCTCCCTAGTATCTAAGTTCTATGAGGTCAATGATTGAGTCTTCCCCTTTATTGCTGCAGTATCTTAGTACTCATCAAAGTTCCTAGCAAAATTTAGGTAAAAAAAAAAACAGGTATTCATTAAATAAGCAAATGAATAACTGAATAAACAAGTAACTTCTCTGAGTGGTTATTGTAACACTGTATTGCATATAGACCTTTCATTGGCTTTACACTAGTAGATGCTATATAAAGTAATTCATACTTCATACTACTACAATAAAGCTGAGGATAGTAAATATATTTAGAAAGTAATTAACAAACAACTGATATAATTTAAACAAGCAAACATCTAAATTCATCAAAGGCCTTATAAGTCATGTTGGGAAAGTGTTATTTTATTAAAAATATGATGGATATGTTAGAGGGTTGACATGATCTGAATTATTTCCACCACCCTTTTGTTTTACAAAGATCAATTTGATAGCCTTGTAGTTAATGGCTATGTAACTTGTGTGGAAAAAGGGACACCAGTTAAGATATTATTGCAGTATCCAGGAGAGATAGTGTTGGTCTGCATAAAAATGGTAGCAAAGATGGTAGTACGTTTTGAATGTTAAATTTCAGAAGAGACTCAGTTTTTAGTAGGCATTTCAAGCATTTCCATTACTTGAAATACTAGAAGAGTTAAAGAAATTGCTAGTCTTGCTATTTGCAGCTGTATTTCTATATGGATTTGAAGTAGTGAATTGAAGTACAGCTATTTGAACTAAGATTAATATTTTTGTACGAGAACATTAATCCTTTTGTTAGTTTGAATGATGAATGTAGTGAGTGTTCTCTGGCAAGGAGAAGGTCACTGAGTATATGAACGGCCGACCAATCTACAGGGGAAAAAAAATGCTAAAATTTTAGATGGCACATCTTACTTCTTTCATGCTTGCAAGTTAAGGATGGAGTACACATATTCTATTTAGTGTGGTGAAGTGAAAACTGCTTGTAATAAAAAATGATGAACTTCTACTTCTCATATATTAATGTTTCACTTTTATGGCTAATTCTGTATGAAATAGCTAAAATTTTGGTCTGCAAAGCAGCAGTTCCAGATGTAGTTAGCTTTTTTTGATGATAAATTTCCTTGAGAATGCTCATAATCTTGTTGGCATCCTCACACACCGGAAAGTTGTATGATCAAAAAGCAGCAATATTTGAAGGTCTCTTGATATTCATTATTTGGAGAGTTTTAAAGACTATTTATTGATTGATTCTTTTGAGAGAGAGAGCACATAGGCAGGAGGAGGGAGAAGGACAAGCAGACTCCCTGCTGAGCACAGAGCTTGATAAGGGGCTCGATCCCAGAACCCTGAGATCATGACCTGAACCAAAATCAAGAGTCAGATGCTCAACCAACTAAGCCACCCAGGCTCCTCTCATTATTTGTTTTAAACCGACTTCTTCTATCTGTGATCACCAACACTCCTACATAATAATTAAATGGATTAAATATAATTTGGTGTCTTAAAACATTAATGTATTTGTCCATTCAGTTATGAGCCCTAGAGTCACATATTGCATCAAGAGGAGAAACTCTCAATTATTCTGAATAATGTGTATGAAAATTAAAATGTACATATACCAAAATTTAAGTCATAAATCAGAACACCAAACTCAAAAGGGTTTTAATAAAAGATTGATTTAAAGTTACCACAGTCTTGGCTTATTGATGGCTTATTGATACTACATAAAAGTATGTACCCCAGATATGGGCCAGGAAAATAAGAAACATTTGCAAAGTAGAAAGAGAATCCAAAGGAAGTATTCTATTAATTAGAAGTGCAGATTAACAATAAAACAGCAAAGGTGAGAGCTGTATGCAATTTTTCTAAAACTCATCATTATTTCTTTGCCTGCTTTTCTGAATTGGCTCACAAAATAAAATGTGTTAAATGGCTATTACATGTAAAATTGGAGAATAAAGACCTTTTCTATACTTTCCAGTGGGCAAAATAAATATCTTAGGACAAAAGAATTTTAAGTTTTTGAGAAAAAAATACAAATACTCCTAAAAGCAGCCAAGCAAAATGAATCAGTAATTGGAGTTGTTTTCAAGTAAATAGTGATGAGGGGCCCAAGGAGGTCATAAAGTAGAATTACCAAGAAAGAAGGTAAATACTGGCTAGAGAGGCAAGAAAAACAAAAGAAATAAAATATATGTTTGATTCAGAATGAAAAAAAAGTAAATCTACTATTTCTGCACTATCCATTTTATCTAAATTCATGAGAATTAAACTGCTGTATGTACTATTTCTAGACATAATAAAAACAACCAGAAAACAAGCAAAAATGCAATGACCACCACCACCACAAAACCACGATGGCTTTGAATGATAACTGTGCAGAATTGCATATCACTTCAACTGTCTACACTTAATTCTTATTTGGAAAAACAAAATAATATCTATATTTCATAGCTATAAAAATATCATCTCTACAAGTCTACAATCTGTGTTGTGTGAATAAACAGTGTTCAATAGCGTTTGATTTCTTCTTTTCTATTGAAATTTTATGAAGACTAAATAAATAAGATATTCAAAAAGAAGTGCTTGGTGTCTACAGTAATAATATTACATGGGGCATTACTGTGTAAGAGGCACTGGCTAGATTATATAAATATGGTATCTTTAATTTTATAACAACTTAAATATAGATATTATCTTGATTTTATAGAACTGAAAAGAGGTTAAATATAGATAAATAGCTTTTCCTAAATTACTCAGCTAGGAAGTGGCGGAACTGAAGTTTAAGTTTGTTCTGTGCTATTCTAAAGCTGAAACTGTTTGCATTACACATACAGCCTCATTACTTGGTGGCAGCATTAGTAAACTATTTAACATACAAGTCAATCACAGAAAGGCTTTCAAACTAAAAAAGTCAACAACCAGTTACTAAAGAGATGTTTATTGTTCTAGCACTAGCCAGACCTATAGACAACCTGCACACATATGTGTGTACCTATCATCTCCTTCCCTGCATACTCACACATACAGACACACATCCTCCCAAATCCTAGAAATATAAGGTGTTTGTTTGTTTGTTTGTTTTTAATATAAGGCTTTTTTAAGGAGAAATTAGCTATTAAACATTTCCCTCTAATGGAATTCCACCCTACTGTCACCAGTTTTGCCATGCTAGCGCTGAGACCCAGCAACATTTCTATCTTGCTCAATGGCTTCCCCTCAAATTCCGTCAACTGGGAGATTGGAAGGCTTTAGAGGGTAGAATGTTTCTTCCCATTTACTCGCTGTTCCAGGCATAGCTTTCCTGGGAATTGTTCTTTGTCTCCATAGCAGCAGTTGTTTCCAGCCCCCAGTTCTGTAGGCATTTGCTGAACCAGCCTCAACTCACCCCTTCAGAGGCCCTTCTCTAAGCCTCTGAGGTACCTGCAGCAGCTAGGTCCTTGGTTCTCGTATCCTCCAATTTTCCCTTTCTTTGATGTAGGGATGATAGCTCCTTACGTAGTTCTCAATATTTCCTTTTTATCTGATTTCACATTTCTAGGCCAGTGTAAACTACTTTCTAGATTAAATTCCCTCTGTTGAAATACTAGCATGAATTTTTTTTTAATTTTCTAATTGAATCCCAAGGAATTCAGTTGTAGTAATTTCTTGGAGAGAAAATTGATTTATACTTTAGATAACTTGGTCAGCTTTATGTAATCCAGAAAGGAAAGATTCAGATATGGATACCCTTAAAAAAAAAAAAAAAAAACTAATGAAAAGCAGACACAACTGTAAAGTAGAGCGTCTCAGTCTAGACAAGTTGAAAATAACTAGGGCAAACCCCAGGATACTGCAGCGGGACCTTCTCATCCACTATACCTGACATTTCTGATTTGCTCTTCTAAAAAGCAAGTTGCTGAGGTATTTGAGGTTTCTAGCATTGTTCTTTGAAAAGAACTGTTGGAAAATATAGTTTGTTCAAATAGGAACTTGAAAGGGTTTCTAACGTCTGAAGTTCACTGTAGAAATGTCCGTGATCTGGTGAACTCAGTAGAGATCTGAGACTTGCAAGTTGTCATCCCAAGTGTTAGGCAGTGACTGTGTGACTACAGACAAGTCACTTACCCTCCGCTGCCTGGCAG
Source organism: Canis lupus dingo (assembly GCF_003254725.2). NCBI lineage: Eukaryota > Metazoa > Chordata > Mammalia > Carnivora > Canidae > Canis > Canis lupus. The sequence continues at coordinate 56,626,949 of NC_064255.1, read as the reverse complement.
CTCTTCTCACCTTACAGGGGAATTGCCAAATAATGATGATTTTCCAGATGACACCAGGTGGCTACAAAATTTCTTACTGCTATCTCTAAGAAAAAAAAACATATATGGTTGTGGTAGGCATATTTAATTTTATTCTGCTCTAATATTCCTAGAACTTAGGTTTTTAAAAATGTAGTGTGTTTATATGGAGTGCATTAGAACATATATTATATTTAAATATATAAGTATGTATGAGTATCTACACATTTGTAGGCTAAGTTCCTACACACACACACACACACACACACACACACACACACACACACTGTGTACACAAGTCGGTGTTCATTTAAAGATCTGTGGAGTCCAAATAGCATAGAGGTTAAGAGTAAATCTCTGTAGTAAATCTCTGCATGGAATTTCTTACAAAGGGAATGACACTGGAAATTTGTTAGGAATTTTTACTTCATCTGTGGATAATGGTATCTAACTCATGTGGTTATATGAAGTATTAAATCAAGTAATCCATGTAAAATGTCTAGTAGTCCTGACACACAGTAAAAGCTCTATATTTGTTCGAATAAAAAGATCATAGATCTTTTACATTATGACAAAGATATAATCAAGTTCAATCAAATTGGCTGGTAGTTTTTCTTGATAATTACTCTACTTAGCCTAGATCAAGTTTTTTAAAAGATTTTATTTATTTATTATTTATGAGAGACACAGAAAGAGAGAGGCAGAGACATAGGCAGAGGGAGAAGCAGGCTCCATGCAGAGAACTCGATGTTAGACTCGATCCCAGTACTCCAGGACCATGCCCTGAGCTGAAGGCAGATGCGCTTAACTGCTGAGCCAACCAGGTGTCCCAACCTATATCATATTTTTTAATTGAGACAGATTTTCAGTCTGGCAGGTTAATGTTTCCAGACGTTCCAAACTACTTTTTTTTTCCCCAACATTTTTCACAGACCCTTCCAAGTTAGTATTTACATATAATCTACTTTGTTCTAAATGTTTAGTTGTTGCAGTGTATTCCATAGGATGGATATACTGTGACTCTTTTTTCATTCAGATTGCTCTTTTCCTCCTCAAACCTCCATTTCTCCCTTTTTCCCTCCCTCCCTTTCTTTTTTTTTTTAATTTTATTTATTTATTCATGAGAGACACAGAGAGAGAGAGTGGCTGAGACACAGTCAGAGGGAGAAGCAGGCTCCCTGCAGGGAGCCCAATGTGGGACTCCGGGATGACACCTTGAGCCAAAGGCAGATGCTCAACTGCTGAGCCACACAAATACTCTCTCCCTTTCTTTATTGCTTCTCACTTATCTCTTTATTTTTCCCTATTATAAATAATGCTATATTAAGCATTAATTTGTACATCTGTTTATCTAGTGGTAAAGATAAATTTCTCTAGATATGAACATTTTAAATTTAAGTAAATACCATAAACTTACTTTGCAAAAAAAGCTGTGCTTTTATAAATGAACTACAGAGGTATTGGCTTTCTAACACCCTTAATAATAGAAGATGATTTTAGATTTTTTTTTGACTTTGCCAACTGGATGAGTGATGCTTTAATTTACTTGAAGCAAAACACTTTTCTCATACATATTGATCATTTGCATTTTTTCAATTAATTACTCTATATTATTTTTTATAGTAAAGTATTAGACTGTGCTGATGATATAAATAATGTGATAACTTGAAATTATTAGAAAATCAATAAGCAAGTATATTGACAAGCATTTCAACTTTAAAATTGTTAACTTTATGTGCAATACAGTAATATATCTTTGATAGTTTAATTGTGGAGAAATAAGTTTGGAAGCAATAAGTCAGAGGAAAATGACATTTGCATGAACAGTAAATAATGGCCTGGGCAGATGATAGACAGCCGCCGCAGACCTACTTGCTTCTACTACACTTGGTAGGTTGCACACAAGGCAGCCATCAGATTCCTTTTATCTTTCTCTCTCTCAACCACGACCACCAAATCCACCACAGGGAGATAGGCCACCAGAAATGGCTCTTAAGACCAGGCTTTCCCTTTTTTTTCTTTCTCCTTCGCTCTCTCTTCCCAGAATTGAGACCCCTCCTCATGGTGGTACTCCTTCCCCAAAGACACCTCTTGATTTAACATATGCGTGGCCCACTAATAGGCTCTGAATTGTGATTACTAGATTCAGTGTGATGTGTTTTGACATTCTGTAGCTTTAAAAGGGATGTGGGGATCTACAAACATGGCAGTGGGGAAGGTCTAGTCTTAATATTAATGTATCTTAAAAAAGATACTGGAAATATGTATTGAATAACAACAGAAATAGTTCATTTAATTGGAGTATTTTTTATATATTATAAACTAATAGGAAATAAATTTGTATCTCTTCTGACAGAAATAGAGAATTTCACTCTGTTTTTCTTTGCAAAGATTTAGGAAGAATGTTAGTAAATTCTATAAAAACAATAGATTTGTATATTTTCCACAATCTTTTTCTTTCTGCGTCATTATTACTAAAAATTTTGTAGATGTAGTATTAAAGTTTAATATTTATCCAGGTCTCAAACTGTCTTCTGGAATCTCTTTTATCACAATGCTTCTTTCTTAGAGTATTATTCATAAATTATAAAGACTTTTTATTGAACTAATATTCAGCTTGTTTGATAACATCTATGTGAAATCTTTTCAGTAATATTTGTATTGACTATTTATAAATATGATGTAAATATGATGTTAATGGTAACATTTCTGAAGTTGGAAATAATTCTTTTCAAATTATTTAAGGAATTATTAAGAGACAAAGAACTCTGTTTTACTTAACTATTTTTCTTTTAAACTCTATTTTATATAAATAAATATTACAGTAGCATTCACAAAAATTCAATGTCAGAACATCTCCTGATATTCCTGGCAAGTTTTTTGAAGAGAGATATTATTTTTTGATAACTAAGAAATAGGCAGCTATTGCAACCTTATAAGCATTGCAAAAAGATACATGAAGTAAAGCATATATAATACCATAGCTACACATATGACAGAAACCTTCATAATGTAAACATATTTTCTACTTTTTAAAAACATCAAGGGTATTTATTTTACCTAGATCAATTAAATATAGTTCATCCCAATCATTTTGCTTTTATTTTGGTAAATGCAAACATAAGAGGAAATAGACTAATAAAGGCATATTGCACACAGATTGAACTGTGCTACTGGAATTACAAAAAAAAAAAAAAAGAAAGAAAATCAGAATAGTTTTTAAAAAGATCCTGAAAATCAGTTCAAACTGCTAAGAAGACAAGCTAAAATAGCCCCGTTATCTGCCTTACTGTTAACTAATCATTGATTCATATACATTTTCTTCCTAACTCAAATGTTTTTATGTCACTTAATGTCAGCATTTTATAATCCTGCTCAGATTTAGGAAGGAGTCTTCAACTAGACCTTGTAAATAAAAACTACTAGACTATCTAGAATTTTAAAGAGTAATTGATCCTGATACTTGGTGTCCCATGGTGGGGAGGAGAGGGGGGAGGAAAACTTTTCTATGTTGAACAAAGATTGTGTACAATTGATCTTAGGATTTAGGAACAAATAAAATACATCTTGATTAGCCTAACTTTTATGATAAATCTAACAAATGCTACAATGATAAATATCAAGTTTATTTAAGAAAGCAAAACAAAAAATAAAAATAAAAATAAATTTTAAAAAGGGCAGCCCGGGTGACTCAGCAGTTTAGTGCCACCTTCAGCCCAGGACCTGATCCTGGAGACCCGAGAGTGAGTCCCATGTCGGGCTCCCTACATGGAGCCTGCTTCTCCCTCTGCCTGTGTCTCTGCCTCTCTCTCTCTCCCTGTGTCTCTCATGAATAAATAAATAAAATCTTAAAAAAAAGAAAGTAAAGCAACTTTTGCATATCTGAATGTACCTACAAGTATTTCAAATCTTCCTGCCTCTTCCAGATACGACTCCTGAAGTATAGTATGGTAGTGTCAATGGTGAAGCATGTAGACTCTGATTCCAGAATCCCTGGATTTGATCAACTCCAACACCATTTGTAACCTCTCGCTGCCACTGTATTCTTATGTGTAAAATGGGCAAAATAGTGGTACCAATCTCATTGGCTTGCTTTTTAGATTTACAGCAGCCAGTATATGTGAGGATCTAGTATATTTTAAATGAATTTAGAGTACAGTTATACAAGACGTGTATGAGTCTTGGCTATTTTAGCTCTTTATAATGTAAATCATTTCAACCCATCACTTTTATCTGCCTCTTCCTACTCACCTAGAGTTCTGAGTCTTTACTTTTCTTTCATAATTATACATTATTATAATCCCTTTGCTTAAAATTTACTTTTAATTTTCTTTTTATTCTTTACCTATTTTGTGCAAATATTCTTGCTTTTCTTTGTCTTTTCCTTTTTTCAATTAAAACCACTGGCCATCTTGTAACTAACTCTAAAAATTAACATCAGCCCCAACCTGCTTGATATCTCTGTAGAATTTGTGTCTACTATTGGCCTCCAGACTTTGGAAATGTATTCAGTTGTTGAACAAGGAAATCTAGATGTCTGGCATGAAATGCATCTGGTAGGGTAATGAAATGTGATACCAAAGAGCAGGCTCAAGGTCTTTGTATGGCAGGCTAAAGGGCTTGAAATTTACAGGTGATGGCGACAGTAGCATTAGTGGCAGTTTAAATTGACCAGCAAGATTGCAAGGCCTTAATCTATGGTGGCATTTTAGTAAAGATGAAGAAAGGTTTTAAAAAACATATTAGCAATGACTCAGTGGATATTTGGGATAATTTAATTTGTTATTAATTTAATTTGTAATCAATTTAATATTTGGATATAAGGAACTTGAGATCCTTGAAGTTTTCAACTATGTAGGTGTTTATTTTTCACAACATAAATGAGGGATATTGGGGATAGTCATTGTAGGGTTTGAGTTTAAACATTTATAGCATTTTAATTCCCTTGTAGAAAGAGCACAGCTTATTTAAGAAAAGACAAAACAATTTATAAGTACCTAATTATCTTTCCCTTTATTCCCGTGAAAAGGAATGACTTTGTAGTTTCTTACTATCTCATAAGATCCACCAATCTCCTTCCCGTCCCATATATCCTACACAGTTTGGCAGAGGTATCACCTTATGATGCCACTTTCATGATATTAGTTTCTTTATAAGTGTGTAAATAGACTGAATATCTATATTTTATATAAACATGAATAGACTGTGTGTGTGTGCTGCTATGTGCAGGCGCTTGTGAATTTTCTTGCCTGCAACACATTTTAATCTCAGTCTAATTTACAAAATCCTTGGTACTTTGGACCTAGAATCACTATAAATTTATTATCCAAATGTTTGTTAGTGTAAGTACTCCAATCCAGAAGTCAAGATCTTTAATATCCATGTAATTTATTCCCTTTTGCCATTTTGCATATCTGAGCCTTTGGACATTTTTTTTTCCATTAAAATTCCTTTTCTTTCTTATTTTCTACCTGTCCATATCCTATCATTCAAGTCTCAGTTGAAAGCAATTTCCATCAAGCCATTGTGACCTCACTTTTTGTGATTTCTATAGATTTTTTTGTTGTTATTTATAAAAAGATTTTTATTTTTTATTTGAGAGAGAGAGCTAGCAAGAGATAGCAGGAGGAGGGAGGAGACAGAGAAGCAGGTGAGCAGGGAGCCCAACATGGGGCTCAATCCCAGGACCCTGAGATCACGAGCAGAGGTGAAGGCAGACACTTAACTGACTGATCCACTCAGGCACCCCAGATTCCTTCATTGTTATTAAACAATAATGTATTCATCATGCACCATCAGTACCAACAGCAACAGTGTTAGCAATAGCAATCACAGACATTTATGAAGTGATTCCTGTGTATGATTGCTTGTATTGGGAGTTAGGGTGTAGAATTGTAGAAGATTGGTCACTATCTTCGAAAGCTCAACAACAATACAATCTATCCTATAAAATCAGTATTACAGCATTAATCTGGTTTTTAACTTTTTTAAAAGATTTTATTTATTTATTTGAGAGAGAAAGCATAAGTGGGAGAGGAAGAGCAGGGGGAGAGGAAGAAGCAGGCTCCTCGATGAGCAGGAGCCTGATGTGGGGCTTGATCCCACACAACCTGAGGCAGAGGCTTAACTGACCCTGCAACCCAGGTGCCCCTGGTTTTAAACTCTTATTTTATTTTCTTTCCTGCTGTCGCCCACGCTACGTTGCCTATTTGCAAACATCACTAAATGTGATATAACATTTTCTTAGCACTTAGTCACTGTACTTACATTCCTTCAGTCCAAATGGTCCCTGTCCTTTTTGTCTGGTAGAAAAATTTCCGTTTTAAGACTTAGCTTATTTAAATTCTTTCATAATGCTCCTCAACTCCATGTGGTTATTCACTGCATTCTTTTTGTTTCCACGGCCTTCAGTCTATATTTTAGAAGACAGATATGGGAGGGCATTCCAAACAAGATAAAAAATTTTAAAAATACATATATGTATGTATTTATAAACATGTATACATATTCAAGTTTACATTAATATTTATATTCATATGTACAATTAAAAGAAGTAAATGGGCTTGATTAATTGATTAATTTAACTGATGTGTGAAATTCACCTTAGAATCGATTGAAATGGCAAATGTGATGCAATAATCTGATTTCAATGGAATATTTTGAGTTGGTGGTATGATTATTTGTGGTGGCCTCTAGATTATTAAATTAACAGTTTATAGATAAATCAGTAACATTTTGAATGTAAGCTTCATGTAAGAATGAGACTTGCTTATGTTGTTCAGTGCTATTTTTCCAGCAATTAAAAGAGTTCCTGGCACATGGTAGCCTCTTTGTAAGTATTTAATTAAATGGAAGATTGAATCTACTGTGGTGTTTTATGAACAGATAAATAGTTTTCAATTCTGAAACCAGAGGATTTCGTTTCTGACACATTTTTTAAAAGACCAAATATGCAGTCTCTCAGATTTGATAAGACATCACAGAAAAGAAAAAGGAAATGGTTGCTTAAATTTTAACTCTGTAAGTCCTGATGTGTCTATTTTTGTATAGATATTTCATTATTTTAATATTACATATAATATGGCTTTGAATCCCCTGTGACCTTGTGAGTTAGTTGAGACAAATATAATCTCAATTTCTGATTTTACTACTTTTTGGCAGAACTTAAACTGGATTCCAAATTCACTCTGGAATCCAATATGGAATCCAGTTTATTAATGGGAAATCTCATTAATGAATTATAGTTAGCAGGAGTGGTTATATTGCTTCTACATCAGAAATTTAGGTCTTTCCTTAAGCATAGATTTTCTTAAAAAGTATTCTAAGTTGGTGCTTCTGGTAAAATATAATCAATTGTATTTTAATATTTAATAAAAAATGAAGTCTTTACTCTCTGTGGATTATCCAAAATTCGACGTATTTTTTGGATGTATTCTTCTTACAGAAGAAACAAATATTTAATCTTAATGTTTGGTGATACAAACATTTAAGGGTCTTAAAGACCTCTTGGAAAGGTTTCCAGGAACTTGTTAAGACTGATGGCCACCAAATACAATAAGAAATAGTCTCTGACTGGCAGGAAGCCAGAGGTTCTTTGTGAGAACCTATAAACCCAGTATGACAGCTCTGTTTGCCTTCTTTGCAAGAATATTGTGAGCTAAGTTTCAAGAATAAGTTTGAGAATAATGCCTCTGTAATGCATGGATAAAGAGGGGAAGTAAAAATATTGTTTTTTAAAAATATTTTTATCTTATGTAAATCTTCATGAAATGGCCCTTTCACTGTATTTAAGCATACTTACAAAAATTAGCACATCATTCATAAATTCCTGGCAATGAACACTGTAAAAAGAGATTTCTTTCCTCCCCTACCATGTTATTGTGATGGAAATATACAGATCAAAAGCCTGGTACCATTTACTCATGAAAGGATAAAAAGAAAAGAGATGAGTACTAAATTATGGGGAAAAAACAACCTTAGGCATTATGTAATTGATCAAAAAGTCATTAAACCCTCCAAGTCCCAGTAGGTGCAAGTTAGTTATGGATAGATAATCTCATGTCTAAATAGCCAAAGTTAGTTATGGTTGTTGTAATTCCTATATTCAGATGGTTTCATGCTGATTTGGCTGTTTAAAATATGTACATTTAAAAATAGCTACAGTGCTGCTAAATCCAAGAATATTTTACTGAATTTTGTCCATATTTTGAAATAAGAAATACTTAATTTTTGTTTCAAAGTAATGAACTTCTGATACACATGCAGTGCCAAATAATCATCATTTTTGTATTTGTTTTAAATTCAATTAATTAAGATATAATGTATTATGGGTTTCAGAGGTAGAGGTCAGTGATTCATCAGTCATATATAATACCCAGTGCTCATTATATCACATGCCCTCTCTCCTTAATGCCCCTCATCCAGTTACCCCATCCTCCCACTCCCCTCCCCTCCAGCAACCTTCAGTCTGTTTGCTATGATTGTCTCTTATGGTTTGTCTCCCTCTCTGATTTTGTCGTGTTTTATTTTCCCTCTCTTCCCTTATCATCCTCTATTTTGTTTCTTAAATTCCACATGAGTGAGATCGGATGATAATTGTCTTTCTCTGATTGGCTTATCTCACTTACCATAATATCCTCCAACTCCATCCATGTTGCTGCAAATGGCGAGATTTCAAATCATCTTTGTTTTATCAGATTCTTTGGATTACCCTATCGATACCTCCATCGTTTTATGTAGGAATGTTTTAATAATAAGTCAATAGAACATTGAATTTTCTAAGTACAAAAGAGTTTCATAATAGAAGAGAAAGGGTATAGATTTAACATGAAAGTGCCTCCAAGAAGCTGTATATCACTTTTGATTACACTTTTGTGTCACGCCTTTTGGTGCTTGTTTGTAGCACTACATTAGTAGATTTTGATAATATTGATCAGAAAACAGAAACATTTCTCCAAGTAGTAAATACTATATCCATACTATATCCGTAGAATACAAGCAATTTTGTTAAAATTATTTGTAGAGATCCTCCAAATTTCTCAGTTCTATTTCATCAGAACAACTCTGCCTCAAAAGTTGAAGCTTTCCAAAATGACCTATCTCTTATAACTGCTGGTCTCACCACTAAATAGAACTTGTTCTTGTATACAACTATTACATAATTAATTGCCGTTGTCTTTCTCCATTGAGAATATTACTGTGTCTACCATCAGGTGAGGAAATGTTTTAATTTAATTATAACAGTATAATAAATGGTTAGGACTCAAGAGTTGGGAAAAAAAACATATTTAAATATTTTTAGATTATGTACTTTTCATTAATGCAGATATTTAATAGTCAAGACATATTACCATGTGTCAGGGCTTCTCTGATCAAGTCGAGATTAACTTTTCTTTGTCCTTCCAGTGCTTCATTTCTATGCTTGTAGAATTTTTTTAAGTGTCAGAGAACATAACAGACATATTCTGCTCTAGCACATTAATTTTACACAGAAAAAGGCTCAGTGATTTGCTCCTAATGTAAAATAGTGGCAGAGCTGGAATGGAAGCTCTTTATTTTCTGATCTGAGGATTTTAGCAACTATAAGAACTTTTCAGAGAGTAGAGAGTAAAATTTTCTACATCTAGAAAAATGCTTGAGAATATTTCTAGAATCTGTCAATATGATTAGATATCCCAGCTCTCTCTTTATGGTCATGTGAATTGGTACCAAGGTCTGTAATGTTTTGACTTCTTAATTTCTTTTACACTCTAAAAATCCTTTGAAGATGAAAAAGACCAGATCAATGCTATTAGGATTATTATGCCTTCAGCATATGTCTTCATCTAAATGCAGCAAATATTATTCCTGGTCCATAGTGGTCTAATCAATGCAGCTGCTTCCTCTCTGTGCTGGGAGACCTCTATGAGTGGATACAAATTGACTACTGATCCCAAATACCTATGACACAACTCTTAAATTCTCCATGGCAGTAAGTTGGGATTTAATATGTGGTAATAAAGCATCCTGAATGTTCATGAACTTGCCCAGGATGTATATTTATTTTATGACCAAGTGTTAGTCAGGATTTGGAAACTACCAGTGATTTGCCTTTCCTTTTATGTGGTCCTTGTAAGGTAATATTGGCCCTTAATGATAAATTCCTTTACCTACATACACCACAATTTACATACAAGGGAGGTAATGGGGGATATTATAGGGACCCTTATTTTTTGTGTTGTGCCATTTATATACTTTATTTTAATTTCTATATCTTAATAAAGCATTGTGTCTGGTTTAAGCATTTTCTAGAAGAAATGGGAAATTCACATAAATTATTTCTGAACAGAGCATGCCCTGGTTTGGGTTCTTCAGGGTTTTAACAAAAATTAGTAATCATTTGGTTTTAAGATTACAATTTAATTCAAGGGGGAATTTTTTTTCTTATTCCAATAGAATTTTTAAACAGTTGATGGGACATTGCAGTAATTTCTGTAGAAGGCCCATGATGAATGGAAAAGTGATTTGGAGGTGAAGCAAAGGAATGTATTTTTAAAATATTTGGTAATGTTTCAAAGAGAATTAGATGAATTTTCAAGAGGAAAAAAAAGCTGCATAAATGAATGTAAATGGATATTAAAGGTCTGTGTTTAAATAACCCTATGGAAAGTGTTTGGAAATATGTACATAAAATATAATTTGATAGGTGCAATTAACAGTTCCATAATAGAGACATGATCACAAATATATTGCCTTAAAACATACTATTATGTGGAAAGGCACAGCCTACAAAGTGATATAAATTAAACCCAAAATATGGCAAAAATCAGAATATATATACATGTGGTAGATTGAATAATAGCCCTACAAAATATTTATATCTTAGTCCTTAAAATCTCTAAATACGCTACCTTAAATGACAAAGAGGCTTTGTGGATGTGATAAAGTTAAGGATTTAAGGTTAATAGATTGTCCTGTATGATTAGTGTAGACCCAATATAATTATAAAGTTCCTTATAAAAAAGTGGAAATAGAATAAGAGCTAGAGAAAGATATGTCTGTGGATCCCAAAGCTGGAGTGGTGTGCTCGGAAGGTAGAAGGGGCTAGAGACATGAAATGCCAATAGCTTCAAGACACTGGAGAAGCCAGTGAATAATGTCCTTCTGAAAACTTCAGAAGGAATGCAGCCCTATTAATATTTTTATTTTAGACTTTTAACCTCTTTAAAGGAATACATTTGTAGGCTTTTTTAGCCACTAAGCACGTGGTAGTTGTTGCAGTAATAGGAAATTAATACAATAGGATTTTTTGCCAGGGCTGGGTTAAAGTGTATCTGGCTGTCTGGGTGAGTGGAATCAAGAATTATATGCCTGTATTCTGGCCAAACTATATTTATCATAATACATTCCAAGGAAATATCAAAGATATTAGTATGGTCTTAGGACTTGGTTTCAACAAATAAGGGTATAATAATTAGGGCCTTCGAATATTTTGTTGTATGTATATTACTTTTTAATATGAAGCCCTCCCTAAATTTTTCCTTATGTCTGTATTCTAATGTTAAGAACAAGTAATGTGTTTGTTTATTGATGTCATTTTTAAGGTCACCAAAATACAGAAAACTATATTAAAAATAAGTATCATGTTGTATTTTTGTGAACTAAAAAGAATGAATTTGAGTACTCAATTGTACCAAGTATTTCTTTATTTCAGTCTAGGTTAGGTACTTAATTACATATGATGCTTTGAAATAAGTGGGTGAAATTGTTTTATATGTGTGTGCGCATATATAAAATACATATATATACAGACATACATATAGTATATCAATACATATAATCTATGTTCATTTAATATACATGCATAAGTATATATAATGAGATGCTTAGTAAAATTAATTTGAAGAATAATGCTTCATTCTATATAGAGGCAGCAGGTGAATTATCTTTAGAATCAGACATATCTGTGTTTAAGTTCTAACTCCACTGCTTAAGAGCTATTCGTCCTGAAAGTATAGATGTACTCAATGTATTTATATTTATGCATTACATATATTTATATGTATTTTTGTGCACATATATACTTACATATGTATTTGTGTATTACATATTATATATACATTTATGAATTTATATAATATTTTTACCTATTTTCTCAACAATTAAGATATAGTTTGTTCTAGGCAGATATAACAGCAATAGTAGGAAGTGAAAATTAGTGGACTAATGGCAATGAATGAAGAAAAATGATGAAGGGTTTGATTGAAAGAACTCAACACAGCAATCTAGGGCTACTGAAGATAATTCTCAACCAGAATATATTCAATCTAATGACTGTTGCTTCTATTAATTAACACTCACTATAAACAGGTGCAAATAAACCTTGCTTCCAGTATTTTTGAGTGATTTTGCTGTATCACAAATTTCTCTGCCTTGTTTCACTTCCTTATCTCTGGTTATTTTCAGCATTTACACACATGATGTTATAACTGTCAATTATGTATAAGCATGTCTTTGAAGAATACATTAAAATTATATTTATTGCAATTCTTAGTAATTTTCACCTGCCCTCATATTCAAGAATTGGTTATTCTTGTTTCATTTTTATTCATCAGATAGATTCGAACTTATAATGTCTGGAAGGCCACTTTCAGGTTTACTCCTTTTTGAATTCTAAATAAAAGCTAACATAAAAGTAAAAATGGCATTTGTCACAGTCTTACATACAGATTTTGAAAAACCAAGATTCCATTGTTTTCAATGATAATATCACATTTTTACCACCTATCAGAAATATCTTGTAGCAGTTTCCTGTTTCATTGGCTTTTTAATTGATTGGATCTTTTTCTTTTTTCTTGAGCACCTACCATGTGCTTGTTCTCTTTCCAGTTACAGAGGATACAAAGACAAATGGAGCCACTCACTGTACTCAAGAGTTATATAGTTATATAGTCTGGGAAGCAGGTAAATAGATCTCAGAGGAATGGTTTTACTTTCTGCATCTGTGGTATATAATATTTTCCCAAATGAATTATTTTTAACATCCCAGTTTTTTTTTAATTCTTTTTTATTATTATTATTTTTTTTAATTTTTATTTATTTATGATAGTCATACACAGAGAGAGAGAGAGAGAGGCAGAGACAAAGGCAGAGAGAGAAGCAGGCTCCATGCACCGGGAGCCCGACGTGGGATTCGATCCTGGATCTCCAGGATCGCGCCCTGGGCCAAAGGCAGGCGCCAAACCGCTGCGCCACCCAGGGATCCCAACATCCCAGTTTTATGATCACTTGCCAGGATATGTGGAGTTGTTGATTGCAGAAGTCCAAGTGACTAGTCTCTGACACCTATTAGTTTTTCAGTAATAATATGAAAGAAGGAAGAGAGAAGATTAATGGAGGATTTCTGGTACTAATCTTTTTCCCTATGGCAGCCTCTTAAAAGACCCTGTGACAGAGACAGAGGTAGATGGCTTGAGTTTTGGGGAAAGGAATGTGCTGGGACAAATAAAGGAGAGATTTACATGAAATCCCAACATCCCTCTGGTGTGACTCTAGAGTGCAGACACTGCTTGTTCTACTGTAACTCCTTGCAAGTTATTTATTCTCCATTAAGTATCAAAGTCTATTAAATATATATATATTTAAATATATGTAAATTAAAGGATATTTATGTCTGTTTGTATGATAATTGCATGATAATATTTGAGAGTTTAACTGGGCATTTCTGAGTGGTGGAGAAGACTGAGCTGTGTCTACCATGCACAAAATTTCCCAGAATCCAGAGTCCATCTTATCTGTGGTGCAGCAAATGGAGAGCAGTCATTATCGATGTACCACTAATGGTTGTGAGGGTTGTGATTTATCTTGGGGCTTTTTTCCAGGAGAAAATTTTCCAGTTTCATCAGTATGGTATATACACACATATATAGAGCTCTCACACATTTGAATGTTCTCTTCTAGATGTGTTATGGCGGACAAAATTGTTTTGAATCATTCCTTGTTATGAAACTCAGAGTAGACACAATTATATGTCATCAAGTGCAACTTTATAAAATGCATCATCCTGGGCATTTTACAGCCAGAATTTTGCACTCTATTTTATTCATTTATGTATTTATGTATATATGTATTTATTTATTTACTTTTGTTTTTTGGTAAATATGAACACAAACCACTGTTGCAGTAGATCCAAAAAGATGAACCTTATGCCATTTGAACTTTTGATGACAAATGTATAGTGCTATATTTTGTTGGCTTTCAAAATTTCTAGTGATCACTGTGAGGAAAAAATGGGCTTACATGCAACTTGAGCATTGCTGAGGTTTTCCACAACTTGGAGAATATGTGAGTTTGATTCCCTTAAATTAGTCCCATGGTAAGAGCCAGGGAATTAAATATCTGATAACATTACTAATTTGGAACAGAATATATTGATTTGGCTTTTCCCTGGACTTTAAAACATTGACTTACTGTAATCATTACTCTTTTATTTTTTTCTAGTTATAGGCTGTCATGTTACTGCTAGAAATTATACTATTTAAAAGATATTGTGATTGGGATGCTTATTAAATCAGCTGATAAGTACCACTCAGTTCTCTCTGGTTATTTTGTAGTCATAAAGTTTAATTTTTTGTTTGTTTGTTTGTTTCTACTGGCACAATTTCAGATTTTAAAGGAGTCTTGGCAAATGGCCTCAGAGAAAATATATTTAGGAAAAGAAGATGTGATGGCCTTGAACTTTAATGGTACACTAGGAGCCTAATCTGTTTTTATAAACAATCAATAATAAATGATAGCTTATTATCATGGTTCCTGTTAAATAATTCTTATTGCTTGCATAGCTATATAAAATTAGGACCAATGGGAAGAGATAAAGGGAAAAACATGAGTTATTTATATTTATGATGTGTTTATTTTGCTCCTTAAAATGGTAGATCAGACTAGTTTAAAATGTGAAAATCTTGAAGTAATTAAGAATTGAAGTTTCCACTGTATTTCTTTGTTACTGTTGGTGGATTATTCTGTGGTGAAGACCTTTTATAATGTGTGTTTATAAGAAAATATTTTTTTATGAAAAAAGAACATGAGTTATAAGAATGTGTTGACTTAATTATTATTTATCCATCTCTGAAACTAAATGTCATATCTTTAATTGAAGTTTAATATGGATAATTAATATTGAAAATTATATATAGGGCTATGTTCCCTTGGATATAATGTAACTGAATAATACTGTGTTGATTAAAGTTTTTCTACTGTGTCACATTATTTACTAGATAGAACTTAATTTTATTTAAAAAGGGTACTGTAAAAATTGTTTAAACTCTGTTTCTCATAAAATGGGTACTGCAGTTATTGAGATTAAATAATCATTGACATGAAGGCCACTTTGTGTACTAAAAATTCTATTAGAGAGTAATAAGCAATAAATGGAAAATAAATTCTATGATAATTTATTTGATGCGGAATTAATTTTGTTATCCAGACAGAGGCGTGTTGTCATTTTACACATAGTTATATTTAATACTTGTTTTTGTAATTTGCATGATTGTTTTGGAAAATGGTGACAATAAATGCTAGTGCATAGTTTCTCTGTTTTTATTATTCCCATTTTCTTTTCTAATTAACATCATTGTGAATATGACTTCAAAATGATATTTGAAGCATATGGTTTTATACTATTAAGTCTAATCATGCCAAAAATTGCTTCTTTGCAATTAAGTTCCTTTTCTTTCTTACTGAAAACAATTAACTTTCAATATCTTATGATTTTAAAGTCTGAAAAAATACACTCTACCTAGTGGGACATCTTAGTTCATAGGTTCTTTTTATTAAAAAGGATATCATCTCTCTAGAACTAGTGACATTTAAGGCTAGGTTTTTGTGGAAGGGTCTTTCAAAACCTCTCTAAGATCATATATCAAAAGATCCAGTGGCAGTCTCTTAAAAAGGAGTGATTGTAGGTTTTGTCTGAATGAGCAGATTGAATTTTTATTTGAGAAAGAAACCGCTAAAATGCCCTCTTTCTTTAGAAGAGAGCATGGATACCAGGTGTGTTGAGAATTTTTTTTTTTTTTTGTCAGTGGTATCAAATGACAATGTAACGATAAGTAGATCTTAAGTATAGAATAACTGTGTATATATGTATATGTATAATTTATTCTCTAAAATACAAAATATATGATATTTAGTGTGTATGTATTTCAAAATATCTGCCATACTTTTCCATTTTAACAACTTCAGATATGTTTATAATTTTATTCAATTGCATTTCTTACTTATTTTTTAAAAATGTAGTTTCTTGACTTATTTTCTTACCTTTAAATGATAGATGTGTACTCTATAGCTCTAAAACTGATGTAGTTTCTGCGCTTTGCAGGCATTTTTCTCAGCACTACCCAAATATTAACTCACATGCTCTAGACTAAGTTTGATGCATTTTGGTACTTGGGGGAGAGCTCTAAGTGTGTTTGCAGTGTGCCCGTCCAATTATGAAAGTAGAAATGGAACACTGTCCAACAGACAGCACCAATGCAAGATTGGGATAAAAGAGGAATTATTAAATAGCCTTGGTATATTTAACTTCAGGATAAATCAAATTCAACAGATAGTAGTTATAGTTACTCATGATAAGAGGATAGAAAATAATATGGTGTCAGTTTGTCCCAGTGATTAGCTAGACTTCTAGTGTTCTTCCTATTTCATTTTACCTTCATTCTATTTCTCATGAATTTATTGAAAAATTTACCATTTAGTTTTATTAAAATTGATTTTATGAATCTCTTATAACTTATTTTACATCTACAACTTTCTTTTATATTGAACCACTAAAGTATGGTGCAATACAAAGGAAAAAAATCACAAAACACAACAAAAAAAAAAAAAAAAAAAAAAAAAAAACAAAGGAAAAAAATCAAGTCCATTGAGAGAGATTTTAGTCATTAATTTTCTTTTTTTTTAAATTTTATTTATTTATGATAGTCACAGAGAGAGAGAGAGAGAGAGAGAGAGAGAGAGGCAGAGGCATAGGCAGAGGGAGAAGCAGGCTCCATGCACCGGGAGCCTGACATGGGATTCGATCCCGGGTCTCCAGGATCGCGCCCTGGGCAAAGGCAGGCGCTAAACCGCTGGCCACCCAGAGATCCCTAGTCATTAATTTTCATACTATTTATTTCAGTCTACATAAGGAAAAAATAAATAATTACCCATTCTCATAAGAAATTACTGGAGGCATAGAAGATTTGAAACAGAGACTAGTTAGGCGAAAGAACATGGTATGTGCACAAGGATGGAAGCAGATATGAGATATAAGAAGTTGTGTTTCAAACATACACAGACACAAACATACACAGACACAAATATGTACACTCTAGGAGACTTATTGCTATAAAATTGATGTACCATAGACTGCACAGAGAATGCACAATTTGATAAGTTTTAATGTATGTATACACCTATGAAACATCACCACAAACAAGATAGTGAGCATTTCCACTTCTCCCAACAGTTTCCTTGGGTTCTTTCATAAGCCAGTCAAAAAAAAGAATACATATAGTATGACTTTATTTATTTAACACTCTAGAAAATGCAAATGGATCCACTGTAACAGAAAGAAGATCATTGCCCATTTCCATTCTTACTTGCCAAAGACTGTAAGGATCTAATATCATTCAGAGTCTGTTCTAATGACTAATCAGGTTACAATGAAACAGACACAAAGAATTTTCAGATTTTATGGAGATTGCACTCTAGTTGGACTAAACCAGAATATGTGTAAATGAACAAACAAATCAGTTTACACCAAATGATAACGGATTAGGAAAATATCAAATATAAGAAGAAATAATACCCAAATGAAGAAAGACAAATATATATGGTAACAGAGATCAGAATATAACAGTCAATAATAGGGAGCTGAAGTTTAAGGCAACAGCAGCTCAAAAATCATCAATACTTATCCAGTCTCTAACTTCAGTTTTCTAAGTTCATATAAGTTTGTTAAAAGAATAACTAACCCTAGCACACTTTACCTTTAGTAATTTCCAACTTCCACTGGTAAAATGATTCAATCAGAGAGTCTTTATTAAAAACAGGGAGTCCTTGGTCCAAGTCTGACAACCTGAGTCAGAATTTCCTGGAAAGAAACCTAATAATCTGTACTTTTAGTGAAAACTGGCCCAGACCTACCTGGATAACAAGAAGCTCCTAAATATGATGAATTGTGCATGGCAGAGACAGTAGTGATTTCCAGCTGGCAGATAGTGACAATCCACCTGGTCAAACTTTGACCTGGGAATCAAATCATGGATAGTTGTATATTTTAAAACTTGTGTGCAAATAAACTAATACATTATTCATGTGAGGGGACTTTTGTAGGAAAGTAAAAGAAGTGCCATCTGAAGAAATTTTAACACATTCATGGACTGTCACAGACTGAGGATTTCAATGTCGTCTTGTTTATTTTTCACAAAGCGTTAAGACCCAAAACATAGGGAAATAAGTCATGTGCATGGAGTTTATTTATTTATTTATTTATTTATTTATTTATTTATTGAGATATATTTTAAATACAAGTAATCAACACGTGATCCTATCTATAATTTGTCTACACAAATAGCATTGGTTAGAATGACTGATAAATGGTATTTTCTTATTTCATTTAACACAATTAAGTTTTATGTTTTCATAATTCTCTTTTTTTAAGATTTTATTTATTTATTCATGGGAGACACAGAAAGAGAGTGGCAGAGGCATAGACAGAGGGAGAAGCAGGCTCCCTGCAGGGAGCCCAATGCAGGACTGGATCCCAAGACCCTGGGATCATGACCTGAGCCGAAGGCAGACGGTCAACCACTGAGCCACCCAGTCGCCCCTTCATCATTCTCTTTTAAAGCCATTTTTAGAGACATTCAATACTAAATGAGCTATTAATCATTTTAACACTTAAAAATTCAACACCTTTTAGTGCAATAAAAAAATCTATGACTATCAAGGAAGTTTACCTATAACTATTCATTACTATAGATTCATGAAATTCACCAGACATAGAATATAAAACATCTTATCTCTATATGTACTTTGCCTTTTGGAGGCAAACATTTAGAACATTTAGAATATTTAGAATAGTGACACATTCAGAAAAGAAGCTACAAAGAATTTTGATTGATACATGTTGAAAAGCTTATAGAATTATGGAGAATTTATTATTGAAGTCTTAAACAATTGTCTGCTATTTTACAACTGATATTATTACAAACAGTCTTTATTTGGTACCCACTATATACCTGGCATTATGCATATGGAATCATATTTCAACCTTACAAAAAGATGATTGAATCACTCTTACTAGTTAAATATAAAAAGGACCTTTACAGAGATTAAGTAACCTAAACAGGGCCACACAGCTAGAAAATGGTTGGCTGCCAAAGGATTAGAAGCCAATTTTGTTTGACTTCAAAGCTATGCATGTCATGTCACTCTTTCCTATGTGGAGACAGCATGTCTTAAACTAGATTTCTGTATTTTTGAAGAGCTAGATGGCATGCTGCTTTACAATAATAGCAAAGTTTTGTATATCATTGCCTGAGCTGCTGAGATGTTAGAGATTTTTTATATTATATCATTATCAATAAGTCAGAAAATGGATTAGCAATTCTTTAACCACTAGACATATATACTGGCATTGAACAATTAAGTAAATGAATGGCAGATGGTGGGAACAAATGTGGGAGTGCAAGGTTACAGATAAGTAGTGTGGAAGCTTGAATGTCCTCATTCCCTATCAATTTATGCCCTCTGCCACCTTGTCCTTCCTTCCTCTCCTTCCCTTTCCCTCTTACTCATTTCACTCCATTGCTACCTGACCTGTGTTGCAACTGATTAGAGTTGGTAACATCAGTATGTATTCACGTTTAGCTTAATATATGTGTGTGTGTGTGTGTGTTTGTGTGTGTGCAGATAGATAGATATAGATATACACAAATTGATGTAAACACATTTATTTCCTAGTTCTGTTACCTGAAAGGAGAAGCAATGACACCCCAGTAGGAAGGAACACATTCAGAAATTGGCTTCTAAAAATGTTCTCCAATAAAAGAAGCCAGTGCTCCTAAGGGAAAAGACTGATTCTAGAAGTAGACAGTAAATAAGCAAGAGGAGCCTGGAGCATCTGATTTGGTAGTGCCAGAAACTAAAACCAAAACAAAATAAAACAAAAAACTATAGGGAAAAAAAAGAAAACTATCAAACCCACAATGATAAGGGTATGCCAAAGAAACATAGGAGCTAACTGAAAGACTAATCAATGGTCAAAGCTTTGACAATTTTAGTTAACAAAATAAAGCATCCGATTTTATACCAAAGTATAAAAAATCTGTGTCCATATTAATGTAAATACATGATTAAACAAACAAGAAAAAACAAATAAGGAAGAATGGGCAAATCTGTGCAGAAGAATTCCAAATAATTTATGCAAATACTCCAACCTTAAGGAAGTAGAATGTAACTCCCCACTCCTTAAGTGCAGGTTGCACAGAGTGACTTCCTTCCAGAGATTACAGTGCAGAAAATTGGAAAAGAAGAATAATTTTACAGTGGAGAAAACTGATTAACTGATAAAGTACTGCAGTTGGGCGATCAAGGTTAACCT
The DNA here is from genome assembly GCF_003254725.2 of Canis lupus dingo. Lineage (NCBI taxonomy): Eukaryota > Metazoa > Chordata > Mammalia > Carnivora > Canidae > Canis > Canis lupus. The sequence continues at coordinate 56,606,305 of NC_064255.1, read as the reverse complement.
AATAGTGATGATATGCTGATATTATGTATCTTTAATATGATGCAATGAAATGGAGCTTTACGCTTGTAGTGTTTCTCCAAAAAAACTCATAACCTCGGTCTAGTCATATGGGAAAAACGTAAAATCAATAACAATTGAGAAATAGTCTAATACTTGACCAGTATACCTCAAAAACCCCAAAAGCACAAAATCAGACAAAGTCTGAGGAAGTATTACCACCAAGAGGATCCTAAGGGGACATGATGACTATATTGTGTAATATGGTATACTGGATGGAATATTGCAACAGAAAAAGGGTAATAGGTAAAAAACAAGGAAATCTGAATAAAGTATGGACTTTAGTTATAATAATGTGCCAATGTGTTCACTAATTGTGACAGATGTACTATATATACTGCTGTAAGATATTCCTGATATCTTATACAAGGAAACACTAGGTGTGCGTATATGGGAACTTCTTATACTCTCTTTATAATATTTATATAAATGTAAAACTATTTTAAACTAAAAAAATTAAGCAAACAGACAAAAACATTAGCCTGTAATAGAAACTATTACTAGCCTGAAGGATCAGTATCATGTTTACCATACCAGTACTTAAAGGTCCTCTTCACTATAGAAGCTGTAATGCACAATTTGGAATGTTTCCACAGATCCAACATGTGAAGTTAAGAATTTATGTAAATTTTTTGTTCTAATCACAATTTGATGCCTTTAGTATTTTTGTGCTTCCTACCCTATGTCAGTAATAGTTGTATCATTTAACATCAATCAACAACATTTCACAGGCAGAAACGCTCTAAGTCATCATTCTTATTTTGTCCCAGGCTAACTTAATAAAAGGTTAAGTGGGTAGAACAAAAGTATCAGTGGGGAAGATAACTAGGATAATTAAACATGCTCTTGATGCTGACAAATCTGGTCACAATTGTTTTAATATGCATGATATCTATAAAATACTATGCAAAAGTAAAGTGCTGCCATTCACAATTTGTGCATCATGCCCCCAGGAGCTGTCAGTGTCCCCACTTTCATCAGCTTTACCCATTTGAGGCAGAGATGGTCTCATCACAGAGGAATTTATTCCTCAACGGTTCTAACCTGAGTATGGTCTTCTCTTCCCATTCCGACCAAGCTTTAAAGAATACTGTTTAGCCTCTGAGAAAACCGAGTTTGAAAAACAATGTTTTTTTGTTGTTGTTTTTGTTTTTGTTTTTAAATCAAGCAGTCTTTGAAAGCCACACAATTTCTGTTTAACTTCATGGATGTAAGTAAATAACAACGTATTCTGCTTCAGACCGCTTATATCTACGCTAATATTTATTTGACGGCTTCACTTTGAAATAATTATTTTATTAAAGAATTAAGATTTTTAAAAGATTTCATTTATTTATTTGAGAGAGAGCACTAGTACGGGAAGGGGCAGGGAGAGAGGGACCAGCAGACTCCCTGCTGAGCAGGAAGCCAAGGAGCAGACCATGCAGGGCTGGATCCTGGGACTCCAGGATCCTGCCCTGAGCTGAAAGCAGACACTGAACCGACTGAGCCACCCGGGTGCCCCAAATAATTAAGTTTTAAAATAAAACCCAAATCCCCAAATAATAAGATCCTACTATATGCACCTTAGATGAGACAAACTCAGTTTTGAATGATACATGATGATGTATGTATTTCCCATTCATTCATTCATGCATCCATTCAGCAAATATTTATTAAATTTCTAGATGCCAAGTAATTTTCTGGTAATTTTTTATAGCAATGAGCTAAACCAAATTAATTCCTACTAAATGGAGTATACATGTTATATTCAATTTATGAATAGAAAAATGACACTACCATTAACTTGTTACTGTTCCTATTAGAGTATATTTGTGACTTTGCTATAAATACTGTGATGAACTCGGGGGCCCATAGTCTGCTCTTTCTTGTTTCCATATCTTCTGGATGCTTTGTCCATAGTGGCAAATATGGCATGACTTTTCCTTCCTGAGGAAATCGATAAGGACTCTGAACCTTGCCACAATACAACTGTGAGAACTACCAGTCAATTATAATTTCCATGGCAGTAAACAAAATGCAATTTCAGAGGTACTTTTAGACAATTTGGTTTTATATGCACACTGTGTGTTCTGTAGCATTGCAGAAAATTCTGAGGAACTGGACATGTTTAAGAAAACAAGATAAAGCTAAACATATGAACCCTCTGAACCTGAGTATCACAGAGCTCTGTGATTGAAAGAATAAAAGTACACAATGAAGTACCAAAGTCATTATCGCCCTATATGGGTTTACAAAACACTAGATAGCTAATTTTTCTCTCCTACAGGTCGTATCTGTTTTCATTTATTTTCATTTTATTGAAAGACATACTTCACCCTTGAGTTTCATGGTTAATTTTGTTGACATAGTAAAGTAATTTTTATTTTAAAAGGTTTACAATAAACCTTTTAAAAGGTTTTGTTTATATTACTTTGATTTTTACCAGTGGTTTACCTATACATATTTATTGTACCCTCCTTTGTCCCAGGCATTGTTGTTCTAGGTCTAGGAATTTAGCAGTGAATAAAATAAACACTATCCTGTTGTCATAAAAATTGCATTCTACTTGAGAGGATTGAAAAAAAGCAAATCTACAATTCAGATATGTATATCAGCTAGTGCAAGTGCAAGAGCTAAGAAGAAAAATAAAGCCCTAAAGGAGCAGAGAGCAAGGTGAAAGAGGGGGAAGAGTGGGCATTGGTTACTTCAGTCATAGAATGGACAGGAAAGGTCTCGGTGAGAAAACTACAGGATAGGCAACTAGCTCTAGAGAAGTCAGGGTGGAAGCACCTCTGAATGACGGAATGCCAAGTGCAGAGTTCTTTGGCAGAAGTATGTCTGAAGTGTTCTAAGAACAGAACGCTGGGGCAGAGGAGCTAGCAGGAGGTGAAGTAAGAAACGATGCAGGGTGCCAGACGATGTTGATCCTTCTATGCAATTCTGGATTTGTCTTCTACTCTTGACTGAATAAATTATATAATGTTATTCGTTATATATTTACACTATATAATATATAAATTGCATATATTTAATATATAATTTTAATCTCATTGGATGTTTAATAGTGTTCAGACAGGGCTATCCACTATTCATTGGTTAGACACTCTTTACTATTGCTGAGATCTTTTCTACCTTATTTATGTTCATTATACACATATGCATTATATAATATGTATTATACATGATGTCTCTCTCTCTCTCTCTCTCTCTCTCTCTCCATACACACACACACACACACACACACACACACACACACACACCATCCATTAGTCCATGATGGTCTCTCCTATGTCCTATCAAAGCTAAAAATGCCAAAAAATAGGGACGCCTGGGTGGCTCAGCAGTTGAGCATCTGCTTTCGACCCAGGATGTGATCCTGGAGTCAGTCCTGGGATCAAGTCCCACATGGGGCTTCCTGAAAGGAGCCTGTTTCTCCCTCTGCCTGTATCTCTGCCTCTCTCTCTCTCTTTATCTCTCTCTGTGTCTCTCATGAATAAGTAAAATATTTTAAATATTGGCAAAAATAATCTACATCAAGAAAAATATTAGTCAACATATATCTGTGTTATCAAACCCAGAATCTATACAAATCTCTACAGATTGACAAAATGGTTGTTGAATCAAATATCCATATGTTAGGAATCCAGATATTAAAATAGCATAGATTTTTTTTCTATTTTAATCGGAAATTCATTCAATAGGCACTGACAGACAGCATTGAACACCATAAGTAATTGTTAGTTCTAATAAAATATTTGGAGGAAATGGAAATGAAGGAAAATGTTCCTTTTTTATTAAACTATAACTGATATGCAATATTAAATTAGTTTCAGGTGCACAAGATAGTGAGTCAATATTTTGTTATATATTACAGAATGATCACCACAATAGGCCAAATTATCTGTCACCACATGAAATTGTTGCAATATTCCCTATGCTGTACATTACATCCCCATAGCTTATTTCTTTCATAACTGTAAGTTGATATATCTTAATCCTTTTCACCAGTTCACCTGTCTCCTCATCCCTCTACTCCGGCAACCACTCTTTTATTTTCTGCATCTGTGAGTCTGTTTCTGTTTTATTAGTTTGTTTTTTTTAAGCTCCACACATAAGTGAAATCATATAGTATTTGCCTTTCTTTGTCACACTTACTTCACTTAGTATCCTACCTTTTAAGTCCATCTACATTGTCACAAATGACAACTGACAAGTCAACTTGGGACGCCTGGGTGTCCCAGCGGTTGAGCGTCTGCATTCGGCCCAGGGCATGATCCTGGAGTCCCAGGATTGAGTCCCACATCAGGTTCCCTGCATGGAGCCTGCTTCTCTCTCTGCCTATGTCTCTTCCTCTCTCTCTGTGTGTCTCTCATGAAAAATTAAATGAAATCTTTTTAAAAAGTCACCTAGTATACTACTGTTTAGATCCATCCTCGTTGTCACAAGATTTCATTTTTTTATGGCTGAGTAAAATACACAAATTATACTCACATGTATATATACCATATATATCACATAAGTATATACAACATCTTTGATATATAGTCATCTATTAATGGACAATTTGGTTGCTATTGTAAATGATGATGCAAAGAACATAGGGGTACATGTATCTTTTCAAATTGGAATTTTCATATTTTTGGGTAAATACCCATAAAGGGAATTACTAGATCTAATGGTAGTACTTTTTGCAATCTCTTGAGGAATCTTCATTTTCTTTTCATAGCAGCTTCACCAACATATCCACCAACAGTACACCAGTGTTCCCTTTCTTTTTCACATCCTTGCCAACACTTGTTATTCCTTGTCTTTCTGATAATAGGCATTCTGACAGGTGTGAGACAGTGTCTTATTGTGATTTTGATTTGTATTTCTCTGATGATTAGTGATATTGAGCATCTTTTCATATGCCTGTTGACTGTCTTCTTTGATAAAATGTTTATTTAGTTCCTCTGCTCATTTTTTTTAATCACATTATATTTTTGTTATTGAATTGTGTGAATTCTTTATATATTTTGGTTATCAACCCCTTATTGGATATACAGTTTGCAAATATCTTCTCTTATTAAGGAGGTTGCCTTTTCATTTTTGTTGATGGTCTCCTTTACTGTGCAAAGATTTTTAATTTTATGCAGTCCCCCCCCTTTTTTTTTACATTTTTGCTTTTGTTGCTTTTACCAGGAGAGACGTATCTAAAAAATTACCACTAAGATTCGTGTCAAAGATATTACTGCTTATGTTTTCTTTTATGTTTTAAATCTTATATTTAAATCTTTAATTCATTTTAGTTAATTTATGTGAATAATATAATGGTCAAGTTTTATCCTTTCAACTGTGGCTGTCCAGTTTTCTGAACATTATTTATTGAAAAGATTGTTCTTTCCCCATTGTATCTTCTTCCTTCTCTTATCATAAATCAATTGGCCATATACGAGTGAGTTGATATCTGGACTTTCTATTCTATTCCATAGATCTATGTGTCTGTTTTTCTTCCAATATCATGCTATTCTGAACACTGCAGCTTTGTAATACAGTGTGAAATCAAGTAGTGTGATACTCCTAGCTTGTTACTTTTTTTTCAAGACTGCTTTGGCTATTTGGGGTATTTTGTGATTGTACACATTTTAGAATTATTAGTTATAGTTCTATAAGAAATAAAATTGGTAGGGATTTCATTGAATATGTAGATTTCTTAGGGTGGTATGGACATTTTTAAAATATTAATTCCTCCAACCCATGAGTATAACACATCTTTCCATTCATTTATGTTGTCTTCAATTTATTTCCTCAGTATCTTATAGTTTTCAGAATATAAGTTTTTCACCTCTTTGGTTAAATTTATTCCTAAATATTTATCCTTTTTAATGTAATTGCAAATGTGATTTTTCTCTTAATTTATCTTTCTGAGAGTTCACTATTAATGTATAGAAACACAAAAAATTTCTGTATATTAATTTTGTATCCTGCAACTTGAATAAAATAATTTATTAATTTTGGTAGGTTTTTTTTTGGTAGAGTCTTTAGCTTTTTCTATATATGGTATGTTATCTGCAAAAAGTGACACTTTTTTTTTTCTAATTTGGATGTCTTTTATTTCTTTTTCTTGCCTAATTTCTATGACTAGGACTTCTAATATGATATTTAATAAAAGTTGTGGAAGTGGGTATCCTTTTCTTGTTTCTTAGCTTAGAGAAAAAATTTATTAGATTAGGAAAATGTTTATTTTGGGATCCCTGGGTGGCGCAGCGGTTTGGCGCCTGCCTTTGGCCCAGGGCGCGATCCTGGAGACCCGGGATCGAATCCCACATCGGGCTCCTGGTGCATGGAGCCTGCTTCTCCCTCTGCCTGTGTCTCTGCCTCTCTCTCTTTCTCTCTGTGTGACTATCATAAATAAATAAAAATTTAAAAAAAAAAAAAAAAAAAGGAAAATGTTTATTTTATCTGCTACTATTTTCAAGAAATATCACAAGTTTAATAACTTATTTTTGAAGGCAATCCCCATTATATTTAACATATGATTTATTAATGATTTTAGGACCCACATGATTAAAAAATTATTAAAAAGCATTAATTTTATGAAAATATAGTATTGATAATCACGTGTGTTAGCACAATGGGATATATATTATGCAAGGTTAATGAATTTTAGAAATGTGGAAGATATATAAGTTCATCAGGAATGTCTTTGTTATATAAGATAATTAAGATACTTCATCTATCTTTCTTAACTTTATAGAGAAAATGTAAAATTAAGACTCTGTGACTATAAAATGGGTTTTGCTTGTTTTGTTTAGATTTTATTTATTTATTTGACAGAGAGAGAGCTCAAGTAGGCAGAGTGGCAGGGAGAGGAAGAGGGAGAAGTATACTCTCTGCTGAGCAGAGAGCATGATGGGATGATCCCAGGACTCTGGGATCATGACCCCAGCCAAGGCAGGTGCCCTGGGAATACAGTTTTAAGAAAATTTTCAGGATACTTGATTTATATTTGCAAAACATTTTACAATCTGTAAAACTTTCTATTATATAGAGAAAGTAAAATCGTTTTCAGGTTAAAAGAAAATTTAATTGTTTAGGTAGTTCTTGTTTAATTGTTAATGGTAGTTATACTACATATAGCTCATTGTAATTTCAGGGCTCTGTTAATCATGTTCCTCTTTATTTGCACTATTTTGCAGCTCCATCTCCAGTTACCAATGTGAAAAAGGGGAAGATTGCAAAAAACAGCATCTCTTTGTCTTGGCAAGAGCCAGATCGTCCAAATGGAATCATCCTGGAGTATGAAATCAAATATTTTGAAAAGGTGAGAGTAATAGAATAAAGAAAGTCCTTTCTTCTTTTTTTCAGCTTAGCGACCACAATTATCCAATTTTTAGAAAAGCATGTTGCAATTTTATGTGTAAATCAATGACAATTGATTCTACAGTCATGATTATGGAGGTTAGAAATGTATAGGGAGCACTCTTTGTGTTCTTCTGGTGCCAAATAGTTTATGCTGCCGGACTACTGCCATGTAGTCTAACATCAGCTTAACTAGGTTTCACAGCATTAAAAGATGAAGTCATAGGACATTTTGAAAGTGTTGTAAACACTTAAGTTCTTGACCTTCAGCAGTCACTGCAGTGTACCGCAAGGAAAAACACATAGGGTTATAGCCATTAACCCTGCATAATTCCTGTGCTTTTAAGGAGGTATGGTTAGATACGATGTGAATATAAAGTATAATTTTTAAATGCATATAAAAACCTAATACCATATTATAAACTTTATTTTAAAATTTGAGGGCACAAAATCAGAAATGTATGCTTCACATTTCCTACATGTTCTCAATTTCTTCTTCCCTGAGTTGTATCTTGGGTCCATTCTTGCGTGTTTTGCCATAATAGTCTAAAGGCAATAGTTATTCCTCTTCCTCTTTTCTGAATCCATAACCAAGTGAGCCATTGATAAGGAAATAATACAGATGGAAAATAAAGGTCAACCTAAATTTCTAAACTGGATCTATAGTATAGAGCTTGGATATGTATCATCATAAGTGTTTTCCTACACTTCCCACACCTATATTACTTTTATTTTTATACAGTCTGGATCTGAGTGGCATACATTACTTAGAACAACCTGACTTCTAGTAAAGGTTATTAAAAATAGAAATGAACTCAAACCAGACTCTCACTGGTGGGTAGGAAACTCTGACTCAGGAGTGTGTATTCTATCAAAGTAGGGGTAGAAAAGATCACAAACACATGCACAGAAGAAGATCCCAAAAGAAAAGGAAAGGACTCAGCCGCACATACTCAATTGCTTTCCCTAAACTCACAGAGCCATCACTTCTCTTAGAAGGAATAGTGACGGGAGTAGGAAGAAGTTAAAGACTTACTTTGCAATCTCAAAGAAATTGTCCAAGCTAGGGCATTGGTAAAGAGAGAGGGAATAAATGGTTCTCCTTATACTAATGCAAAAATATCAGGAAAAAAATACTTACATTCTATTAATGAGAGTTACTTAAAAATTCAACATTCTGTGTATATGTGTAGATGAAAGAATATAGGTAAATACATTGAAATGCATTAAACTAATACATAGTATTATAGAGATTTTTTAAATGTTTCTTTTATTCATTTTAACAATTACCTGTGTAAAGATAATGACAATAAACCCTAGTGTTGGGGGTGGAAGAAGAATAATGGAGATGTCTTCATATCCTTTCTAGGTTTTGAATACTGTACAGTATTCTTATATTGTTTTTATCAATAGGTAAACAGTAAATTATTACTTTCGAAGGATTACATAGTTATCCTAGGAGTGACTTGCTGGTGGCATTACAAATACCTATTAGATCATTAGAGAACATAAGTGAAGATACTTATATTTCATAAATAATGTATTATCAAATATAATATTTACTAAGAACGTCTTATGAGAATGCCTATGAGACCAAACTATTTTGGTATAAGGGCACCTGGCCGGCTCAGCCAGTGGAGCATGCAAATCTTGATCTTGGGGTTGTGAGTTCAAGACCTATGTTGGGTATAGAGATTATTTAAAAGTAAAATCTTAAAAAACAACATAGTGAGATATGGTTTAGAGTATTTATTGTAAAAAAAAGAAGACAAATCAAGTAAAATGTATTGATATTAATATTGCTCACTGATTCTTGTTTTCTCTGGGAGTAGTAGTCTACATTGCATTGTAAATTCTAGAGGTCTACAATCTAAACACATGCTATATCCAAAAAAATAATTTGTTAAATTAAGGCTTACATTCTTTATTCGTTTTTTGTAAATTTTATTACTGCATACTAACGAAAAGCTGTTTTATATATATATATATATACTGATTTTTGGTAAGTTATATTCATTGAGTTATATTCATTGTAATTGAGGTTGATTTTTTAAAAAGTTAAAATGCATAATGGCATTTAAAAATAATGACGCACCAGGGTTATTGGCTGGCTGGCTCACTTGGTAGAGCCCACAACTCTTGAACTTGGGGTGGTGAGTTCAAGCCCCAAATTGAGTATTGAGACTACTTTTTAAAGATAAATTTTAAAAGGATTTATAAAAAAATTAAAAACCTAATGCACCCAAACTCTATATTTTAATGTACATTGTAGATGAAATAAAGCTTAACAGCAAGAAGAATAAAATTTGACAAATTGTTCTTTCTCTATATAGTTAGTTGTTCTTACCCCTGAAGCAACTAGTTGGATCAATGTCTGGTTTTCTTTTTAGTTTCTAATGAAATTACCCTATTCTAACCCTTAAGATTTACCTTTATTTTTTTTTACTATTACTTACCAGCATGTACATGAATCTCATATGCATAATACTCAATAAAAACAAGGATTTATCATCTTTTTCTCTTTTTTCTTTAAGCAGAGTTTTTCAACAAGTGGTGGGGAGAGTCCTTTTCTCTTAATATTCCTTCTAGTGAATTTTATCCATGTGGAATTATTTTCTTTATAGTTCAATTTTTAAATTATCCTTATTTCATGAAAATTTAGTTTTACATTTAATATCTTACATTTGATGCTGTATTAATACATTCTATTATCTGCATAACTCAATATAAGAAAAAAATAACTTGGGAAAATATTTCTGTATATAGTCTCAAAAAATGAATAGCAACTTGTCCACTCACATTCATTAAAAGCAGCAAAACTTTCATCTAGTACATTATTTTGGGGAAGTTATTAACTTCTCTTGGTCAGTGTTTTTCTTTTTACACTGAAAATATTCACAGAACTTTTTTGCCAAGCTAAATTATTGAGCATACCAATAAAATACCTGAACGTTTTTTTTTTTTTTTTTTTTAACACACTCGGGGTGGGGGGTGGGGAGAAAGGAAAAGGATAATGAGCTTTTATAGCATGTACTGAGGTAGGGGTCCTGATAGGTTTCCAGAGCTCATTTTGAACCTTCAGAATGACACCACCATCTTATTGGATGGCTCTTGGCCAGACACAGGTGGCAGAGCTTTCCAGGGCTCGTGCATTTGCCAGCTGGCATTACTGCCTGCGATTGCCCTGCTCTAATAGAGGTCATTGGGCCTCTCTGCTCCTGCATGGTGATGGGCCCATTGCCATCTCTTAATTAAAGGCAGAGGCAAAGGGAAGCTGCCCCTTGGCAGAGTGTTTGCCAGCTGGCTCCTTCTGCTGAGGCCCTCCCCTCACTGCATGTGAACAGTGTTTGCTAAGCAGCTGGGGAATGTAGCTCATTTGCTCAGCAGGAGTGTGAAGGCAGCAAAAGCCATTGCCCTGACCAGGAATTGGCAGCCTGGTGGCCATGGGTGTTGATGATATGTATATAAAGTTGGTGATAAAAAGTAAATTATAATACAACAGTGACTGAGTGGAACAGAAGCAAATTTTGGAACTACTTAGGTAATTCAAAATGTACATTTATGGATTTTGATCTCTTACATATATGATTTGGTGAGTCCCTCTGATATTAATGCATTCAGCTGACCCTGAGAGACAACGTACAATTAGAACTCAGATAAGGAACTACTTAGATATATATGTTAGTATATAAAACAGAATGTTGCATAATTTTGTGCAATTGATATTAGAACCTGTATTATTTCAAGCAGAAGCAGCATGCCAGTTTCCTCGGAATGTTTCCCCTCCCCTTCATTTGGCGAAAGTGTCAACTTCTAATAATTTTACAAGACATAATTGTTCCTTCAATAGGAGTTTACAGCAAATTCTTTGATTATTTTTTAATTAAATTTGCCATCATGCTACAGACTCAAGTCACATTTACCTAGAACCTGTTATGATGTGGAGATTGTGCTGGGTGCTATGTGCATCATCTCTCTCCATCTCTATGTGCTCACAATGCTCTTAAATAAATAATTTTATCCCAATTTAAGGAAGAAAAAGACAGGTTGAGTTGTGCTTCCATATTTACACACTTCTTTAGGCAATAGCATGGCTTGAATTCTAACCATGATATTCCTGTGTTCTTTTATAAAACAAAACAAAAACCCTCTTACTTCACATTATAAATGTTAATATTTTATATAAAAATCATATTTATATCAAATATACCAGAATCTATAGTTTTGTCTAGATTTTTTTGCCTTATCTTAAACAAAATACAAATAATAGCATACAGATATTGTATCATTTCTTATTGAAATCACTGAGGAGTCATAGCCAAAGTGAAAAGTATAATCTTATTGAGAAAATCTTGCATATTGGGTCTTAAACCTGAGCAGCCATATATCAGTAACTACAGCAGTTTATAGAAACTATTTACCTCCTTTAAAGGGACACAACAAGAATTGTCTGCCTTTTTTTACTGCTTTATTCCCAGCATGTAGAAGGGGTAATAGAGCATAGAAGACAAAGTTAGTAAATGTTTGTGAATGAAGAAAATGACTGACATTACTAGGTAAAATTTTATAGGATTTAATGACCTACTTTAAATCCTTGCAAACGCTAGTAATATTTCTAAAACACCTTAAAGATTTGGCACTTACAAGTCAATGCACAAAAAAATATAAATAAAAAATAGTCATCTTTGTGGAATGAATCAGAAAACCTGTTTGCATTAGAAATTAGAACATAGATTTAGTTAGAAATTTGGATGAACTTAACCCTAAGAAAATTCTGTATATTTGACTGTATTAAATGAGGAATGGTAAAACTGTTTTTAAAAAGTGTTTGATAGATTGTATATTTTAGATTGTATTGGTTAGAATAGAATGTGATTAGCCATTGATTCTGATGTGTCAAATTAGAAAAAAAAATAAAGGATAATTATGACAATGAAAACATGTAGTCTTTAGTTTATGAAGTGTTTTCACACGCATTACTTTTTTTTCATTCTTATGACATCACTATGAGGATATCCAGGCACTAATTTCTTTCCAATCTTACAGATAAGGAAACTGAGGATAAAAGTAAAAATGGACTTGCTGTATTTTATTTTTTCTAAAGATTTTATTTATTTATTCATGAGACAGAGAGAGAGAGAGAGGCAGAGACACAGGGAGGGAGAGAAGCAGGCTCCATGCAGGGAGCCTGACATGGGACTGGATCCTGGGTTTCCAGGATCACACCCCGGGCTGAAGGCGGCGCTAAACCACTGAGACACCCTGGCTGCCCGACTTGCTATATTTTAGCACATGGTTTCTGTGTCCACATTAAAGTTTCAGGATGGTATGCTGCTGTTGATGGTAACTTCAACAGAGAAGGAGCATCATTTGCATTTATTTTGCATTTTAATTGTGTTAAGAAAATTAAACAATCACCATATTCCCTATTGAGATGCTTGAGTAGCAATTATTATATTCTTTTCAATTTTTGAAGAATTGAAAAATTGTTTTCAATTTTTCTCATTTCAGAAAAAAAAATCCTTTACATGTTATGCCCATTAGTTCTTAAGAAACTCAATACATATTTCTATTAGTAAATAAAATTTTCTGAAATGATCTAGAAAATGATAGTTTATAGTCAACAATCAAGATAAGTAAAGATTAGTTCCTAAGAATGGGGGGAATCTCTAACCATTACCTATGATTAAGTTATCCTGTAATATCTATCAGAAATGTAATAATTGTGAGGATACCTTAAGGAAAAAAGCAAGGGTAGCCAATAATTTACACAGAAAAATACATGGGAGGAGAAAGTTCAAAATAGGGACTCTGTGTATTTAGATTTTTGTAGGGCCAAGATTCAGTGTGTAGGTTTGAGATTCAGTGTGGCAACTTCAGAGGTAAGGAAAAATTACATTTGTATGGTTAGTCTAGACTCTGGTAGTTATCAAAATAGGAACAGCTTTCTATTTGTTTCAGTTTCCAAAACTACCTTTACTGTAATATATTTTTTCACTCCATCTCCATTTACTACTCATCCAGCTTAAACACAGAAGTGTGAAAAAATGGAAAGATTTTTGTAAAGAAAAAAATTGCTTATTTACAGTTTTTCTTTAGTAATCCCTGTTTAGACTTAATAAATTGAAATTAAAGTTCTCCAGCAAAGTCCTCATTCCCCTTCCCAGGTCCTAAATATAATTAGAAATCAAATTTACCAGAGATATAAAGTATAATTCTTACCTGGCAATATTTGAGACATTGCCATCTTTCTCTATGAACAGGAAGCATGTTTGATGTACTCCAATAAAACATTTATGAGAAAAATAAGCACACAATACCAGTACTAAAATAGAGTCTATAAAACAATTCATCTCCTGCAAATCATATTTTAAGATTTTATAAATTTATTTGTGCTGAAGACAAGTATGGCGGATGAGGGGAGAACATGTTACCCACCATCGTTGAGTTTTAGGAAACACTTTAAAATTTCATGTATATAGCACACCTAGGATGTATATATTTTTTTCTAAAAGATTAAATTTGTACGAATATCAAAGCTATTAGTTTTGGATTCATTTTCTGATTTATGATTCTAAGTTTTATTGTCAGGAAGTAATTCATATGTTGACTTTTTTTTATTGTATGTGCACGTGTAACCCAAGGACCAGGAAACCAGCTATACAATCATCAAATCTAAGGAGACAACTGTAACTGCAGAAGGCTTGAAACCAGCTTCAGTGTATGTCTTCCAAATTCGAGCACGCACAGCAGCAGGCTATGGTGTCTTCAGTCGAAGATTTGAGTTTGAAACTATCCCAGTGTGTAAGTCATTTTAATTACTGTCAACTCATGTCTCTGTAATGGTTACCAGAAAAGAGTCAGTAGATCAATACTCTCCCTGGGCACTCTGTCAGTCTCCTGCTCCTCTCTCTCTCTCCCAGGCATGACCCCTTCGGGTAGGAAGCATCTGTCATGCTATTATGGTAGGTTAGTGGGTTAACACATCGGTCCCTGCTCCTCATCACATTTGGTCTCCTGGGAGATGAAACATCAAGAGATCCTTAAGAAATGTTTAAACCTGCTTTTAAAGACTTTCTTTCCACAGCTGCCATACTTTATTGAATTATTGCCATTGAGTTTTACTTGTTTTATTGAACAATGTTATCAGGCTTAGTCTTTCTATGAAAATTCTACCAGGAGTTTGCATAAGTATTAAGTTTGGCAAGAAAATGGCAGTCTCAGCAACCAATCTGATTGTTTTGGAAAATCAAAATCTCTGGCAGTATCCCTGAGTAAAGGGCCTAGAAATAGTTCTGGAAGACACTTCTTGTACCATTTTTTTTCTTTTTTTCTTTTCTTTTCTTTTCTTTTTTTTTTCTTGTACCATTTTAAGAATAAAATAGCATAAAACATTTTTTTCTCTTTAACCACAAACAAAATATTTAAATTACTTGTCCTAAAGTATATATTAAAAGCAAGATTAGAAGAAAATTTACTTTTATTTATAGATGAAAAACCGACACTATTAATATTTTGTTATGAAGAAAGTAACACAGAGGAGTAGTGTGAAATGTCAAATATGTGTGTGTATGTATTTTCATTTGGTGCATGACAGTTAATACTGACTTTGATGAGTTACCAATACCGAGGAAATTCTATCTTATCATTCAGGTATGTTAGGACAGAAAATTACCTGAAAATCATTAAAAAGATTTTCTAATTGGTTACTCAATTCATAAAAATGATGCATGATGTTATTAATTTGCTTAATTTTTAAAATTTATAAATTTTAATTTATGTTATACCTAGGACATAAAATTGTTACAAGGGGATTTTCTTTTTCATCTACATTATCTTATATGTCACTCACATAGTCCTAATGAATGCAAACAGTAAGCACAGGATCACAAAATCTTTATTTTAGAAAGGTTATTTGTCTTGAAGATTTGGATGGGAAAACCTCAGAAGTCTTTCTCTCTCAAGCTTTATATTTTATAACTGCCTATTACCCACTTTATTTTAATTTTGTTACATATATAAATCATTCCTTTTCCCAATAGCAGTGATAAAGAATACCAATAAATAAACAGCATGAATGAAACCATCCAGCCCATCTAGTTCACTCTTTTTATATGGTTTCTTTTAACATAAGTTATCTTGAAACTTTGAGACTATCACTGAATCTTTCTTAACTCCCACTTAACAAGATTTACCAAACACCTTTGTGTTTCTTTTATGATTTATTTTTCTCCAATGCATCACTTCCTTTCATTGAATTCTTACCTTTTTAATTCAAATTTGTATAACCCAATTGCTGGGATAATGCTATTCTGTTTTTTAAATGAAATTTTTATTGAGATAAGTGTAGTTTTATATGCAAATGTAAATGCAATGCAGAGTTATCTCTTGTACAATTTTTTCAGTTTTCCCCAATGCTAATATTTTTAAAATATAGCATAATACCACATTCAGGATATTGACATTGATGCAATCCACTAATCTTACTCACATTCCTTCTACTCCTTTTTATGTATATGTGTATAGACATATGTCTATTAAGTTGGATACGATTTGGTCAGTGGTGTAGATTTGTGTATCTACTATCATAGTCAAGATACTAAATAGTGCCAACATCACAAAGATCTCTTGGGTTGCCCTTTACAACTATACCAACTGCCTTTGGGAATAGCTCCTATCCCATAACTAATCACTGACAACTCTTAGTTTCTAAACATCCATATCTAAAAATATTACATTACAGAAATGTAGTAAACATGGAATCATACAGAATGTGAAAGTTTAGAATTGACTTAATTCCCTGGCAATTCATCTAAATTGTTATGTATACCAAGTTTGTTTCTTTTTATTGTTGAGTAATATTCTATGGTATGTGTAGACCACAGTTTAACAGTTCACCTGTTGAAGGACATCTGGGCTAATACCAATTTTTGCTATTACCAATAAAGATGCTATGAATATTCATGTACATCTTTTTGTATCAATATATGTTTTCAATTCCCTGGGATATACCCAAGAGCACACTTGCTGTGTCATATGGTAATTTTATGTTTAATTTTGTAAAAAATTGCCAAACTGATTTTCAGAGTGGCTGTACCATTTTATAGTCCCACCATCAATGTATGAGTGATCACTTTCTCCACATCCTCATCAGCATTTGCTGTTCTCACTGTATTTTTCTTTTAGTCATTTTGGACAGGTGGGCATGATATCTCATTATGGTTTTAATTTGAAATCCCTGATGGCTAATGATGTTCAACATCTTTTCATGTTTGTATTTACCTGCCATGCTATTTTAAATATCCCCACTAACTTCTATGTACCGATATTACATATCAAAAATCGTAGCTTTGATCTAATTATCTTAATCAAGAAAATTAATAGTGAGTTACAGCTGTGGTAGAAAGATCCCAAATTCTCAGCCTGGCCTTCAAAAGCACTTATAACCTGGCTTTAAATCTTTTCAGCTTAATGATTAACTATTCAAATATATGGCTAAAATATAGAGAATACCTATGTAATATTGTTTTGCAACCAGGAGTACAGGAAGCAAAGTGAGGTAAACAATGTGATTTCTCAGGGTATGCTACCTTTAAGTTTCCATGGATAATATAAGTATATAATGATTGAAAAAAAGAAACATTATTTACTAAAGAATATTAATGTTTATAACTAATATTCTTTTAATAGTAGTGTTACATTGCCCCAAATTTGCTTGTAAGCATTCCCAAAATATTCCTCAGCAATTCTTCCAAAACTACATGACATATAAAAAATTAGGAAATATGAGTGATTAGAGATTTTTATTTTTAACAATTAAAAAACTTAATAATATATTAAAACACTAATCATAGATCATATTGGGCTTACAATTTTACCCTGATGTTAAAGAATGAAGTATGAAGGCATTGACAATACCTTATCAATTCTATATATTTAGTTAGTTAGTTGATATATTGGGGATATTATTGATGCTGTCAGGTCAAACAAAGGAATAAATTAGTACAAAATCTTATTTTAATTAATTATTTTATTTATTCATGAGAGACCCAGAGAGAGAGGCAGAGACAGGCAGAGGGAGAAGCAGGCTCTATGCAGGAAGCCCAATGTGGGATTCGATCCCAGGAGCCTGGGATCACGCCCTGAGCCAAAGGCAGATGCTCAACCACTGAGCCACCCAGGTGTCCCAATGGTACAAAATCTTGATGAGTTATTTTTTACTTGAAAAAGCTCACTAAACAATTAATACATTTGAAAATAGTAAAATATTTAAAGCCCATCAAGGAAATTAGAAAATGCTGAACATTTTTTAAAAAATGAAAATATATTATTAAATTCTTCCTCGTAGATCCTTAATTTAATTGTCTGTTATACAAAAATATCTTATATAAGTAAACAGTAGATAACAACATGTAAATATGAATCTTTGTGATTTGGCATTACAAAAATATTTTCAAAAAATAATTTAAGCATTTGAAAATGTTTAGTATACCATTAAGTTAATTTTTTGCAATATCTTAGCCCATACTATGTATATTTTAGCCTATTGTTAAATTAGATTAGTTCTATAAATTATTAAAAATGAAGCATTTGATGATATGAAGCATCCATATTTTTTCTCAAAATTAATACTTTGGTTAGTGTGAAATTATCCTATTTTATCCCTACTTCTGATTAATCATGCTGTCTCCTTCCAAAACTGAATCTTAGAGTTTCCAAAATGACATATTGAGGCCAGAAAGATTTGTTAGAATTTGGTTAAAAGGGCTTTTGAATGCTAGTTGGAGAATTTGGTGTGGTTTTTTTTTTATATAGATAGTAAGAGTTTATGAACTTCTTGATCAGAGAAACATGATCAAAGTGATATTTTTAGATATTTATGTGAGTACATAGAAGGCAAAGGGAACACCTAAAACACTAATGAACCGTATGTCAGCAGATATGAATCAAATAGATGAGTGTTGGATGAAAAAACTTAATTCATGTATAAAAACAGAGGAAACACAAAAATGCTTATTACTTAATGGGCAAGTCAGAGTTAAGAAAAATTTAGTGACAGTTAAAAGAAACCAGAAGAAAGGAGATAAAATTAGTCTGGTTTGTGGTTTGATTTATAGCATCTTTGTTTATTGATGTGGTTTTGTTAATGCCCTTGGGGGTGGATGTGGTATAAAGGTTGATTTTAAACATATTGTTTTTATATGAAAATAACAATCCAAATAAAAAGAAAGAAGTCCATTTTTTTAAATAGAGTGTTGCTTTGAAGAGAAATAAGAGTTGGAAATATAAATTTGGGACTTACCAGCTTTGCATGCAAAGAAGTAAACATGAGAGGTAGGAAGAAAAGGAAGAAGGAAAAGAGAAAGACAGAAAGAGAGTGAAGAGCTAAGGAGGGAAATGTGGAGGATTAGGAGCCAGCACTCATCAGAAATTGTTCATGCATAAGATGTGGGGCGAGAATGTGGAGCCAACAGAACTGACAGAGTAATACTTCTGAGTGGGAAAAAGGGAAAACAGCTTATCTGATGTCCTAGAAACCAAGAGGAACAGAGTCTCAAGGTTGAAGTTTATGTTCAGAAGGGTTAAATGCCTCATTATCGTCCATGGTAAAGTAAATGCAAAAGTACTTATTGCATGTAGCCAGAATATCACATGTAGAACTCATTGGCCAAAGAAAAGAAGTTTCAGAGAGAATTTACATTCTCAGTTATCAGACAATGAGGCTAGTTCTAGATACGTTAGTCTAGATGGTGAAAAATAGGAAAGAATAAGAGTGATAAAGAGGATCAGATAACTATATGTGGAAATATTATCTACTATTTATTTAAAGCTGGCAATAGTTGCTAAATATTATCTCTAAACAGAATTATAATGATCCAGGAAAATTATTCCTATTTGGAGATTAATGAAATGGGACTTGATAAGGGTAAGTACTTTGCTTTGGCCCATATACCTAGTAAATGTTGGACCTATTTTCAAATTTAAGTTGAACCAACATCAGTAAGTTTAAGGATTTGTTTCCCCCCAAAAGAATTATCTATTTAGGCTAGGAGGTAGCAAAGAAGTAGCCTGTAAGGAAATGAAATACTCTCCTGGAGGGAAATCATTGAAGGAGGCACATCTTTGAAGAGACAGGAAGGATTTTAACCTTGGATTTATATAAAGCAAAGGAAAACTGAAGAACCATAGAGTTTTACAGTTTTATTTAACCATGGAGTTCAGACTTGATCACTCTCTTTTACCTGTAAGATTATAGATAAATGTTTCATTTCTGAAACATGAGAAGTGGTAATGAATTAGTGTTTTGAGAAAATGAGGAACTCATGATGGGGGTGATTTTGTTAGGAAATTAATAAGAGAATCAAAATAAAATAATTGGAATAGCATTTAGAGCCCAATTAAATAACATATTATGAACCAAGTCTAAGAACATTCCTCTTGCCAAAAAGAAAATTAAAGAACTGAGAAAAAGCAATGGTATGAGTAATCTGAGTTTAGAGATTAATAAAGCAAATCTTGGAGAAGGCATAGTGGGATAGTGAATTAGCTTTGCCTTACCCCATTTATACTGCTCACCAGCATTGAATTCCCTACCACAGACTTCAGCATCAGATATTAGGAGAGAACAATCAAGATAAAGAGCCATTGAACTACAACTATTATTATCCAAGAAAAGAGAGGGTACATAGATTTTGATCATCAATAATAATCTTTCTTGAACATGAAGAAGCTACTGTCAATATTTGGTTTGAAGACTGGTCCGAAAGCATAGAAAGTATAGATAAAGTATAAGAAGGAGTCAGAAAGCCAGTTTTGCTTTGAAAGACTCAAGGGAGAGGTGACAATAATAGAAAGGGAAGTGTTTGGATGTCCAAAACTATTGATTAGGCCAAGATCTGGTAAGGAGTTATAAGAAACAAAATGTGGAAAGTATAGTTGTTATTACTTTTGATGACTTAAAATTTGTTATGAAGGTGAGCTAATGCCACTCTGAATTTATCAAGATGATTATATTGTTAAACAATAGTAAGTATCTTATTGAGCATTTCTTGAGAACATTAGTAAAAGTTATTTTATTCTATACGTTTCTTATTTTAATACAATACAGTTATCAGCACAAAATAAATATCCCTGTGCTTTTTGAAGCATAACTATCTAATCATGTCCATTGCCCCTTATTATGGTAATTGTACTGTTAAAATATAGGATATTTAATCTAAATCCATGTATTTGAAAGATTATGTAAATGAATCCACTCTTACTGCTGGCTTCTCAAAGTTCTATATATATGCCTTGATATCTTTCAAAAAGTAGTGCTACACATAAAGTATACTCACTGTTTATATTCTGTTTGAAATTACAGTTTTTAAACTTGCTTTCAGAATAATGACATTATATTAACTTCACTGAAGTCATAGCCACAACATTTTGGAGTTTAACCTATGTCTATGTGGGCGGGGGGGGGAAACACAAACCCTGTCTGATATATTGATTTTTTTTTTCCTAGAGAACAGCCACATGCGGATTCTAAAATGCCAAATTTCATATACTTAGCATCACCTATTTAGATGAAGGTGTTTGATCTCAAGGACTAAGTTTCATTTTATCTTGCAAACCCCCGATCCCTAGATAAATACTATGCAAACAATTACATTCATTTTTTATGATGACAAGGAAATAATCATTGACTTAGTGATTCTTTCAAATTTCCATTTGGAGAGTAAATATTTTCTCCTAGAGATGTCTTTTCAATTACACACCACTGAGCAGAGATATGAGGGGGAAATCGCGGCCAAGTGTGGGGGATTGCTTAAATCACGCATCGATTACTGACTATTAAGCAGCTCTTATTTGAATGCATATGATCTCTTTAACCTCGGGCTTCCTTTCTTGTGTCTCCTATCAGCAGTTGCAGCATCCAGCGATCAAAGCCAGATTCCTATAATTGCTGTGTCTGTGACAGTGGGAGTCATTTTGTTGGCAGTGGTTATTGGCTTCCTCCTCAGTGGAAGGTAAGAGAGGAAGCTGTGATTCTGAACTTTTGCCCCTGATCTCTTCTTTACCTTGATCTGGCCATTTGGCTGTGAAGCACATCCCACAACCTATCAGTCAAGCAATGTATCAGTAGATAAACTCAAGTATGATGTATTTTTAAGCTTTACCTTGTCCATGTTAAGTGCTAACTTTTAAGTACAGAATTTCTCTTTTTTCAGATATGCTCACTTCACAAGAGTTAATTATTAACTTGTTATGATTTATTCTACCTTTAACCATCTTTTTTCTGATATAGCATTTTAAATGTGATTTTTTTCTCTCAAAATTATTTATGGTTGTCTGCTTCAATTTTAGTGTTGGGGAAGGCCTTCCTGGTAAATTCAGAGGAATAAAACTAATAATTCTACTTAGGCAGCATTCAATCCTAACAGAGTGATGAATACAATACAGACACTCTGGCAGACCAACATTCTGAGAAATAATCAGCCCTCTTACATGACTGCTTTTATTTTCAGCCTCTGAATGATTTCAACCTGAATACATCAATAGTGTGTACTGATTGAAAGTGAATTTTACTGAATGTTGTATCGATACATTAACATGTGTGTTACACATCTGCATTTTTCATTTTGAACAAAAATAAAGGAGGTAGAGGCCCAACAACAACTTTTGTAGAAAGTATTTCCTGATGCTGAGCTGAGCATAATCAACCCTCTGAAAAAAAAAATTTTAAAACACAGTGAGTAAATACATCAACACATCAACCTACAACAGACATATTTCCATTTTTTTTATCCAGGCCATTGTTTGAAAGGATATTCAGTAATTAGAGCTGTCCATTTGAAAATGTTTTGGAATGAGACTATTGCAGAAAATTTGATGAAAGTCTTCATGGAAATATTTAGACTTGCCTAAAGATGTGAAATTGTAGTGTTAGGTCCAAAAAAAGTCAGAAAATCAATATTCATATTGATTTTCTTCCTGTTCTACTTATTTATTTTTGACTCTTCAGCACATATTCAACTCATAAATATACAGAATTGGGCACTTTTCAATATACTGAATATTGTATTCTGAAAAGATTTATGACTATATCCTTAAGTTACAGCAATCTATATTCGTAAAACATTGTTGAAAATATTCATTTGAACATCCTTTCTTTTTGTATCTGAACATTCATTTTCTTCTAGCTCCTGTTTATTCAGGAATGTACAAAATTTCCTTAAGAGTATATATAGAAATCCATTGCTTACTTTTAATGTTAGATTAGCAGTTACACATTTTCAGAATTTCTGGGTAGGAAGCAGTCTGTGTTCTATTGAGGACAACTAGCCCTATTTGACCAGAAGGCTGGATAGCTGGTGCCCCACAGTTCTTTTCTTTCTGAAGTCACCCGAGAAGAATGCTGTGTCCCTGCTTCCTGGAAGATATAAATTTTGTCATAACAACTTTGCTCAGATTTTGATTACATAAGATAACTGAGTGTTTGATAGCTATTAAGAAAACCACCGCATCATATGAGTCTTTTCTACCTCAAAAGGGTAGATAACTATGATACAGTTTCAGAGCTTGTTTATAACATTTCTTTACTTCTAACTTGGATAAGAGTTGTCTTCTTCCTTTCCAAAAATCCAGAAGTGTTAGTTATAGTTAGGGACATGCAGATCATAAGAAGATACTGTATTCGTTGGGTCCACACCTAGAGGAAATGAATAAAACCAGATGAATGATTTAAGAGCTAAAATCCAATAAATTTGTGTGTTTAAGGGTTTATTAAAGGACAAATCAAATATATAATGTATCTATTTATTTAACCTTCATATTTTAATGTGAATTTACTGACTACATTCAGCTATGAATTCTTGCTTACTTGCATGTGAATGAGACCTTGTTCTCAAAAATGTTTCCTCCCCAATCTATATACAAAACTGACTTAAAAACAGTTTACTTTGTTGCATCTGTAGCATTAGACAAAATGTTTGAGAAAAGATTCATATAACCTATTACTTGGTAACTGAAGGATAGATAGTAATGCTTTAGGATGTGGCACACCCACACATGTGCACTACATGACTTCTATATGTACCTGGATTTCCTGTGTAAGAATAATTAAATTTTAATATAATTTATCAGTTATAGGAGAATCACAACTACACCCAAAACTTAATTTTCAGCATAACTAAACCTGAGACACCTTATTAATTTGTACATTTTTATTCATATTACATTTTGTCTTGATTTAATTTTATAACACAACTTACTGTGCAGAGATTATGAATTTTTAATTTAAAGGAAAATAAATTTTACTCCCCAAAATCTGAGATTTGCATTTTATTACCAGCAGATTTCTTTGCATGAAATTTTCATTACTTCATTTTGTTGAATGCACATTCTTGAATTTCGGGGGGTATTTGTCTTATGATAAAAACATCTGTGGACATCTTATTCTACTTTTCATAGATAAGTTATTTTAAGATGTTTTATATAAATATATGTACTCAAAAGCTAAATGAAATGATTTTTGAAAGTCTTTTCCTATCTCATTCAAGACAATGAGCTTCACAATTTGTGTCTGAACTAGGGGAAGTGTGCCTATCACATAATACCTACAGTGTCCTGAATTAACTCAGTAAAGATTTATCAAATAAAAGAAAAATTAAATGAAGAAATGTAGCTGAAACCTAATAGTATTTGGGAAGTTATATATGAGTACTGACAAGTTGTTGAAAAAAGTCTACTATAGAATTGGTCGGAAGACATTGAATTACATATGTTTTTCCCTCCTTTCCTTGCCAAAATATTACTAACACACACAAAAATACAATGAAATTTAGACTATCCTCTTAACTCTGAACTATTTTATCACTTTTTAATCTGTTGAGTTTATTAAGAACCAGATATGTGCTCCTAGGTAAAATGTATTTTGATTACAAATAATTTTACTTGTCAGTGGTTGTATAGATAAACTAATTTTTCCATGTTGCAGAAATATTAATATTATTTGAATGCAATATTTATTGGCAATTTATATTATTTAGGAGAAAATATGTCTTAAAGATACATATTCACTGATAATTTGTGTTTTTATTCACACCAAATCAAAAATATGAATACTATGGAACTAATCTATTTCAAAGAAAAAAATGAACTTTTTTTTGTTCTAAAATAAATGAAAGATAAATCAGATAGAGAGACTTTTTTTAAAAAAGATTTTATTCATTTATTCATGATAAACATAGAGAGAGAGAGGCAGAGAGAGAAGCAGGCTCCATGCCAGGAGCCTGACACGGGACTCGATCCTGGGACTCCAGGATCAAGCCCTGGGCCAAAGGCAGATGCTAAACCGCTGAGCCACCCCAGGATCCACATACTTTCTAATCTCTTTAGGCTAAAATTGATTATACAGAACCTTTTGGAGTCTTCCTACCTAAATATAATTTAAAATAATGTAGGCAGATATCCATCTTAAGTGAAAAAGTTTCATTTAAAAAACAGAATTATAGCATCTTAGGATTCTATCAATCTTACGTTTTGTGTGATCTTCCTTTAGAGGTGCTAAATATTCCATAGAGCATTTTCTGCAGGGTTTAGATTCTCCTTTTCACTTCCTCTATCATTAATTTGAAATGTTTTTTTTATTGGACTACAAAAAAATTGATATGTCCTCAGCAAACTATGAGCCAATTACTCTAGGATGAGTATAAATTAAACCTCCTGATTTGTGCAGTATGTTGTAATTGTTTTTTAAAATTTCCCCCTTTAATCAGAAATGATAATGCACATTGCTTTCTTATAATAAACTAATTTTATTATTTTCCCCTTATAGATACTACTACATAGATTTAATACTACTACATAGATATAAATTATTTAATAAACTAACTTTTCCATTAATGGTGGTCATGCCCATACTCCCAGTTACATGTTTGAGAAAGACTTTTACAATCTTCTTCTCCTGTTTTCCTTTCCTTTGAAGATGATCACTGATTACATTGTTACTTTTTTTCTCTGTCTCCATTTCAAACTTGGGGCCTAATCCTTAATTACTGGTTATTTCTCAACCTGATATAAAGCTTGTGAATTTATTTATTTTTAAATCATTTTTAAACATTTTTATTTGAGAGAGAGAGAGAGTGAGATTGAAAATAGGAGGAGAGGAACAGAGAGAAAGAATCTCAAGCAGACTCCACACAGTGTGGAGCCCACAGGAGGCTCCATCCCACAATCTGAGCCCCAAACAAGAGTTGGATGCTTAAAATAAGTTAAATCTGTCACCAGTTTTAAAAGTGGAAAATAAAATTTTAAAAAACCTATGAGGTGGAATAAAAAGTGGAAGAATTTCCTCAAGCTGCTTAGCCTTTGATGCAATTTTAAGGCTATTCAGAAATGACTTTAATGTTATGATGCTCCTAAAATGATAAGGTTAGTCTGAGGGGTGGCTTAATGGCTGTGAAAAAGATTATTTTCTGGGCAAAGGTCTTCCCTTGTTTGGCCTGTTCATGTTCAAATCCCATGGTTGGACATATAACTGCTAAATCCTATTTTCCTCTTTGTGAATGAAGCAACCAAAACTCAATTCACTTGAAATGTCTCATAGTTTCTTCTTTTTCTTTTTTTTTTTAAGATTTTATTTATTTATTCATGAGAGACACACACAGAGACAGAGGCAGAGACACAGGTAGAAGGAGAAGCAGGCTTCATGCAGGGAGCCTGATGTGGGACTCGGTCCCGGGTCTCCAGGGTCATGCCCTGGGCTGAAGGTGGCACTAAACCGCTGAGCTACCAGGGCTGCCCTGTCTCATAGTTTCTGAGCTGAAAATTTTTCAACGGATAGTGTACTTAAAGGCTAACCTATCAAAATTAAGACACTGAGGCCACGTTAAAAATGTAAAGGAAAAAGAGTAGATTTATATAAAATGCTGCTTTAGGGTTTTTTACTTAAAAATAATATTAAAATTTAGGGGGATCCCTGGGTGACTCAGCGGTTTAGCGCCTGCCTTCGGCCCAGGGCATGATCCTGCAGTCCTGGGATTGAGTCCCACATCGGACTCCCTGCATGGAGCCTGCCTCTTCCTCTGTCTCTGTCTCTGTCTCTGTCTCTCTGTCTCTCATGAATAGTCTTTAAAAATAATAATAATAATATTAAAATTTAGCCTTTTGTAATTTTTTCAAATCTCTTAATAATAATATGTTATAACTGACTTATTCTTCAAATAATCCAAACATTTATTGAACATCTATTGCACATCAAATATCAAGATAAGTCCCGGGCATGTGGAATCAGAAGATAATGTCTTTTTCTCAAGGTATTTCCACTTTAATTTAGTAGTCAGATCAATGGACAGAATTTTGTAAGCAGAATCGCAACAGTTATGGATAAAGACAAGGATTTAAACTGGAATCCCTCCCTCATGGTAACTTTTGTTTTCCTTTGGACCACAATGATGGTCTGATGCATTAATTCAAGAAAAATCTGACTTCTTATTACATGCCACCACAATTTTTATGTTAAGAAAAACAATAGTTTGATGGTAAAATCCACTGTACTTAGGAACTTTTCTTCAAACTTATTTGGAGCCAAATAAAATCATTATGCAGGCATTTTGAATGTAATTTTTTTAATGTAATTATTTAATTCAGACAAGTGCCAGAGCTCTGCCTACTTTTTTATATCAAAGCATAATAGCTTCTCTAGTGAATGGTTTTTAAAAGGTATGAAGTATTCTAAAACCTTCAGAGAACCCTCTTTGCCTAATGGAAATAACATAATAATGTTCATAATAAGTACAATATGGTCTAGCATGAATTACATACTGCCTCCCAGGTATTGTTCCAAGGGTTTTTACATGTAATATTTCACAACACCATATCTCATTAATAGTTCTATCTTTCAATTATGCTTGATAAAATTATCTTCTTGCAGTTTCTTGATCATTGTAAAAATAGTTCAGACTTGAGGCTTTTGTATTGGCTCTTCTGGCTGCCTAAAACTCCCATGTTCCAGAGAGGCACATAGCTTCCTCCTGCTTTCACATCATTGCAAAATTCTATCCTCTCAATTGAGCTTACTGAAATGAGGGCCTGTGATTCCTTCCACTGCCTATCAGATCTCTCTTACCTTGATTTACCTCTTCATAACACTTAATTGTAGTGTTTTATTTATATACTAAGTATAAATTTCTCCTGTTAGTTTTTTTTTGTCTGTAGATCCAAGATGGCAAGGATTCTTATCTGTGCATGATTTCTCCTCCTCGGAGAAAATATCTAGAACACAAATTACTGTACACAGTTAGTGAAAGTCTGGGGCTTGAACCTAGATCTGACCTTAGGGTTTCTGTTCTTCACTATATAAGTGCATTATGATACATAAGCATTAAACTGTAGATTTTGGTGAAACTCTGAACTCTTGTATACAAAGTCACTGATTCTCTGCCTCCAAAATAATAATATATTTTTTTTAATTTTTATTTATTTATGATAGAGAGAGAGAGAGAGAGAGGCGCAGAGACACAGGCAGAGGGAGAAGCAGGCTCCATGCACCAGGAGCCCGACGTGGGATTCGATCCCGGGTCTCCAGGATCGCGCCCTGGGCCAAAGGCAGGCGCCAAACCGCTGCGCCACCCAGGGATCCCCCAAAATAATAATATTAATTATTATTATTTAAAACCTTTATGGGGATCCCTGGGTGGCTCAGCAGTTTAGTTTCTGCCTTCGGCCCAGGGTGTGATCCTGGAGTCCTGGGATCGAGTCCCACATCAGGCTTGCATGGAGCCTGCTTCTCCCTCTGCCTCTCTCTCTCTCTCTCTCTCTCTCTGTCTCTCATGAATAAATAAATAAAATATTTAAAAAAAAAAAACTTTCCAAAAAATAAATAAATAAAACTTTCAAAACTGGTCAATATATAAATAAAGCCTCTCCTAGAAAGTACTGTCGGTGATATTTTGACACTACAGTAAATAAAAAATAAACTGGATTTTAATGAATTGTCCCTCAGTCCTTCACTGAAAAATAGTGCTAGATAAATGATTTATTCTAGAACTACACGCATTCAATGTCACCAATTTATGACCATTCCTGATTTGTGATGATTGGTTAATTTCACCTCTCTGTTTCCTCAAAACTTTTTTTTTTTTTCCAATTGAAGTAGTTTTAGTTCATCATTTTATATGTCTCTTCAATAGATTGGTGCTCATCTTGAATGTACGGATTATAGTGTAGATTCCCAGTAAATACCCAGTGACTTTATTGCTGGAAGAATGAAACTGGAGTTCAGAACTCTTGAAAATATACTGCAGACTACCCTTTCAGCATTACCACTATGCATTTTTGACCTGGACTCCTTTAGTCACATATGGCAGAGGCTAAATTCAAAGTGGCTTATTCTAAAAGATAATTATAAATCATATGAAAAGTTCCAGATATATATAAAAAAAAACCCTAAAGTACAGAGACTTATTGATCTAGGTGCTAAAATAGTGTCTGCTATGCAATTGGAGGCATATTATTGAAGAGTGTTGTGGCACAAATACGGTATTTAAAGTTACTCACCAAAATGAGGTTATCTGGGGGAGCCCAGCAACAGTGACATTGAGAGATAGAGTGAAGGAGAAAGATCCATCAAAGGAGATTGAAGAGTGACCCATTAAGTGTCAGGAGACTGGACAGTTATTGGATCACTGAAGCAGGAATGGTCACTGTAGTGAGCCCAGCTCTGACTTTACAGCTCTTGCCTTTCACTCTCAGAGCTCATACGGTACAGGCTCTGATAGGAACCTAAAAGCTGGCTCCATAGACTAAGTCAATCAATAGCACTGGGACCTTAAGAAGAGAATGGAGAAATTCCACTGCGTGGCCCAGCAGAGTAGGAGTCCACACCTGAATCTGAAGACAGGGTACATGAACTAAGCACATGAACTAAGAATGCAGAAAGAGGATCTCTCTCTGTGCCTTTTTTTCTTATACTTCATTTCATGTCTCAATATTTAAACCTACCCACGTCAATATGCACATTAACCACTATTTTCTATCACAAAATCTTCCTTAATTCCCTTAGCCAAAACCTTTTTTCCTTTGGCTAAAGTCTTAGAGCAAGGTATCAATATTTCTCATGAAATTTAAACTTTCAACCACAAATGATAGTATATTGAGTAAATATCTTCTTTCTTCTTCAGTGACTATTTAGAAGATAAAGACTTCTGTGGCTCTCCCACATAACCTAATTGAATGAATACCTCATAAATTATTGAATTAAAACTAAACAGTGCATCAATCTCCATTTGAAGTGCTTTGTCCTTATTAATCAAACTAATGTTGGTAGTTTAGAAAATGAGAACTGTTAGCAACACCGACATAAGTCTAATACAGTACCTAATCCATAAGTACACTTTCTTCCCAATTACTGAAATATTTTGTGCCATCACAAAATAAATACAGTGATTTCAAAGAAGTATTACATAGGAGTTAAGAAATCTTCATCAGGGGATCCCTGGGTGGCGCAGCGGTTTAGCGCCTGCCTTTGGCCCAAACGCGATCCTGGAGACTCAGGATCGAGTCCCACGTCGGGCTCCCGGTGCATGAAGCCTGCTTCTCCCTCTGCCTGTGTCTCTGCCTCTCTCTCTCTCTCTCTCTGTGTGTGACTATCATAAATAAAAAAAATAAAAAAAAAATCTTCATCAGATGGGGTGCCTGGGAGGGTCAATTGGTTAAGCATCCAACTCTTGATTTTGGCTCAGATTTTAGGGTCATGAGATTGATCCCTGTGTCAGGCTCTGTGCTCACAGGGCTTAAGATTCTCTCCCTCCCCCTTTGTCCTTCTCCCCAACCTGGCGCATGCTTGCTCTCTCTCTTTTGCATGTGCAAATAAATTAATAAATCTTTAAAAAAAACAAATCTTCGTCAGCTT
Organism: Canis lupus dingo; assembly: GCF_003254725.2. Taxonomy (NCBI): domain Eukaryota; kingdom Metazoa; phylum Chordata; class Mammalia; order Carnivora; family Canidae; genus Canis; species Canis lupus. The sequence continues at coordinate 56,576,028 of NC_064255.1, read as the reverse complement.
ATATTATTTACTTGCCCTTTAGATATGGTAATGCTAATATGATGATATACCTGGTAACATCAAGTAGCAATAGTTTTTATTAATGATAGTGTAGGTTTGTATTTCTCTCCTGATTCTCTTCAGATCAGAGGTATCATGAATACGTTGTGTTTTAGCATTTTTAACATAACAAGGGCCATATAGTTTTGGAACTTGGTAAATTTTGGTAAGAAAAAGTATTATATGAAAATATTTTATCTAATACTATTTTGTCTTAAAATAATGATAAATAGCAAAATATTTATAATCACACATGCAATCACTGATTTTAGGAAAGCTCTCATTAAAAGCAAATCTCAGTGGTTTATGAATTAACAGTAGATGTGACTTTATGAAACTGTGATAAATCCAGGCATGTGTATTGATTTAATATCTGAGAGTTGTTATTCCTTCTATTTTCTCATGATTACATGCTTTTTTCTTCAAAGGCTCTGAATCAAAGATAATTAGAGAGAAGATCATAATTTATTAATAACTGACAAATGGGGATCAGGGCAGAGCAGTGCCAAAAAGACTAGGAGCATAGCAACAACTAATTGCCCACTGTGGGAAGTAAATCGTCCTAGGAAACTGAACCCAAGAGGGTTACCTGTTCAATTGCTCAACATTATTGAATATCCCACCTGTGACTTCTCACAGATCAAACACAGAAACATCACTGCCATTCTCAGGAAGTTATATTGAGGCAAACATTTAGAAGGAAAACTCTATGTTACCAAGATAAGCTAATATCATTGATTTGCAAAACTAAAAAAAAAAAAAAAGATTACAGCAAAGAATCTAAAGATTCTCAGATTTCATCAAGTATGAAGCATAGGGCAGGTCAAAAGCCTAACTACAAGGGCAAAATATGCTTTTTGTCTGAAATTCCATTTGCCTGAAGCTCAGTATCAATAAGATATGAAAGAGAACATGCTGGCATGCCAGGAGACACATGGCTCTAATAGAAGACTGCTAGGTTTCTGGGAATCTTACCACATCTCCCTGAGCCCACACAGGCTTTCACAGGAACCTGATACCCAGCTCTACAGAGAAAAATCAATAGCACTGCCCTAAGCCAAAGGATAGACCGTCTATTCAACAAAAACTCAGTTAATTTCCTGAGCCATGTCTGAGAGTATATCCATTGCTGAGAAATGAAGCAAATGACAATAAAATGTTCCAAATGATTTTAAGCACCGGCTAAAAACCACATTTGTTTAAGATCTGTGCTCTTTTTAAAAACTTGCATAAACCTGCAAAGAAAGAAATGTTTCTAATGGATTAGCAACTGAGTTTCAAACAGCCGCATTTTTTTATTGTGCTATGGGAGGAATTGAGGTTAGATATATCTGATGTCTGTGATAGTTTTAGTGCTACAAAACATATTATATTCTAATTATCTTGCTTACCAAAAAATCTTTTTGCTTTAGCTCACTTCTTGCTTCTCATTATTTCTTACTCCCCTGACTTTTTAATCTTACAGAAAAATGGCAGTGTTCTCTTAGATCTTGGCATGCATTTGCTCTTAATAGTCTACAGGCATTTCTCTACTCTCTTGAAGCCATCAATACCACATAACAATGTCAGTGAATTTTAATGCTTATTTTGGGGATTCTGCTCTTTAGATCACTCTTTCATTTGTTTATTTTTTTAATGACCTGTTATCTTTTCTTCCCATTCTTATGGTCTGGCATTGGATTCCACATCTCCATCATGGTCATTATTGAGTTCTCTTGAGTTAAGGTAGATCTAAAGGAGAAAGATGGGTTAAACTTCATCACAGGTTGTTTGTTTTTGTCTCCTCTTCACACCACCACATACATCTTGAAAGACAAGATGTCAAGGTGGCAAAGTGGGACCTGTTTGTGGTGATTAGTGAAGGAAAGACTGTTTTTTTTTAGGTTCTTAGACCAACAATATAATTCCTTTTCAGGGTCCCTCCAGACTGAACATTCCATAGGATTCAAATATCTCATGTATCTCACAAACACCTCTTCTCTCCCCTCCCAGAGCTCTCCATGCTTCTGACATCTGGAAATCCTACTGCTGCTTTGACATTTCTATGCCTGTTTCATTGATTTTCTTGAAGCAAATTTGATAGGCATTGTTTAAACCAATAGATAATATATACAGTGTGCCAACATTAAAAAAATATATGCTGAGTTTCAACTGAAGTCAAGTAACTTTGCTTTAGTATTTTAATTGTTTAATATTTTGACTGTTTAATACAAAGAGATACCTGGTACAAAATACGGAGAAATAGTACAGGTAAGAATGTAAAGGTAATCATACAGCCAATCACAGAGCAAATATTTGAGCAAACATCTTTAAAAATATGTAGGAATATAAAATTAAGTGAAAAATTGTATATGTTAATATTATTTTTTTCTTAGCCTATCTAGAATCCTTACCACAAATCCTCACTGCTAAAGTTGTTTGAGAGATCTTCATATGCCAATAACATACTACTTTTCTAAGAATACCAAGTTCAGCACAAATATTTAAGCAGTGTAGATATTAAATCTGTAAAATTATTCTGATTCTCCTAAATTTTTTAACAGTGTAATTGCCAGAATGTCAATCTATAGGTCCAGTCTTCCTCAGAAAACTTTTAAGATGAAATTTAGCCATGCAAATGACTAATTTCTGTCTCATCATGCCAAAGATGATGTAAAAATCCAATAAGTTATCCTCAAATCAGCATGAATTCAGTATGTACATAAGTGATATTGACCATTGTTTATATATAAATTTTGATAAGACAAATATATGATAAATCAGAATTCTACATTTGTATGACTTACATGTTTTCTAGTACATAAGGACCTCTTGATTTATTTTGATGTCACTATCTGACTCTCTGATCTAGTCCTATTCCAGCTATTTCAAATGTACATATTGTGGTCTTCTAGATTTATCTCTTCTCTAGCCATTTGTAATATCATGGGACAGCATAAACCCAGGCTTTCCTGGAACCCTAAAAATCTATAGTTGATCATTTCAAACCTGTGCTATTTGTACCATCACTCTCTAGCTCCAATGGGAAAATACTTTTTCTTTGTAGTTTTATAATATAGTCATTATAGATCTTTTGACACCAAATGCTTGTATTTTTTCATCATTTGAAAATTAATTTAAACCTTTGGTTGCTGGATATTAACCAATGTAGCATTCCTTTTTATTTAATATTTATTTATTTTTAATCGAAGTGTCATTGATGTGCCTGCCACACACTATTATACTAGTGTCAGGTACACAATATAGTAAACCAACAACTATATATATTATGAAATGTTCACAATGTTCATGTTCACCATACAATATTTTTGACTACATTCCCTATGCTGTGCATTTATTTCATCCTCATGACATTTATTTTATAACTGGATGTTTGTACCTCTTAATCCCCTTCATCTATTTTATCATCCCCAACCGTCTTCCTCTCTGATATTTTGAATGTCTATTTTACCATCCAGTGTTTTTCTGCCCAAGCTCTGAGGCTTCTAAATGTTGATCCCAGAAATTGAGATGTAAAATCCTACGTACATCTCATCTTTCTGGCTGCAACCTGTGTAGTTTGGCCCTTTGTTTCCATCATTTCCCAACACCAGGGTGATTGAATCCTGCTGCTATGTCTCCAATCCTTTGAAAACCCTCGCTCTTAGAGGACTCCTAAGTAACTCAGTTTGGAAGTCTATCAGAGGATCATCTCAGTACATCATATATCCTGAAGTGGAAATCACTATCAATCCTGCTTCCATCTGCCCACCCATTATATTATAATTCCTTAGACATCAAATATGCAAATTGCTGGATTGCTTTAGCTATGTTCCAACATGTCTTCAACTTTAGATTAATGTCCATTTCCTTAGATGAGCATCCTTAGATATCATTATTTTGACATTCCCAAGGTCTCTTGCTGTCAGCCTTTTCTATAAATTTCAGTCTACATTTAGCACTGCACTTTACATAGTGGGCACAGTTAAGATGATTGTCCTAATATCTTACTAGCTGATATTTTATTTATATTTGCATTTCTTAATTTTCTGATTAAAAACTATAGAGAATATGGAAGACAAAATACAGAAAGAAAATCATATTTATCCACCAGAAGCAATCAATATTCATGTTTTGCACACGTATTAAGATCTTTTTATATATAAGGTTTAATTCATAACTTATAGTTTTATTTGCTATTTTCCTTGACAATATAAAAATATAAAATTTCCTTGTGTGATTAAAAGCATTTTAAAAGTAAATTTTAGTAGATCTTTGATACTCTAATGTCTAACTTTTTCCATATGCTTTTCCTTTGGTATTATTTGTTTCTTTTCTGTTTTTATTGTTATGAGGAGAGGAGTTACTATATCTGTCTTTGATGTCCATAGAATGTATTTGTATAATTCAAAATAAGGATTGATTCATAAGAATATGAATATTTTTAAGATTGTTGATACATAGTGACAAATGGCCCTCCTGAATCATTGTACAAATTACCATTCCTTCCATCAGTGTGTGACATTTCCTGGTGGTTCACAAACTAGCCAGTCTGCTAATTTAACAGGAAAACAATAGTTCTGTATTTTTAATTGCATTTATTTTTGAAATTTAATATGTTTATTAATATATATACAATAACTGTAGGCATCGGCTACTTTATTTTTTTAAGATTTTATTTATTTATTCATGATAGACATAGAGAGAGAGAGAGGTAGAGACACAGGCAGAGGGAGAAGCAGGCTCCATGCTGGGAGCCCGATGCAGGACTCAATCCCGGGACCCCCAGGATTGCACCCTGGGCCAAAGGCAGGCACCAAACTGCTGAGCCACCCAGGGATCCCCCATCAGCTACTTTATTACCAGTTTCATAAATTATATATACATGCTCTTTACCTATTTAAATTAATGGGATCTTAGTTCTTCATATAGTAAAGATATATTATTAGAAGTGTCAAGTTTTGTTTACTTTTTAGTAATATTTGTTTTGCATGGGATGCAATTGTTAATTTTACCTTTATCTCTACCTTGTAAGTTTAATGCTGATATAGTGATTCAACTCTGAAACAATATTCAACAGCCATAATGGAGGGAGCTAAATAAATCAGAACTTACATATGCTTATTCTTTGATTAGTTTCCTCTTTTTGACCCACTTGTTTTTATTTTATTTTTTTATAATAAATTTATTTTTTATTGGTGTTCAATTTGCCAACATACAGAATAACACCCAGTGCTCATCCCGTCAAGTGCCCCCCTTAGTGCCATCACCCATTCACCTCCACCCCCCGCCCTCCTCCCCTTCCACCACCCCTAGTTCGTTTCCCAGAGTTAGGAGTCTTTATGTTCTGTCTCCCTTTCTGATATTAGTGAAAGGGAATATAAGGGAAGGGAGAAGAAATGTGTGGGAAATATCAGACCCACTTGTTTTAAAATGATATTATTTTTTCATTAAGACAAATGGCTGTTTAAAGCAAATGTTACTATCAGAGCTGTGCTTAAAACATTTTTTTAAGCTGGCAAAATTAACATCACTTTTTTCACAATCTGTCCTTACTTTTAACTCTCTACTTCTCTCAAAACTGCAAATAGTTAAGCACAGACAGGTTAGTCATGAGAGTCACACACTCCCCTCAAATAAGCTTTAGAGATAGACCTGTTTCAGCAGTGAAATGACTGGGATAGAAGAGCTCAGTGGTTACTTTAGGCTTCTACAAATGGAGGTAATTGATGTTTGCTCAGTGATGGCATCATCACACAGAAGAAAGCAACACATGATTCAGTATTTTGTATATCAACACTATTATTGTGTCAGAACAGAACTAAGATGCCAGTTGATTGCAAAGATAAATCTATGTAATTTTCCTTTATTGAACTAGTAAAGATTATTTCTTCTGTGGAAATAAACAAAAAACACCCAAATGAGAACAAGCAAAGACTATTTATTAAGAGATTGCTATAGCAAGGGAATCAACCACCATCACTTGCATCTGGCAGAAACCCAAAGACAGGCAGAGGAGTGTAAATGCTTTGTAATGAAAAGAAGGAAAGGCTTTAGTTTTGCCACGATTGGAAGTTATTGTCATGTGGTAGATGGAAGTGGTCTAACTAGAAATAGAACATCCTGTGGGATTGATTAGAGTAGCATGTTTGACTTCTTCTAGTTGGTCCTAAGTTGGAAGAGTGGATAAAAATTAGGGAAGTTGGTATATATTGATAAAGTCTGGACCAATTGACCACTCGGGTCAATTACTACAGAGCTTAAATGAAACTAGTTTAAATCAGTATCACTTTGATTTTATTCATTTGTGAAATAAACCATATAATTTTGAAGTTAAAGGATAAAAATTGTTTAAGATGAATTTTGTCTTATCAGATAACTTATGAAATAATATATCTTTACAATGTCAGAAAAGTGAGAGATAAGAAAGAAAAAAAGGGGGAATGAGGTTGAGATAGAGGTGAAAAAATGCATTTTTAGTGGTTTTAGTAGAAAACTTTTCCTATTACCTACCTGTTTGCCAGTTTTTGAGGTCAAATATCAGTTTATAGTATGTCCTACCTATATAATGCCCACAATATCTATTTCTTATTTGCTATCTGAGGAAGAAGTTGAGCTTTTAGAAGATTATAACTGAACTGAAGGGAGAGTTCATCCACCAGATGCACAACAAGCCAATAAAAACTTACACTAAGCTTTTGAAGTGAAGAAAGATAGACACAAATTTATTGGTGTGGTTCTATCTGAGAGAGTAGGGAGCTACTGCTTAAAAGTCCTGAACTCCCTGATGGCTTTCAAGTGAGGATTTTAGGGGCAAAGTTTGGTGCAGCAGTCTTCTGAAAATGTGGACACCATTGACTGGAGGCCTAGGAGGTCATGCTAGTAGGTGTTCCTCTGGTCTTCCAGGGACCATATCCTCTGGTCCCTGGAGGTTTGATATGGTTTGTTCCATATCAAAAGACTTGAAATCTAATTTTAATATATAATTATATAATATATATATAATCTAATTATATATATATATATATAAATTTCTAACATGAAGAATATATAAATATTCCTTCCTTCTCCACCTTCTGTCCTGAAGTTAACCCAAGAACTTCCCACTAGAAAATGAGTAGTGGGAGTCAAGGGGCAGGGGCCAGGGTCCTCTGGGGCTTGCCCAGCCTATGAGAGCCTGGGTAGGATTGGTTGTGAAGGTGCTGAGCTCATGGCCCCAGACTCCCAACGGCCTCCACCTCCTTTCTGCCCTCAACCCTCCTGGCTCTGGCCCAAAAAGTGATTTATTTGTAAATTATCATGGTTTTCTTCATTAAAATGGCCATTTGTGGACCAAAAAATAATAGGAATATATATATATATATATATATATATATATATATATATATATATATATCTTTTTTCATGTTAGAGATTTCATTAGGTATATATATCTTTAAGGTGGTGCTGATTAACTACTTGTCCTACAGCTTCCTTTGAATAATAAGCAATCATTCCTATCCATTGAGCTTCAGCCTACATGTTCTGGCCAGTTGAGCCATCCTTAGGGGTGATATGACCTCTAATGTACATTTTTCCATCTGACCTGACAAGATGGACATTAGCTTCAAAATATAGATATTGATAAGAGTATGTAGACTAGATATAGTAAAAAGGCATCAGTATTTTATTGACCATATCTAAATTATAGCTTACACATATTTATGTATATATTATATTTATATGCATTTTCATGTATATATAAATCCATATGACATATATAAATGTGTATATATGTGTACAATAATATAGTAGTGACTTTTAGTTCTTTAAATTTGAATAATATAAAAAACATTTAAGCAATGTATGAAAAGGTGAAACTGATTTTTCTGTTCAAAATATCGCACTGGAACCACTTTTTGCAAAAGTACTAGGTGTATTGTGTAACCTCTTTTTGTTATGACTCACTAAAATAGATTTTTCTAAACTTGGTGACCTGTAGGGTTTGCTTTTTTAATGGGATTGAATGCTTCTTACTTTCATAGCATGGACATTCTAATAGTGAGACATGTCATTTCAAAGTAACATAATTAGTACTATATTTTTAACCATTGGTACAAGAATAGAATAGAGAATATGATTATCTTCACTTTAATGAATACAGAAATATTGTTACAGAAATGTTAAATTTAAGTTAGTGAAGAGAAATTGTATCAGTTCATTGAGTGAAGAGAAATTGTATCAGTTCATTTAGTGTGTGATAAGGAAGGCATATAGGATGAATGCACATGGCATGCCTGGTGCATTGTGACTCTCTAGACCTCTACAAGGCTTTCTACAGCCTCTACCTGTGACCTTCGCCAGCCTAATCCCTATTCCTTTCTACTATTTTTGTCATGAGCTTTCTTATTTACAAATATTATATATGTTTATATATAAGTAATATATATAATATGTAAAATTATATAAACAAATGTGTATGTGGTTCTGATTTACTCCAGCTCAGTGACAGTTTAAAGAAAATCTTTTATGTCAAAATATCTACTTCTTGAAAGCTCTTCTGACAAATCTGTGGCAAAACTGAGCTTTGTTTTCATATAACTTTATGTAAGTCTTTGGTCTAATAATTACAAGGGCAAAATAGAGATGCTGAATACAGATAATTTTATAGTTTGGTTATTTTGGTTGAGATATTATGACTTCTAATTATTCCAGGAAGCTATTATTGAAATATAGAAGTTCAAAAGAGTCTATTGTTAAACATTAAACTTGCCATTAAAAGAAATCTGTAAAGATAGATGTTAGAAAAACAAAATAAAACAAAACAAAACTTGAGGTTTAAAAAGAGAGAGCAGGTCTACGGCCATACCACCCTGAACGCGCCCGATCTCGTCTAAAAAGAGAGAGCAGGATGAAACTTACAGTTACTTAAAAAAATAGTCTTCATTTGTAGATAATATAAATTAACACTGTAAACAAATTGCAGAATTATTTAAGGTACTTACCAGAGAACAAATTGTTTTTAAGCACCTCTAGGCACTTCAGAAGTTTTTATTAACATGCAGACAATTAATATGCTAATTATGAACCTTTCCCTTTGTATTCATAAAACAAATTGCCCTAAGAATGTTATAAGGCACATCACTTCAACACAACAAGTATTTATTGAGTACCTATTGGATCAGTGGTTGTCAAACGGGAGGAAATTCAGAATCCAAGCTTTTGAAAAATAATGATACCTGGGATCCCACAACTAAGCTATTTTGATTTAATTGTTCTAGGTTGAGCCCTGTTGATTCTTTTTTGGTATTTGTTGGTTTAAATATCATCTGTTGCTTTAATCCCTAGGTAGGTTTAGAATCATTGCATACTGTGAATAGAAAGTTGTTTTTATATAATTCCTTATTCTGAAAGCACAGCACATAGATTGTTAGTAAATGTTTGCTAATAAGGAGAATCATTGTGTCTATTACTGCAACAAAAAGTGTACAAAAGGTGGTTAATATTTGGTGAAATTCACTTTGAGTGCCTAAATATACACTGGAATAAGCAGACTGAATAAATCTAACATGTTCAATAACATTTGCTAGCTGCATCAATGCCTTGAACTGTGCATTCATGGAAGAAGAACTTGTTTTATAATGATCTTGGGCCCATTAGAATGATTAAAAGAAATACAGCAAATCTTCATTAAGGTATAGCTTGGGAAATAGATCAATTGAAATGTCGTCTAAAGATAAATCCTCTGAAGCTTTCTTTCTACTTTCATGTAGTGTGTGATATCCCTGGGTCCTAATAGTTGTTTCCAGAGTAAGAAATAAGGACAGTTCCTGATTCCAAAGTTAAAGCCAGTTAGTTTTTTGGTTTGCTTGCTTTTGTGACTTCATCCTTCAGGAAAGGGATGGCTGCACCTGGCACACTTAGATCTGTAGAGTTTTGGGTTTTGCTTTTATTTTAGAAATCCTTGAAATGTGTATAATTTATTTAGGTCAGTCACTTATATGATTTGAACTCTATTTTATACATGCATTTGACTAATAGTAGAGTTTGGGTCATTAAGTAATTTTATGACATCTATCCTTTCATACTTCCAAACAAAATTTGATATATTTTGCTATAGTAAAGGCTAGACCCATATACAGGCATTTTAGGTGCTATATGTAATTGTGAGTTAATCTATCCACTTTTTAACATAATAGCAAGCTATTGATAGAGGAAGAAGGAAAGGTCTGTTGCAGAGCTGTCCATGACAACATGTGAAGTTTTCAACAGAGAAGAGAGGAATGTGGCTGTGGGAGTGGTTGGAGGGAAAGGACCTGGAAGATGTGAAAGGAATTGGGCTTCCAATGCAGTATAATGCAGTAACTGGTGCCCCCATATGACCTCCACAGCTTGGGTTCAGGTGCGATCTTGGGAAAACTGCTTCTTCTTTGAGTCTCAGAACCCTCAGCCCTAAGATGAATATACTAATAGGACATTTCTGGCTTGAAAGAGGAAATACAAGAAAAAAGCAAATGTGTTGGAAAGATACTCCTTTTGTGTTTGTCCTATACTCTCACACTACTACCATACTCACAATGCTTCTGATACCAGGTATGTGGGTTTTGTTTGTTTTTCCATGCCAAGCAATTCTCAATGACATCAGCTGGGTGGACTGCAATTCAATTCAATTCTGACAGGACCTGGAGTTGGCACCACAGGGTAAGGGCTCAATCCTACAAGGCTGCCCTCTATTTCAGACAGCAATCACAAGTAGTCTGTCCCTGGGTGCACACAGCTTCTGTTCTACACTCAGGGGTTCTCATGACCTGTTTCCTTGAGTTCGATCATTTGCTAGAACAGGTCACAAAACTCTGGAAACATTTACTTACATCTACTAGTTTATTATATAATAAATGATATGATAAAGGGTACAGATGAATAGCCAGTTGAAGAGATACATAGGGCAAGGCCTGAATGCAAAATCCTGAAGCTCATGGAATTGAGGTGCATCACCCTCCTGGTGTGTGGAAGCTCTCTGAACTCTGGACTCTTGGGGTTTTTATAGAGACTTCATCGTGTAGACATGATTGATCATTAACTCCATTTCTAGCCCTTATCTTCTCTCTGGAGAATGAGGGGTATGATTGAAAATTCTATACTTCTACTCATGACCTAGATGTTTCTGCTGATCAGCCTCCATCCAGGAGACCGACGAGAATCACCTTATTAGTACAAAAGACATTCCTCTTTTTTTCAGATTTTATTTATTCATGAGAGAGAGAGAGAGAGAGAGAGAGAGAGAGGCAGAGACACAGGCAGAGGGAAAAGCAGCTCCCTGCAGAGACCCCAATGTGGCATTCAACCCCAGGACTGCAGGATCACACCCTGAGCAAAAGGCAGATGCTCAACCACTGATCCACCCAGGCGTCCCACAAAAGACATTCCTAACACCCAGGGAATTCCAAGAGATTTAGAAGCTTTGTGTCAAGAACCAGAATAAAAGACCAAATATTAGAACAAGATATGCTCTTTGTGATGTGATTACCAGGAAATTACAAGAGTTTTAGGAGCTCTGTGCCAGGAACTGGAGTCAAAGAATAAATATTGGAACAAAAGATTCTCCTGGCACCCATATCTATAAGGTTTTAGGAATTCTGTTTTGGGAACTGGGAAGTAGATACTATAAATATATATTTCTCATTATTTCACAGCAAGATATGAGAATGACAGGCTTGGAACTTGATAAGACTCAAAGATCCACTGATGTTTCAAAACCCATCTATCAGTGATTCTTGCTTAGGTATGACAATTGTTAGTAAAGCATGTTAGGAGGTAAAAGGAAGGCACCTATAATTGTTGGTGAGGGATAAAAAGCTCTATAGTGAGAAAGAAACAGAGAACTAGAAAAGAAGTTTGGAAAAATTACTGCGTATAATGATATCCTATTCCAATGTGTCTAGACTATGACTTGGAAATAGTGATTGAGTTGCACATATAAATCCCTGATTTACTCAGTTACTCAAAAACACAATTCAATGAAATAAAAATAAAAAGTACTTTATAACCATTTTGCATTATCTTCTCTTTATGGTGGAATAATTTTATGCCTTTGTGCCAGAAGCATGGGGAATGAAGAGTAGAGTTTGGGAGCCATATACCTTATAATCATGCTTTTTATCCCTTGCTCAGTATTTGCAAAAAATTTCTGCAAAATTTTAGCCTGGCTTCATCAGGTTATCAGTACAAAATCTTAGAAGAGGGAATTAAGACACAGATGCAAAAGATACTGCATTATAAGATTTTTAAAAATCTATAAAATGATCAACACTGTCAATATCGATTATCAGTGAACAATGTCCTCAGCTTCTGTTATAAATACATGTTACATATTGATATTATTTTCATCATTTAAAATTGTTAGATGGGATCCCTGGGTGGCACAGCGGTTTGGCGCCTGCCTTTGGCCCAGGGCGCGATCCTGGAGACCCGGGATCGAATCCCACGTCGGGCTCCCGGTGCATGGAGCCTGCTTCTTCCTCTGCCTGTGTCTCTGCCTCTCTCTCTCTCTCTGTGACTATCATAAATAAATAAAAATTAAAAAAAAATTAAAAAAATAAAATAAAATAAAATAAAATTGTTAGAGTGTAAATGACAGTATATTTTGATAAACCTCATAACTGGAAATTATTTAAATAATTTGTTTCACTTTCTTAAGATTATAAAGTGAAATATCCACAAAAATTGAAATCAAAGAAAATTAAAATTGCCCCATGATTCTAATAACATTCTAACAATAGCTCTCAATAAAACATTTTTGTCATGATTTTATTTCTCTGCACACTAATTAAAAATATATCTGTGTGTGTGTGTATACATATATATATATATAATCATATTGATTTTCACTGCATCAGAGTCCACAAAAGCATTTCGTTTACTTCAAAATATTCATTAGTTATTAAATTCCTTCAATTTGACCAGCCTCATGCATATTTTCTGCACCTCACTCTTTGTCCTAAGACCAGATTATTATAATAATATCAGTTTCAAAACTTCTCAAGTTTCTGTGGCCTGGGACAATGCAAAGAGCTTCACACATACTATGAAAACTCATTTTTCAAAACTTCATTATGTGGTTCTTGTCTCATTTACGTCCCTGCCTGGTTTACCCAAAAATCCATATAGTAATGGATACATCCAGGACTGCTCCTATTTTGACTAAAAACCCCACGATCTTAATTCTTTAGCTTCACAATGGTGTCAGAAGGTGAGAACTTTTTTATTGCTCTTTGATAGGTTTTGGAGGATTGCTTTCTAAAGGCCTGGTGACACTTTTCTGGGTGGACTAAGCGCTACTCTGTTTTCCCTAACACTGAGTACCACCAGTTGTTTTTGTTGTTGTTTATTTAAAATGGATAAACTACAGAGTCTCTTTGTTTTCTTCTTTTTAATTTTCTTTTTAACCAATAAACTGAAAATATTTGTTACCTAATTAAAGTACCTGTTTTATGAAATTACTCTTTCTGCTTTTCTCTCATTTATCTATTAGGATTTTAGTGTTTTTCTTATCTGCTTGTATGATCTCTTGTTTAAGAATTTAAATCATTTATCCATAGCCTGTAGTCTTGGTTCTCTGATCTAGTATCTTTGAGAATTTCTTCCCTAGGGTTATAATCACCTTGCTTTGGTAGGAGGGAGGTTATCTTACTTACACTGACACACTTCATGCATATATTGATCAACTCTGTGTAAGTCCAGGCTAAAGTAATTTTATTTGAATCTTCCTTGGGTCTGGAAAGCTTCTGTTATCATATTTTAATCTTCCGAAGGACAAATCGAAATATCTTGTTAAAACAAAGGCCAACAGATTTTTTTATTATAAGACTGGAAAAGCTAAACTATTTTCAACTTGGATAATAATGATCTTGTTTTGACTGCATGCAGTTCCTTACAGCTTTCCAGGTGCCACAAAAAAGGAGAATGCAGATGTGCCCTGTGTGGAGCCATAGCTCATAGAAATTAGATTGGATGCTATTTCTAGCACACTTTGGTTTCTATTTCTGAATTATCTCTGAGGCTTGTAAGCATGTTCAACTTGTACTTCAAGTATTTATTGATTAAGGAAAGAGCATGTAAGCCATCTGTGCTGAGGTGTTACTGTGACAGCATCCTCACGGTTTATTTTAAAAGATTTACTTAGGAGGTTACTCTTACACTTCAGATATTCATAGAAAAGGAACTTCAGCTTTAATCTTATTAATAACATAATAATGCATAGAATGCTCTGATCATCAAATCCTTAGAAAATATATTTTATGGAATTGATTTTTTTAATTGCATTAACCATTCTGTATTTATATGAGTCAGTCTCAATATAATCAGCTATTTAGTTATATTATAAATGGAAATACTTAGTATGATAATATTATATGGATCATGAAAAAAATAATTCCTCTGAGATAATAAGAATCTAGTCTATCATTTTGATTATGATATTACTGGGAGTAAAATAGCTACTGCTTTTCTCACAAAATATATGATATGCCAGATCCTGATCTAAGTGAATATATATATTCTCTCACTTCATTTTCACAAAACTGTTGAGATAGGATCTGTTATTATTCCTGTTTTATAGCTGTCAGCTGAAACACAAAGAGGTTAACTAATTTACCCAAGGTAATTTATTTGTTTCATCTTAAAACAAGTCAGACACTTTCAGTGCAAAATCTAAAACAAGGACTCAGAAAAATATAGAAGTGCAAGCATTTGATTTTACATGATTTCATATTTTCATTAAAGTTTATTAAAACTTTAAATTAAAATTCTAGTGATAAGTAAGGTGATGTCAGTTCTTCAAGACTAAAATTGGGGGATATGCTGTTACAGAGAATAGTATGTGTATGCGTGTGTGTGTGTGTGTCTGCATTAACTTGTACAACAAAAACCGTATTATAATTTTTCAAATTAGGATGACTGAAACAATATTATTTTTTGAATCATTAGTGTGTTTTTTGAGTCTCAGAACACAGGCCGAGTATTAAATCCTGTTGGGTAATGGCAAACCACAGTGACATTATCACCTTCCTAAACACAGCTCTACATGAGCTTATAAACTCTGTACCCTCAACCAGACATATGTTTGTACTTTATTAGGAGATTACATCATCCTTTTTTTTTCATCATTGAAAAGTTATCAGATACATTAGTTATCAATTACTATTTATTAATTATTTATTAAGTTGGAACTGTGCTGTTTGAAATTAACACATATACGCAAACCTGCCACATTAATAACTAACAGTAAATTGAGATTATTGTGCTGTAGTTAACTACCAATTACAGTAAAAAAATTGACTACTTACTGGTGCTATTTATTTTGTTTAAACTGTGAAGAAAAAGAAAAGCTCAAAGAATCATCCTCATCTTGGGAAACTAATAGCCTAAGAAATGAGGAAGGCAAACATTCTTTAAGGGCAGAGAGTCAATGTGTTCGGTTCTGCGGGCCCTACATTCTCTGCCACAACTAGTCCACTGTGTCATAATAGCACTAAACAAGCCACATACAAGTAATGAGTATGTGTGTTCCCACAATACCCTATTTCCAAAAATTAATTACAGATTTGGTTCATGGGCTGTAGTTTGCCAAACTCTCATCTGAGTGCTGATACAACAAAAACAGAAAAGTTAATTTATATAAGAGATCAGTAAGTGTTTAAGATATTAATGAAATAATATGATTATAAAGAAATACATTAATATCTGCCAAAGTACTTCACAGATGTTCTAACTACTCTTTAAGTGTTTTAACATTTTGATATACTTTAACTTTGAATTTCATTATCTCTACAGTGAAATAATTTTAAGGCATATTTTTTAAAATGTATTATAACAAATAGTCAAAAAGAAACAAATGTCATAGTGGCCATTTTTATTTACTAGGATTCCATTTTAGTGACAGCCAAATTCTCCGACAATCAGTAGCCCTAAAAATTAAAACATCGTCGGTTTTCAAAAAAAATATGTATATACACATATATGGAACATTCTCTACTTTTCTTTTGAAAAAGAGACCTTTTGGAATTTGATTTGGAAATACTTTTCTAACTTTGTTAGCATTTCCAAATTTGTTGTATGTTTATATTTTATTTTCTTCTCCTTATTTGTTATAAAATAGAGTAGATACATTTCAAGTAATTACAATTCAAAATAGATTTTAGACAAAACCCTAGGCCTGCTGGTTTATGTATCATTGCTGAGCTCATTTCGCAGTTCTCTTGAAATCACTAGAAATGCTATTCATAAAGTATACTGGCAAGTGAATGCATTGAAGCACTAAATAACTTCTATGTTATATTTTGCGATCAGTTTATGTGGTTTCTAAGGATAAGGTGCATTTTATTAAACAATTTACTTGGTATTTTCTGGATTTTTTATGAATATGTGGCTAATTTGAAAGATTCATTAATGTTGCAATATCCAGAAAAATGCATGTATTATATATAGTTTGCTTTTTTAATATGGCAATAGCTCTACAAATATATATTTGGAGAGGCATTTTTTAAGTTGAATATATAAACAAATTGATAGTTTTCTATAGGTGATTGGAGAAGTCACGTAAGCATAACAATTTAATAGGTTGTGATAAATAATGCCAGTAGCATATGAAATCAGTGGGTCAAATTAGCAGGACGTTATTCTCCCTCCTAAATTTGTAGGCTCTATGCAAACATGTATTTAAAGGACAATTTAGCAAGTCTTCTGAGTATAAATTTTGCAGGGATTTCTGAGGAAAGATGTATTTTAAATGGACTTACATCTTTATTTGTATGTCTATCTTAATTGCATAATCAAATGCATTGGCTCATTATATTTCCTACTGAATAAGCATTTTAAGTAAAATAAAAATAACTAATATAGCTCTGTATTTCTTAAATCCATAAAATGCTTTTTAATTTGAAAGGCATTGTGGAATAAATTTAATTGTGATACATTTAGGGATTTTTGCTTTTGAAAAGCAAAGCAGACACCTGTCTAAATTCATAGTGTCTTTATGCTATAAGGGAGTGGGATCTCTTCCTTATCTTGGGCTCTCTTGTTTGCTTTTCAGTTGCTGCGAGTGTGGCTGTGGAAGGGCTTCTTCCCTGTGCGCTGTTGCCCATCCAAGCCTAATATGGTTAGTGTTCCCCTCCCACTTTCACTCCTATGTAATGTCCCACCTCTATGTATTATCGTCAACATTCCTTTTTTTTTTCTCCATTTGTGTACATTTTAACAGTTAGTGCACCAGTTATGCCTCAAAGAAGAGTAGATTGAAACTGATTCCCAAAGGGGAATCTTGGATAATAGATAATTTCAAATAAAATATACATATAGCATATCATCCTTATGTCAAGCATTCATACTTCTCTTCTGAAGCTTTTACTGTGGTCCTGATTTAAATCAGAAGTTGTAAGATTGTAGCATCTGTTTTACATTTAACATGTTGCTGTTGTTTGTTGTTCCATTAAGATTAAAATCGTATCATGTATGGAAGTGGGATGCTACTTCTTGGTGAAATGCTGTTTCAGGTGAAATCACCATTTCTCTCTCCCAGAACCATGGAATGACCGTAACTTAACTGGGATCTTCTATTTTTTAATAATCATTGTGGATACACGTGGCATTGGAGAATAGAACCACATGTAATTCTAAATGGTTTGTTTAATATCTTTAAGCTTGAATGATTTCAGATCTTAGAAGTGATATTTTTAATTTGATACCAGTGAAGCAAAAAATATGCACATTTTTGGTATCAGTGTCCAAATGGGATAGTCTTAATTACTTACAAATGCAAATCCTAGATATATATCTGGGTTATATCTATGAAACCATAGGCTAGGAGGAAAGATCAGAGACCTCTATCCACAGATTTAGAGGGTCTCCTATACAATAGTGTGCTATCTTGTAAATACTGAAATAATGGAGATAATTTCTTCCCAGATTAAAGAGTCTAAATCCCTGAATTATTGTATTGAGATGTTACCTGTAGTCAATGTTTGCCAGGAAAAGATTTTCTGAAATACATTTTAGAGAAGTATGTTTCCTTGGGGGCACGTTAATTTGAAACTTGCATTCTAGTAAATTTATTTTTGTTGATTAAAAAAACTGCTGTGAATATGTGTGCATGCGTGTGTACATGTGAGACATGGTGGAATGGGTACCAATGATCTGATAACAAGAGAAAGTAACAAGCAGATTGAAAAAAATCAGAGATCTTGAAAAAAGTTTTGAGGTTAATATAAAAAGCACAGATTTGTTTCACATGATTTAACTTACTCTTCAAATTCTTTTTTTAGCATGGGTTTTGGTGGCAAACCAAAAAACCCTGAAATTTCGCAATGGCCAAAGTATAATATAAATTGCTTTACATTGTGACTTTTTAAAAAAAAAAAAACGTGCTATGGAAAGGTAAAAACAAGAAAATAATTGCTAAACTGTTCAGGCTACTTGAGTCTCGAGTATAGTTCTTGAAAGAGATATATATCATCACTGATGCAGGATAGGCAAAGTTTGCATCTTGGAAAAAAAGATGGACATCCAAGCCTACTTTAAATAAATCTCAAAGATAATCTTAATGCAAGTATAAAAATTTATGAAGACATGATTTAGAAAGTATTGGCAAAAACAGTTTCGCTAGATTTTAAAGGTTTGATGTTAAAAATAGTACCTTTTTCTACTATACAGTTGGCTTCAGGAAGTTTACAAAATAAATAAGAGGGAGAGCGGGAGGACAGAATGCTTCCTTCACAAAGAACATATCAAAAATCCTAAGAAAACTGAAACATTTTTCTAATATTTTTCTTCAAATAATGTTAATAATTATAAAGACAGTGAGTGCATTTGTGTGTGTGTGTGTGTGTGAATGCAGTTATCCAAAATCATTACTGGGAAAGAACGGAAGCTTAAAATGTTTTTATTGTTATGTTTTCCGAAATTCCATTTTAGAATGGAATTTCAAGTCACTATGAGGTTTCAGCTAAAAATACTGTTCAGATTAAAGCATTGAGGAGAAAACAACCTTTTATAGTGGAAATTAAGAGCTGAGAAGAATAATTTTCCGGATAGAGTCAGCACTGAAATACTGAAATTACTGCAATCTGAAAAATCTTGACCTGAAATCTTGTCACTTAATTCCATATGTATAATCACATCAGTATGAGTCAATTACCACATAAATATTTTCCAAGAAACATTCTATCATCAGCATTTGTGAACAGACATATTTACAATTATAGAGCAAAGGTTGTGAGACATTTTGAGGTTTTGAAATCTCACTATTTTTCATTTCTGGGAAGACAACTCATGTATCTTTAGTTTTGACCTTAATGTAATCCAATGCATATAGATTAAAATTACCTCCTGTAAATTCACTGGCTTTTAAAAGTAACTTGACATACTTTATGGAAATCTTAGGGTCTTAAAGGCATAATTTTGAAACCACTGATTGAGAATTTTGATTCTGCAGTTCAACTCTACTTAAGCTTCCTCAATTCTCCAGAGGTGTGAGTTTGTTTTTGGTTTTTTTTCAGAGGAGTGAGTTTTGTTGTGTTACATCTCTCACCAGAAAACCATGCTCCATAATTTTTTTAAAAGCATGGCGTACCATTTATAAGTTGACATTGATAATTAGATGTTGCCACCTTTGATCTCAAATTATTTTTCATCACTTGAGTTGTCCACTTTGTGTGCAACTGTATAGTTATATATAATGTTAATATTTAAATATTTTTTCTTCTTTGACTTCAATCTGCCCAATAGTAGAAACTATTTCTGAATGAAAACCAGATACCTAGATTTTAGATACCTAAGATTGCCTACATTTTTAGCAGAGACAGTTTTTATTGGCCATCTTTGACTTTATGCCATCACAACTGGCTTGAGATTCTAATTATTGTTTCACTTCTCAAAGAAAATTTATTTTTACAAATATCCAGTGTTGAATGAATTGTTTTTTAATGTAAATAAGACACTAATGTGAGTAATTTCTAAAATAACATTATCATTTATCCCTTAATATTCATTTGTGTTTGTTTGCAGAACCCAAAATATGCTTATAGCATAATATTTATTTTAAGTCCATCTGAAAGATCCCATGGTCCCAAAGTAGGTTTTTCTTGTATTTCTTAAATTCAAACATATGCCAGACTATTTTCCTCATTCATTAATTTTCATGCTTTTGAATGTTTTCTTATCACTTACTGCTTTTTCTGAAGTGTTCAAGTGGCAAGGGAAATGGAGTTTTATATTCTGAAAATAGAGGTATTAAAGGTTCATTTTCCTATTCTTTGATTTTTTTTTAGGAAATCAGTCTTTTTTAGAAATTTTTGAAAATATGAATCACAGATACAAGGGAAAAACTCTAGCTTCTGTCATAATGCAGAGATTAAGAGCAAAACCTAAACCAAAACAAATTTCTCTGATCAAAAAGGATCACAAATTACATTGAAATATTATCTTGGGGTGCCTGAGTGCGTCAGTCAGTTAAGCATCTGACTCTTGTCAGGTCTTGATCTTAGGTCTGATCTCAGGGACCTGAGTTCAAACCCCACAGTGGGCATGGAGCCTACTTAAAAAACAAAAACAAGACTATCTTAATGTTTCAATGAACAATTTTTCTTTCCCTATATTAACTGAATGTTTCTTAAAAGTTGAAGTAAGCAAATTTTTATTTCCACATACATACAACAGAGATTATTTCATTCATCTTTACATTTCTGCCAAGGAGGAATGTGGAAGTACTAATCCATGTTATAGAGTTAGGAGAAAGACATAGAAAATAAAATAAAATTATCCCTTATAATTCTAGACCCCCATTTAAAGTGCTCATAGCAGGCAGATATAAGGCTTGCCTACAATATATAGAGAATATATTAAATTCTGATTGAAAGCTTGCTATATAAAGTACGACAATGAAATGCTCCAAAATCCCTTTTTATAAAACTTGTGAAACCTCAAGGAAGAAATATTATAGATGATATTAACTGGATTTTAAATGAGAAATCCAATAGTCATACTCATGAAATAGTTTAAGAAATAATGGGATATTACCTACTCTCACATTAGAACAAAATTTACTGAAAAAAAAAAAGAGTTTTCACATATCATACTTTATGGAATGTGTTTTTATGTCAAAATTCTAAGCCAATTAAAATTTAACTCAATATTGAAAAGTCTGCAATTTGTCTCTGAATATTTTGAAGTATTTGAAAGTGTTCAAGTCTTCCTGTTGTTAATTCTAAAATTATTTGAAGAGTTTCCTTATGAGAAATTTACAAATTCATATATCCTATACTATTTTGGAAGGTGTTATTTCAAAGGTTTTCTTTCTTTGTCTTTTAGAATATGGAATTCAAATATGGTAAGGCATAAAATAAGAAAGAATTTAGTGTTTGTTGTTGCCTTTAATCACAGAGTGGTTAGTATCCTGATAGAATGTGAGATGGGAACCTTGCAAGCTATGCCCTCATTTTGTGTAGTATAATCACTCCATTCCCATATCCCATGGAAAGTGTGATTTTCAGCACGAATACATTTCTCTTGAGAAGTATGCTTGAGAATTTTTAGTAAATAATAATAGATCACTCACGTTCTTTGTGTAACTTAAATCTATTTATAAGGTACTCAAAATCATAGTAAGCTGGTATAAAAATGAGGAATATATGAATGAGAGTCAAGGTCTTGCAAGCAATGTAGCTTAAATATCCAAAATTTCACTCACATTCTTTCACTTTCTTTACATTTTCACTCACATTCTTATTGAAGAATTTTGCCCTGTAAAGCAAAACTTAATCTATTGCCAGTATTCATTAGATATATTAATAAGCTGATGTTCATATGCTTCTTTACTTTATGAGGCTGAATTAGCTGCTTTCATTAAAAGTATTTTTACTCAGTTGGAGAGAATCTGTAAGTGAAAAAGTTAAAGTATTTCCTTAGAAGCTGTAACTTATTCTTCTTAAGATACCATCAATAAAATTCTTAAACAAATTATACAGTGGTTGAGGTCATTATTATGTAAGAATATAAGAGTGTGCACATATGGAAAAGGATGGTTTTTAAAGAGGTTTAAATTACAAGATTTTGTTTTCCATAAGTAGAACATATCAACTCTATGTCTGCTACAACCTGTTGCCTTTTTAATATTTTTTCCTTTAGAATATAGGTAAAGCATTTTTTAATCAACCTGGATAATAGAGGGGCAACATAGGAGTTTACTTTTCTGGCATAGGGACTGCACATACTCACGAAATGCAGAACTATTTCTTCTCCCATCATTGCACCCCTCCCCACCTTATTTAGAATTCAGTGGCAAAAAAGTGGTTTTTTTGGTTTTTTTTTTTTTTTTTTTTTTTAGTTTTTCTGTAGGCTAATGCAATGGAGAACTCTGAAGCACTGGAAGCTGTAGTTGAACAAGGATATACAATCTCCTTTTTGCTTTCACTCATCTTTCCTTATTGGACATAAGGGTGCAATTTAGTAAATTACTCATTCTGTGCATTGCTTGGTACTCTGGAGGGCTTGACATTCACTCTAATTTATTATCAAATTCTTAATTTACATCCAAGAATTAAATTACTCATTGGTACATCCATCCATACATAAAGATTATTGCTTATTCTTTCATGTATTATGGAAATTTCAAATATCCATATTTAAATGTTATGGTTGGGGTTCAGTTTTTAAGATCAGAATTTGTATCATCAAGGATGTGTTATCCAAATTTTCAGGACAAGTATGGAAGAAAATAGACTGATTTCTAAATAACCTATAAAGTCATTATTATATTTATATAATAAGTGTCTCTCTAGGTCTCTTTAATAAACATTAATAAATGAATATTAATTAGGCTACATTTAATGTGATTTCTCATGCCCACCTCTACTATTAAACAGTAAGACAGCACTGTTTTCTAGTAGAACAGAAGTATAAATGACAAAAAGATGATACCCCTAATTACAGACACTCCAGATATTTTTAGTACAATGATATCAAAGCTCATTAAAATTGGGATATGGAGCAAAATGAAAAAAAACTGTTTCTTTTTCATTCAGAAAAAAAAAATTGGTTCCAGAAGGTAGGAGGCATAATTTATGTACAGAATGGCATATTTATTGACTGTTTGTCTGATGGGTTAAAATTATGCATCTGGAGCAGGTACAGAAGATGATCCTGAATGAACAGGCATCCTGCAATACTTTGTTAGCGAGGCTGAACTGCTGCTTGAGTGCTAGTCTCTGCCAGCTGCACTTTCACTTGCTGTATCTTGTTGAGACTTGTTTTAACGATGCTTTTGGGGGTTCCAGAACTTAATTTTATATGTTAATGTGACATGCAGCCGTATATGTTATAGAGCTCCAGAGATGCCCATAGTCAAAAATAACTCCTTTCTATTGCCCTCCTGACTCTCACCCTAGGTATTAAAATGTTAACCGTCCTCACCAAGGTATTCCCAAATCACTTTTTAGATGAGATCCAAAGTTTTATTTCCATTTTCACATGAGGAATTTGCATGCAATTTAAAAATCCATGAGGCTTATTTAATGATAAAGACTATTTGAAGATACAACTTTGAAAGCTTTTTTTTTTTTTTTTTTTCTTGTGAAGGTAGGAGAGTTGAAGGTAGAATGGGTGTTTGTTTTCTAAAGTAAACTGCAAGAACGTGTATACTTTTCTGGTCTCTTTAGAATTCTTCTAACGAAGGTTTTTTTGTCAGTATTATCTAAATAATATAAATCTCAGGATGGTTTCACACAATTGTAGTTAGAACATTGATTTTAAAAAGTATCAAACTTCTCTTTAGAGACATGCATTAAAGATTGAAAGAATAATGAAATATCTAGAAAAATTATTAACAATGCATTAAAATAACTTAAATGTCAGACCATATATAATTATTGTATGATTTTATATGTTTGTTTTTTTCTTTCCATTTCACTGCAGTGAGTTGATTCAAGATGTCTTAAGGACTCTTGGATGACAAATGCATCTAAGTGTTACGAGTAAAATTTGAAAAGCCACCAGATCCCCATTGTGTATTTTTCCTCACCCAGGACGAGCATACCTATTAAGTATATTACTTCAAATTTACTCGAATTTCACTTAGCTATATTTTATTAATAAATTTCCAGTTTATTAACATGATAAAACAAAAATAATTGTATTTTTCTTTCAAAAATGACAAAAAGATGGAGTGTGTTATCTACTTTGTATATGTATTATATACTAGGAAATGATATAGAATAAAGTGTTTCATTTTTATATCAAAATATACAAGTTTTAAAAAAATACCATTGGATATGTAAACAAGGTACCGTCCTCATTTGTATGTGTTGATTGGACATTTCATTTACATCACATAGTAGTTTTCAACCAATTCTGTAGTGAAAATATTTTGTGAATCTGCCATTTTGGCTTGTTTTCTTTATGCAGAAATAAATGGAAATTTTGTTTTTATTAAATTTAATTTTGTTATGAAACCTTATGAATTGTAAATCCACCTCTTACAATTTCACTAAAAATAATTTATTTTCATTTGAGTCAGTTGTTTTAATGTTTTATGGTTAATCATGTACCACATCAGCTTAGTATTCATCAATGTATTTCTTCTCTAAATATTTGTCATTGTGTATATGCAATCAAATCACTCATTCATGTATTCATTCATCAATGTGACAAATATTTTTGATGCCAACTCTGAGACAGCCACAAGGTCACTGTAGAAATTTATATATAAATGCTAGTTGCTGCCATTGAAGAAACTGACAAATAGGAAGAGATCCAGGAGACATACTAAAATTATTATGTTGCACTGAAATGGTAATCACAATGTGAGAGGACTGTAGAAAGTTATTAGGCTCACATGGGAAAAGAATGCATTAAGTTGGAGTACCAGGAAACAAGAACACGAAGAAGGCAAAAATTGAACTAGACTTTGACCATTGAAAATTGTTAGGAAGACTATCCTAGGTGTAGGAACCAGTATGTGTAAATATGTGGAAACATGGAGAAATATCTTGAGGACCTGAAGATAGTCCAGTATACTTGAAGATAACAGAGATAGTGTAGGAAATATGCATTAAGACTATGTTTAGGAATCTTTAACCATTTTATTGAAGACTTTGCAGGAGACAAGTAACAAAATAGAAAGTAGCTTATTTACAGTAATTTGGCTACAGCCATTTCTAGTAGAGTTTAGGAAAACAGTTACAGAATGCAGGGGCATCAGTTCAGAGGCACTTACGGCAATCCAAATGAAAAATAACAAAGCCTTAATTGAAGAAGCAGTAGAGCTAATGAAAAAGAAGAGATGAATTGTAAGACTTTTATGTTATACAATGCTTGCGATTTGGCAACTAATCTGTTGTGAAGTACACAAGAATAGGGCTTTGTTCTTAAAGAGGCCAAGGCCTTGCTAGTGATATTAACAGGAAAAAAAGGGAACAGATCAAGACTGAAAATAAAGAGAAATATACTGATTTGGTTTTCAGGTCTATTGAATTTGTATGCCAGTGGAACATCCCAATAAAATAAATCTATGAGGAACAAGAGTGTAACTTGCAAAAGAATTAAACCAGAATAGAGGTGATAATTAAAGTGACAGAAATGAATGGATTGACAGCAGAGAACCAGAGAGGTTCACATAAATGAAGAGAGGAGCAAGAGCATTAGAAAAGGAGTAGTTAGAGATTTCAGTCCATCATAAATAATTAAAAACTAAGATAGAGTCAGGAAGTGACTGTATCATTAGTGAACCTTCAAGGACAAATTTCTTTCCGTAACAAGGACAGGTTGCAAGGACTTCTAAATTAGTAAGTAGTTAAGTAACACAGGAGAGAATAAGATTTGGGGAGTGGAACTGAACTGAGAAAGGTTGCAGGATGTGTTAAATTTGGTAGGGATCTAAGTGGATTGAGAGAAAAGCCAATGGAGCAACTTAAGACTCCACAATGAGAGAGAAAAAAAAATAAAAATAAAGTGATAGAGTAAGATACTGAAAGGAGGACACTATTGAATCAGAGGCATATTTTGGGCAATTCATTCTGCTTCTGAGGTGGCAAAAAAAAAAAAAGTAGGAAAGGGAAAAGAAAATTTTTGAAAGTGTGGTTTAGCGAAGAGGTTTTTTAAAAAAAATGACTTTGGATGGCTTCTGACTTCTCAGTGAAATCTGGGCAAGACTGAGAGATACTGGTGGGGGAAATGTGATTCATCCAATAGAAGGATTGATGTTTTTTCATGCTACTAGTGTGAAAATCAGTTAGGGCTGCAATCATTTCAATTGTGTTTCATGCTTCTGGGCTGTATGTGATTCAACACTTGGAGATGTGGTTAATTGTAGCTTACTCTGTTCCAGGCGGTGTGGTTACAGCAAAGCAAAACAAGATCCAGAAGAGGAAAAGATGCATTTTCATAATGGGCACAGTAAGCAAATTGTAAAAAATCAAGAGAAAACAAAATAGAAGAGATTTTACTGTTATTTTCTTTATCTTCAGACAAGGAGATTTGTAATAACTGACCATAATATTGTCTTTACAAAATGTAAGTGTTCTGTTATGTTCTTGTAAAGCACATGGGCTTGGGGGCATTGCTGCCTGACTCTAGACAACAGCTGGAGGTTTGTTCAATTTTTAAAAGTACACCTTTATTATAATTATTTTTTTAAAAAAAAACCTTTTCAATCAATATAAAAAGCTGTTATGTTTCAAACCAAATTTCCAGGCCAAATCTAATATTTTTGCAACACAGTCAGTAGAAACTTATCGTTAAATAACACCATTAAAAAAAAAAAACACCATCAGATGAAATGAATAAAATTTCTTAATATTTTTTTCTTCTTTCTCTAGCATTATAGTATGAATTTCCCTAAGCAGCTCCTGTAGCAACAACCTTTGTTCAATGATTCGAAAGACTGTCCTTTTTAAAACACAGAAAGTCATTTTGATAACATGCTTTAAAAATTAGCCTAAATGAGTTCTAATTAATTGCATTTTAATATGTACATTTTTTTCATAAGTAGTATAGCATTTGTTGATGTGCCAAGTAGATAATAAAGTTTCTTTTGTTTTTGTCACTCTGCTGTGACCATAAAAGTCAAAATCATTAAAGCCATAATTCATGCTGCAAAGCATTGAATCTATTTTCATAAGTCCTGTATTATTTAATGGTATTTAACCTAAAAAAAAAAAAAAAACTCGTGAAATTGATAGTCATTAAATGTGATGAAACAGAGGCTCACAAAATGTTAGTCTTGTATAAAGTCATGCAGTAACAGGGGTAGAGTGAGAAATAGAACTTCTCTTTTTCTTTTGACTTCTGTGTCAGCCTTACTGGATCAAAGTACCAGAAAAATTATTTAAAATCATTTTTTGTAAAACCAAAATTAACTATCTGTATGGTATTTTAAAAAATATATATTATTTATTTACTTATTTGACAGAGAGAGAGAGAGAGAGAGAGAGAGAGAGAACACAAGCAGGGGGAGTAGCAAAGGGAGGGAGAAGCAGGCTCTCCACTGAGCAGGGAGCCCGATGCAGGGCTCTATCTCACCACCCTGGGATCATGACCTGTGCAGAAGGCAGATTAACCAACTGAGTCACCCAGGCATCCCTGTGATAGCATTTTAAGTGCAACGGAATAACAAACAACAATGCAGTAGCATTCCATTGCCCAGTTTAGTAAACAAAATTATCTTAGTTTGGCTCAGAGACTCTGAACATTATTGTGGAAAGCTATATCTATTCAAATATGCTGTCATATATGTATTTCATGTACATGCCAAAAACCCAGATTTTTTAAATGATAAAAATGGCAAGCTATACAAATGACTCCAATAACTCAGGAGAGGAGCTATCCTTGCAGCTTGGCCATTTCTAGGAATTAGGGATTTAAGCCATAGTTGCATGTTAATAATCTTTATGATTTCATTCATCCATCACAAGCACTTGTATTTTATTTTATTTATTTTTATTTTTTTTATTTTTTAGCACTTATATTTTAATGCACAATTGTCTTTCCAGTTAAACTGCCGGGAGTAAGAACTTACATTGATCCACACACCTATGAGGATCCCAATCAAGCTGTCCATGAATTTGCCAAGGAGATAGAAGCTTCATGCATCACCATTGAAAGAGTTATTGGAGCAGGTACAACACTGTTGTAACCCAGACTTTTATTTATTTGTATTTTTTAAATTTAAATTTTAGGTACTTAACATATAGTGCAATGTCGGTTTCTGGAGTAGAATTCAGTGATCCATCACTTACATACAACTCATCCTAAGTGCCCTCCTTAGTACTCATCTCCCATCTAGCTCATCCCCCACCCACCTCTGAACAACTTCAGTTTGTTCTCTTTTGTGAAGAATCTCTTATGGGCTGTTTTCCTCCCTCCTTTTTTCCTTCCCACCCCCCTTCCTATACATCCATCTGTTTTCTTTCTTAAGCTCCACATATAAATGAGATCATATGGTATTTCTCTTTCTCTGACTGACTTATTTTACTTAGCATAATACACTCTAGCTCCATCCATGTCATTGCAAATGGCAAGATTTCATTTTTTTGATGGCTGAGTAATATTCCTATATATATATATATATATATTTTTTTTTTCCCTCATCCATTCATCAATCAATGGACATTTGGGTTCCCTCCATAGTTTGGCTATTGTAGTTAATGCTGCTATAATATCAGGGTGACATATTCCTTTGAATCTGTATTTTTTTATCCTTTGAGTAAATACCTGGTAGTGCAATTGCTGGGTAGTCGAGTAGTTGTATTTTTAACATTTTAAGGAACCTCCATACTGTTCTCCAGAGTGACTACATTAGTTTCCATTACCACCAACAGTGCAAGATGGTTCCCCTTTCCCCACATCCTCACCAACACCTGTTGTTTCATGTGCTGTTAATTTTAGTCATCCTGACAGGTGTGAGGTAGTTTCTCATTGTGGTTTTGATTTGTATGGTGAGTGATATTGAGCATCTCTCTTCATGTGTCCGTTAGCCATCTGTATGTCTTCTTTGAAAAAGTGTCTATACATGTCTTCTGCCCATTTCTTAAGTGGGTTATTTGCCTGTTGGGTGTTGAGTTTGATATATTCTTTGTAGATTTTGGATACTAACCCTTTATCAGATATGTCATTTGAAAATATCTTCCCCCATTCCATAGGCTGTCTTTTAATTTTGTTTATTGTTTCCTTTGTTATGCAGAAGCTTTTTATCTTGATGAAGTCCCAGTAGTTCATTTTTGCTTTTGTTTTCCCTGGGCTATGGTGACATGTCTAGTAAGAAGTGCCTCCCTCCCACCAAAGTCAAAGAGGTTTCAGCCAGTGTTTTTGGATTTTGATGGTTTCCTGTCTCACATCAAGGTCTGTCATCCATTTGAATTTATTTTTGTGTATGGTATCAGAATGTGGTCCAGTTTCATTCTTCTGCACATGGCTGTCCAGTTCTCCCAACACCATTTGTTGAAGAAACTGTCACTTTTCCAGTGGATATTCTTTCCTACTATGTCAAAGATTAGTAGACCATAGGTTGTGGGTCCATTTCTGAGTTCACTCTTTTGTTCCATTGATCTGTGTATCTGTGTTTGTGCTAGTACCACACTGTCTTGATCACTACAGCTTTGTAATATAGCTTGAAGTCCAGAATTGTGATGCCTCCAGTTTTGTTTTTCTTTTTTTCAGAATCGAAATCCATGAGCATGGAATGCTTTTCTATTTCTTTGTTTCCTCTTCAATGTCTTTCGTAAGTGTTCTATAGTTTTCAGAGTACAGGTCTTTTACTTCCTTAGTTAGATTTATTCCTAGGTATCTTATGCAACAAACTTCTACATGCTGATTTTATATCTTGCAACTTTGCTGAATCAAGTATGAATTTTAGCAATTTTGGGGTGAAGTTTTTCAGGTTTTCTACATAGAGTATCATGTTATCTTCAAATAATGAAATTGACTTCTTCCCTGCTAATTTGGATGCCTTTTATTTCTTTTTGTTGTCTGATTGCTGAGGCTAAAACTTCCAGTACTGTGTTAAATATAACGGTGAAAGTGGACATCTTTGACTTGTTCCTGACCATAGGGGAAGGTTCTCAGTTCTTTTCCCATTGAGGATGATATTAGCTGTGAGTCTTTCATATATGCCTTTATGATATTGAGGTGTATTACATCTATCCCTACTTTGTTGAAGGTTTTTATCAGGAAAAGATGCTGTATTGTGTCAAATGCCTTTTTCTGCATCTACTGACAGATTATATGGTTCTTAGCTTTTCTTTTATTAATGTGGTGTATCATGTTGATTGATTTGCAATTATTGAACCACCCTGTGGCCCACTTGACTGTGGTGAATAATTCTTTCAATGTACTGTTGAATTTGATTTGCTAGTATTTTATTGAGAATTTTTGCATCCATGTTCACCAGTGATATTGGCCTTTAATTTCCTTTTTAGTCGGGTGTGTGTCTAGTTTGGAGATCGAGGGAATGATAGCTTTGTAGAATGAGTTTGGGAATTTTCCTTACATTTCTATTTTTTGGAACAGTTTGAGAAGAATAGGTATTAACTCTTTAAATATTTGGTAGACTTTCCCTAGGAAGCCATCCAGCCCAGGACTTTTGTTGTTTTCTGTTTTGTTTTTTTTTTTTTAAACATTTTATTTATTTATTCATAGAGACACAGAGAGAGAGAGAGGCAGAGACACAGGCAGAGGGAGAAGCAGGCTCCATGCAGGGAGCCCAATGTGGGACTCGATCCTGGGTCTCCCTTATCACGCCCTGGGCTGGAGGCCTCGCTAAACCCTCTGAGCCACCAGGGCTGCCCAGGACTTTTGTTTTTGGGAGATTTTTGATAACGTATTCAGTTTCTTTGCTGGTTATGGGTCTCTTCAAATTTTCTATTTCTTCCTGTTTCAGTTTTGGTAGCTTGTAAGTTTCTAGGAAGCTGTCCATTGCTTCCAGGTCATGAAGTTTGTTGGCATATAAGCTTTCATAGTATTCTCTTATGATTGTTTGTATTTCTTTGGCATTGGTTGTGATCTCTCCTCAATCATTCATGATTTTATCAATTTGGTCCTTTCTTTTTTTTGTTCTTTTGATCCATGTTTATATATAGAATGTATATGTCCATGTCTTCATCTAACATAGTATGTTTTTAAATCTTTTGTAACTGACTTGCTTTCAAAATAGTATGTAATTGATCATATTTTAATTCTTCCTTCTGTGGAGCTCATATTTAAACCAGCAAATGTTTGCTTTATAAGATTAAAAAAATAAATAAACCAACAAAAATTATGTATTTACAAATATAGGATTTTATCATCTACTGTTTTTCTATTCCATATATAATTTCTAGTGTCCAAAACTATTTACATAGGTTAAGCACTCAGTTATTCCATTTATGAATCATCCCTTCCTTAAAATTATTTCTTTTCTGTCCTTCTATAAACTTTCCTCCTTTTCTCTTCACATTAATTATGGCACTGTTAGTGTAGAAAGAGAAGGAAGATGGAAGAGATTTTCAATCAGTTGAATTTAATTTCTCTCTAATGTTTTCATTAAGGTTTTTGTAGACGAGATGGATGAAGCTAATAACCCCCAGAGTGTTTTATGATCACCTGTAGATGATTTTTCCCAACGCACCACTTATTCTCTTAACACTGATAATGAAGTTTGGACTCCTCCATTAATTCTGTTTTGTCTAAACCTTAATATTCTAGGAATACCATAGCATATTACTTAAGTAAGGATTTAAAATGAGTTTGTTTTTCCATCTTTATGAAAAGGTGAATTTGGTGAAGTTTGTAGTGGACGTTTGAAACTTCCAGGAAAAAGAGAATTACCTGTGGCAATCAAAACCCTGAAAGTAGGCTATACAGAAAAGCAACGCCGAGATTTCCTGGGTGAAGCAAGTATCATGGGACAGTTTGATCATCCTAACATCATTCACTTGGAAGGTGTTGTGACCAAAAGTAAGTAAAGTAAAAATTCTATGTGTGTGTGTGTGTGTGTATCATGAATATCTGGGTATCTTCTATTATGTTATTATGAATTTCAGGATAAAAAGAAAAGTAGCCACAGTAATGTTATTAAAAATATCTTTATTATAATAGAACCTGAATTTCTATTTAGTTTTTCAAAACTTATGTATTAATTCATTTATTATGAATTCACTAATAGGGAAAAAGGAACCAGATAAAAGGAGTAGTAAATGTATCAACATTTTTTTTTTCTGGCTCTTTCACTTTTTATCCTAATAAAATATTAACTTTAACATTTTGATTGTGACATTGAAGTTTAACATTTGATAGAGTTACTATAACCATAGGTGCCCTGCCACTTTTAAACTGTTCTTTAAAGACAGATGTATTTCTTTCATTCATTTTTTTTCATTGAGATCTTATAATAATTTTAGGGAAAGCAGCAGCCACAGAAGGTTGGAAAAATTCCTTGAGATTAATCATTTTCTTAAAGAAAATTTAATTTTTACTCAGAAATTATCTAAAATTTCACATCTCTTTTAAATATGTATTTATGTCTTATAAATGTGCTTATGTGACAAGCTTCCCATTACAAAGAGTTCAAATAATTTTTCATCATCCAATCAAGTATTTTTGGGTCACATGCAGTCTTTATTTAAATTCATTTTTTTCTTTGTTATTTCTATGTGTTCTACTCACCACTTTCTAAATCATCTAAAAATTTTAGCAAGGAATATTCTTTAGACTTGCTTTTAATTATTTGTTCACCTTCCAGTTGCTATTAATCACATTTTACATTATATATGCTAAATATGCATATCAGCAATATGTATTCAATGAATGCCACCAATTTAAGTAATTTCAATTTATTAGATAGCCAATTATGCCACTTATCGACATAAGTGGATTGAATACCCACTTATTTAGCTTTTAAATATGGAAAACAAAATAGTAATAATAGAAACACAACTTTTTCACTATATAGACAAAAGAAGCAAGTCAAAATATTTGTATTTAACAAAATATTTGTATATAACAAGTTAATCCAAAATCATAATTTATTCACAATAGGTCACAGATGAGAGAAGGTAGGAACCCCTTACAAGTTCTAAAACCAACCAAAGTGGAAGTTACCATATTGACAATTGGCTGAACTTTTGAATCAGCTTTTATTGCTAGATTGTTTTTTCCCATGTTTTAAAGAGATACACATTTCTAGTAAGAATTCTCCTTGAGAAATGTAGCATAGGAATAAAATAACCTGCAGAAAGGGAGGTTTCTTCAAAACTTAGGTGTGTTTCTTCCTCCAGATGCATATTCATTACTACCCCCTATCAAGGGGGGGTAGTAACTCAAAGAATAACATTGTATTGTATTGTATTGCTTTCTATTGCTGGAGTAAGAAGGACAACCTAAAGTCATATCACACAATTAAGTTCCTAAAGAAAGGTGAGAGGCTGGGACAAGAGAAAGAAAGGTAGAGAATAAGGAAAAAAATACAACTTTTTAGTAATATGAGAAATTAAAATATTTTACAAAAATTGTACCCAATGATGAATGAGCAAGACTATTTGTAATGAGAATATGATGTAAAAAAGATCATCCCTGGTACAATAAAATGAAATCAAAATTTGAATATGACTATATTGTATCTGAAGGAAAGGTCCTAAAAGGACATGAGTGATTGCTTGTGGCACTACTGTAGGAACAAGAATTATAATGATAATTGATTATTTCTTATGCAGTAATGATGCTATATAATATAAAGCATATTTCTTAATTGTAGTCATGGTAATAATAGTAGGCAAATATTTGATACATTTCATTTCTTTATCTCATTCTTAACACGGCTGCCAAATTTAACTTCCTCAAATAAACTCTGACCATGACCTCTTCAGGATAAATGTGGTCTATAGGCAGCCAGTTTACCTTCTGTAATGAGTTCAGATTTAATGTTTGGAACAGTGCCAGATCACTATTACTATTATGGAAGATAGTATTGCATAATGGTCAAGAACATGGACTGTAGATCTAGCCACATACTGTAATTTTGGTTCTGCCATAAACTATGTGACTTTGAACAAGATAGTTAGACATTCAGAAAACGTAGTCCTCATCAGTGACATGGGGTAAGAAAGATAGTGAATTGAGGGAGGGGACATGAATACAGGTAAAGTCTAGAATGGGCAGGGCAAAGAACAGGTACTAAAACAATATATAGCGTTACTTTCTCCTTATATCTCTTCCTATGTTCTGAACTCCTTCACATGCATTGTTTTGTTTTGTTTTGTTTTGTTTTGTTTTTTTAAGTCCATTTTAACATGCTTGATATTTTGACCTGCCTACATTGCCTCTTCCTCTGGAACTTACACTCTCATATTCACCACCATTTCAATTCCTTCAAAACCCTTTCAAATTACATCACATCCATGAAACAATCCCTCATCACTTCACCCTAAAGTACTCCCTTCTTCTTTTGAACACTGTGCCAATGTACAGATTTTTGCAATTGCCTGTAATGATCCTTCATTTGGCCAAAACTCTTATTCAAATCTTTCATTTCATTTTGTCCCTTTTGCATATATTTTTAACTCCCTAGCTAAAAAAATAAAATAAATAAAAAATAAATAAAAAAATTTTAAAATCTGATCCTTGAAGACAGAGACAGTATCCTAAATATTTATGTAAGCCTATCATACCTAAAGCTAAACCAGTCCATAGTCATGTTAGTTAACATTTTGAGCTTCAATATCACCAATAAAAAGGGGAAATCATACCTAACTTGTATGATTGTTATGCAGATTGAATTAAGGTATATTTGTGTGTATGAACAAAACTGCAGGTAATTAGAATAGTGAATATTTATTTTAATCTAAGTGAATACATCAGATACTAGTGGATAAGTCCCCAAAATTATTAGTTTATATTCACCTACTTTTATAGATCCCTGATTTATTATATAAACTGTTTAATGTGAATGGATCATGGCTGAGGCAAAGTAAGACAACTAAATTTCTCACATTCAGTTAACTTAATTTGCCATATATTTTATACACACTTGAAACCTATATCAACAAATGATCTTATCTGAATTTTAGTCTAAAAAACAATACTGTGGTTAGGAATACAGATTTGAAATTTCGAATCTCCTAATAAAATATTCTACTTGATGTTGCTGCCATGAAACTAAACATATACATAAAGCAAAATGAAAATATTAAAAATATTTCTGTCTTGTTTTCAGTTCTGTGTGAACTCGAACTGCATTTCCCCTTAATAAATGTACCTCTTGATGTTCAGCTGAGGAAGTCTTCAACTTGTTTTTAATTTACCATGTTGCAACTCACTTTATTTGTGTCCTTAATTTCATGCTCTCTGATCTGATGCTAATTTATTCAACAATTATTCTCAACCTGCAGCACACAGATAATGAGACATAAGTGCAACTAAATCTTGTGATTTTTCTGATTGAAACTGAGGTAGGGAGTCTGAAGTAGCACTCCTATG
This sequence comes from Canis lupus dingo, assembly GCF_003254725.2. Classification (NCBI taxonomy): domain Eukaryota; kingdom Metazoa; phylum Chordata; class Mammalia; order Carnivora; family Canidae; genus Canis; species Canis lupus. The sequence goes on along the minus strand of NC_064255.1, from coordinate 56,540,541 downwards.
GGTGGTGTCATCATGAACCTTCATCTTTCCCCTATTACTGCCCTACGTGCCAGAAACATAGGCCCAAATTCAAATTCATTCTGTGATGTGTTGTTAAACAGGGCATATCATAGTTATATATTCTAGAGAGACTTCCTGACAAATGATGTAAAAAACCCTCAGATCTAGGCTTAATTGACTCATTCACAATACAAGATGCTTTAATGAAATATATACAGTGCCAATTTTACTATTTGTAGAGATTCAAAAATAAAGTAAAAATGGGAAAATAATTTTCTCATTGCAGCACCTTTAAGTTCTTTATGATTTATCTTTCCCCACTTATGGAAATTATTATCAAAATTGACTAAAGGAATACTTCTATTGAGTCTTAAAATGATTTATAGTTATATTTCCTTTTTTAAGATTTATTTATATATTTATTCATGATAGACAGAGAGAGAGAGAGAAAGGCAGAGACACAGGAGGAGGGAGAAGCAGGCTCCATGCAGGGAGCCCGACGTGGGATTCGATCCTGGCTCTCCAGGATTGCGCCCTGAGCCAAAGGCAGGCACTAAACCGCTGAGCCACCCAGGGATCCCCTATAGTTATATTTTTTAATCTAGGGTCATGGACAAATAAATTTGGTTCTTTTGTAAAATAAATATATTTAAGCAAAATATTAGAGGAACATTGGAGGAATCTCTCCCTATTTCTTTTTATTTCTATGTCTGAAGAGATAGCACATTCAATGACAATGGATTGTTTAAATTGTCAGACAATTTTGACTTATATAAATTTGTTATTTCAAATATAGTATTTCATTTTATCTTAAAAAAGATACTTCCATTTTGCAGGCTCTTATTATATATTATCCAGGAACATTTCAACACTCTTCAAACTAGCCTTTCTACTTTTGTCTTTTCTCACATGAGCCCATTCCACAGATGTTATACCAGGGTAGGTTTTACTAAATCACTGCTTTCCTCTGATGCTTCATCACCAAACAAGCAAATGAAGCAAAACGTATATACTTTGATGCTTAACCCACTATAATTTTAGCCATAACTGCATCTTTTATTATTTCCTTTCTATAAAAACTCTGTCGAGTTCTTGTTCTACCCCTTTGAAATATTCCATTCAGCCCGAGAATGTCCTCTCCACTTTCCTTGGCTCTACTTGACCTTCAGGATGAATTCAGATGTGGCTTTCTCCACGAGATCAGTGTCATTTATCTTCATTTTTCTTTCTATTCTCAGTGTCTGCCTTGCATACAGGAACCACTAAATAATGTTGAATAGCTCAGTAAAGAAAAGCTCCCCAGTTCCACAAATAGCTCAGTAAAAGAAAGCTTCCTGGTTCTACATTAGAATTTAAGCCTCAAAGAGCAGAGATTTTTGTTGCCTTGCTCACCAATATGTTCAGATCAGTGCTCAGCATGGGTAGTATTTCATGGATCTGTTGAATGAGTAAATTCTCAGCCAGAGACAATCTTATACACTCTAGTTGCATTTCTGTGCACTTTATCTTGCTATGCGTAGTATCATAGTTATCCCTCTGCACGTTTTATCATCCTTACTACAAAATAAGCTTCTTGAAACTGGTATGTTTATAGCTCCCCTAGTCTCTATCATAGGGCCAGACACATTAGGTAATTTTAAAAACAGACATAAATGATATTAAATGAGTGAATGACTAAATGCAGTTATGTAAACATTTAAAACTAGTTAAAGGTATATATAGTTTATATTTTATTCTTAAAACCTTATTTTATAAAACTGTCAGTCTTTAGAAAAAAATAATATTCATATGAAGGGAATTGTTTGATCATCTTTTCACAGGATTTTGGATATAACAGCCATTACTACCACTAACAATTAACATTGCTTTAAGAATTTACTAAGCTTAATTCTCTTAATTTATTATCTCCTTTAATCTGAACAATAATGCTATGGTTTAGACACTAGTATTTGTTCTCATTTTACAGATAGGGAAAATTGACTTTAAAGAGGTCAAATACCCCATCCAGTATCATAAAATTAGCATAATATAATGCCACATTTTTAAAAAAAGATTTTATTTATTTATTCATGAGAGAAACACAGAGAGAGAGGCAGAGATACAGGCAGAGGGAGAAGCAGGCTCCATGCAGGGAGCCCAATGTGGGACTCTCTCCCAGGACCCTAGGATCACACCCTGAGCTGAAGGCAGGCGCTCAACTGCTGAGCCACCCAGGTGTCCCATAATGCCACATTTTAAAAACAGTTTTGCATACCTTCCAAGCCCAAGCTCTTAGAGTTTATATTACCAATCTCATATTTCAACACTCAGCATACACTTGACATTTATTTATTCAATGATTTTAACTGATCACCTAATACATGTCTTTTGCTATTAATCAGGATACAGCAGAAATTAAACAGACTGAGTTCCTGCCTTTATGAAGTTTGCTTTGGGTGGGAGAGACAGAAACTAAGTGAATAAATACATTTATAATGTATTAAATGAGAAAATAAAGCTAGATGAGGAAATTAAGGATTGCTTCTATTGAGGGTTGGGGATTTCTATTTTATTTATTTCTATTTTATTTAGACCTCTCTGATAAGGCTTGAATAAAGTGAAGGCCTTACAGATATCGGGGGCAAAATATTATAGAAATAAGGACCAGCAAGTCTCAAATGAGACTTGTATGGGATGTTCAAGAAACATTAAAGCCATTATTGCTTCAATGGAATGAGGGAGAGTAGACTGGAAAGAGCTTAATTTGGAAATGTACTAGGAGGGTAGATAGTGCACACTTTGGTCCCTGTAAAGACTATCTCTTAATCTGTGCTTTGCAGCCTTTAGAACCAAGATGTGATGGAATCTGGTATCTGTGTACAAGATCAGTCAGGCTGCCATGTTAAGCATAGAGCCAAGTGTTTAGGCTGGGAGACCATGGGAGGCTACTGACATTATTCATACCTCATTATGAATTTTTTTTCATTATGAATTAGATTAGGATACTGATCTAACAAGATGATGGTAGTAGTTGAATTCTATATATATTTTGAAGACAATCACAGGAAGGTTTCTTGTGATTTAGATATGGAGTATAGGAAAAAGAGAGGAGTCAACAATAATTATAAATTATTTGTCATGAGTTCCTCAAAGAAAGGAATTGCCATTTATGGGGAAAAGATTAGGAGGAGCAAGACTGTGGTTAGTAATCAGTACTTCAGTTTGGACAATTTACATTTGAGAGGCCTGTAAGCATGCAGTGATTGATTTACCTTTAGTCCTAAAAATGAAAATGTTTGAAGTATGAGTATGCTTGAATTTTATATTGTGCATTTCACATAAAGAAACAAAGTCTAGGGATGCCTGGGTGGCTCAGTGGTTGAGTGTCTGTCTGCCTTTAGCTCAGGGCGTGATCCCAGGGTCCTGGGATTGAGTCCCGCATTTGGTTCCTTGTAGGAAGCCTGCTTCTCCCTCTGCCTATGTCTCTGCCTATCTCTCTGTGTCTCTCATGAATAAATAAATAAAATCTTAAAAAAAAAAGGTGTGGGGGGAGAAGAAATTCTATGAACCAGTGATAAACCAGGTCAGCCCCAGTGGCCCAGCGGTTTAGTGCCGCCTTCAGCCTGGGGTGTGATCCTGGAGACCCGGGATCAAGTCCCACATCAGGCTTCCTGCATGGATCCTGCTTCTGTCTCTGCCTCTCTCTCTCTCTCTCTCTCTCTCTGTCATAAATAAATAAAATCTTAAAAATAAAAAAAAAAGGTGAATAGAAATAAAATCCAGTTCATTAACTCAGTACCTGTTTTTCTTTGTTAGGGCATAGAATGAGGTTTAAGAAATACAAAATAATTATTAGACATTTGCAAGTGCTCTTCCTGATAAAATCTAAACCCTGCTTATCTGAAAAAAATAGAACTATAGAAACAAAATTTATTGGTTCATAGATTTGTTATTAGTAAATAAAACAATATAGTTTTAAATTATTTTTAATTTATTATTTTTATATAGTTTTAAATTATTTCACCATTAATAAAACAAGCTGTCAGATTTCTTAATTCTTGGATTCCCCACCTCCTCTGAAAAGTCCATAATTTCTGACACCATCAGTAATCATCTACCTTCACTAATGTCTGAACAATTCTAAATCATTATTAATTTGAGAAATGAGAAAGCTTATCAGTGTACAGGATCTGAAATAGAGGATAGTATTACAGAAAGTTTTGAGTTTCTATTTATAGAGACATTACTATTTTCATGTTCCTGTTTCAGATAAGGTATATAGACCTTTTATTTTATCATCTTTCTCCAAATTAAAATTACATAATGTTATAAATGATTTTTCCCTAAAATGTTATCAACAACTAAGGATAATAATGGAATTAAAATACAAGTACCCTTCTAATTGCCCCATACTTTGTCCTCCATCCTTATCCCCTTAATAAGCATTATCTCTTCCAGTTCTAAGCATAAGATTCCACTTTCTGGTTAACCATTAATAATTGAACCACAATATTTGACTTATCTCAAGTTTCCCTTGGGGTCAAAATAAAAGTAATTTCAAACAGCTGCAGGTTTTAGTATACTAAATGGAATATCATCCAAATAGAATGACAGAGTGAAATAAAACTGTAGATATGTAAGTATAAGCAGAGGCATACTTTTAATTATTTACAAGTCTTGTAAAATATTTCTAAGAGAAACCCAGTGACAATTATTCTCCAGTGAATTATGATGCTTCTAAATCAAATGCTCCCTGAGTAGAGCCCTAAGTGGTATCAAGTGTTTATTGATGAGCTAATGGTTTCAGAAAAGCATGTGGTATCAATGCAAATAAAATAATAAGCCCAGATTTAGCTGCAACTTTTGCAATGTGGCCTAGTTTACGGTTTCTCAAAATTTTATGTGCCTCTGAGGATATTGCTAAAATGTAGAATTTGTTTCAATAGATCAACTTGAGCATTAAGATTATGCACTTCTAATACGCTCCCCAGTGATAGCTCTGCTGACTGTTAGGGCAACGCTCTGAAAGACAAGGGCTAGATCAACACTCCCCAAAGTTTGTTTCACTTAACTCTGAGATACCTTATGGAAAAGGATTACTTTACCAAGGGTGGCATTTCTCTCCTGTCTTGGATTTGTGATGGACATTAGCACCAAAAAAATCACAGAATAAGGAATCAAACTCAGTTTTTCCACTGCAGTAAAATAACCTCCCATGTCATGTATCTGTCCTCTTATGTTTTCAAGTGTATATTGTTCATTATAACCACATGTTGTACAGATGATCTCCACAACTCTTTTGTCTTGCAAACTGAACATTTATACATGCTGAAGAGCAACTCTCCCTTCCTTCTCCAGCTGCTAGCAATAACATTTCTACTTTCTGTTTCTATGGGTTTTATTGCTTTGTATACCTCCATATAAATAGAATCCAAGACCATTTCACTATAGAATATTTCAGAACACTCAGAACATATGTAAGTAATAGTCATATGTAAGGATATATTATTTACTGAGAAAAGCTAAATTCCTCTAGATCTGCCATTAGTGGCTGGATAGTTTGTCACAGCAACAGTCATGATTACCAAGTTTGTGGTAACACAAAAGAGTAAATACTTGTGAGATTTTAAACTAAAATTTTAATTTTAAAATAAGTGTTTTAAAGCTATAGGCATCATGGTGTGGAGGAAAGGAAAACATCTTTTATAGTCAGGTGGACATAAATTAGATTCTCAGCTTTGGTTCTTATATATTGGCACTAGTCAACTCAAGTCATACATTGAATCTTTTTAAGCCTCACTTTCCTTTCTCTGAAAAATTTATTCTGTAATACCACTGTTACGGAATTTAATAAGATTAAAAATAACATTGTGCCTTATAAAGAGTGAAAATTCAATAAATCAACAGATTGTAGCTCTTTTGTGATTACCAAAACTGAATGACTAAATACAAGGTTGGTGAATTCCACAAATAATATGCTTCTATTAATACTTAGACTGCCTGAGCTAGATCTTTGGTAAATAATATAAAATAATATAAAAACTCTGCTCTGTGATTAGAATCATGTTTTGACATGCTTTCTGAGCTCTTTTTATATAGATTTTTGATAATATGCTTTCAAAATTATTGGCAAATCTATTCTTTGTCTGTACTTTGAGCTGGATAATGGAAAATGATTTCTACAGTTTTATTGAATTTACAAGGGTTAGAGTGAGCCACATTAATTATTGCTATGTCATTCTTGCAGGCTAGCAGGAACTGAGACAAAACATAAGCCAAACTAAATATAATTAGCATTAAAATGACTCAAGCATAAAAAATAATCGAATGGGTCCTAAAGTGTCTTATTCTTGTCAACAAAAGAAGATCCTGCTTGTTTGCAAACATTCATTTTAATTGCTTTTCTCCCATATTCTAAAATGTGAGAAGTGTTTTAGTTCCCTATCATGCTTCTCAAATAATATTTTCCTTATTGACATTACAACCTACACTGTCATAAATAATTAATCTGACTTTTAAAACTAGGTGATGAAATCTAAGAAATCTTACAGAACAAATGCCAGGTGCCCATTTCCCTAAAAAGTAAATGTATTTTTTTCTTTCCAAATGTATATTATTCAAAGTCTATAAGTCTTCTGATCAGTTCATTCTCTTTCCAGTGTAATTTTTTTTTATTCTAAGCTCAGTGAATTTGGATTGAATTTATGGAACAAACTCACCAAAGAAAAATTTTTTTTTACATAGGACTTCCATCCAACTTACACTCAATATACCTTGGGTGAGAAATACTAAATATTTACCACTGACCCATAATGGTAAAAGAAAAGTAAGAGTCTAAAAATTAAAGGGTAAAAAAAAAAATAAATAAAAAAAAATAAAAAAAAAAAAAAATTAAAGGGTAGATAAAATGAAGAAATTCTACAAAAAAAGTAGAAGAAAACTGAAAATTTCATAAGTAGAACTATCAGGGAGATGCTACAATCATAAAGGAGTGGGGTCAAATTGATAATGATGGACTAAGATCAGAGTATCAGTTTGATAGACAAGATACCTACTCATATATTATGAGCTGAGAGGTGCCAATGAGGGAAATCTAAGACTATTTTCTCTGAATATCTGTTGGAAATCAGTTCTTCCAATTCCAATTATACTATGACAATTCCCCCAGTGGATTTCTGTAAGTGAGAGTCAGAGTCAGAATAAAAGAGCTACCCAGGCTGATTCCAGAAAATGTAGGCCTCCTTCTAATTGGATCAGGGCTGAAGTTTAGCTGGTACATACCCTTTGACTCTATTATCTCTAAATTTATTAGAATACTTTGTTAGTGTTTGATAAAAAGCTGGTGCCAGGATTACTCATATGTCCCCTTTGTATGACTACTCAGTTTCATCCTGGTTACATCTGAATTCCTGAAACCAGCCAAATGAAGGGGTGATGATGTCTGGTACAGCAGGATATTCTGGATACTCCAGCACTATAGCCGGTGGAACTTCTGACACATATGTACCCATGCCAACGCAGGTGTCAAATATTTTGGCTTTCACCCTTGGGGTGGCATATTAGTTGTGGACTTTAGAAAGAAAAGGGGCTTCAACGTTAATGAAAGTCTGTAATGGGCCCTCTGATGTGAGAATGGGACCACGAGGGTCCAAAACAGAATTTAGTCTCTTTTTAAATCTGTCTGAATTAAAACAGGTGTGGCAATATAATTAAAGTTAAATTAGAAGCCTTTCTCTACTCATGAGCCTTGATTAAAATTATATTAAAGAAAAAAAACTATTTATAATCTTTTCTTCTGTTGTGTTGTGACAGACATTTACAAATACATTATGAACCGTATTTCTTTTTATTTTTTACTAGTGTAGGCCCAGTCAGTTTTAAAATAAAGTCTTTCCCAGTTCATCTCCCATCACTTTTGCATCGACAAAGTGAAAATCCAGAGCTCTACCCATATTTGAACTTGATGGGTTCTTTCATGACTTGTCAGCTTGGCACATGCTGCCTCTTCTTCCTGGAATATCTGTCACCTTTTATTACATCAGTGACCCCTGCAGTCTTCAAAGTTTAGATCAAATGATATCTTCACATCCAGTGCTCCTTCTCTGCATATGTGGCGTTTCACCTAATACAGGCATCTACAAATATATGCCAAGTGAATTATTTCAGACAAACATTTTAAATTACTTTTATAAACATTAAACAGGAAGAGAGAAATGTATCTGGCTTTGCAATATACTCATAGCATTTCATTAAAAGAATATTGCTTCTGAAGTATTTTAAAAAGATATAGTTATCTAAGTAAGACAGTCCCACCTTATTATTCCAAATAATACGTTTTAAGTGATCTTGATCTTGAAATGAAAAAAATCTTTATTCCTAGTTATTTCTTTTTCATATGCAATTGTCTAACTTTCTATAGCTTTATTTGTACTTCTAAATAGTGTTGTATGAATAAATATGCATGTTCTAATTCTATGACTTGAAGTAATGATTTCTTAAGTAAAATACAGATGTCTTTCTGGAGAATGCCACTACATTCATTATAATGCAATCATTACAATCTCCTGATTGTACAAGCGTTGTTTTCCCTCCTAATAAAATAAGTTAATTAATAGACATAAAAAAAATTAATAGACATATAAGATAGCATTTTTTGACATAAGATCTCTTTTTACTTACCTCAAAATACTTTAAACTAATACAAACTTTACGTAGCATGCTTTATTAAATAGGAAAGGGGCATGCTTTAAAATATAGTGAGATTAATGTGAAGTGATAAAACTAACACTCATGTTTTAGATATTTTCTCATATAAAGAAGGATTTTGGGTCTTGTATTTTTAACCTTGTATCACAGATATATTGTATACAAAGTGCCTGAATTTTATAGGGGATAAAATACGATCTATTCTCATAGACAACTTATATCCAGCAAAAAGTTTAACCAGCAAATTCTAAGTGATAGGCCCTATTCTAAGTGACTTGCAGATCCTTATGTCTTGCTGGATGCTCACCACAACTCTACGAGTTAGGTGCCATTAACATCCATCTTTTACAGATGGGAAAATCAAGGCACAGAGGTAATGATTGATTTGCACAAGATTGCATCATAATAAGTGATTGATCTGGGATTCAAAGCCACACAGTGTGACTCCACAGTCTGTCCAGCTAATCTCTACCTTGCACCCCTGCATCAGACATGAGAGAGGGAGGAAACAATGATTACAAGAGAAATTTCCAGATAGCAAGAGAAATTAGAACAGAGTTGAAGAATGAAAAACACTGGATTGACAGAGATTGTAAGTGTGTGACAGAGAAGGGAGAGTGAGGTAGGAATGAGGAAAGGAGTTACAAGAATAGAGAAATAAAGTTAGCAAAATACAACATATATTCAAGGGATCACAAGCAGTGCAGTTAGATGGGATAAGAGCTTTTATTCAGAATTGTGGAAAAGATAAATACATTCACAATTCTTTGCTGGATATTATTTGGCACATTATACCATTACCTCTATTAAAATAAAATGTATCTTTAAACTCATTTTTACATAAATTGATTTTAGTGTTGAAAATTATGTATTGTTATATCTTAAAGGTCAATCTGTTATTAATCTTTTGATAAGTTTCTTCTCACTGCCCCCTCACATTACACGAAGATACCATCATGTCATGAATTTACTTGCTACTCAAAGTGGACACTTTTCAAAAGAATTATATACAGTATGAACAAAAATCACACCTTCTAGTAAAGTTTTTCTGGATAAGAATGCAAAATCAAAAAGTTGCAGTTCATACCACTGTTTTCTTTTCAGGCAAACCAGTGATGATAGTGACAGAGTACATGGAAAATGGCTCTTTAGATACATTTTTAAAGGTAGGTCTGAAACAAATTTAATTATTCAAAGTGTTGCTTGTATGTTGACTATGACATTGAAGCTGAAATTGAGCCACTTTTGAGCAGAACTTATAAATCAATAGAAATATCTGGAGTCGGAATAGTCATACTTCAAAAAATAAACTTTGGTTTGTAAATTGTCCTTTCTAGAAGCTTAAATCCAAAATCATATGTCCCTACAGTTCTATTTAAGTGAATGTTAATTTCCTTCCCCCAAAAAAATAAAATAAAAAAAATTGAAAGAAAGACAGAAGAAAGGAAGGGGAGGTGGAAAGGAAGGATAGAGGAAAGGGGAAAAAAAGAGAAGCATTTTTTGCAAGTACCTAACTTTCTCAGAATGTCTAATATCAGGCAGAGTAAGGAAAAGTCGTCTAAAAGGTCCATGCAAATCATCTGTGTTGATGAAGAAGTTAAACGGGCTTATAACCCATCTGAGAGCCAGCCACGACTTGTGCAGGTGCAGTGGTCATATGGTGACAGACAATATCACTAATGCTGTCAGACCTTCTGTGTTGCAGGAAAAGATTCTGTTTTATGTGCAAGCATCCAAATTTTACTTGTTGGAAACTCGTTATGTTACCAAATAGCTCGTGCCAACGGTGTAACATATTTGCAGGCCCAGTTGAACCTTATAGGCTGTCACTTTTCCACATTTCCTATAGTGACTCCTACCATTGATTAGGGGAGGTGACGGCACAGTGATCTCCAGCCTCCCCCAGATTCTGTTACCGGATTTCTTATGCATGTTTTCAAGTTCTCTAGTCTCTTACGGCTGTATCATCCCTTTATTGCAAAATAATCATCTGTTGGGCCTTAGGCTGTGTGGCTGCACCTAAGTCCGGTGCCCTTGACAAAGACAGCAAGCTGCCAAGAGTCACCAGTGTTGTCCTGGTCATGGCTCTGGCACGTCCCTCCTCCCACGTGTGCCCATGTGTGCCTGAAGGATCTCCATCTCCGGCCACTTCGGGCTCACCCCAACGTGCCTTTCCAGCTAGCTTATCTTAAAGCACCCAAAAAAAGTTACAGTGTTTGTCTAAGGCAGGTACTAGGTCAGAATGATGAAATACTGCCCCCAACGACTGAGAATAAACGAATTGCAATGCAGAAAAGGGCAACTAACTTCGATTTTTGACAAGGGCTTTCAAGCCTTGAGAGGCTTTGACCAAGCAGAGGACTGATCCAGGGTACAAAGTTAATGATTTATTTCATAACTCCTTCCATCCTCCTTCAGTTAGAAATTGCATATGAATTTGGTGAGAGTATTCATTTGGGGTTTGAAGGCAGATCCTTTCAAATCTCCCCCCAGTGATTGTTGTTGCTGGATTAATATTTCGACATCATTTTAATAGAAAAACGATGGGCAATTCACCGTGATTCAGCTCGTTGGCATGCTGAGAGGCATCGCTGCAGGAATGAAGTACCTTTCCGACATGGGTTACGTGCATAGAGACCTTGCTGCCAGAAACATCTTAATCAACAGTAACCTTGTGTGCAAAGTGTCTGACTTTGGACTTTCCAGGGTGCTGGAAGATGATCCTGAGGCAGCCTACACCACGAGGGTAAGATCTAACAGAATGCATTTCTGAAACACTAGACTAGAGACATTTAATTTTTAACGATTTTTAAAGGAAATAGCAAAGAGGACATTCCTCTCACATAGGAAGACAGAGAGAGAAAGGGCTGGTGGGAGGGGGAGTTAAAAAGTCCAGATAATTCTACTTGTTAAATATCTGCAAATTTCCCTTTTAAACTCAAATAAACAAAGTGTTCACTCTATGGGGCATAATAATTCAGTTTTCTTCCTACAGATACAGGAAACAAAAACTTTGAGTTCAGAGTGAATACAACATTATAAAAATTAAACAGTTTTAAAGGTAAAAGAAAGTTAAAGAGAGAATCTCCTACATTAAAAGCAATAAATATTTTATATATATGGACAAATAAATGTGTATAACATTATTGGGTAGCTTAAAGTCTCTGTACTATAGTGTCTATATTTTTTAAAAGAAATACAGAAATATCTAAACCTACCATTTAAGGATTCACATGGTAGGGAATAAAAGAACTATTCCTTCAAAAAGTTTTGATTTACTGGAGGTATTTTAATGCCTAATTACTTCCCTGACATGCTATATTAACTGTTAGGCCCACATCTATGGAAAATTGGTCACTAACTCATGTTGTCATAATTAGCATAAATCAACGTCCTCTTCCAGCAAAGTAATTGCTTCCTGAATCGATATAGTATGTATCTGATGATTTTTTCTGTGGACAACTGTGGGTATTTGGTACAACAGAATTTTCTGAACAGTCTATGTATTGCACCTTTTGAGTTTGAATCCCTTATGAGAAACTGTATTTGGTTAATTATAAATCTTTTCAATGTCAAGAAAACATGAAGTTAGATATCCTTAATGTTCCAACTCCCTGTGAAGCTAGGAATATTTCTCATCATATCTTTTTCACTATAAGATTCAGTTAACTTTTGTTTCAGTACAGAAGAACACTTCTGGCATCTCACATTCTTAAGATATATGTATTACACATTTGTTTCTTTAATTCAATTTTTTAAAATGGCTTCCACTCATAGTCTAACAATAAACTCTTTTTGTAGATTATAAGGCTGTTTTTGTTTGTTTGCTTTTTTTTTTTCAGTATTGCTTTGTGATTCATGCATGTTTAGGGACTGTACTATACTGAAAATCAAGAGTAACTTATCTAAGCAAACAAAGTCTTCTAATGGTTAGCTTAATAAATCAATCAGTTAATTGATGGGATATCCTTCTTCTTCTAGACCTAATTATCATTGTCATTATTTGCCTTAAATGAAGCCTCAGTTAAGAATTCTCTTGGGATTAGGGTTACACTTAATAAACTTAGCCTAAGCAAGAGGGAGTTTATAGAAAAATCCATTCCCAGTATGATTGGTTGATGTCTTAGTTAAATGCATAAGATAGATTTGTCAAGGTCTGTGTCAATGTAGTGTGCTGGGGTGGGGAGAAAAGGGTGGAAGGGGAGGCAGAGTTCCCAAGACCCTTAAGGCTTACTCCTCTGAGATGAGCCATGATAGCAATTTGTGGAGAATCCATATACTAAGAGATAAGAAGATAAGGGAACTTCAGATATTTGTGACATCAAATATGATGGTCAGAGGACCAGGAGAAAAATTCTAGGCTCCACTTTAAAGTAATCAACAAAGTATATTTTTAAAAGGAATAGTGATAATACGTAATAGAATATCACAATGACATAGGGCCATGTCTAATGATGTGATTTTACCCATCATTTAATTACCTATGAATATTTAATTAACAAAAGTATGTATAAGGAAGGTCTTCTTAAAGTGGTGTTACCATATATGTAAGGAGCAGATAATTTAAACACAGTTTGAGTAGTCCAAATTAACCTGAGCTCACAGAACAATTTCAGACATTACCTCAAACTCTTATTTCCTCATGTCCTGAAACTTTGGTTCATAAAGAGCAACGTAAGTTCCACTTTTGGTAGTGTATGAATTAAATTATTTCTTCTCTGCAAAATGGGATGGCAAAGGCTGCTCTTCATCTTTTATACAAGAAAATATTCAAAACCTATGCCCTTCCCCCTTTAATATATTTTTGCCTGTGGATGAAATGTTTGGTTTCCTGGGTTTGCCTACAGGATACAAAGTGTTTCTTTTGTGAACTAAGAGGAAATCTGCCAAACCTTTTTTTTTTTTTTTTTTTTTTTTACCATGTAAAAGTCTCCAAATGTTGGTAATGTCAAGTTTTTCCCCCACAATCTAATATTTCCATAATTTTTAATTCGGTTAAATTGAATGAGATACCTGTCTCTTAGGTGAAATTAAAAACAGCCTATAACAGAACAAATACAAAAAGAGGTTGGCAGAAAATAAGAGAAATCAAGACTAAAGGAAATTGCACAATGACAGAAGAAATATAACTATATCTGACTTTCACGCTTGTCTTATTAACTGTTAAACCTCTCAGGGTTGCATTCAGCAATCAAGACTTACCATTCATAATTCCTATGTTAAAGGAAAAAAAAAAACACCCTGGGAATTTGAGTCCTTTACTCTTCGTTAGAAAGTCATGAAAGTATACCTTATTGATTTGCTTGACTGCCTGCTTTCCCCTCTCAGAGCTGCCATCATGATACTGTAATTGAGATGTGGGTCCTGTATGTGTTCCAGTAGTCAAACAGAATTTAAACCAGAAACCTTCCGGACAGCCAATTAGTAGTCAGTCTACAAGTGCTTACGGGCTGAGATATGTGAAAAGAGACTGCATGCTGTCAAACAGATTCACTTAAAAATGCTACATCTCTTTCTAGATCTTTCCACCAAGAAAGCAATATCCTGAGTTTCATTTGAAAGATGTGGGAATTCTTTTATTCTTTTTCCATTTTAGGGAGGCAAAATTCCAATCAGATGGACTGCTCCAGAAGCTATAGCTTTCCGAAAGTTTACCTCTGCCAGTGATGTCTGGAGCTATGGAATAGTGATGTGGGAGGTTGTGTCTTATGGAGAGCGGCCCTATTGGGAGATGACCAATCAAGACGTAAGTATGGAACTACTCTCCCTCCAGTTTGGGATGAAATGCTTTGTTCTCTGAGTCAGGAGACAGAAAATCTTTCATTTCTCACAATGACAGTTGCTTTAAAAAAAATGAAATACTTTGCTTACCCTCTGATCTGTTTTGTTGTTGTTGAAATAGCCTTTATGCAGAAACTCAAAATAAGTTAGTACAAAGGATAGGAAGTCACTATTACATAAAAGCTCAGTCCCTTGCCAGACAGTTTTAGCTGTATTATAGTGACGGTTCACTCATTTTATGTCAGTACCATTTTCAAAGATGAAGAACGAGCCATCAGAGAATGAATACTGACAGCCAAGGTTTTATGATTTGCATTTGATAAAGGCAGCTAATACTCCAAACCAAAAGGATGAATGATATTGATTTAATAGTGGATGCTCTGAGGGAATAGAAAATAATAATCTGTGTTTCTTTAAATTAAAAAAAAAACATGTAAGAAGAGTTGGATTGTCTATTAATTCGGGAAAAACACAGATTTTTTTTTTTATGTAGAAAAATAATGCATGCTTAGAATAGTAGGATCCTGAAATGAAAAGAGCTATGAAAGAATCTTCTATTCAAGTTCAGATGTTTATTATGTGATGCCTGACACATGGCTCTTTGGTCTTTGCTTTTGTAATTTTTCATTGTTACTATTCAGTACAGTCCTTCCCATTTTGGATCACATTGAAATTTGATATTTTCCCTTCAACTTACCAACAACTATGAAGACAGCTAACATTTATTGAGCCCTAACTACGTGCCACATACTGTCTTAAGTGCTTTATCAACTACCTCATTACTTCTTTCTAAAACCGGTATATGGAGCAGTCTGAACTCAACATCATACTGATTTAAAACATTTATTTTTCCTCCAATTATTTCTTCCATCCATGCTCTGTAAAATCTCCTACTCCTATGCCTTCAGGGGTTGGTTATTAGACAAATACTATAGTTGTTCAACGGCATTTTGTTGAAACAACAGTCCCATGCCAGTAATTAAGATTCAATTTCAGATATAAAAATTCAAGTCCAGTCTAAATCAAAGTCAATGCCATATCCATTTCAAAGCGTTTTCCACAATTACAGGGTCAGCGTGATCCTCAGCACCTAGACTCGGAGGGAAGAATGGTCATGTGTTTGCTCCTCTTCCTCCTTCGTCAAAGTTTGTATCTAGATTTTTCAGGGTTGTCCTTGATGGGTGGATATGTAGAAAAGAAAGGGCAAGATTGTTTTTCTGTGAGTTTACTGATGCTTCCTGCCAGGCTCATACTCAAACCTCAGTTGTCTAGTGAGGTACGTGTCAGAGGTCTTACACAGACCCCTGGGGAAGGCTTCTCCTTGCAGGTCGCTAGAGGATGAGGATGCACTCCAACAGAATTCTCTGAGTTCCTCTCACTCACTGTCTACCCACTTCACGATCTCTCACGGTACCATACACATGTGCACTTCACCTGACGGAAACCCATTCTAGTGGGATGCTTTCCCGTTGTTCCTTCTTTTGGACCATTATTGCAGACTGCTCCAGACAGCCTGCCTTCTTCACATTTCTCTGGGTGAGAAACCAGGGTCACACTTCAGTTTTTCCAAGAGTTATTTCATGGCATTCTTCTCTGATAGCAATAGTAAATTGGGCTTAATGCATCCCCACCTCTCAATAAGCCTGCAGCAAGGCAGCCAACCTCCTCTTTTTGTAGTTACCTAAAATTGCTACAATTGGTTTTCTCTGTGTCCCACTCATTTGGCTTTGGGAGGGAGTACTGACTTATATTTCTCTAAATTTTGGAGAACATAGTGTCTGTTCTCCTCAGGTTTGTGATTTTAGGCCGAGGGCTATGGTTAAGAAAAAAAAAGTATCACGGAACAACTCATCAGAAGACGCTATTATTTTTCCTGTTTTGCAGTTAAGAAACTGAGCTTCGAGAGATTAAATGACTTTCTCAAGCTCACAAAAAATAATAAAAGTAACACCAGAAATTTCAACATGATTCTCTAAAATTTGTGTACCAGACTACCATGCTGTCTCTGATTGAATCAGTGTCTACTTCTTCCCTTTTGTTTTCAACCAGTGATCCTAGATCAGCCACCTGAATATTATAAGATACTATATATTTATCAATACATAATGATTACTCTGGTTTTTATAGTCTAAACAAAGACCGCACTTATTTGCTACTTACAGTTCCCCAGATAAATACCAAATACTAACTTGAACAACAGTGCTCTTCACAGTCTGGCTTCTAACTTTGCTCAAGGCTGATTTTAATGCCATTCTCTCCCTTTAATTTTTGTGAAAGTATTTTATTCCGGCATACTACCAGCAGGGCTAGTTCTTTCACTCAAGGAAAACCTTTGTCCCCTATTTGCCTAGTTGACCTCTTCTCAAACTTAATATTTTTTGAATTCTCATTCTGTCACTCAGAATTATTAGTCCTTCCCAGCTATGTGTATGACATTGTCATCTACAGCATTGTCATCTACATTATTGGCAATTATATCTGATATAGTCACATCTGTCATAAAGAAAATTATAGACTACAAGAAAACATGATGCTGGGTGAATGCACTGTAAGTGTTTCTGTTGATCTTGACGGGATGTGCTCCTGTTTCTGGGATTGGCTGGTCTATACTGGCACACCTTGACTCTAATCCATGTGGCTTTCATCCTCTTCTGGAGACTTGCAGACTAGCCTGGTGTGAACTCTCTGTCAAGTGACTGAAGGGCCAGAATGATCCCAATTTGCACCTCATTTGGTAACATATCTGCTAAAATCACATTAGCCAATCCCATAATCAGGGGATTGGCCCAATCACACTGCCCACTATTAAAGTTACATGAAGTTACATGAAGAAGGACATAGAAACAAGAAGGTATGAAGGATTTGGGAGACATTTTTTTTTTTTATTATTTCAGCCATTTGTGATTCTTAACAGTCTATCAGATAACTTATTTCAAACTACTAAGAAAAATAAAAGGGAGTGCTGATATAATATTCTCAGGAAATTATAACAATAAAAATTGATATAATTAAATTATAACAATAAAAATTAATAACCCAGCTTTGGCTGGGTTTTCCAAGAATCTAAATAGGATTAACAGCAAATGACTATATAATTGCATATTTTTCTAAAATGTCTGATTTTAATAAAATACAATAAAAGCTATATATTTTCTCAGCAAAGTTCACAATCATTAGTAGGATTTAGTTTCTATGTATAGTACTAAGTATGATATCCTCAATTGCTATCCCAATGTGTATTCAAGAAACATGATGGATCTACTGTATTTGAAAGTCATGATCACTGAATATTTCTTTGAAACAAATTCTCAGAGAGCAAAATGGAAGTACTGATTTGGTGTTTTTAATGATATATCCCACAATCTCTACATTGCAAATACTATCTGATTCTAAAAGGGCTTTGCAACAGGAAAATATGACATTACCAAGGCATGCAGAATATTCTAAGTCTCTCAGAGGATACTTTCCACTATGTCAAGGGGACAGAATGCTGCAGGTGGTTTCTTTTGATTTAGGATTGCCTCTGTCATCACAAAGAAGAAACATAACAACACATAATAAAAATAAGCTGGAATGACTAAGATATTTTAATACCAGACCATGAACTTTGATTCAAACCTAGGAAGTTAAGATAATATCCTGAAGTCAGTAGAAGCTTCTTTATTTGATATCAAACATTTTGAATGTCAACATTTTTCTGAACTTAAAATCAAAACCAAAATAAAAAAATAATTAATTGCTTTGCATGTTTATATCTAGTGACAGTGTCTTTCTCTTTTATTTAGTGGGAAATGTATGAATGCATAGAATATATAAAGCACATAGAT
Organism: Canis lupus dingo; assembly: GCF_003254725.2. NCBI lineage: Eukaryota > Metazoa > Chordata > Mammalia > Carnivora > Canidae > Canis > Canis lupus. The sequence continues at coordinate 56,522,248 of NC_064255.1, read as the reverse complement.
TACAAAATGTTTTTAAAAACTCATTTATCTTTCTCAGTCTTCTCATGTTAGAATTACTTTTGTTCCTTTTTTTTTTTTTTGACAGTTTTCTATTACTATTTCTGTTGCCCTAGATCTCACTCTAAGGCAGCAAGGATTTTTGACCCCAAAATGATGTCAACCTACGTTGTGGGTGTACCTCTCATCTTTCTGTTCTTTGTGTAGTTTCTGATGGGACAATATATATAGATATATAGTATATATACATACAAAGATATGTACAAAGATATATATATATATACACAAAGATATATACATGTATATATGCATATATACATACAAAGATACATATATCTTTAGTTGTTGGAATAGTTCATGATAAAAGGATATTTTACGACATCACACAGAATGTTATAATTAACTGGAGTATGAAGAATTTCGTTTTCAGATAAATACGGAAAATTACAAAGGTTTGGCAGTGAACAAATTATTTGACTTATGAGCCTCAGTAGTATAGTAGTATCTAAATGAGTGTATTTGACAAACACATATTGGTCTTGAAGATAATATTAGTCTTCTAAGGATAATGCTGCCTGCCCCTAGAGGAAAGTAATTATTTTAGTAACTGGTAGCCTCATGATAATACATATCCCTTTGGAAAAAGTGACACAAAAAATATCAGTATTTAATTTCAAAAATCCTGTACCTTGCTATTTAACAACAATAACAACACAAACATCTTGAACTGAAAGCCAGTCATTTTGGAATCTATAACTCTTGGTCAGTTGCAGTGATTACAAAGGGAATGGACTTGATTTTTAAGATCTCTTTAATCACTGGAACACTACTGATCTAAGATTGATATACTAAGAAAAAAAAACATACTCAAAATACTTTGAATAAATATTGGAAACAAAACAAATCCTACAAAAAATTGTAGATCTGGAACTATTTCTCTGGTATCTGAAATTATTTCCAGGAATATATTCTTAAACTCTAGTCACTTCTGAAGAGCATCATATCTCACAATAACAAAATGACTCATATGTAAGATTCCAAGTAAATACCTAACAACATAGGCACTCACACCTATATAGAACTTAATTCATCAGAACACAAAAATCTAATTCCATAGAGTAAAATCCATAATTCTCCCCAATTATTTTCTTGGGACATATTTACTTCTAATTCCAGTGGTGTGACTCAGCACCAGGATAGGAAGACTGCAGGTTCACTTGCCAGAGAGACTTCAATGTGAATCTTACCATTGCAATTTCTTAGCTGTAAACAAAGGCAATAACTAACCTTCTGGAGTCTCAAGTGTTTCATCTATAAAACATGTATGGTAATTCCTATCTTACAAATATATGGTAACAATGAATGCAGATAATATATATATATACAGTTTGTACTGTAGTACCTATGATATAATGCCTGGGCTAGTCTAGGTCCTCCAAAAAGCCTGTGCAAAGAATGAATTTGATATACATTAGTAGGATGAAGAAGCAACTCTTGTAAGGAAAAGGAATGAAGGATAGCTGGGAGAGATGTCAGACTGTGATAATGTTGCAATCATAGGAATAACATAGAAATAAGCTCATCTTATTATCAATGCCATGCTCAATAATTGACTGAAAATAACCCATGCAGACCCTAGCGTTGGTGTAAATGTGATGATAGCTTTAGGTGGTTTAGGGTTAAGGATTGTTGGTCAACTACCACCCAGAGGGTAAAGATCTGAGGAGACAAATTTTCATGATTGCTACACCCCACACATTTGCAGCACAGACCTACTTCCCCACATGGGTTCAGGGAGTATCTACTTCATGGTTCTGTGGGCTTTTCTTCTTGAGGGGAAACTCAGAAGAGGCAGCTTATTTATTTATTTTTTTTAAGAGGCAGCTTATGAATTAACTATAGTCCCTGTGGTTTCAGTTGATCTCAGGACCTCACCTAGTCCTTTGCCTCTGCTTCCTCCACTATCCATTCTGGATTCTCCTCATTTATCAATTTGGCAGGTCATGGTGGCTGAACTGGTAGCCTGAATCCATCTTTTGTTCTTGGGAGTTAGCATTTACAGGCCACAGTTGTTACAAAAGAGTAACAAGAAGCCCCAAGTATATCACCTGGGTTCCACAGGTTATTTTTCCCTACTCTAATTGTGTGAACGCAGCTTACATGCCTTGTGAACTATGTGTAGTGGTTGCTGGAACCAGCCCATACCAGCTAGCAGATTTTCAGAATGAGATCATACTGACAGTTTGCACTTGACATGGAGGGAGTATTTATACCACATAAACAAGAAAATGATACAAATATGTTGCTCACCCCACCCCTCAAGGAGGGCCAGTTGTTAAACATTTGCCAGTACCTCACTGAGTATGTGATACTCTGACATATTCTTCCCTAGAAGTGGATGCCCTCATTGAGTGCTGTATGGGATTCAGTGTTTGTGGATCAAGCATTGTAAAGTTTGTAATGCTGACTGAGGCTCTTTGGGAAGCAAAAACAAACTGTACCCAGAATGGGTATATGTATCTGAAAGGATGAAACCACTGACCTTCACATGACAGAATGGTCCCAGTAGAGTCAACTTGCCACCAAGTGAATAGTGCCATGTTGGGACTCAGTATTGAAGTTTTATATATTAGGAGAAGCAACATTCTTAAAATTGTGTTCAGACTGTTGATTTACATGTGAATGCCAAGAAAATGCGTAGCTCGTAATAATACTTCAGATGTAACACATATGAACTGGTGCCAAATTGTAAAACTTCTGGTTGTCTTTTTCTTTTTTCTCTTTCTTTCTTTTGTTTATGTCATCCATCCACATAAACAAATGTAGCAGTAATAAGAAACCCAATTGAGATTATAGTTCATTGGTTATACATTATAAACTGTATGATAAAATGAATAGCTTAAATTGCACTTTGATGAATTTCAAGCATTTCACAAGCTACCGGAGTATGAATGCTAGTCATTTCTCCCCCAAACTATGAAGGAAACGGTAGTTAAAAATGAAAAAAAAAAATTCACTGTGTCCAAATATAAAATGTAAAGTTATAGTTTAAATATACTTTGAAGATAGAGTCTAAAGATGAATTTAGAATTAAATTCAATGACCTAATTCCCAGGCCAAGTACTTAAGTTAACTTAGAGACATGGTATTATATTTCTGTGTATATATGTTTACGTGAAAATAAAACTGATTAAGTAATACATTCTGGAAATAATGTCTCAAATCAAACAACTTATAAAATTACCTTAAATCTAATGACTTGGTTTAATTTATTCATTTCATAGTTATATGTGAACACTAGTGCTCATTGGAAAAAAAGACAGTATTTACAAAAAATAGGTGCTAAAGGAAGAATAGAGCTTACTGGTAGCAGCTTTGGGAAAAAATTCATGGAAGAAATCAGATTTTAAGTAGGTAAAAAATCATTGTTCTTACTGCATAGTGAAATATTTCATGACTTAAACTATACTAGGACATTTTATTTTGGTATATATGTTATTAAAGACAATAGCCCAGGATTGACATCAATAATAAACCTTATAATAAGCAAATTAATGAATAAATGAACTTCCATCAATATGTAAGTTCAAATGGTCCTTTTTATTTTTGTTTATTTTTATTTGATCACCAGTGAGAATGAATGTTTTCTTAAAATTTATTTAAAATTTTTGGTTAGTATCTATTTCTCACAAATCTGTTGTTTATTTCTCAATATTTATGAACTTTTAACACATTAGGTTAGGCTAATCATATGTTACAGTTTGTAATCGTTTCTACTATGGTTTACCTTTAATTTTTTATATTGTTTTTGATTTAGGTTCATTAGGGTAGTAGGTAACTCTCAGGAATTTCACTCAGAGTCATATAGTAATTTATCTGATTATTTTTGGAGTCTGGGAGTACTTTTGAATTCTCTGCCTGAACTTAACTATTTGTACTTCTCAGCAACTATTATTTTATGCCCTTCCCAGGGAGATATATACCACATCTAACTTCAAAGGGGTAACCAAATGCTGATGACTCTCACATTTACATTATCATCTCAAATATGTCCTGCACCCTAGCCAGATTCCTGCAAATTGCCATCTGGGTGTTCCCTACTCACCCCAAACAAAACACGCTCCAAATTATACTTGTCAACCTTTCCCACTCCAATAAATGTGTTCATCTAAAGTAAAGAGCAACAACCATCCAGTGTGATAAGTCTGAACTTGCCTTATCTCACATATGTTCTCTCCTCTCTCCTCTTCCCCTATGTCATAAATGTCTCTTAAATCTGCCATTTCAACTTTCCATGTATCATTGCTTTTGTTCAGATGCCATGTCCTTTATCATTGAGAGACTGTTTTTTTCCAATCTTTCAAAATTGTTTTTGTAAATTTCCTATTCTAATAATTATTTATTTTTCCATTTGTCAAATCAAATCTAAACTCTTTGTCGAAAAATCTAATTAGCTTTAATATTTGAGGAAATATTCACAATAGGAATTTGAGAAATGTGTTTATCATTATTGGTTTTGGTATCATTTAGATATTTGAATTTTCTAGAATGGAACCTGTATTATGTTCAGAAGCATAAACAAATTTCTTCTATAGTTAGATATTTTGATGGCAGCAGCATTATGAATGTTTTTTATAAAACAATTTCACAATTAGACCAATACTCATATGTGTGGTTTTATATAAAATCAATGATATTTGTAATGCCTGTGCAACTTAGGCAGTCATTCCAAATTCCTGACAAAAATAGGTAGATGATAATAAACAGGCAGACTTTGACATTATTAAATGATACATGAGATAGTTATGCTAATTTAGCCTTTGACTTATCCATCATTTACCATCCAAAAGTCTCTTTTGAAGTAAAATTGCCATTCTAGTGCTTTAAAAAATGTGGATCTGCCCATAATTTTTCATTAAAAAGACATTAACTTTTCAGAGAAATCACTAACAAATGTAATCCCTATTTGATTACAGAATGCAAGGATAAATAAAACATGAACATTATTTTGATGTCAATTAATTTTACAAATCACCCTTCATCAAGATTTTATGTAAAAATGATTACCATTTATTTTCTTTGTAATATATGAAGAAAACCTATCGTTTTACAGTGTGATAACATATTTACTTTTTTATGTTGTTTTGCAGCAAATGGAAGTAATCAGAGATTTTAAAGATAGTGATGCTGGTTATTACTGCAAGAATAAGACTAAGAAAGGATGAAAAGTAGGAAATTTCTCAAGCTACTCTGTACTAAATTTGTGGTGTTGAGTAAGGTTCTGTTTTGCTTTACACAGGTGATTAAAGCAGTAGAGGAAGGCTACCGTCTGCCAAGCCCCATGGACTGCCCTGCTGCTCTCTACCAATTAATGCTGGATTGCTGGCAGAAGGACCGAAATAGCAGGCCCAAGTTTGATGAGATCGTCAACATGTTGGATAAACTGATACGTAACCCAAGTAGTTTGAAGACACTGGTTAATGCATCGAGCAGGTATGAAGCCTGGCTTGAGGTTTTCCTGGTGGAGTTAATTCAGATTGATGCCATAAATATTAAATCAATAAAATCATTATTTATACCCCCAAATCTATGGATCTATATGATACTAATTTATGTAAATACAATTTTTGCATAATGCTAGTCTCTTACAATGTATTATTCTTAAATAATTTAAATAGTTATAAGCATCAACACCTTATCTGACAGTGTAAATGCCAGTTTCAAAAAAGTGTTAACTGTAGCCAAGTTTAGGTAACATTAAAAAGACTCAAATGAGGGGTGCCTGGGTGGCAGAGTCAGTAAAGCCACAGACTCCCTATGGGTGCAAGGTGGTGATCTCTGGGTTGTGAGATCCAGCCCCACTTCAGGCTCCCAGTTGATCAGGGAGTTGGCTAGAGATTCTCTCTCCCTGTCCCTATGCCCCTCCCACTCATGCTCTCTCTCTAAAATAAATAAATAAGGCCTTGACAGCAGTGAGCACTTTTCACTCTTGGCAGACCTCCTCTTTGGGGCGGAATCCATTACAGGCCTGAACTCAGCCCAAGCAGCTTGCCAAAGAAGCCTCATCTTTGCTGCTGTGCAAACCCTGAATCTGTATTCGTCATGGGGAGCACAGCGCATGTTGGCGTGTCATAGTCTTGGGACTATGTTTCTATCTTGGCCATCTTCAGAGTCTGGCATAAAGTTGATACTTTCTAAAAATCTCTTAAAATCAATCATCAATCAACAAAATAGAAGTTTCCTGAAAAACTATTTTTAAAAAGCCCAAATTGTTTATTTTCATGTGTTTTAGATGACACATAACTGTAGATGAGGCAAAATGAGATTCTAAGATCATAGGGAAAAGCTAAATAAGCACTGATATGTTGTAAACCAGAGATATCTAATAATAATTACTCTAATTTCTGTGTTAACAGATTTTAGTGTCTGTCATATTTTATGAACAATGACAATTCCTTCAGAGATTCTTTGCTCTTATTTGGTTGTACACAGATATGTGGCTAATCATTTACTGTTCAGTTGGAACAAGACCTAAATCTGATAAATGAGTAATTTATAGGAAAAATTGTGTAAACAAATGAGCATTTTAAAAAATTTTCTGAATGCACATGAATATATTTAAATAATGCTGCATATATGTAAAACATGCTTTTCTCTTTAACCTGATAAATTACAGAATTGTCCTCTCAAAAAATAAATAGGGTTTGATTCTATACTTTAAAAAAATGACCAATTGTTATTTTCACTTACTTGAGGAAGTTTTTTTATTTTTACAAAAAGTATAACCAAATTGGCTGCCTATTAGCATGAACTAAATGAGAAATAATTTGTTGGTAAAGTTACATAAGTTCTATGATTCCAACATAACATTTGTTTACTAGGCAAAAAGTCATTTTTAAATACAAATGAGGAATGAATCTTCAACTTCTGTTCAAGCATCATTAACTTTTTGTAGTAGCAACTGGAGAATTTATCTTCTTAGTGAATATTCCTTATGTTGTTCCTGAAATATCTGCTTTTAAATTATTTACTGTCATGTAAAATATTAAGCATTTCTTTCATCTACTTGCTTGAATTATGCTATCACAAATGGACATAAAGAAAGGAAAATTGTAAAGAGACGTTTTGGTGTTCTAAATTGTGTTAGTCTATATTGTATCATTGTAGATTAAGAGCGGTTTAAGAATCTCCAAAAATGTTTCATATTTTTTGTATGCAATATATAGAATGAGTTTACTAGGTTTCATTTAAACAGATTTGGCTTAAGACTATCCCACTCACTAGCTATTGTTTGTTTAGTCATTTACAAATCTTAATTCTAGAAGATATTAGTTCCTGATCATTCTTTTTTTTAATATTTATTTATTTATTTATGATAGACATAGAGAGAGAGAAAGAGAGGCAGAGACACAGGAGGAGGGAGAAGCAGGCTCCATGCTGGGAGCCTGACGTGGGACTCGATCCCGGGACTCCAGGATCGCACCCTGGACCAAGGCAGGTGCTAAACCGCTAAGCCACCCAGGGATCCCCTGATCATTCTTTTTTACATCGTTCCCACCCATGTCAAAAAACTTGGTGATTTAGGTAACCTCGGAGATGATATTTGAATACCTCTCAGTACATTGAAATGTCCTCCTTCAATGATTCTGAGCACTAGCCTACTTTGAATTCTCTCTCACAGTCATGTTCTACAATCTATTACTAAAAATTTCAACTCTTCCATAATTTCAACTTCAAGATCCTACTCTTCTTGTATTTCTATCTTCATCAAACCTTTGACCCCTATGACTCAAAGGTTACAAATCACAAGATACCCATTTATTCATCCAGATATTTATGTGTCCACATTGTGTCATGCTATGGGCTGGGTGCTGAGTATACGGCATTGAGCAACACACTATTAGAGAAGAAAGATACTGAACAAAATGAAAACAGTAAAAAAAAAAAAAAAAACTTTGGTTTTGCAGTAGAAAGTAGGAATAGAATTTAGGAAGATAACTCAGAGGCTACAGTAGTTGTGCAGGTAAGACATGAAGTGGCAGCAAATGAGATAGAGAGGAGTGGTCAGATGTGCAATATATTGGAGGTAGAATGGATAGTACACACAATGATAGATTGTGAGGGGTTTGAGGACATGGAAGGAGTGAACTATTGCATTATATACTAGAGGGGGGAGGACTTCAGGTGGAGTTGGATGTGAAAAAGATGACAAGGTGGCTTCAGACATGTTGGGACAATATTCCTATGAGAAATATGGAGGTGTGTAGTAGCTGTACGAATGCATGAGAAACCTAGGCTGGAGATAAAAATTGGAGAAAAATAGTTGCTACATGAAACATAGAAGTGAGTAAAATTGCCTGGAATGAAATTCTAGCATGAGCAAAGAAGATTCAGAAGCCAAGTCCTAGGTCCCTCCAAATTTTAAAGTCAGGAAAAGGAGTAGTAACAGGCAAAGAAGATTAAAGAGAAGTCAAGGTGGGACCCCTGCCTTGCTCAGCAGTTGAGTGTCTGCCTTTGGCTCAGGATGTGATCCCAGAGTTCTGAGATCAGGTCCCACATCGGGATTCCTGCATGGAGCCTGCGTCTCCCTCTGCCTGTGTCTCTGCCTCTCTCTCTCTCTCTCTCCTCTCTGTGTCTCATGCATAAATAAAATCTTTAAAAAATAAAAATAAAAAAATAAAGGGAAGTCAAGGAATATTCAATGTAATAGTGGCCAAGGAAGAGAGAGAATTACTTTTTCCTTAGGATACATTTCCAGAAATAGTTATCATCATCATCATCATCATATTATTATTATTGGCCAAAAACTATGAGCTCAGTACAGTTAAGAGCATCTCGTGGTTGCATTGATCCTATTCTGTTTTCTTATGTATTTGGGATTACATTTTGTTTTCCCAGTTCTATCACTCCTGGGGTGAATTAACAAGCACCCTTATGTAAGAGCATAAAATCATGATAAATAACTTCTGGACTTCCTGGGAAATTAGCTTAAATGAGCTTGAATTTCTCTAGCAAAATCTAGGAGCAACTGGCTTTACACAAATTATTCCTCATATCTAATTTTGGTAGCATTTTATCTATTATTTTAACAAATGAAAAACAATAATAAGAAGTAAATACATCTAAATCACCACATGGAAGTTTCAGCTAATGTTTTATATGTATCACAGAACATTTACTTATTAAGCCATTACAAGTTTTCACTGATTTTGGATAAAAAAAAATCTGAATAGTCTAGTTTTGTGTTCTATATTTTGAATTATTTTCTTCCATGTTAACATTAGTATATATTTCCCCTAAAAATATAAACCCCAGATCCATTGATGGTGTGCTAACATTATGATTTGTTATAAAAGAATTGAAGTGTTGTTCTTAATATTACCATTTTCTATATTTTAGGGTATCTAATTTATTGGCAGAACATGGCCCACTGGGATCTGGGGCCTACAGATCAGTAGGTGAATGGCTAGAAGCAATCAAAATGGGCCGGTATACAGAGATTTTCATGGAAAATGGATACAGTTCAATGGACGCTGTGGCTCAGGTCACCTTGGAGTGAGTAATTTTTCTGATAATTTTTACCTAATTGCTGGGGCGAGAAAAATTGTTCGGAATCCAATCTGGATGAGGTCAAGGGAAATCAGTTAACCTTTGTCCATGTGTGACAGCTTTCCAAGAAGCCTCTTCTTTTTTAGCCTGTATTGTTAACAACTGCATGGTTAATGCTACTTGTGGCCAGTATCTTTGCCTCTTTGCTTCAAACAAATAGCATTATAATATTGGAATAATTGGAATAACAGCTCCTTGGCAAAATACTGGCATTTTGTGTTGTGGAAAAGATGTTTTCTTGACAAAGTTTTTATACTGGTACCTATGTTATATGAATGTAACTACAAAACAAACTGTAAGCACAATTGGTGTGGCTAGTCCTACATAACCCCAAAACATATTCTCAAATGTTGGCTGTGACGAATAACCGGGTAGCAACAGCTTCAACAAAGCTTCCCAGGCAGGAATCTCATTTAATCTCTCAGTGGTGCACCTTATATCCTTGCAATCCAAGGGTATATTAGATTCTGCCTCTGATTTCTTGTTTGGTACAATCTCAGTGGAACCAATTGTGCCCTCTTCTGTTTGCACGTTTAAGATAACATTTATCGAATCTTATTAAATAAAAAAATTACTAGAGTTAAATATTAACTTCTTTAAGGTTGTAAGTTGTTTGTATTTTATTATATACTCTGTATGTGTAATTATTTTAGCCCAATATTTGTTATTTGTAAAAATTAACTGTTGTTATGGTGATTCCATCTAGATTACATTAACGTGAATAATGTTTTAACCTGTGAATATAATGACAATTTACTTTAACTTACCTGCAAATTCAAAGGTTAAAATATTGTAAGGATTAGAATATAATAGAACATTCTAACACATTGAATCACAGTCCTTATTCCATTACTTCACACAATTTGAACGCTGAGCAGTTGTCTCTCGCCGTTTCTAGTCTGGCATTCTTTGCTTCATTGAATTCACTGCCCATCCACACAAAAGGTAACAGGGTACCGTCATTTGTCACCAAATAATGTCACATTCTCAGCATTTCTCTTCCTCATATCTATAACTGTTGGACCTAAAATCACTACTCAGCATGCTCTCTTAATTTGCTGAATCTCATCCTCATCCTCACCACCAAATTGTATCTATTTGATGACACGTATGCTTTGCCCATTATTTCTTTGGATGCTCAAAGAACTCATTTGTCCTATATTTAAAATAGTAAACAGAAAATTTTGCTGATGATTTAAAACTATTTTTACATGATTGCTATTTAATTTTTCAGTAAAAATGGTCATTTTAATTTATTAAAGTCATTTGTCATTTTATATTAAAATGATACTGTAGGTATTTCTTCTACCCAATGTCAGATTACTTGTAAATATATAATAAAATTATTTGCATTAAATGATGTCTCTTTTTTTATTAAAATAGCACATATACATAAATGTATATATAAATATTTACATCCACTATCTTTTTGCTTCTCCTTTCACAGAATAGTTTTAATAACAAATAATGTTTTTTGAGTTAACTACCTCTCTTTTACTTTATCTTTTTGGGGCCCCAAAATGTTGAATATTTTAACATTATATTTCAGTGTTTCACTTTTTTATTGTTTTTAATTATTTTCTCTTGATTTACTTGTCAACTCCTCTGTTCCCAAACATTCTTCATTCTTTATCTTTTCTTTCAAGACTTATTAACCTTCTCCTATCTTCTAATTATGGTTCTCTGCCCCATTTCATTTCTCTAATTGTCTTTGTTTGATCAATTTCTCTCTACTTGGTTCAGCTTTTTCTGTCTATTATTTTGATATCTTCTTACCTCTTGCCATATTACCTCCTTTAAGATATTTATCTTTTGATTTATTTACCTTAACTGGAAGAGTAAAGTAAAATTAGGAGACTCACTAACATCTTCCTGTCCAGAGACGCTGGTCTCCATCTGTCAGTTGCTTCAGATTCCTGGGCAGATAATTACCCATTCCTTAATAGGAACTGAGCCAACAAACCTCAAATCCAGTAAAGTTGATTTCCAGCACCTTTAAATATATGTCCTCTTATTTATTGTGTTTTTAAACATATTTTTTCCTATTTGACAATAACATATTTATGAAAATATCATTTAAATAACTCATGGAACAGTGAGTAATCAGTCAGGAATAAGAGCAAAAGTTTATCTGTGCATCTTGCTTGCCTTTCACCAAAAAAATTATTAAAGATACATGGCAAAAGAGCCGGGATATCAGCAAAGACAAAGACAAGTTCTTAAATATTTAGATAATGATTTTTTATATATGGTCTTTATCCAGTGTAAATACTAATTTTACGAAGGCTGCATAATGCTATAATAAAACAATAAAATATTATCATCAGCGTTATTGCCAAGGCATAATAGAAACTAAGAACTGGAAGTATACCTGTGATAAATGGTTAGATGGGGGAAAAAGTTAAGATCAATTAGTATAAGGAAAAAGGTCAAACTGCCATATACTTAAGTTAGAATATTATGTTAGAATTTATGCCATCAAATTTATTTTCATCGTGGGTTTAGAAAAAGGAATAGAAAATATTACCATTTTTTCAGAATAGCAAAGTTTGATAAAAATTTAATTTTGTTTGTTATTTATTTTATCTTTGTTTTTTGCCTTTTTTTCTCCTTTTATTTTTCCTTTTTTTTCCCCCAGCACATGTATATATGGCTTAATGTGGAAAAGAAATGAAAACCTTAACAGTCCTAAAATTAAAATGTGTTCAGCAATGTGGTTTTCAACTTTAGATGTCCTGTCTGTCATTCTCTGTGCCTAAATCTTTCTATTCTGTGCACAATACACAGAACCATTGTTGTGGCAGTAATGGTGTAATCTGTACTATGGTGTGTAAATGCAGTGAATTGTGGTTGACAGGGGGAATTGTAAGCTCACGGTGAGTTGCAAAATGAATCTAAAGATCTGTATTAAGGACAGTATAACAGCTGCTTTTAAAACTTATTATCAGACCAGTACTATCAACTTTTGATTATTCAGAAGATGATCAAAATCCCATGAATTTAAGTATTTGTCAATTGTGTGTAAGTTGAAGAGATTTACGTTAGTATCATTTATTAAAAAGGGGTCTTACACTACAGAAATGGAAGTTTTACAAATCTAGTGCCAAAATTAATCACAATAATTCAAGTAGATTTCTTAACTTATCAATAAAGATATTATGCATAATTTACTATATACATGAAATACACACAGGAGTACTTACTCCTCTACATTCTACATAATTAAGCTAAAGTTTCTAGTCTGGTTCATCATTTCTAGTTCATAATTAAGCTGAAGTCTCTAGTCTAGTTCACAGTCTCACTATGTGTCACTCACGAAAATCATGACCAGTCATGGTTAATCTTTGCCAAATGTAAATATATTTATCTTGTACAGTAGATATATAAATATTATCAGGATTCTCTAAAGGATCCAAAAAAATTTCAGAACTACACCTGCAAGGTCAAAATAAGGCAAAAAGAATAGTCACTGAAATTTAATGAATATTTATTCATTTCTCTTCTCCCTTCTCCTATCCAGCAGTGTTGGTGGGGTAAATACCAGTGATATGGCTAAAAGGTGTGTAAAGCAGAAGGGAGAAGAAATGAGGGAATTACTCATCCACAAATGGGTGAATGAAATCCTGAATAATCAAGAGTTGCTCCAACATCAAGTAGACACCTCTTGTTGTTCTCTATTTTTCATTCTGCCACTTCAGTATCATATAATCAGTGTTTTCCATGATTTAATATTAATTATAGAGTAACATTTGAAAATATGCTGAAATGTAATTACATAAATGGGAATCCATTATATTTGCAGCTTTTCTAAAACTAATCATGCTTTGTTGACAAAAGCCAAGTTATTTTTATGTAGCAATACTCTTCTTATCATGTTTAAATTCATAAGCCTCTGCTGAAATATAGTTCATCATCATTAGAATTGGCTTTGGGTATTACCTAAGATTACACATGGTCATGATACATTTAGTATAATATTTATAAAGGGGATACATTTAAGATTTTACTTAGCTACAAAATTTCCTATATAGAAAAATCAAATGAATAAAATAGCATATCTTGTATCATTTCCAAGAATTTTTATAAGTAGAGCAGTAACTTTATCATTAAATGTAAGATACTTTAATTTTTATCAAATTTATCTCACTTTAGTATGGCTAACTTGACCATTTAATGTATACTTTAAAGGGTAAAATGGCAATTTTTAGACATCATTGAAGTATGAGACAATCCTTAAGATACTTTAATGCACTTATCAATATTGGGATAGTTATTTAAGCTTCACTAGAAATGTTTTTCTAACACTATTTTAATCATAAATTCTCATATAATTAGAAAAATATTAAACAGGATTTTTTTAAGAAACTTCTTTGCTACTGAGAACAATTTTAACTTGCATAAATGATCTTCCTTCTCTCCAACCTTTTCACTGAAAATCACATTGCATAAAGGTATATGTAGGTTGCATGCATTATAATCATGCTATTTTCTAAATCTCTGCACATTAATTTGACAGCTTTTGAAATGACAAGTCAGATTTTAAAAACATCAGCATTCCATTAAAGATACACATAATTTATGGTAATATATAAAATGCAATGCTGTATTTTTATAACTCCATTCCTTCCATGGAAAGAGGGATTGGGAGGAGATAAGTGGAGGGAGCATTTCCATGGTCTGACCTTCCATGTGTATTTTAGGGGATAATCAGATCATAAATTGACCTTGAAAAAAATCTTATATTTAACTCACTGGAAAAATTTAAACAAACTGAACTTAAAATCTAGATGTATGAAATGGTTTGAAGAAAAAAAGGTTTTATTTGCCTATAAACACAAGCTCTATAACTGCATTTATTAATCAAATATAATCCCTCCAAATCTCTGTTCTTTAACATGATATAGATGTCGTAAAAAATTTAAATTTCCAAAAGCACTGAACCAAGAGTCTTTCTTGTGGTCAAGATATTTTGAGAGAATGAAGTTATATTTACCTATACTATAACAATAAATTAAACCAGTGGAAAAGAAAATAAATCAAACCAGTGGTTTGATATCAATGAGACAATCAAGTGTTGAAATGTGGAGCACATACCTACACACCGCACACACATCCACACACACACCCATATACATGCATATATCAAAGTAAGATTTTGGTATTGTATATTTAAAATCCATGCAGTTTTAGTGGGAAACCTATAATTTCTTTCTCAGGTCTTTCAGAATAACTTGTAATTATTATTTTCAAAAGCTCATTCCTAATAATTGGATTAGTTATATGAATTGTGCAATATTCACATTCTAAGAAAGAACATGTTTCCACCCTAAGTATCAATTGCTTCTTTTTTTTTTTAGCTATTTGCCATTTGCTAAAAGCAGCCTAAAAAATCAAGAAAACATAAAAGGAAAAAGAAACCTAAGATATTATTTAAACAGGCAGTTATTTCCAATACTAATATATATAGGAGCCTAAGTACCCATTTTTAAAATTTCTATTCTCTGAGATTTAAGAGATTTACTTGTTTCCAAAGCTATCCAATTTTACGTATATGTTATATAAAGAATTTGAAGATACTTCGAATGCAAAAATATCATTTAAGTATAATGTATTCAATAAAGTAATTAAAGAAATCTAACAGGGCAAACAGTTTTGTCGCTTCAAAATCTTGATTTGTTATTTTTTTCCTATAATTAATGTTATCACTTACCAAACATACCTGAATAATTATATTTGCCAAATACATACTCTAGGGGAATAGAATTTCCGAATATCCTATAAAATAACAATTAAGAACCATGGGCATTGACCTTGAGCTCTATAATATGCTGTTACTTTAGAAACCTAAACATTTGTAATTTTATTTTGAATAATAAGCTTGTTTAAAAGAAACAGTAGAAATGTATTTTGATTGAAAAGACTTTCTGATAGTGTGTAATCTTCAGAATGCTCTAAATGCCGGTAGAGCCTAGGTATTATCTGGTAAAGAAAGAAAGCTCTGGCGCTTTGGTTTCCAAGTGAAAAATAAAATATTTAGAAGTGTTATAAGAGCAATGTAGTGATCACTATCCTTTAAAGGTATCTGTTGTATTAAAAGGATTGTACCAAGTGAGTCATTTGAAGAGTTTGGTCTTCAGCTGCTTAACTGTAACATTTTAAAAGTATATTTTATGCTTCTTTTAGAAAAAAAAAATGGTTGTGCCTATTGTAGGTCCAGATTTTCAAAATTGTTCAATGAAATTGTACCTTTAATTTAAAAATGTTATTAGTAAGCACGTGCAAATTTGTTTTTCCACCACTCTGTGCCACCAAAATAATGAAGCCCCAAAAGGGGGCAAATATACATCATAGCACTCCTTATCATCATAAATTAAATGTTTGACTGTAAAAAGGTACAATTTGGGAGCCTACCTTTGAAAATTGGACCCCGTGTCTCTAAATTGGGACTGTACTCTAATTAGTGTCTGCAAAATGTTTGTGTCTTTGCCAGCGTGAAATATTGAGGTGTGCTACCAATTGAATCACTACATACATCCAATGTGTGCTTTCTTCATGCAGGGATTTGAGACGGCTTGGAGTGACTCTTGTTGGTCACCAGAAGAAGATCATGAACAGCCTTCAAGAAATGAAGGTTCAGCTGGTAAACGGGATGGTGCCACTGTAACTTCATTTTAATGTCACTTCGTCAAGTGAATGATTCTGCACTTTGTAAACAAGCCCCGAGATTTATTTTAACAAAAATAAATAAATAATAAATAAATAAATAAAAGGGGGTGGGGAGGGAAAACTCCGTGATTTCTAAACCATAGGAGAGCATTTGTTTCAGCCACAGAATTTGTAATCAGTGTTTTGCTAAAATCTCCTTATCTTCTGCAGTGTCTTCATTTTTCATGAAGCAAATATCACCTACGTGGAATAAAAACATGAGGTTAAACATTATTTTATGTTGCAACAAGCAAATCCTTTCCACTCCTTCTACACAATTTTGTAAATGAAAAATGTAACTATATAGAGCATCTTTACAGACTGAATTAAGGCAGCCCCTTTCAAAACTTCCAAGAATCTACTTGAAAGGAAAAGTTTATAGCCATCTGTGGGCTAACAAAAGCTGAATTTACTGAAGTTTACTTCAAATCTGAATTGTCTACAGAAGTGTATTGAAGAGCAATATGATTAGATAATTTCTTAATAGATACCTTCTTTTGTAATTTTAAAATGCTGTTACACAGCGTTAAGTTATAGACTCTAGTGTATAAATATGTTGCTTGATCAAGGACAAGTACAATACAGGGTGTATATTTATTTTTCTGTGTTATAAAATGTACTTTTAGTTGCTCTTCTAGAAACTACTAGGTAATACGTGTGTATATACTGTATAATTTGCTGTATACCCAGGAATCAATTTAAGTTGCAGTTTTGTGTGTGGTGCTTGCACATGTGTGCGTTACCATTCTGCTTGCATTTTTAATAATGTTTTAATTTTAACAACATATGAGAACAAGTGTTCCAGAGTGTCATATGAATAGGAGAAGTAGGGAAGCACTAAAACGAAAATTTAACACAAGCTTGTGTCTTTCTTCCTCTCATATGTCCAAAAGCTACTAAATCTCTTTATTCACTAACAGGAAATGTCTATAAGATTAAATCCCCTTTGGCTTTTTGAAAACACTTTGTGATATCTGTGACAATGCAGTTCTTCTAGCCATTAATCTTGCACCCCTGTAAGAAATTTCACCTTTCTGAGTCCCAGAAAATATCTTGTCAAGCAAAGTTGACACCAAGGGCACATTTTCAGCAGGACGTAGAAGGATTTAACTGTGCAGGCTCTGTTAATGTTGTTAAATCCAGGCACATAGCACTAAGCATTACCCCTAAGTGTTAATCCTTTGTAACCATTTCCCTGTGGTTCAGCTCTAGAAATTTTGATACTAAGGCAGCAATGGAATGATTAAATACATCATATATATGTATTTCCCTCAGAATTGTCTTTGTTTCAAAAGTTAACAAGTTTTATTTGTCAATGACTGCTTATCCATTTGGTAATTTCATCTTGTATTCAGTTTCATCAAATTGAATTGATAAATCAGTCCAAAGTATTATTTAGTTGATATGTTCTATGTACATGTACCACTCTTGGTGAAAACTAACATTCGTGTTATGTTATACGGTTTGTTAGAATTTGAACAAAACTGAGCTCCTCGGTGAAATAACGATTTTTTTTTTTTACAGTATCGCATTTTGGAATGACATATGATTACTCAAGGAGCACAGTCTTTGAACAAAATATAGCCTATTTATGATTATCAGGGCAATAGTATATTGGAATAGTCTGGTTTAATGAAATCTGTAGAAAATATACCTGCATGATATTAATGGTATTCTCTCTTCCAAGCACTTGTTTTAGTTGGATGTTAGAATATACAAGAATAAATCTTTAAGGAATAACTTCTTTCTACCTTGCCCACCTTTTACTTAAGCAGTAAGGTAACTCTTTGCTAAAGAACTGGCAAAACAAAACAAAACAAAAAAGCAAAAAAAAAAAAAAAAATTCTAAGCAGTTCTCAGATGGTATATTTAGTCCAGCCCCATTATGGCTATAATTACTTATTAGGTCTATACTGTACCATGGGTCCTAACAAAATACACATCAAGTATACTTTAATAGATTAGTGAAATTTGCAAAGAAAGTAGAGGAAGGTCGATTTGGCACTGTCTTGATAAAATCACAAGTAGTAGGCATCACCATTATGAAATACACCTTTGTGCATTTCAAGAAAAGAACTGACATGATTCATTTTGTACAAAATAATTGGAGACTGTTGCACTTTATTGAATTTTGTAAAAACAGAAAAACAAACAAAAAATTAATTTAAGTGATAGAGTAACAATTGAGAAACTTCCAAGTAGGAATAGACATATTGACTTAAAATACAAACTATCATAAATGTTAGGACTAGACATAATAACTCACATATAGCAAAGATATTTTCTGAATTGTCTTCTACATTTATATGTTCAAAATTGATTTAGAGGTCAACACAGATATATCTAAGTGATTAGAATTTAAAGTTACAAAAAAAAAAGAATTTAAAGTTACAATGTAGATTTCTTCTTTTTCACAAAAGAACATTATAAATTAATATGGATCAGATTCCTTTGCAATCTTGGTATTCCTTTTGGAACGTAAATGGAGATGAAAGTTAGACACATAGATTTCATCTATATCTCACTTTGGTTGAGAATTTCTAAGGAATGTCAATCTGATTTTAAAAGAAATAGACTTTCAAATAAGAAATGCCCTCTTCCACATTAAAAAAAAGGAAAGAATTCCTTTCTAAAATATTTATTCACCACTGGATATGTCACCAATTGGGAAGTGCCAATCTCATCTATAAATGTGAGAAGTGGAACAAGAAGAAGAGGCAGCTCTTGTGAAATGCAGCGAGGCAGTAACCTAGGGCGAGGTTTGACAAATCTTGATTGTGTGATTTCCTATCCTTTTGGTTCATTCTGCCACCCACCAGACAACTAAAAATAAAACACAGGCTCAATAATTTTAGCACATAAGATAGCTTTGTCAAATAATACATAATGTTATTGTAACTATCAAGTAGCAATACCCTTAAAGCATGAGTCATTCTCAGTGTTGAACCTGGAAAAATAAGTACAAGCAGGGAGTCTTTTTCAACCTACTGGTAACCTGTTGAATTCACTCAATTACTATTTTTATCAATCATAGTTTGTTTCCTAATCTTCCCATTTGCTCATATGTTCTTCTTGGCCATTGAAATATCTGAATTGTATGTAAAAATGTAAAGATTTTGATTTTTCCATGTAAAAAAAATATGCATGGTCTTTTATTTCTTCTCTTTTAAGCACCAAGTCAGTGTTCTAAAGTTGTATAATTACTGTAAAAATTATATTCCAATACTCTATATAAACTTAAATGTGGCCAGCATTATTATTTCAGAGTTGCCATACAATACAGAACATCCTTCACTTAGTTTGTAAAGAGTTTTAACCAGTGTGCAATGGTGAAGAGATAGTTTCACCTCATAAGTTTAAAATGAAAAATTAATATCTGTTGAACACTTATGTGTTTGCATGTCTGCTATTTAATCTCTATGTGAAAGTCAAAAAAAAATTTTTTTCAAACACCGTTCTTTCTCCCATTTAAAGTGGGCTTGCAGAAGCACAAGTAGAAATATTTACCTGTAGAAAAGATTTTTGTTTGTAATGGTGCGTGGGATAGCAAATTTGCTTCAGATGTTAGAAATTTACTAGATGTATGATGTTGCATAGTAAGATAAGGTCTTTTTCCCATTTTTGTCTTTCAAAAAATAGGAAAAAAAAGCTAAGTATGATAGTAAACTGTCTTTTCTTATGTCCCACCAGATGTTTAACCTCAAAATAAATAAAAAGTAGGTACAATATGATGATGATGATGATGAATAAACAATCAAAATGCTAGTTCCATTTGAAATTAATAACTAGAATAAGTCATCATTTTTTCAACTCTGTAGCACAGCTGGTTACATTGAATATTTTTCTCTATTATGCTGTTAATTATATAGTAATGTATCAAAGAAGAAATAGATAAGAACTTTCTTTTCATGTTGGTTTATAAAAAACATCTTTTTACACATAAATGATTGAATGTTCTTGTTCAGAATGACCACAAAATTATTGCTTGGGAGAAGACACAATTCTTTAAAAAGAGAGAGAGAGAAAGAGAGAGGGGAAGTCTATTTATAATAATGAGAATCAAATGTCATTTGCTTCTTCTAAATGTAAATGAAAAAAATTGAAGGTGGCAAAATATGTCATGTGTATTCAGTCTGGGCCATATTAACAGTAGAGATTTTAGTGGTCAACATATTTGTGAATCCTTAGATTGCTATAGTTTTACAGTTAATATTTTTACAGTGTGTAAATTTCATTTATAATAGTCTGAGAATAAAACTTAGTCATTTGTTAATATGTTTATTAAATTCTCTTAGTTTCAGACAGGTCAGAAGCAGCTGTATAGAGTATCTTATTCTAGGCTAGGCATCAGGATATCTCAAATCCCTGCCTAAGCATTAATTCAAGAAAAGATTAGCATTTCTGTATTTTTCCCCATTTGAAGCTCTATGTGCATTTGGTTTGTGTACATGTTTTTGTAGTGTAAGATATGAAATTTTATATTTTTTCAGAAAATAAAAAACCCTTTGAATACAGTTAAATCCGATTGTCATGCTTGACCCTCCCCCAAAAGATTCTAAACTTACAGCGTTTGTATAATGATTTTCGGTTAGTTCTAATATAAATGTTTGAATTTCCTATGCTAAATATTTAAAATGCAATCAGCATTCATTTTCTTCGAAGACACGTTCATGAATCTCTGCATTTGAGTATTTGCAACTAGAGTTTGACATAAGACTGTAGGACATGAGCATAATTGTTGGAAACCTAATTAGAAGTTGATTTGTGACAGTGTAATACAACATTACTTGCAAAAACAGAAAACTGTGTGTACCATCTGCAAAAAGAGACTTTCTGCATCTAGCATGAGGTGGTCATCTTCTCACTTCCCAGCATCTATTTATGGCATAGGGTGGGGAGTTGCATTCTTCCAAGAAAGGGTGTCAATAAGTACAAATGCTCCCTCTTTTTCTGTATATATTATATCGTATCAGTCTTCTTTTGTAAAAAGCATACCCCATTCTGCTGTATTCAAGGAAATTAATAATCATATTTGTAAATGCATTTACATTCATGAAAAGTGACATCACCATACCTATGGAAATAATCTTTAACACCTTTGCCTATGCATAGAATCAGTATTATAAGATATATATATATATATATATATATATCATATATATATATAATTATATTTGTAATTTAATATTTTAGTAAAATTAGTAATAATTTAGTAAAAATGTATATATATCATTTAATATCTTAGTAAATAGCCTCATGTAAAGACTGAGTATTTGGTTACCAAATAGACTATTCTTGGCTCTGCTTTGCTGCAAATGTAAAGATCTTATGATAAAATGGATTTTTCTCCCAATCCTGTGGACACTCTTGATCAGGTAGGAGCGATGGTGTGGTGGTGGGAAGTAAATGTTTAATAAGAAGGCACTATGCTGTCTTAGAATTTTCCACACACACCTTTAAAATGGTTTTATTGTTTGCACTTTACTGATGAAGAAACCATGACCCAAAGTCATTCAGAAATTGCCCAAGTCATGACTGTTCTTCAAAGGCAGGATGAAAACCACATTTATTTGAAACCAAACTCACAGACATTCTACTATAATATTCTGATTCCAAAATGTTGATAATGCTGTCTAGATAATGGAATCATTTAGGCCAGTCTCCTGCTTTCATTGGTGCAAGAACTGAAACTTATCAAGAAAGAAATTATCTGAACATTTCCAGAAACTGAAGTGTACACCTTGGGGGGGGGGGGGTGGTCAGGATTTAACGGATTGCATTTCTAACTTATTTGTTTTTTAGAGTAAGCCAAACCTTGGGAGTCAAAAAGCTTTCCTTATTTTTAATTCCTCCACTGAGCAGGAGCACAATTTAATTCAGTGAATCTTTCTAATAGGCATAGTTTTCTCAACTACAAGTACAGAAAATCATAATATATATTCATTATTTCTTCCAGCTATAATATCTACTTTACTTGTAGAACTTTGAAGTCTACAAGTGATTCATGACCAAATTGTTACCAAAAGTGAAAAGTATTTATAATTATTAAAATTCAGAGTAGCCATTTAAGTTAAATAAGGTTTTACATAAAATATTAAATGTAAGTTTACTTGAATTTGCAAGCTAAAAAATAACAAATTGGAATAAAACTCGAAGAAATGTTGAACTATAATTTTTTTCACAGCAAGAATAATTAGTTCTTTAATCATCCCTCGATAATGAAAAATATTAACATGTTGAGGTTATTAGTTTCAATTTGAAGTTTTTTAGTGATCCTAAGTTTTTAGAAAGCAAAAATTTGTATTCAATCCTCAAAACAGTCCTTTAAGTGAGAGGTTTATTCTGTTTTTCTTTTTCTTTTTTTAAGATTTTATTTATTTATCCATGAGAGACACAGCAAGAGAGACAGAGACATAGGCAGAGGGAGAAGCAGGCTCCCTGCAGGAAGCCCGATGCCGGACTCAATCCCAGGACCCCAAGATCATGCCCTGGGCCAAAGGCAGATGCTCAACTGCTGAGCCACCCCAGGCACCTCTGTTTTTCTTTTGAACAAAGGTAGAAATCAAGGCTATGCAAAGCTAAGTGAATTTCTGCAGATGACCTACTTCATTAAATCCCTTCTCTCTTTTGAAGTTAATTCTCTGCCTCCGAGTTCTAGATGTTACTCTCCTATCTACTTTGACATCAGTTCCATCAATTGCACCTGGTCTTGAATGTTTTCGCCCACCATTCTCCATGGTTCCCTTCACCTACCCTCTATATGTATGTGAGGGAGCCTATAGCAAGTGGTTATCTGGAGCCAGCATGTCAAAGCCTGCTCTGTCATTTGCTAGTTGTTTGAACTCAGGCAAGCAATTTAACCTCCCTGTTTTCAAGTACCTCATCTATTCAATGAGGAAATCATTTGGCTATTATAAGACTCGAAGAATACATATACAGCAAGTGAAAATAGTGCTGACTTCATAATAATTGCTTAGTAAATGTTATTTATCTTTACATATCTTCTTTACTGAAATCTTTCTTCTCTATAAATGCCATCAAAACTTTCAAATATACATAAAATTTGATAAAATTTTCATTAATTCCCCTGTGCATATAAGCCAGTTTCAACAATTATCCACTAAATGCCAATTTTGTTTTGTACGTAACTTCAGAGACTATTCTCTCCCAGATTAAAAAAAGGAAGCTCGGACATTTTATCATTTTGTAAATAAATATTTCAGTGTGTATCTTCAAAATAGAGGAATTATTTTAATATAATCATAATACTATTAAACTATCTAAAAATTCACAATCTTTCAAAAATATTTTCACATACCCAATTGGTATTCCCCTGTTTTATCACACCTTTTATCTTGTTTTTTTTTTTCATAGTTTCCTCAAGTCAATATCCAAATGTTCCCTTTGTTTCCTATAAATTGGCAATTAGACTCACAGATTCAGGTGAGTCAGATTCAGGTTTCTTTTTATTTTAGGAAGACACAGTAGTGTGTATTTGCATCAGTGCTCACTCAAAGTAAGCTATCTTTCTGTGATGTTAAGAATAATTGAGGATCATTGCCAAATTATTATTCACAAATAATTTTGAATTGGTGATTTTCATCATTTTTTTCATTTAATTGCCACGTGACTTTTATAAAGACTAATTTCTCTTTATCAACTATTTAGTTACTTTGAGATTGAGTTTATATAGACAAAGCAGAGAAGTTGATTAGTGTTATTTTTTACTGTCTTTATTTTAAAATGGTCACAGGCTCAAATATCCCCTCTGTAAACTCATGTCACCTCTACTAATGTTCTAACAGCATTTAGAAGGCCCACCTTAAATATTCCCCCTTTCTTAGCATCCAAGAACTCAATCTTTCCTGCTTTGTCTACATTTCTGGCCATTTATTCTCAATTAATTTCACTAACTTTTATTATTCTGACATTATTTTTTAATTTTTTAAAAATATTTTATTTATTTATTTTACAAAATTTGTGAGCACAAGAGAGAATAGGAGCAGGCGGAGGGTCAGAGGGAGAAGCAGACTTCCTGATGAGCAGGGAGCCCAATAAGGAGCTGATCCTGGGACTCCAGGATCATGACCCACACCGAAGGTAGACGCTCAATCAACTCAGCCACCCAGGTGCCTTTCTGCTATTCTTTTAAATGCTGAAATGGCAGGATTGTGTTATTTCTATTCTTGCCATTCCATATTATACTTGCCCTATAAGTTGCATCAACTCACAACTCCTCAATTTTAACATATATGGAAATGGATTTCCATATTGAATCTCCAGTGCTGATATTTCTCCAAAGATATAGTTCCATGTGAATAAACTTATACTGAAGATTTCTAATTGACTATAATATATGCCTTTTAAAATGAGCATATCTCAACTGACCTTACCTTCAACACAACTTATACTTTCTTCCATAAGTGCAGTACTTGTCATAAGATTTTATTAGTATCACATTAAATATGTTCTTATATACATTACTAGCAGATACAGAAAAATAAACAAAGGTCAAAGGTAGCACTAAGTGGGAAACATAGCCTAGAAAATTTAATGTATCACCCCAAATCAAAAGAACGCTCTTACTTGGTATTTTATTTTATGCATTTTTTTATGAAGGGAATTAAATGGGAATCTTACACCATTGAGCAATCAATTATAAACATTAAACAGTAATTTCATTCAAAAATTTTCCACTGTTATAATTTGGGATCATGAAATTAAAAAAAAAAATTGGAAAGCATCAGACTGACTTTTCCTTTGTCCAAATAGATATACCCTATAGAGAAGGTTCTCTGAACCATGTCAACAAATAAATTGACTTGGATTATGCTGAAAAAAATTTTTAAAGATAATAAAAACTTAGTCACAGTCATTTGAAAAGATAATCCTTGAAGGGTTTCCACTCCTATAGAAGGATAAAGTAAAATGATTTACTGCATTTTCCCTGGAGTGGTAACAGCCCTAACCATATGTCCTATGGAATTCAGACCAAACAACAAATGTTTTTTCCAATCATTCCTTTTTATCTACAAATATGTGAAATGTAATTATAATGGATATTAATATCAAATAAAATATTTCAGAAGGTGCAATCTAAGTGTGTTTTCAGGTGAAATATATTGTAGACTTCTCAGTCCTTTGCTTGGCTCATGCTGAAGAAGGCACCAGGAGTTATGATCTAATTTTTGTGTAAAGCCCAAGTCTTTCTCAGGATTTTCTGAAAGTTCCCCATGTTTAATCATGAGCTATTCCTTTATGTCCTGTCAAAGCATATGGTCATAATACAGCGGAGAGCTTCCAAAAAAATAATTGTTCCTTTGTGTTTTATAAGCAAAGGGGTTCAAAAGTCAAAGTCATATCGGCTTTGAAGACATTGCTTCTATTATCCTCTATTGGAGCTTCACAAAATATTCTAGAAATACAAAGATTCACCTAAGTTTAATTTAAAGATTCCCCAAATGTTTGATCATGAGACCCTTTTGGCTTTTTGCAGTTATTACTATTCTCACATGGTAATTCTAAGAGTACATTGTCATCCATGTGAACACTTCACAAGTTAACTATAAGAACGTTATATTTTTCTCAAGTAATGCTACTCTTGGGAAGCACTGATGAGAAGATAACCACTCTGAGTTGTATGCGCACCAGGGCCACATAGCTACATAATATTCCATCCATAATCAGCTTACTTTTCCTGGAGATCAATGCCATAGTGAAATTGTGATGCAGCTGAGGAATGGCATAGGCTCTAAAACATATAGAACTAATTAGTCAATTTTACTTACTTTGAAATATGTACTGTATCTCATCAATTTCTGATACATAGGATGTAGTCTTGAAATAAGAGGTTACTGAATACAATATTAAAACAACAACAAAAAAATGAACCATGACCTTGGTCTCATTACTCTCATTACCCTGGCAAAAGTAAAAATTAGAGAAATGTTCACATCTTCTATGCCAAGGAAGGCAACAGACTTAATTTAGGGAAGAGAGATTGTCCTAGAAAAAAGAAATTGGTAACAAAAGGCTGTTGATAGATTAAGTATCTTAGTATAAATGAGCGCATCAAACTCCACATCAACACTAAGGGACTGAAGAAAAAGACTGAGCCAGAAACAAGACTGAAAATTGAGAAAGTCTCTCTCTCTCTCCCTCTCTCTCTCTCTCTCTCTCTCTCTCTCTCACACACACACACACACACACACACACACATTTTGTTAAACTTTAAAGAGGATGTTATGTGGAAAAAAGAGAGGTATAAAAGAAAAGAAGTACATACAGGTATCCCCTGCTTTCTGAAAGTTCACCTTATGCCACTTTCCATTTATGAAAGACCTACATTAATACAGACATTTTTTTTTTATAAAAGCAAAAATCCTCTTCAGATTTCTATCAGCAAAAACAGCACCAATGTAGGTCTTTGGTAAAAATGAAATGGCATATTGCAAACTTTTGGAAAGCAGAGAACAGTGGCTTTAAGCCATTTCAGCTCACAAAAAGTTTAGTAAGAATATTTCTGTATAGTGGAGGAAATCTGTACATATAGGAAAATCAGGAAATAAATAAAACAAAGAAAATACATATGGAAATTTACCTAGATATTTCCAGAGAACTGATCCAGACCCAAAGATCTTAAAGCAAGCATCATTAACCTTTTAAAATATTATTTAATATCCTTAAATAATAACCTTTGGGAACTGGGGAACTCTGTAAAACTTCAGAATTTGTCTATGTATATTTTAGAAGGAGAATTCTCATAGTTGTTATTGAATTCTCAAAGGATTCCAAACCATAAAATATTAAAAATCCTGACAAAGTAATAATGGAATATTTTCTAGTCAGTGATTTCTTGTATCTGTAAGCAAATAATTTGTAATAGGACTTTCCTATTATTTCCACTTATTTTTCCAAAGTTTAATCTAAGTCCTAGGGAGTCATTCTGAGATATGCTCCTGGGAGATTAACTTATTTGTATGTCAAAGCCAGTAGATAGAAGATATTGATAGTAATAGCTTCATAACGTGGTGGGACCTAGAGATAACATAATCTGATTTCTATTCTTCCAATGAACTAAGTAGAAAACTACACTAACACTAAACAAATTCTATGTGGCTAAGACAATGATATTCTCATATGGAAAACAATTTTTTTAAATTGTAAGAAGTCACCTAACTCCTAAATTAGATGGATGTGAAATCTAATGCATTTGTTTTCACAACAGGATTTTTAGCACAAGTTTCATTGTGTTAAACCTAGACTTAGAGTTGAAACTTTGGTTGATCAGACAAGTTTTAATGGCCTGTATAGATCCAGTGTCCAACACTTATTTATTTATCTTCTCATTTGTTTAATTACTCATTATGTTAGATACTCAAGATCCAGACCATGAACTCGAGAGTCCTATAGATGTGGTTTAAATTCTTGCTCTGTCACTCACTAAGTGTGTGACTCTGGGAAAATTAGTTTAAATCTCTCTGCTTCAGTCTCTTCATTTGCAATACAGACAAAAACAAATTTACTATGAGTATTTTGCTCACCCCATATTCTCTATGTTCCTGTCACATGGTTTTTTAAGCTACTATCTACCTCAGAAACTTTGTATGTACTGTATCCCATACCAGGAACACTCTTCCCCTAGACCTTCGTATGGCTCATTATTCTTATTCTTAAGATCTCTGATTAAATGTCTATGGGAGTTACTCAACCTGTCTCAAAGTATCACACCATGCCCCATCTTTTTTCATTATGGCACATTGTTTATTTCCTTCAAAACACCTTACAAATATGTATTTATTTTGTTTGTATATCTTATTTGCTTATTATCTGTCTTTCCCAAAGGAATATAAGCTGAATAAAAGCAACAACCAGGTCTATTTTACTGACTGCTGTATCTGTATCACCTAGCACAGTTCTTGGACCAGCATAGGTATTCAGTACATACTGTCTGAATGAAAGACATAATAAAATAGTCATCACATTGTGGCACACAGTAAGTCCTAAATAATTGCTAGTGATTATTAGTCTTGGAGATTTAGAGATATCAAATGCTAATCAGTTATTCCTTCTAGATATCCTCCTGAGACAAAAAACCAACAGGAGGAATCCTTATTAAATGAAGCCTTTATAAGTCCTAATATATGGGGCTCCATGGCACAACTGAATTGAAGATCTGACTTGAATTTGAGAACAAATTGAAGCTTTATTTTTTCCTCTCCCAATCAAAACTTCAGAAGTCACCTGTTAGTAAAATTAATTGCAGAGGTGACTTCAAAGACATATATATACACTCTTCTTACAGATTTTGGTTTACTTCACAAATTCAGTTTTTGCACTAGTAGAAAGTGGTAAGGATTATGGACAGTTTTTTGAGTCACCAAGTGTTCTTCTAGAAGGCTGCCCAAAGCCTGGTCAAGATGTATCTCTTTGCCACTAAATTTTGAGGCAAAGTTACTCCATGTACCAGCACATATGATGTTACCTAGTGAATCTTTATATCTCCCCAATAAAGAACAGCAAGGAAAAGGTGAAATAAGAAAAAAGGGTGCTCTTCCAATGACTTTTCTAGGAAAACAGAATTGTTTGAGGAATCTTGTCTGACACTAAAGAAGAAATGTAGGGAGAGGAGGTAAGTGTTAACTATCTCCAATTATTGCTTTCAGGTTATTATTTTTATTGTTATTTTCAGAATGATATTTCTACCCTTGAGAAACTGTAACCTATCAGTGTGAGTCATACGAGTAAAAAATAAATAAGGAAATTATCATATGTACAAGGGATTTTAAGAATAAGTAAGAAGAAACGTTGATCTCCTAAGGAAAGGCCTTTTCATGGAGTTTACATTCTAGAAGTGTTAAATATGGTAATCATTAGCCAAATGTGGTTATTTCATTATAAATCTGAATTAATTAAAATTAAAAATTTAACTCTTCAATCTCACCAGCCATATTTCAAGTGCTCACATGTGGCTAATAGCCATACTGTTAGACATTGTAAGTATAAAACATGGCCATCATTGTAGAAAGTTGTATCAGACAGCACTAATCTGGAGAATTGACAGTCTTATATGTTATTCTTGTGTGGGATATCTTGAAGAGGGCAAGAATAGAGTAAAAAACTAATTAGCCTAGAGAGACAGTGAGAGAGATGAAAAATGCTTAAACTCAGGATATAGTGGTAGGGGTGCTGATATATAAAAAGGAGCTAATAAAAAATTAAATAGAATCAGTAGGACACATGGATGGAATAATACCATTGGTTAGAAAGAGAAGGAGGAGTCCAAAATGTTTGGCTTGGGTGACTATCACTGCTTACCATAATTAGAATACAGAACATTTTATCCTGTGTGTCAGCATGAGCTTCAACAAATCTAGCCTAGTTCTTTTCATGGTTATTTGTCTGACCAAAGACAGAGACAAAGCTTTCATATCACATCTCCAGGTCCCTGTATCTTAGGTCTGGCCTCAGTGCTGGTTCAATAAGAAAATGTTAATGTCCACACAAATAAGCATTAGCATGCTACACAGTGCAGTTATAATCTATATCTGGAGGGGGCGGGGAAACAGTCAAAAAGGCATAGACATCAATCTACATTATTAAGAGAACCAGGCTTAGAAGTTTAAAACTCCATTATTACCTCAAAGATTTCATCCCAAACAGTGGTTTACTTAGTTGCTGTGTACATTTGAATTTAAAGGGATAATTCTTGAGACTACCCCCAGAATCCCGGAATAAAGGAGAAAAAAAATGTTCAAAACAGGGTGAGGGAGGGAAGGATTATGATCATCACTCTTTGGAAAACACAAAACTGCAGCTTTGAAATGAAGCTTTTATTTCCCCAGGTTCTAGAAGTCCCATCAATGCCTTGGGAATTTCATTTAAGACTACAATTCATGTAATTCAAATTACTAGGAATGATTGTGAAAGTGGTAGAGAGTGACTGGGGGGTACAGAGGGAAAGGAAGTAGTGATACCAGCTGCTCATTCTCCCAACTCACATCTTAATTTGCATTCCCAGAAAGGAATACCTGAGGCAATGACTTGGGTGCCTGAGATTTGGGGGGGAAGATGATTCCAGAAAGCAAGAGTGAGGAAGTGGGTAGGAGCAAAAGCCAAAAGATAAATCTGTAGAGACCAAGAACTCCATTTCCACCAAGATGTCTTGGAAGCTTGGACAAACCCTGGAAATGAGCCTCTGGAAAATCAAAGATCTGTTCTTTAGTCCACCAGCTCTCATCCCACATTGACTGAAAATTGCCCTTAGGTGCTTATTCATCCACAAACTTTCCTGCTGCATTTGCACGCAGGTTCCTGATTCTTTTGGCTTCAGCGACGGCCCTGAAGCAGAGAAGTAGAGCTTTGTACAGCACAGTCAAGGTGGACAGTAAGTCAAGGTCTTACCACAAGACAGAACTATTCACCATAGTTGTGGATAAAATCAGTCAGATGAAATAATGAGACCCAGGACACCACAAGGGTTGGCTGTAAGCCAACCCTTGCACTGCTCCGATCCACTCAGGCCTGTCTATTCTTTAGGACACCGCTAGCCCCAATGGCCTGTGACCAGTGCAGCCCTGCAAGTTCTGTGTTCAGTAAGGCTTGATGCTTAAAGTTTATTTTTGTCATCTTTGAACTTGCATTCTGTAAGTAAAATCTAATGGAACAATGAAGCCTGTGTGTGTGAGAGAGAGAGAGAGAGAATAAAAAAGGAAAAGGGTACTTGGAGATTAGGTTTCTGGACTAATCCACCTCTCGCCATCTCCATGGGAAAAATTCTGCGCCACCTGCTCCCCTCTCTCTAGCACAGCAAGTACCTGGTTCCCTCAGCCCAATGTTGTCACACACACCCCTTCACCTGTAGTGATTAGGTTATATCAATGAAAGTAGGCTGGTGCTCCACCATCCCCTGGGTACAAGTCAGAGAGAATTGGTGTTGTGTTCCATGTCCCACAGTGTCTTGGAGTCATAATAACAATCACCAGCCTGGTCCTGGTTGCTGTCACCATTGCAGACAACGAACAAGGCAAGGACCAGCCTCTAGTCCTCCCACAACCCAGATACAAAGTGCTTCCCAACATAGAACTTGCAATACTTTGGAAGTCATCTGCCCATCGTGGGTTGGGACTGTGAGCTCCTCGAAAAGGAAAATGGAATACCTACCCATGTCCTTCACCTGCCTGCATGGTGTGTTCGTGTCACTGCTGGCAGGAGGGCCAGCCTGACATCCCAGAGGTCATTCATGCACATGCTCAATTGAGAGGGCATCTTGGCACCTGGGAAATTCTTTGTTTTCCCTCGGATGCCCCCTATTGAAGAG
This sequence comes from Canis lupus dingo, assembly GCF_003254725.2. Lineage (NCBI taxonomy): Eukaryota > Metazoa > Chordata > Mammalia > Carnivora > Canidae > Canis > Canis lupus. The sequence continues at coordinate 56,490,618 of NC_064255.1, read as the reverse complement.
AAAACAACATTAAATAGCAAACTATTATTATTGGTCAAGAGACTGGTCAAGAGAGAGATTAGAAGAAAGAAAGAAGTTTTAAATGGTATTTTACTATCTTTACAGTTTTTTTCTGCTTCTTAGACAAGGAGATCTGTGTTTTCATTTTGAATCAGGCCTCACAAATCATGTAGCCTGCCCTGTTACAAGGAAATAACCAACCATAATCTCTAAGAAAGGAAGCAGTATAGAAGCAACAAGCTGCAGAAAACTACATCCAAAGCCCTAAATGATAGTCACCTCTACCTTCCTCTGCCAGCCTATTCCAGTTTTCCCTCATTCTCAGGCATTACAGACAGTAGAGTTTGCTTGTCTGAGTAGGAGACCTACTATGAACCCTGAGTGGCTCTTTATTGTCTTGGTCTTTTCTTTCTCCAGTTGTTGCAATTTCCTATTCAAAGGCATAGAAGCCCAGAGACATTCCCCAGTGATTTCTTCAAGTTTGACATCCTTCTCTTTGTCCCTACTATGTAAAAAGAATCTTAACTCCATATAATTATGAGGGCCAGTCATACTTGTCAAAGTAATACTTCATTTGCCTGTTGGTTCAGTAATCAAAACTCAGGTTCAGAAGAGGATGCTTTCCTTTCAGTCCCAGACCAACATATTCAATATAGCAGGGCCCCAATACAAACACAGATAATATAAATTCTGTAAGTTGGTCACTGCTTTAGTTTGCTAAAGCTACCATCACAAAGTACCACGAATGAATAACTTCAATAATGGAAATTTATTTTTTCATAATTCTGGAGATAGAAGTCTGAGATCGAGGTGTCTGCAGGGGTGGTTTCTTCTGAGAACTCTGTTGCTGGCTTGTAGAAGGCTAACTTCTCTTCCCTGTGTCTTCAGATGGTCTTCCCTCTGCATGTGTCTGTATCCTGATCACCTCTTCTTAAAACACCACTTAGTACTGGATTAGGCTGCACACAAGCGACCTCATTTTAAGCTAATTACATCTTTAAAGACCCTATCTCTAAATGCAGTCACATTCTGAAATATTGGGGTTATAACTTTGACATATGAATGGGGTGGGGGGGCAGGCATGTTTAAGGCTCAAACAGTCACCAACTCTGATGATAAATCTTACTTTCAACTTTTGGTTTCTGAACCCAGATATGCTAGCTACTGGTGCTAAAGCAGCATGAATTAGATCCGGAATTATCATAAATATCCCATCCTAGAGGATGGCACCATGACTTTCCACTGTTTCATTTCCCCTCTGATGCCTTAGATGAGGGCCTTCCAGGGTTCTTTCTGGCTGACTACGTCAGAGCAGTGTGTCCATAGTGAAATCAGTGGATTCTGTGACCACACACTCATAGTCTCTAATTCCTCATTGTAAAATGGATCCTTGCGTTGAGGTTCTGTTATGTGGCATCCATTGTCAGGAAGTCAGGCATACTATCAGCACTGCCCTAAGGGTTCTGACAGAGACATTGTAATCAGGGTAGGCAATCAGTCTACTTATGTCTGGTAGAGGCATAGAAGGATAGAAGATACGTCATGTGATTGATTTGTGCCCAAGCAGTTGTTTGGTTATCAAGTGTTCACTGTCAGGAAAACAGTAACAAAATCAACCTTTAAAGATGACAATGTAGGGACACCTGGGTGGCTCAGTGGTTGAGCGTCTGCCTTTGGCTCAGGTTGTGGTCCCTGGGTCCTGGGATCGAGTCCCACATCAGGCTCCCTGAGGGGATCCTTCCTCTCTCTGTGTGTCTTTTATGAATAAATAAATAAAATCTTTTAAAAGTAAAGAAAGGAAGAACACAATGTAAAGGGGGCAACGCTGTTGGGCTCTACATGACTTAAATCCCTGTCACCATGACCCTTGTACATTGAACCCATGGTAACAAGCACTGGAGAAGCCACGGGTAGAGTTAGGCAACATCTGCTAGGTCCCCAACTTGGAAGTGTCTATTCCACATCGCATGCTCTGTGGTGGACTGATTCAGTGTAGAACACAAAAACTCTCTCACTGTATGTGCTCATTCCCCCAGATCTGGTCAGCATTCACTTCTCCAGATGTCCTTGCCTCTAATCCTTTACTTTGCCTTCCAGGTCCCCAAGCCAACCTATCAGGCCATTAACCACTATCCAGACTCTCTGTATATCATAAAATCACTTGAGGCCATTTCTCACTCCTTCAGAGCATACATCCAAGAGTTCTTTTCACAGATCTGCTCAGTGCAGCAACAGTCTACTTTCAGTTAACACCAAAACAGCAAGCTAAACAACTACTGAAACCCTAAATTTTCCTCAGTCATCAGAGGATCCAGGCTCCTTGAGTCACATAGGTGGAGGCTGAGAGATGTCAGTGGTGCAGAAGTGGTTGCATGGGAGATTGTGCCACCATTTTATGAAACAGACTTAAGTTCACCAGATATGATGGATCCAAAATGCCCTTTTGAGGGGGAGGGCAGGATGGCAGAGGAATAGTTGCCTCAACTTACCTGGCCCCACCCACTTACCTAGATAACTTTCAAATCATTCTGAAAACCTATGAATTTGACCTGAGATTTAAGAGAGAACAGCTGGATGCTACAGAGAGAAGGTTTTTGCTTCTAACAAGGTCCTGGATATATTTTCCAATATACTAGATATATTGAATATATATACTAGATACCCTTCAATATACTCGACTTAATTTTGGGAGATATACAAGACATGTTTTATTTTGTTTTGTTTTGTTTTGTGTTTTTTCTTTTCTCTGCCTCATTTTGTTCTACAATGGCAGAAGTTAATAGCTTCTAAAACATGATCAGTATGCACCCAGAACCAAGTGATATACTGTGCTGGTTCATTCTGTGAGATTCCCTATTCCCATTCTGCCCCTATCTTTGTCGCATTTATGTTTTGGTGGTCAACGGTAGGGCCTTCTACAAGTATTCTGCTTTATATAAATTTGGATTTCAATTTGATGTCAGAAAGCCAATTCAGAAGCACAATTATAAAGCTACTGGTAGCTCTGGAAAAAAGCTTAAAGGAATTGAAAGACTTCATGACTGCAAAATTTAGATTTAATCAGGCCAAAATTAGAAATCAGTCAAATGAAATGCAATCCAAACTGGAGGTCATAACAATGAGGGTTAACAAGGTAGAAGAAAGAGTGAGTGACATAGAAGACAAGATGATGGCAAGGAAGGAAACTGAGGAAAAAAGAGAAAATCTATTAAAACACCATGAGGAAAGGTTAAAGGGAAATAAATGACAGCCTCAGAAGGAAAAATCTATGTATAATTGGGGTTCCAGAGGGCGCCGAGAGGGCTAGAGGGCCAGAAAGCATATTTGAACAAATGATAGCTGAGAACTTCCCTAACTTGGGGAGGGAAACAGGCATTCAGATCCAGGAGATATAGAGGTTCCCCCTCCCTAAAATCAATAAAACCATTCAACATCTCAACATTTAATACTGAAATGGCAAATTCCAAAGATAAAGAGAAAATCCTTAAAGCAGCAAGAGACAAGAGATCCCTAACTTATATGGGGAGAAATATTAGATTAACAGCAGACCCCTCCACAGAGACCTGGCAGGTCAGAAAGGGCTTGCAGGATATATTCAGGGTCCTAAATGAGAAGAACATGCAGCCAAGAATACTTCATCCAGCAAGGCTCTCATTCAGAATAGAAGGAGAGATAAAGAGCTTCCAAGATAGGCAGAAACTGACCACAAAACCAGCTCTGCAAGAAATATTATGGGGACTCTGTAAAAGAAAGAGGTAGCCCAAAGAAATAATCCACAGAAACAGGGACTGGATAGGTATTACAATGACACTAAATTCATATCTTTCAATAGTAACTCTGAATGTGAGTGGGCTAAATGATCCCATCAAAAGATGCAGGGTTTCAGACTGGATAAAAAAGCAAGACCCATCTTTTGCTGTCTACAAGAGACTCATTTTAGACCTAATGACAACTATAGCCTGAAAATGAAAGGTTGGAGAAATACCAGTCAAATGGTCCACAAATAAAGCTGGGGTAGCAATCCACATATCAGATAAATTAAAGTTATCCCAAAGACTGTAGTAAGAGATGAAGAGGGATACTATATTATACTTAAAGGGTCTATCCAACAAGAGGACCTAACAATCATGAATATTTATACTCCTAATATGGAAGCTGCCAAGTATATCAATCAATTAATAACCAAAATTAAGACATACTTAGATAATAATACACTAATACTGGGAGACTTCAACACGGCACTTTCTGCAAATGACAGATATTCTAAGCACAACATCTCCAAAGAAACAAGAGCTTTAAATGATACACCTCAAACATGAGGAGGTTAAAGGGCATCCTGCTAAAAGATGAATGGGTCAACCAGGAAATTAGAGAAGAATTAAAAAGATTCATGGAAACTAATGAAAATGAAGATACAACCATTCAAAATCTTTGGGATACAACAAAAGCAGGCCTGAGAGGGAACTACATTGCAATACAAGCATCCCTCAAAAAATAGGAAAAAATTCAAATACACAAGCTAACCTTGTACCTAAAGGAACTGAGGAAGAACAGCAAATAAAACCTACAACAAGCAGAAGAAGAGAGTTAATAAAGTTTTGAGCAGAACTCAATGAAATAGAGACCAGTATTGTGGAGCAGATCAACAAAACCAGGAGATGGTTCTTTGAAAGAATTAATAAGATAGATAAACCGTTAGCCAGTCATATTAAAAACAAGAGAGAAGAGACTCAAATTAATAAAATAATGAATGAAAAAGGAGAGATCGCCCTAATACCAAGAAATAGAAATGATTTTAAAAACATATTATGAGCAGCTATATGCCAATAAATTAGGCAATCTAAAATAAATGGATGCATTTCTGGAAAACCACAAACTACCAACTCTGAAATAGGAAAAAAAAAAAAAAAAAAAAAAAAAAAAAAAAAAAAAAAAAAAAAAAAAAAAACCCTGAACAGGCTGATAACCAGGGAGGAAATTGAAGCAGTCATCAAAAACCTTCCAAGACACAAAAGTCCAGGGCCAGATGGCTTCCCAGGGAAATTCTATCAAATATTCAAAGAAGAAACAATGCTTATTCTACTAAAGCTGTTCTGAAAGATAGAAAGAGATGGAGTACTTCCAAATTCGTTTTATGAGGCCAGCATCACCTTAATTCCAAAACCAGACAAAAACATCACCAAAAAGGAGAATTTTAGACCAATCAATATCCCTGATGAACACAGATGCAAAAATTCTCAACAAGATACCAGCCATAGGATCCAAAAGTACATTAAGAAGATTATTCATCATGACCAAGTGGGATTTATCCCGGGATGCAAGGTTGGCTCAATACTCATAAAACAATCAACGTGATAGATCATATCAACAAGAGAAAAAACATATGATCCTCTCAATAGATGCAGAGAAAGCATTTGACAAAATACAGCATCCATTGCTGATCAAAACTCTTCAGAGTGTAGGGATAGAGGGAACATTCCTCAGCATCTTAAAAGCCATCTATGAAAAGCCCACAGCAAATATCATTCTCAATGGGGAAGCACTGGGAGACTTTTTCATAATATCAGGGACACGACAGGGATGTCCACTCTCACCACTGCTATTCAACATAGTACTAGAAGTCCTAGCCTCAGCAATCAGCAACAAAAAGAAATAAAAGGCATTCAAAATGACAAAGAAGAAATCAAACTCTCCCTCTTTGCAGATGACATGATATGGTACATAGAAAACCCAAAAGACCCCACCCCAAGATTGCTAGAACTCATACAGCAATTTGGCAGTGTGGCAGGATACAAAATCAATGCCCAGAAATCAGTGGCATTTTATACACTAACAATGAAACTGAAGAAAGAGAAATTAAGGAGTCAATCCCATTTACAATTGCACCCAAAAGCATTAGATACCTAGGAATAAACCTAACCAAAGAGGTAAAGGATCTATACCCTAAAAACTACAGAACACTTCTGAAAGAAATTGAGGAAGACACAAAGAGATGGAAAATATTCCATGCTCATGGATTGTAATAATTAATATTGTGAAAATATGCTACCCAAGGCAATTTACACACTTAATGCAATCCCTATCAAAATACCATGAACTTTCTTCAGAGAGTTGGAACAAATCATCTTAAGATTTGTGTGGAATCAGAAAAGACCCCAAATAGCCAGAGGAATATTGAAAAACAAAACAAAACCAGAGCCAACGCATCACAATGCCGGATTTCAAGTTGTCCTACAAAGCTGTAATCATCAAGACAGTGTGGTACTGGCAGAAAAACAGACACATAGATCAGTGGAACAGAATAGAGAACCTAGAAATGAGCCCTCAACTCTATGGCCAACTAACATTTGACAAAGCAGGAAAGACTATCTACTAGAAAAAGGACAGTCTCTTCAATAAATGGTGCTGGGAAAATTGGACAGTCACATGCAGAAGAATGAAACTCAACCATTCTCGTACACCACACATAGTGATAAACTCAGAATGGATGAAAGATCTAAATGTGAGACAAGAATCCATCAAAATCCGAGAGGAAAACACAGGGAACACCCTTTTTGAACTTGGCCACAGCAACTTCTTGCAAGATACTTGTATGAAGGCAAGAGAAACAAAAGCAAAAATGAACTATTGGGACTTCATCAAGATTAAAAGCTTCTGCACAGCAAAAGAAACAATCAACAAAACTAACGACAACTTACAGAATAGGAGAAGATATTTGCAAATGACGTATCAGATAAAGGGCTAGTTTCCAAGATCTATAAAGAACTTCTTAAACTCAACAGCAAAGAAACAAACAATCCAATTATGAAATGGCCAGAAGACATGAACAGAAATCTCACAGAGGAAGACACAGACATGGCCAACACGCACATGAGAAAATGCTCCGCATCACTTGCCATCAGGGAAATACAAAGCAAAACCATAATGATATACCACCTCACACCAGTGAGAATGGGGAAAATTAACAAGATAGGAAACAACAAATGTTGGAGAGGATGTGGAGAAAGGGGAACCCTCTTGCACTGTTGGTGGGAATGTGAACTGGTGCAGCCACTCTGGAAAACTGTGTGGAGGTTCCTCAAAGAGTTAAAAATAGACCTACCATACGATCCAGCAATTGCACCGCTGGGGATTTTCCCCAAAGATACAGATGCAGTGAAACAGCAGGACACCTGCACCCCAGTGTTTCTAGCAGCAATGGCCACAATAGTAAACTGTGGAAGGAGCCTCGGTGCCCATCAAAAGATTAATGGATGAAGAAGATGTGGTCTATATACACAACTCAGCCATTAGAAATGACAAATACCCACCATTTGCTTCAACATGGATGGAACTGGAGGATATTATACTGAGTGAAGTAAGTCAATTGGAGAAGGACAAACATTATATGGTCTCATTCATTCAGGGAATATAAAAAATAGTGAAAGGGAATAAAGGGGAAAGGAGAGAAAATGAGTGGGAAAAAATCAGAGAGGGTGACAAACCACGAGAGACTCCTAACTCTGGGAAACGAACAAGGGGTAGTGGAAGGGGAGATCGCTGGGGGATAGGGTGACTGGGTGATGGGCACTGATGGGGGCACTTGATGGGATGAGCACTGGGTGTTATACTATATGTTGGCAATCAAACTCCAATAAAAAATATACAAAAAACAAATACTTTTTCTGTTGTATGATGTATTGCTACTATACCCACTGGGCCTCATGAATTAATGGGACTGATAACACGCATAACCTCCATTAAGTCATGAAGTCACTTATCATCAGTCTGCACTACTGTAGCCCAGCGGTGCATCACATCAGTTGAATGCTAGAATGACTCCATCATCCAGTGTGTCATTTTGCCTGTACCTATCCCAAGTCAGGTGAGAATCTTTTTGTGATATCACAGCACGTCGCTTACCATCAGCAATGGGATCTGCATTACATTCTAATGGTGAGAGACTTCGAGGGTTACACAGGGCAGATAATTGAAAGGACTCATAAATCCCACAGGATATATTCATGTGAGGATTTAATGAAGCTAAACAATTTTGTACAAAACAGTAGAAATAAAATGCAGGTAAACATGAGCTGAAATATTTTTAGGCACAGCTCTCTGGTGTCCTTGTTCTTTAACCCTGGAGTGTGAACTACTAAGACATAGATGAGGAATCCTGGTTTCAGGAGGGCTGAGGCAAAAGTTTCCAAGAGGGTAACTTCTTGTATGCCCCAATGGACACACACCTAAGCCAGCTGCTAATTGATTTCACTGGGGTAAGTCATCAATCTACACATCCCTAAACAACAAAAATAAGGTGGCTTTAGGTGCAGAGGACCTTTCAAGCATTAAATAGCTCATTATAACCTACTAGCTAGCCTATCTCCTCCTTATCTTGGCCTAGAGTCAGTATCAGACTTGCAGGCAGCCCCACAGATAAGACAGATAAGTAGTTCTGCTTTGAGATAACATTATCTTACAGAGTGACCTAGTTCCAGAATTTTATTCTGAACTCTTGCTTCCTAAGAATGCTTCTGGTTTTAATTCCTTAGTTTTTTGTGTTTTCTCCAAAGCATAACCTGGGTCAAAGTCATGGCTGCAGGTCATTTATTTATGAAATTCCTAGAATTCAGAAGTTGGTGAACAGGGAAAGTGAGAAGGAAAAGAGGGAAAAACATCAGAGTGGGTGCTTTATTGAGGTTTTGAGATAGAGAAACTAAAGGGATCCCATGAAAACCTGCTTTTTTTTTTTTTTTTCACTCCTTTTCCTGCTTCTATTTTTGCTAAGACCTAAACAACCCTGCCTCACACAGGCCTTATAGAACAGATAATGTATGTCCTTGTAAAGGTCAAGGAGTTAAGGATTTCCTTAGAGTCTTCCATCCCAATAGATAATATCTAAGGACTAACCAGGTTGGGTCATCATGAACATTTTCTTTTCTTTTTTAAATTTAATTTAACTAATTTGTTTCTGAGCGTGAAAGAACACGCATGCTCACAAGCTGGTGTGCAGGATGGGGAGCAAGGGTGAGAGAAGGACAAGCAGACTCCGAGCTGTTGCAGAGCCCTACTTGAAACTTGATCTCACAACCCTGAGATCAAGACCCTTAACTGAGCCACTTAACTGACACTTCACTGAGCCACTGAACTGAGCCACTCAGGTGCCCATCATGAACATTTTTTAAGACCACTGACTCATCAAGACCCCTGGCTCAGGACATAAGTGATTTATGGAAGACACCTAAACACTCATCTTTGTTCCTAGATGCCTGAGAAGGTATGTGCACTAGACCACAATCCTCAGTAAAAATTCCAGACTTGAAGCAAAGATAAGACGCTTTTTTTTTTTTTCCTGAGTTACCAAGATACTCTGCATCTGTACTGTATGTCTTCAGCAAACTCTGCTTATTTCCTCTTGGCTTGAATTTGGCTTCTTGCTGCACAAAGCCAAAAACACTCTTGTCCCTGTATACAGGATGCTCTCTGGGCCCTTGGATCCACCAGCCTGCATCAGTTCAGCTGGCATCACCAAGGATAAAAAATTTCCTCGCACGAATGCCCGTTTGAAGGATGGGATACAGGGGCACCTATATAGTAGCTCTCATTCATGTTTGTTTGAAATTTGCACCTTGGAGTGTTAACTCCTTCATTCACTCAGGCTGCACTAGTGTGCAAAGGGCCAGACTGTAATTGCTCTGAAGAAGACCAGAGCTGTAAATATGGTCCCGTGGCAGAAATCTTTCAGGAATTTTGAGATCCTGTTGTAAAACACAGCCATGATTAAAAATTAAAATTCCATAAATTTATAATTAAATAAATTACATGAAGTACAAAAGTAATTAAAGTAATTAACACTCAAAACCCATCCTGTCCTAATTATTTTCTATTATCTACCCCCTTGTGATCATTTTTCTATTATCTGCATGGTGAAATGCTAACATGTTGGAGTGCTACTGTGTATCTCTTCCCAGAAACACATTCAATATGTCATGCAGTAGCTTGAAATTCGCTATGGTGAAAATATTTACACCATGGAAATCAAAAAATGTTATAAGTCAGGGCTTGATTCCTGCCCTCTCATGTAGCCCCAGCTTTTGGTTACACAATTACTAGACTGCCACTGCAGACAAGTAATGAGAAACATGTCCTTGAGATGGGAGACAATCAGGATAAGTTGCAATTATCCATCCCATGTGGTTGAAATAAAAAAGGCAAGGATATGCGACATTGGTAGTTAAAATAGACTTTTACACTTCCAGTCTCCCAGACTTTATTCCAAAGTGGTTGTGATGCAGAGAATGTGGCTTCCTCTCTAATCTCCATGTCTACCTCAACTACCCTCCAGAGATATTATGGCTCCATTGGACATAGTTGACTTAATGCTTTTAAGGTGGAGAATATCAGGGATGAAAGGGAAAGAAATTAAGGGGTGAAGTGTTACCTGGGACACCATCCCACACCATTAAAGTTAGTCAGGATAAATGAAACTTGAGTAAGAAGAAAAAGAGGTGGGGTAAAAATCTTGAAAATGTCTTCAAAAGCTAAGGAATATTGGCTAAAAAGTTTTGTGGGTAGTGAATATTGTATCTGACTTAAGTGTTCATAAAATGGGAGGGATTTTACATGAGAATGGTGGAATAATAATTGGCAATGTGCCCAGGAAGGAGTCTTGCTAGTAAGAGTTCTCATGGTAAGACTGTCACCTACCGTACCTTCTCACACATCATACCCATCCTCATTTTCTCTCTCTCATGTATACGTATCAACAGCAATGACATACTGAGAACTAGTTCATAAAGAATAAAACAAGTCCTATCTAAGGGTCTTCTACATATTAGGACATATTTTTTGCTCTCTGTGTATCTTTTAATTTTTAATTTTTTAATTTGTAATTTTTAAAAATTTATTTATTTGAGAAAGAGGGAGAAAGAGGATGCAGAGGGAGGGGCAGAGGGAGAGAGAGAATCCCAAGCAAACACCCTGCTCAATATGGAGCCAGACATGGGGCTACACGTGGGACTCTGTGTGGGGCTCTGTCTCATGACCCTGAGATCATGATCTGAGCTGAAATCAAGAGTCAGATATTTAACTGACTGAGCCACTGAGGTGCCCCATCCTTGTGTGTCTTTTTAAACCTCACAGCAGTTTGACAATTTAATATCATTCTCATATTACATTATTATTCCCACATTACAGATGAAGAAACTGAGACACAAAGAATTTCAGTAGCAAATAGTAAGTGGCAAAGCCAGGATACAAACTGTTCTCTCAAAAAAAAAAAAAAAAACAAAAACAAAAACAAAACAAAACAAAACAAAAAAAACACACACAACACTTTCTTCATCTTCTTAATCTAGTGAAATCTGCTATTATCTCAAGGAATAGCTGACCTTGTGGTTCTGTCAAGCGATGGATGACTTTCTACCTACAAGGCCGGTAAGCAGAGTGGTATTTTCCTTTTGTCCTAGAGCTGCTTCCAAACTTTTGCTCGTCCTTCTCCTTGAAGTTAAAATCTTAATCCTCTTGGAGAATATGCCAGCAAAACATCCTGTTTCTCCCATTTTGGTGTCATCATATGCAAACCATCCTGGCAGTCCTCATTCACTGACAAATTTAACACCCTACCTTCTTACAACATGTTTGGTGATTTCAAACCAGGGTCAAAAAAGCATATTTGTTCAAATTATTTTAAAAGGCCTCTTCCCTTTGTATGAATTTCAGCAGAGGCACTCACTTAGGCAGATGAATTAAAAAAGGAATTCCTTCTTCCAGATTGAGATCAGCCTCTGTCCAGAACCCAGGGTAGGAAGTAGAGCTTGGACTAGAATTCAGCCTGCTGACCCCTTGGGTACCAGATTATCCCAAGAAATTATTCCTGTAATTCCTTCCTCTTTTAATTTTTTTAAAAATTTCATCATTATCAACAGCTTTACCTCAACCCTACCTCTACCACCAACTCCCAGACACATACCATGACACCTATTATGAATAACTGTGTAACTCCAAAATGTTACTAAAGTGAGCCTTCTCTGACCACTACCTCTAATAGTTCTAGCTCACTTATCCCAATCATTGTCATAACTCTCCACTTTCCAATTCTTTAATGTTACCATTTTCACTTCTAATCACTATCTAAAAATCTCCTTATCCAACTTAGATGTCATGATTCTCCATTATAATCATGAAATCATATCTATATTCACCTTTAAATTATTTGGCCTACTTCCCTCTTTCTTCTTCAGTTGGCAAAGTTGCAACTCTATTCACTGTCTTCTTATTGCCTGAAGAACCTGAGTAGGGAAAAGTAAGACAGTGTCAAGGGGATCATTATGTTTTTGGTCTCACAAATTTCACCGGGGCTCATAGCACTGTGTAGCAATCTTTATTGTATTTGTCTAGTTGATTCACCTTCATCTCTCTCACCTATTTAAGGATCTTTTTTTTTTTTTCCTTTCCAGAAAAAAGCTCCTGTGCCCACATGACTTCACCAATGCTGTCTTCTCTGTTATGTCAATGTTCATCAGGATGTAAACATATGGTATCATCCTCTATCCTAACCAACCATCCCTTAATTTCTTCTCTCTCTCCAGTTACAGTATTACTTCTCTAGATCATTAGGCAGCAGCATTTTATTAAAAAAAAAAATAGTATTTTTACAATAACATCTCCCAACTCACATGTTCTCCTTCAATTATGATTTTTTTGTCAAGTTTGTTAATAATATTGACAAAGAGTGATTTCACAAAATTATGTCATATGTCATTCCTGATCTTGCTCCTCCTTAGCAAGAACAACTAACAACTATTCAAGATAAGACACCACAGAGAGAATCCATGCTGAAGCAACTCCCCACCATACCTCAGGGACAAAGACTGTATTAAAAGAGGAAGATAAGCAGCTACACACATTGTCCCTTCCCCAGGCTAGCACAGCATCACGTGGAAAGGTCTCCCCTGAGCCTCTTGGTCCTCCAGCAAGAAAAGAGAAGCAGGGGGGACAACAAGCACCTTCCAGCATTGGAGTCACTTTGTGGGAGCCCCAACTCTGATCTCATACAACAGAATTACAGGATAATATCTGGGGCTTAACCACTGGGAATCTGACTGTGATGGAGGAGGTGGGGAGGGGTTTGCAATACTCAGCACGTGGATCTTGGCCATAAGGAGTTCATAACTTCAGTGTCCAAGTAGTAATCCCAACCAGCGGTTTTGTTCATCTGCAAAACCAAGTTGGGGTGCTCTGATTGAGGAATTCGTCAAGGTGCAGGTCTACCTGATTCAGATCCTCAAACAGGGGGTTTTGCCAGCCCTGGAGTATAGTTTGCCCGCATCTAGGCAAGAAACCAAGTCATAACCCCACCTTCTGTGGAGAGTATCTCTCAGTTTTATGTGACCAGACGGGCTGGAGGGAACACCTGAAACCTGTGTAGCCCAGCAACACTCCAGCGGAGACGCAATAGACAGAACTGATCCCCCAAGAGCAAAGTCAGTTCTCTGAATGGAGGTTTCCTGTGTTATGCACAGGTAGGGGGGCCAGTTCATAGCCAAGGCTACTTGGCTAAGCATACCTCTCAGGCCTTCCCAACTGGGGAGCCTGTTTGGAAAATTGAGAGTTGCTTGGAGCAGCCTTTCTCCTACCTACCTAGGTGAAGAAGTTAAGAAGTTATGATGTGGAGAACAATGGCAAAATAAATATTCCCCTATACTTAGGGAAAGAAATTTCCTTACAACTTACAGCCCATTGACAAATACTTGAGACAGAGTGATCTTCCTCCTGCAGCTCAACTCACTCAATGTTAATACTTTGCTCGAGGACAAAGGTAACCTTAGCTTGACATTAACCCAACCTCCAGGATCCTATAAGTCTTCTTTAGTGCACAAAAATCCCTTTGGAAATTTCTTTTACCTTTATCCCCCCAAGATATATATTAGCAAACGTCCTCCAAACATATGGCCCACTGATATGCATCTCAAGATTCTCAGGATTTACTAGGCAGCAATAAATGACCTTATCCTAACAACAGCTAGCCCTTTAAGGTCTTGGAAACCTTGCTCCCAAATTCCTTAGAGACTTATGTTGATCCCTAACACCCTCCCAACTTGAAAGTAAGATAATCAGCCACTTCTTACAACCCCAGTGCACCTCTTTTACCCACAATGTCTGTCTTTGTGCTTTAATAAAACCATGTTTGTGTGTGTGTGTGTGTGTGTTTTGTTTGTTTTGGTTTGGGGTTTTGTTGTGTTTTTGTTTCTGTTTTTGTTTTTGTTTTTGTTTTGCACCAAAAGCATCTCAAGAATTCTTTCTCTTGGACCCCAACATTTCAGATCCAGAAAAGATCCAGATCGTCATCCATCAGTATTTCACCCGAAGAGGAGCTTATAACACCTGAAATCTCTGTGTTCCAGTAATGTTTGGACTGAGAGAAAGTCAGAAAGATCCAATAGTTTACAGAACAAAGCCAGTGGACTTGCTTACCAGTGAATTTGGGGAATGGGTTGGCTTTAGCTAAGACAACAAAAGCTTTACTGACCTTAGTGATGCTGTACCACTGCACTCAAGCAAGAAAACTAATTCATACCCCTGTTCATTACCGAATATAGCCTTTGGCCCTTCTGACCAGAGAACCTAACCAGAGCACACGGGAAACTGTGTGAGTCATCCAATAGCCCTACTTACTCTGGCACTTAAACAGAGAGCACAGCCCATGGCTTTCCCCTTCTACAGAGGAAAACCAGTAGCCTCATATGACCAGGGAATTCAGTGCACACTCTTCCTGATTCAAGTCCCCAAGCAATAAGCCATATAGGCTGTGGGTCCTGTTTTGCTGCCCTGCCAAGGCAGAAAAGCGAATTCACAGTCCCATCTACAACTGTGTATGTACCTAATCCTAACCCCTCTAGTAAACGTGACCAGATTATGGAGACAAACATGAAGCCCAAGTTATAGTCTCACTTGGGTAAGGAACAAAATCATCAGCCTTATCCAACTGTTCTTAACCAGGGGACACCTCCAAATCCCTAATCTCAGAGCCTGAACAGTTACCTTGCCTAAAAATACAGCATATTAGTAGCTCCCACATTTCCAAATACATTACCAGAAAACACATAGTTGACTAGTGAAGGTCTGTCTCTGCTAAAGCAAACAGAGGAGAGAGGAAGTCTCTGGAGAGGAAACCAATTACTCAATGCACAGACAGATATTAATGTAAGAAATCAAAAGATCATTAAAAAATAGGTAAATATGCTAGGACCAAAGGAAACTGATAAAGCTGTAACAACTGATCTTAAAGAAATAGAAATCTATGAACTATCAGACAAAGAATTCAGAATAACCTTTTTAAAGAAGTTTATCGAAACTCACACACACACACACACACAAAAGGAAAGAAAGAACAGGAACTAAATGAAATTAGGATAACAAACAAGATGATTGACAAAGCAATAAAGATCATTAAAAAAACAAAAAAAAACAAAAAACAAGCCCTAGAGGTGAAAAACACAATAAACTGAATAACTGTAACTCAGTAGAGTCACAGAAGCAGACTTGACCACACAAAAGAATCTGTGCAAATAGGAAACTGGAAGTTATTCAGAGGAATGAAAAGAAAGGAGAATAAAAAAGAATAGTGAAAACCTATAGGAATTCTTTGGCTGCAGGATACAAAATTAACAAACAAAAATTAGTAGTGTTTCTATAACTTAACAATACATTTTCTGAAAACAAAGAACTTAATCACATTTACAATAACATCAAAAATATGAAATGAATTTAACCAAGGAGATGAAAGTTCTCTACTCTGAAAGCTTCAAGACATTAAAAAAAGAAATCGACGAAGTCACAAACAAATGCAAACTTATTGCATGTTCATGTTTTGGAAAAATAAATATTGCTAAAATGTCAATTCTACCAAAAGCCATCTACAGTTTCAATGCAATCACTACTAAGATTCTAATGGCGTTGTTTTTTACAGAAGTAGAAAAAAAATCCTAAAATTTGTGTGTAACCATAAAAGACCCTGAATAGCCAAAGAAATCTTGAGAAAGAAAAACAAAGCAGGAATCATCAAATTTCCTGATTTCAAGCTATACAATAAAGATATAGTCCTCAAAACAGTATGGTACTGTCATTAGAACAGATAAATAAAACAATGAAACAGAATGGAGAAACTGGAGATAAACCCAAGCATATGTGGTCAATTAATTGACAAGGAGGCCAAGAATACTCAATGAAGAAAAGACAGTCTCTTCAGTAAATGTGTTGGGATGATTGATTACTCACCTCTAAGAGAATGAAAATGGACCTCTATGATATACTGCTCACAAATAAATTAATTCAAAATAGGTTAAGACTTCAATGTAACACTAGAAGTCATGAAACTTCTAGGGGGAAAATAAAACATAAAAGTAAATCTGACATGGACTTTGGAAATGAATTTTTTGGATATGACATCTAAAGCACAAGAAACAAACAAAACAGACAAACAAAATACCCACAAGTGGGACTATATTAAACTAAAAAGCTCTCTACAGCAAATGAAACTATCAACAAAGTGAAAATACAATTTACAAAATGCTGAAAAAAAATTGTTAACCATATATCTGATATGGAATTAATATCAAATATAAAGAATTCATACAACTCAATAGAAAAAAATAACCCAGGGATTCCTGGGTGGTTCAGCGGTTTAGCGCCTGCCTTTGGCCCAGGGCATGATCCTGGAGTCCTGGGATCAAGTCCTACATCAGGCTCCCGGCATGGAGCCTGCTTCTCCCTCTGCCTGTGTCTCTGCCTCTCATTCTCTCTCTCTCTCTCTCTCTATGTCCATTATGAATAAATAAATAAAATCGTTTTTAAAAAGCCTAATTTTAAAAAGGAGCAAAATGGAGCACCTGGGTGGCTCAGTTGGTTGAGCACCCAAATCTTGTTTTTGGCTCATGTCATCATCTTACGTGTCAGTGGTGGGATGGAGCCCCATATAGGGCTGTATACTCACCTTAGAAGTCTGCTTGGTCAGTCTCTCCCTCTGCCCCTCTCCCCACTTGCATGTTCTCTCTCTCCCTCTCAAATAAACAAATAAATCTTAAAAGGGAGTGGGTGCAAAAGATCTGAATAAATGTTTTTTCAAAGACTATTAAAATGAAGAAGTTCTACCATTTGATCACTGGATGGACCTTTAAGGCATTATGCTAAGGGAAATGTCAAACAGGGAAAGACAAATTCATCTGTATTAAACATGAGGTTATCAAAGCAGAGGGTTGGGGTAAAGATAAATACTAGAGTCATAATGTGTAACATGTGTGATACATATGAAAGTTGTTAAGAAAGTAAATCCTAAGAGTTGTGATAGGCATTTCATTATATATGTAAATCAAACTATCATACTGAATGTCTTAAATTTATACAATGATAGATGTCACTTGTTTCTCAATCAAACTGAAAAAAAAAAAACGTAGTATGGATCTCTATATTGACAGAGGCAATTGCCAGTTTTAGTCTTCTCTTTACTCAGCCTATGAAATATCAAATTCTTCTTTCTGAAACACTTTGTTTCCTTAGCCTATAGAGAAGAATCACAATTCTTGAAGTATCACTGGTTTCCTCTGTATTCTTCGTTATCATGCCCAATCTACACTCAATTCACACCTAGGTTTATTCTTGTAAATAATTTTGTGTCACCCATGCCAATTTCTCTGAAACATTTGTCTTTAGAATTGACACTCTTTCAGTTACAGGCACGTATTCACCTGTCTGTCTGATGTCTCCATTTGGATATCTAAGAGGTATCATGAACTTGACAGATCCATAACAGAACTCTTGAGACTTGTGCTCCAAAGCCTATTACTCTCTTACTGTTTCCCATATCCATAAAGTAACTACCATTTACTCAGTTGCTCATGCCAAAATTCTAGAAACCATTATTGTCCTCTGTACCTAAATCCTATATATAATTTTTTAGCAGATGATGTGAAAATTACATTTAAAATATATTTCAAATTTGACCCTTTCTCATCTCCTCTATTTCCATTACATGTCATACCAACTAAGTGATCTTCTTGCTTCTGTTCTTACTCCTTTTAGCAAATTCTTCATAAAGTAACCAGAATTTTATTTAAGAAAAATTGATCGTATCATGTTAGCCAGATGTTCAAATTCTACAACTTCCTGTTCCAAAATTCTATTTTTAAATACATCTGACAGAACTTTAGAGTATATCCTCAATAATTCTTTGAATCTATCTTCTAATTTGCTTCTGTCTTTGTTTTTTAATTGACTTCTCTTAATTTTAGTCACTTTGGCTTAGCCTTCCTGCAGTACCTTGAGTATACCATGTTTGTCTCATCATTTTCTATTTTCTGTTGTTGTTGTTATTGTTTTTAAAACACTTTATTTATTTATACATGAGAGACAGAGAGACAGGCAGAGACACAGGCAGTGGGAGAAGAAGGCTCCACGCTGGGAGCCTAATGTGGGACTCAATCCCGGGACTCTAGGATCATGCCCTGGGCCAAAGGCAGATGCTCAACCATTGAGCCACCCAGGTGTCCCTGTTTCTGTTCTTGTAATATTCTTCCCGGTAGAAATTTCCACGGTTCTTCTTTCTCCATCACGCTTCTGCTCAAACTTTCTCTCCCCCACTCCATATGACTATCTTATAACCTGTTTGATTTGTCATCACAGAATTACTACTTGAATTCACATATGTGTTTTGTGCCTATTGTCTTTTAACTACTGTAACATAGGCTCTCTAAGAACAAAGATTATATCTGCTTTGCTTATTGCTATTATCTCAATGTCTAGATAAATAACTGACACACCGTGTTCAATGAAAGAACAAATTGATTAATAAGTCATCATTTGGCAAGGAGAAAGATGATTTAGATGGTGTTGCATTACACACAAAAATGAATCAGTTTGAATCTTTATTTAACAATGAGAAAGCTATGCGGTAAGAGAAATGACACACATTTGCCAGACTTTACTGTAATCACATACTTAATTATCTTATCTATCCTGCTGGATTGTAATGTCCAGAGAGCATCAAATGATATTTGTGCTTACCACTGCATCTCAACTGCATAATAATATACCTAAAGGAAAAATCAGCTACCCTGTAAAAACCTGTTAAATGAATGGATTTTAAGAAAACCCTCAGACTCAACCAATCTAGGAGGCTAGTGCAGTCATTAGGATATATCAGGGAAATTGGTATAGTTGAACTCTTTGGTAGTTCCCTTTAGATCATTTATTTTGTCTAAGGGGAGTAAATGCTTCTGGAAAATTAGACGAACTTCTTGTTTGTGGAAAATTATATCATTTCCCATAAACTATCACTGTAATGACGATGAAATTATTTGCAAGTCCATTACAGAACTAAAGCAAAAGATGGTGGGCATATGGGATGTTGAATTAATCTGATAAATGTCACCAGTATATTCTTAAATGCTTTTTATTGCAACAGAATTGATAATGAACAAAAAGCTAAACTCTGTTTCATAAACATTCACTGACTTAGTGAGATAAATGTTTCATACATCACTCAATAATTCAAGTACATGATTAGCACAGCAGTAAAAATTGATCTGTGTTGTTTTGAGTATTTTCATCTGTGATCAAATGAAAAAAAATTTTTTTTTTCTATTAGAAACAACATTTTCCAGAAATTTAGTCAGAAGTTTGAAATTAAGAATATAGTCACAGGTCCACCACAAGAAGGAAAGAGAATAGGGGAAAAAAGAAAAAAGGAAAAGATGAGATATTTACAGAATACAAATATCTGAAACAACTCAGTTTTCTTGCCTGCCATCTGCCTGACTGATCCTGTCCCCAACACTCTAACGCTCCTTCAGAACTGACCAAAATCCAGCAAACTCTATCATCCTGACAGGCAATAAATAGTTAAATGAAACAATGCATTTTAGGGATTTATTATTTAGATTCCTGGGCTTGCAAAAAATGTTCAATATTCATAGAACTTCCATTTTGTTTTTCTTTCTGGTATTAGCTATTTGTAGCTTCTACTTTCTTTTCCCTTAGCCTCCTTGCTCTATACATTCTCTGTCTTGCTCTTCCTCTTTCCCTCTGTCAGATCATTTCCTTTTCTCTTGTACAAGAATGCTATTTCATACCATGTAACTATTAACAGGTAATATTAACTGGAAAAATATTTATGTAAATAAATAGTATGTATTTTTATTTGATTCATGTTAAAAATGAGTAGCTCTAAAATACATTAGCTCAAGTAACAGTATTTTTAAAAATTGAGAAAAAAACACTATTAAAATTGTAATTGCTTAAATGTTGAAACTTACAGATTTGGGTTATAGGCAATAGATAACATTTGAGTACTATACTATATTTTATTTTTATTTGGTCACTTTTTATAGTAGTTCAGAAGTGTTAATAGCATGAATGTGTTCTCCATTACAACATGGTTAATATTTTATCAGAAAGTTATTGCCTTTGCCTTAAAATTGTTTTATTCTTTGAAATTTATTCTTTCTATATTCTTTCAGAAAATTTGCTATGCTGTAAGTGTATTCCATCTAGGAAACTGGTTTTTAATAACATACTATCCTTTGGCTTTTAAAGTCAGTGGAAAAATAATTTCTTATATGAAGTTTGTTAAACCTGATTTTGTTTTGACTGGAACTATTGCATTGTCAACAGACTACTCAACTTTGGTAATACAAAGGAAGAGCATAGTGTTTTTGTCATTCTGTAGTTTTATAAAGAAAGAGATTTTTGAAAATAAATGCTATTTGTAGTTAATGGCAAATAACTTTTTAAATTACTTTTCTATATTTTTAAATTAAAAAAATAGTCTAAGTTTTACGATTAAAAAATATGTATAATTCTGTGGGGCACCTACGTGACTCAGACAGTTAAACATCCTACTCTTGACTTCAGCCCAGGTCATGATCTTGGTCATGAGACTGAGCCCCATATCGGGCTCCACACTGAGAGTAGAGCCTACTTAAGATCCTCTCTTTCCTTATGTCTCTGCCCCTCCCCCACTCTCTCACATATATACTTTACATATATGCATATATAATTCTAGTCAATCTGATATTGCCATAACCTACTTACCTGAACTAAAAATAAAAATGGAGGCTTTTGCTAATTCCTTACATCCACCCCCCCAACACATATATGATAATAAAATGAATGTTATAACATGAATCTGGAATGGAAATGTTGCTATAATGAAAAGCTTCTTTATAATTGTGTTTTCAAAATATGAACACAGTTCTAGTTTTTCCTATAATATAGGAAAGAACTGTGTGATAAATAACATAAACAGCAAATCAGAGAAATTAAACTTGATGAAATATAAAGAACAGAGAAAAGGCAAAGAGCATAGCAGTTGGAAATCTGTCTCCATAACTCAATGACAAATACAGATATCCCTTCCATGTAGCATATAAAGCTCATCTTTTGTACATAAAATTGAACCCGTTTTATGGGACTTCAAATGTTTAAACTATAATATAATTTATATGGTTACTATAACTTGTAATTACATGCTTTTGCACTTTTTGTTTTCCAACCGGAAACAGAAATTCATTTAAAGTAGGAGTATTTGGAAGACAGACTTAAAAATTGATATTATTCTAATTATAAATACAACATTTTCTAAGGAAACACTATTATTGTAACATTTAGAGTTATTGATAAAAATGAATTACAAGATATTCACACTAGACAAAGGAGACAGTCATTATTTTTTATTATTAATGCTGCCTTTTAAAGCACTAGAGGCTAATAATAATAAAAATAAAATATATCGGGTGATTATTAGACACAAGATGTTCTTTTAAGTGCCTATATTAGATTTAATAACAGCTGTTTGAATCAGTTACTTTTGTATGTATCATGAAAAGCACAAGAAGTAATTTGCCCAAGATCACATAGTGGTGGAGCAAGTGTTTGAATTCAGTCTGGTTTCCAAATGTATCCTTTAACCCACTCTTCTTGTAAGGTTCTGTCCTGCTTGCCCCTATTATAATTTCTCTCCCAACTTAACTCTATTTTCTCAAATGAAGACTCTTGTTTTTCCTTCCTATCACATCTAATTGCTCCAATTTCCACAACGGACTCAATGACTATACAAATGAGCTGGAGCAGGAGTGAAAGTCACACCCACAACTGCTGTTGCTTGAATTACCATTTACTTTCCTTTCGGTTTTTGAATTTCTTGTGATTTTTTTCTTTTTTCTTTTTTCTTTTTTCTAAAGCATTTGGGGTGTTTTAATTATGTCATGTGGAATCAAATATTTATTCAAAACCTTCACAGATACTATAACTATAAAGTGGTTACTAAATAATCACGCAATCGATTGTCTTAGTGGTAAAACAAAACAAAAACAAAAACAAAACCACTTTCCCAAAGAGCAAAGTTTAGATTATTACTCACATAGAATAATTTTATTCATACTGAAGAAGTTAATTTTATTCTTATTTTTAAGGACTTTAAGGTTGGTAAATTTGGAGAAGGAAAACTCATTAACAATGTAAAATGTAGTCTGGTCCTCTAGGTTTCTTTAATGATTTAGAGCTCAAGATTTTTAAAAAGTTGAACAAATAACAGATAATTCCTACAGACTTTAGTCATAGTCCGTAAGAGTTTAGTACATACAGCTATGTGCCCTGGTGACTACAAAGAGGAAAAAAACCAAACAACACAAAATTAAGAATAAGCATATTTTGTGAGAGAGACGATCTCTTCATTCAGTGTATGCCTTTCCAGTGGACTTGTATGTTTACCTGGCCCATCTAAACTCACAGGAAATTTCCAAGCAGAAAAGAAATGAAACCACATAGAAGATGATCTTCCAGATGTGCATTTGGGAGATAAAATTTTTATTGTAATTTAGAGAATTTTGTCAGTTTGAGATAATGTTGGTCAGGAGAAAATTGGTAAAACATTCCAGTAAAACTATAACTAGTTTTTATTTTTCAATAAAGACTGTGATGTCTTTCATATTTTATAAGGATACATAGACACATGGTTTCATAAAGATAGATATTGATAACTATAACTATACATAGATCTATAATTATCCATGCCTACCTTTATCTATGTATCGATCATATTTAGCCTATTGGTTCTGTTTCTGTGGACAACTCTAACTAAAACACTACCTAAAGAACCCAAACAAATGTGGTTTGTGGACTAGCTGCAACAGCATCACCAAAGAGCTTGATAAAACTGTAGAATCTTGGACCCTACTCTGGACCTGCTGCCACACAATTTACATTTTAACTAGTTTCACAGTGATTTGTGGGCATATTACAATTTCATAAGGACTGCATTAGAGTACTGAACTGAGTTTAAAAATATGCATTTATCAGTGTGGTTTCATTAGGTTAATAGCTATCTCTCCTATGAGGCTCTAAATCCATGAGCATAGAGTTGTATCTTAAATAACTATCCTAGTTGTATTTCAGTAATAGCATAATATTATATCTTAGGCTTGCACACTGTTGTATCTTAGATGACTACCCTAGTTTTTGGCTCAGATTTATTGAACTTTCTAGCTGCAAAAACTTAAATGCCAACATGAAGATAATCACAATTAATATTAGGTAGTACAGAGAGCAGGACAATTTAAATTCCTATTGCTTTTATAATATTTTACATTCCTTAACTATACTTTCCATAAGAAGCTAATTTTTTACTTACCTGAGAACTAGCAGATTATTAAAATGACCAAAAAAAAGATGGAAACAAGACCATCACTAAGAGGAAGCATATATATTTTGAAATTCATATTTACAAATAATATGTAGATAACAATAATGATTTGTGTTTGATTTTTAATTCTGAAGTCCAAAGATACTATCTAAAGAAAACTTTTTTCACGAATCTTTTTTTTTTAATTTTTTATTTATTTATGATAGTCACAGAGAGAGAGAGAGAGAGAGAGAGAGGCAGAGACATAGGCAGAGGGAGAAGCAGGCTCCATGCACCGGGAGCCCGATGTGGGATTCGATCCCGGGTCTCCAGGATCGCGCCCTGGGCCAAAGGCAGGCGCCAAACCGCTGCACCACCCAGGGATCCCCACGAATCTTTCTATTCAATCTCCCCAATATATTCTGTAGAAGTAGATATCAATACTATAGTTTTGCCTTACCTGAGTTTCTTGTAACTTTTTGGATTTGTTTTTGTTTGTTTATTTATTTATTTATTTTTGTTTATTTAATATTGAAGAGCACATTTACTAGACTTTTTTTTTTCTACATTACACATACATTAATCATGGTGATCTTATAATATGTTCTTACTTAATGGAATAGTTACTTTAGGTTTTCAGGGGCCCAAGAGGATGGTACATGCAACTGGGCCAATAGCTAATATTATTTTTATAGTCTTGCCTGTCCTTCAAACTTCTTTACAGATTTAGTAGATTTAGTATAGCAAGACAAAAATATGTTCTTTTTCCTTAACATCATACAATGTCATTCAAAAATTTAATAAGATAACTAGAAACTTCTGGGCAATTTCTAGAAAATATGGCCTAATGTCATCATTTATATTTAAAAATACTGGACTTTTCAAACACATAGCTACAATTCAGGAATGATACTATCAAATTGCTTTGGTACTTTGGCTATTATGTTAAGATATTCAATCATAGACAAGAGTAAAACATAAGGACCTGATGTAACTTAAAAGAATTTTTTTTTTTTTAGTTAGATTAGCTCACATTCCTCTAATTGCTATCATCCTTTTTCTAACAAACACTACAAAGAGAAAATTCAATCAAAAGAAACATTGTGTAGAAGGTGATCCATAATAAAATCTATTTTTCTGTCTCTTAAAAAAAAAAAAAAAAAAGTCCTAAAAGATGAGATATACAAGTCTACTTACTGGAACGCAGTAATAGAATAAGCATGAAAACCAGATTAAAAAAGCTTTTAAAAGTCTACTCATTTTTCTTCATCATTTTTTTAATGTAATACCACAGAATATATTTAGTTTTCACCATGGTGAATTATTGGAATTAAGGAAGTTAAAGTTCTCTCCTTGATAAGGGGGTAGATAGATTCTCTTGTCAGCAAAATGAGTCAGCCTGTGTTGCAATTTGTCCAGCTACTATATCAACTATGAAGGACAAGTGGGTGGCTTAATGATTTCCACTACTCTCTTTTCATTTACAGGTGTCTCTTGTGTTTTCCTTTTTGTTCTTGTTTGTTTTCATCCCTATCACATAGTCAAGTATTTTTGTGCCATCAAAGAAAAATTTCAAAAGATTACCATAAATGTGATGTTGATACTGAGAGAATAAAGAAAAGTGTTTTCAAATAAATGTAAAAGATATAAAGGACTAAGGGTATTAAGGAATCAGGGAAGTAGACACCTAATATTGCATATGCTTGAAGAGAAATAAGCTAGATGTTTCATTAAAATTATTCTTTAAGTTTATACAAAAAGAGAAGAAAATAAATGGTCCAAAGGCCTTGATTTATTTAACAAAGTAAGGAAAAACATATAATAGTAAAAAGAAGCATGAAGGCCCCCACAGACACTCCTCAAAGAATGGAAGATAGGAGCTGGTGAATAGGTGCCCCAGCCACCCTTGCAGCATCTACCCACCCACTTCTACCCTTGCATTCTTTTGGAAACTTCTGGCAATAACCAAAGAAATTGCTAGTACCATCTCTTAAATATTGCTCTTGGTATTATTCTTGCTAATAGATAAAATGACTATTTTGGCTTTTTGGTTTATTTGATTATATAGGTATCTCCTTTATAGTAGTTTTATTTCAAATCTTTACAGAATATACTGCTCACTTCTTGTTTTTGTCTTTAGCATGATTTTTTTCTTGACATATCCTGAAAGATCAAAAGAAGTCCTAGAAATAATTTTTTATAAGAAACTAATAGTACACACCTCATAGCATCCTTAAGTTAGTTATAAACATGCTTAAGTTAGTTATAGTCATGATTTTCAAATAAACCTGATTAGTTAATTATATACTTATAGATTCTGTTCTGAAATATCTTCGAATTTCTGTATAGTGAGTAAGGCTGGCAGTCACATATATGTCTCCCATGTCCTTGAACAACTGTGGACTCATGCAAGGCTGTCACATGGCCAGTGAAGAGTGACCTCCAAGGATCTTAGAGCAAGGATGCTTTAAATTATCTCCAAAGAATTGGTATCAGAACACTTAAACTGACATATATAAGGAGGCATACTACAAGTACTCTTAAAAAATAATAATAATAACTTCAGTGAAGTGGCTATACATTCACACAGAGAAATATTTTTGTTATAAACCACCAGCAAATCAGTCCTTGAGAGTAAACCATGAATCATGACTAGTGATTATTTTTATTTATTTATTTTTTTAAGATTTTATTTATTTATGAGACACACAGAGAGAGAGAGAGACAGAGAGAGAGAGACAGAGAGAGAGGCGCAGGCAGAGGGAAAAGCAGGCTCCATGCAGGGAGCCTGATACGGGACTCGATCCCAGGTCTCCAGGATCAGGTCCTTGGGCTGAAGGCGACGCTAAACCACTGAGCCACCAGGGCTGCCCCGATTTTTTTTTTTTTAACTGAATCTCAGAAGCCTCCAAGTGAAAAATAAAGGAGACTTTGTAAGAAACAAAAATAATTACCATTTGTTACGTGTAGTGTTGCACAAGTTATTTTTGTTTAGTTTAGTTTAATATTGTTTGCTTCATTTTTCTTCTATATAAAATGAAGACATAGGGACACCTGGGTGGCTCCTCAGCTAAGCATCTGACTCTTTATTTCAGGTCTTGATCTCAAAGTTGTGAGTTTGAGCCCCACATTGGTCTCCAAGCCAGGCATGGAGTCTACTTAAAAAAAAATTAGATTGCCAATGGTCTTACTAACTAGGAAATACAGAATTCTGTGATTTGCGAATGTTAAATACAGAGCAGTATATTTTATCTTTGTGTTATTACTATTTAATTTATCATATATTTAGAATAGACTGATGCACAAAATGCAATATCTGTTTTTCTCTAGAAATATCTTTATTATTTAAGCATACGCTTATGGAACATATTGAGAATAATGTGATAAAATGTTGGATATTAGGTAGCAT
Organism: Canis lupus dingo; assembly: GCF_003254725.2. Lineage (NCBI taxonomy): Eukaryota > Metazoa > Chordata > Mammalia > Carnivora > Canidae > Canis > Canis lupus. The sequence continues at coordinate 56,463,556 of NC_064255.1, read as the reverse complement.
TAGTAAAATTGCATCCTAGAGATAAATGATCAGTAAAAAAAAAAGAGAAACTACTTTCATTTACTATATTGTGGGTTATAACACACCAACAGTATACATTTCTTTGAATAAACTACTACCCAGAGGTTTTATCCTTTGGAGGACCTTAAAAAGCTTTCCTCAATTTTCTGTGAATTTTTCCCTATTTTGTTCATCTTTCTTTTTCGACTAACAGTAGTACTTTGATTCAGCCTTTACGACCTGGAACATGTACTATTATAAAAGCTTTTTAACCAATTTATTTGCTCTTAATCTTTTCTATTTCCAATTGCTTTTTATTCATCTGCTGAATAAATCTTTTAACATTACTCTCATGATGTCATTCAATGGATCAAAAAGTTTAACAATCTTTCATTATCCGCAAATAAATCCCTAATCAAGAAATAAAGTCTAAGACTTTCACCGTTTGACTTCAGATTATCAGAATTCTCTCCTTCTAACATATATATGCTAGATACATAACTCACTGTTTCCAGAATATTTTTTTTAATTTTATTTATTTATTCATGAGAGAGAGAGACACACACAGAGACAAGGAGAGAGAGAGAGGGGGAGAGAGAGGCAGAGAGATAGGCAGAGGGAGAAGCAGGCTCCCTGTGAGGAGCCCAATGTGGGACTTGATCCCAGGACCCCGGGATCATGCCCTGAGCCAAAGGCAGATGCTCAACTGCTGAGCTACCCAGGCATCCCCCTGAAGAATTCTGTATGCATTTCCACCTGCTCACATTGCTACCTTTGCTGAAGATCATTTTCTCACTTCTAAAAACTAGAATAATAATGCCTCAGTCTCATTGGATGACCTTACCTCATGCTGCAGAGAGAAAACAGATGTAATTGTTTAAGGACTAACCACACCATATTTACCAATCTCTCTCTCTCTCTCTCTCTTTTTAATTTTTTTTAAAGATTTTATTTATTTATTCATGAGAGACACGGGGGTGGGTGGGGGGCACAGACATAGGCAGAGGAATAAACAGGCCCCATGCAGGGAGCCCGATGCAGGACTAGATGCCAGGATCCCAGGATCACAACCTAAGCCGAAGGCAGGCACCCAACCACTGAGGTACCCAGGTGCCCCATCTCTCTCTATTTTTTTTCCACTTACATCATCAAATATTGTATTCAAGCTTCTATCCAAATCCAACTCCTCCTTGTCCTCGAGAGCTCATTCTTTTCTACTTTCTCTTTCTAGTTTGGATCATAAGTTTCTCTCTCTTAACTGTGTCGTTGCATCAGCATTAAAAATGCAACCCATTTATGGCATACAGATTGCAAAGCTCTGCATCTTGTCTGGTTTATGATTCTTAGCTTCCTAAGTCACAGATTAAATTTTCTAAATAGTTGATATAAATGATTTGCATGATTCCTGTTAATTCAAAAGAAAACTAAAAAGACATATAGCATATTTTAAAATCTCAGGGGGCTAGGCATCACACAGAAGAGTGATTAAATATAATTCATGGTAAACAAAAAAAGTCAGCATATACTTAAGTGGCAAATCTTCACATAGAATATCCTGAACATAAAACAGATGTAGCATTTGATGAGTAGTGTGAAAAAAAGTAAGATTTTTGCAATTTACCAAATTGACTTTCCCATATATCTTGCTTAAGAACTATTTTACTTAGTAATTCAATAGTTTATAGAATAGAAGAATTGTCTTCACTTGCATGGAATTCTCATGTGAATTTGAAGATATGCAAGAAGGATGTAATGTGCAATAGATTCTCATCCAGATCTCCATGTTCTAAACATCTGGATGATAAACCACGTCTAAGGATATGAGGTTCTATCTCTATTTCAACAAGTGCTAAGAGCTACATACATTTTTAAAGGTAAAATTACTAGTCACATATAAAATCAAAATAACAATGTGTGAAACATCTTATTTTATGCTGTAGTTGATAAATGAACTAGTAGGATACTAAAACTGATTCAAGATTCCTAAGAATAGACATGTATATAGACAATTAGGAAGGCTAAAATAAATTTGCTAATATATGCAAAACTGGTCAATATCAAAAAGAAAATAAGACGTAATGTTTCGAATGATCTCTTCCACCCTGGTGGGTTAGGATGGAGGAAATCAATTGTATCTCCACCAGACATAATTAACTATCAACTCTGTAAACAGGAATAACTTGCATCACATCAGTTTTCCACAGTTAATTTCTATCTGTACAGAGCTGCATAACAGACCAATAAAAACAATGAAAGGCATACACCCCTATGGTACCAGATTGCCCCCAAGTGTCTGCTAGCAATACCTAGCATTCCATGGAACAGATACCCAGCAATCATTTACTCATTTCGAAAGCTGTCATAGTTTGTTTCTGATACAAGCATGTTCTATAGAAGTGGCAGCTTCTGGAGAATCACTCATAGAAGATGAAAAGGATGTCAAAAATCTGATGTTCCCTGGTTTTTAATGTCCAAACAGATAGGTAATAATCAAAGCAAAACTCCATCTAACCCATTCTAAATTTGCAATAAACAGAAGCAGATTTCTAGACGGCAACTTTCTTTGAAGATCTGTCCTTCCAATTCTGTTTATATGCATGCTAAAAGGAAAATATATTACTGAATGATGTCATAATTAAAACATAAATTAACAAAACTTGATTTTAATGGTTAGCGGTAATTTTCAATGTGAAATAAACATCAATATTACCATTCTTTAATACTATTTAAAGTTACAGAAAAAAAATCTATGATCACTTTTGTCATCATACTTATTTTGATATTCCCAAAATTTGAAAACACTAATTTAAGTCATAATTAAACTGTCAGTTCAGAGAATAAGATCTGACTTTACTTAAAAATCAGTGTTTTATTTAATTTAGTGTCTCCAGTTCTTTTTGATGAGTATCTAGTGAAATCTGAAAATATCATATAATGAAAAAAGAGAAAGATTTATTTTAGCTTAGTTTAGGTTTTCTAAGTTATATTATTATTTACCAACATTCAAGTAGGTCCCAAGTGAAAATTCTCTATTGTTTTCCACGAATTTTCTCTTTAAGTCAAAGAGATATCTTTCATTCTCCTTACCTTTTTGCCTTTCCTAATAATGTGAACCTTTCATTGGGCATTAACCTCTTTGAAACTAGTAAGTCCTTTTTTTATCAACTCACACTAAAGAGTCCAGACTGTTCACTGGTGTAAAGGTTCATATCTGCGTTCTATTGTTTTTCTATCAGGATTATTAATACTATAAGAAAATTGCTCACAAAGATATTCTCCTCCTTACTGCATTTTAATAAGCTGCTTATGCTAAGCAGGTGTCTGCAATTGTGCTGTTAAGTGGGGTACACATATGTATCCAAGGAATAAACAGGTGATTCTGCTTCAGCTGAGTCATTTACATGTCTCTATAAAATATGTATGACCAAATTTACACATCAATGTAAATAGCAATAGTTAGATGTTCCTTTTGACTCGTTTTGAGAGATAAAAGTAAGAAAGATACTAGGGATTTAGAAAGATTATCCTGAAATTCTCATTAAAGCTATACAATACAGGTGAGAAAGTAAAATGCATACAGATTTTAAAAATATTCTAAGCATTTTGAGCTCTAAAACCACTCAAAATTTCTCTCAGGAGTATACATTTAATGTACTTGAATTCTAGGTCATCACTTTGAAATAAATTCAGGCAAAAATTACCCCAAAATCCTGAGATTCACATAAAATTGGTAGCAGTGTTAGATGCTAGTCTATAGGATTAGACTTTAGCTTTTTTTTTTTTTTTTCCACTTTATTATACAGGATATCTACTATGTTCTCAGCCTGGGAAATACCAAAAACTCTTCAGAATTGGAGAACAGTGATTATAACCAGTAACTGGACTTTGTAACTTGGATATACAAAGAACAATATACTCCTATTCAATACATTTAGCTGGAGCTTGTGAGAAATTCAGAATCTCTGGCTCTTCCCCAGACCTAACGAATCATGGTTTGCATTTAATGAGATGCTCAGGTGATCCATATGCACATTAAAGTTTGAGAATCACTGCTTTAAATGGCTTCATGCCTTCTGCCTTGCATCTCTTCAACTCATCCTTCATGAAATGAGTTGTGAACTCTGAGACACTGCAACATTATCACAATGTATTCTAATATGAAAAAGGTTCTCATACAAAAAAGTAATTGAAAACCATAGCTCAGTACTACAACCATACTGATATTACTTAGAGATAGAGTACATTATCTTACTGCTTAAATATATATAATGGTGTAATATATAAGAGTATAATGTATAATAGTCTCTAAAATAAAATCCAAACCCCAGCATGCTAGGCCTGTGATGATCTAGGCGCAGCCCAGTCATGTCATGATCACACACAAAGTGGATTCTAAGTATTAAACACTTGAAATTCTTGGGATTCCTGTCATTTCTCTTGCCCCTACACCCTTTAGGTGCTCATTCTTCTGGCAGGAATAGAGTATCCATTTGGGCACCTCATTTTCAATCTGATGAATTTCTATCAAGTGTATGCACTATGAAGCCCTGCCTAATTTCAAACTCTCCTGACATCAGCATTTTACTTTAATGTCCATGAGACCCCTCTTTGAAACTTCAATACACATACTCATATGCATCTATACATTCATGTCTGGTTCACAAGTAGGCCAAGAGAAAATAAAAATGGGAGTTATTCCATTCATATTTGTTTCCCTAGATATAGTAGACTAAATATATATGAAAAAAGGATGAAAGAATAAAAGTGTATTCAAAATAGCTTCCTGTTTTCATACCCACATTTAGTCTTAGACCAACATGTCATGCGATCAGATATATATATAATAATATCTACCCCACTGATAAGAGAATCTGAGTATTGCCTTAAAAGAGTGGACTATCTTTGCATTCCCATTCTTAGAGACTTAAAAGGCACTAAGAGGAAGAGAGAGAAAAAATACATCTGGTTTATGTCATCTCTCCTTATCTGTACAAGATAAATTGAGATCTATCACGACAGAATATCTAGTCCTAGTCCATTGTTGGTCTCTCTGTTATTCACAAAGTGTGCATTACCTTCATAAGCAATATGCAGTTATCAAAAGAGTAACCTAAGTCAACTTCCCGATGAATGTAGAAGAGTAAGTATTTAAAATCCTTTTAAAGACTCTTTCAAACTTTATTTATATTACAGCATTCTACAGTGAAATCTAGATAAATTATTTCTTTTCATAAATATAGAATAGAGAGGAGAATAAATAAAAAGGAGAAAGGCTAAGGGCACAAACAAGTGAACCCATTTATTTCTATAATATCTCAGAAACACCTATATATTTTGGAACATCTGAATCTATATATATATACACACATATGGAACATCTGAATATATATATACACACACATATGTATGTACATATATATATGTGAACATATGTGTATACATATATTTATATTTATACTTTTCAGTATTTCATGACAAATTACATATTACAATTATACTATATACATATCATTATGAGTTCAATCTAAACCTTTCTGCATAATTTTGAATGTGGGATGAGCCAATGATGTTACTATTTCTTGAAACCTTTATGTCTTCTCTTTAGCCCACATATTCATTTTATCTCTAAAATACCTTGTTTCCTTTATCAAGCTCACCAAATGTTATATCTACTCTTTGATATTTATTTGCACATTTATTATTTATTGATTACTTACTAGCAGTTGTTGAGAACTCCATGAAAAACAAATTCATTAGTAGGAGGGTAATAATGGGACAAGCAAATGAAAGTGACTTAGATCTGGCATATAGATTTTTTCATACAAGAAAAGTAAGAGCTAAAAAAAGAAAAGAAAAGAAAAGTAAGAGCTGAGCCTTGAAAAGGATGTTGATAGTGATGAGAGTTTTTGGAATTCATAGTCGCATGTGTGGCTTTCACATGAACCCTTCCACAACTAAATGAATGATGTTTAATGGGATCTGGCTTATCTATCTCTGTAGCCCTTATATTGAGTAAGAATGGTTTTAAGTAGTGAATTTGAGGATTACATTCCTTCCTCAGTTCTGAGAAAATAACAGCTGTTATTTTATCAAACAGGTTTTTTTTGTCTCATTACCTCATTTCTTCCTACTAAATTTTATATTAATGAATCCCAGAACTTCTCAATTTGTTTTCCATATTTATTAATTTTTTTAAGTGGGAAAATTTGATTTTGTTAACATTTTTTTTCTTAAATAAAATAATTCTTCATATTGATCTTCCAGTTTCCTCATTTGTTTTATGTCTTCCATATTCTCCACTAGAAGTATTTTTCCTTTCCAAACTCTAAATAAAATAACTTTTTTTGTGGTCTCTTTTTTTTCAAGATGCTGTAATTTATATTTAAATTTTAATTAATATACAGTGCAATATTGTTTTCGGGGTAGAATTCAGTGATTCATCATTTACATACAACACCCAGTGCTCATGACAAGTGTCCTCTTTAATACCCATCACCCATTTAGCCCTTCCCCCACCCACCTCTCTCCATCAACCTTCAGTTTGTTCTCTATCATTAAGAGTCTCTATAGTCTCTTTTTGCTTTTTTCCCCTATAGATGCAATTCCCTTCATTTTCTCACACTTTCACACATTGTTATTTTGAAGCTATTATCTGATTCCTCTATTAATTATTTACTTCTGTTATATTTTTCTCTTTATTGATGTTTGTATTTATTTTCCAAGTTCTGGGTCATGTTTTGCATTACAATTATCCTATCTTCTTCTTAAACTATGTTTGCAATGCTGCCAGGCCTGGTTCCATTGGTTCCAGGGCTGTAACATGAGTAGCAAAGCATCTAGTTTGGAGTAGTTGGGAGAGAGAGCTAAAATTCTCAGAGGTAGCAAGCATTGCAATTCCTTGTCTACTTCTTTCTCTAGACCTGCTTTTGATTCACAGATAGTTCTCTTTCTTGTTCTGAGCTCTATTCTGAATTCTATTATGTATTCTTAAAGCTCTTACATGTTTTTCCTGGGTTTCCTTGGGTGTGCTCAGTGCTTCATCTTTAAACTAGAAATACAGTTTCAAGCACACTGTTTTTTAGCTTGACTCTATCTTAAAACTGGATATGCATAACATTGTAGTTTGTCCTTGAAAAATAGATTTGGGTTTTGTATACAAGGATAGAGTAGGGAGGGACAAATTTCAGCCAAAGCCTTCCCTTAACAATGCATGGAAATTAAAAGCACAAAATATATTCAGAGAATGATGGTAGTGTGTACATATATATTTTTTCAATAATTTATATATTAATCTTATTCAAAAACACCTTTACAGAAACATCCAGAATAACGTTTGACCAAACAGAAATATACAGGCACCATGGTCCAACCAAGTTCACATATAAAATTAACCATAACAAATTTACCCTTTGACAAATTTGTTTATTTATACTTTGTCCGAGTAAGGAGCCACAGTGTCCCCGCTGTCTACTTCTACGTGGTGCCTGCATATCATTATGAACTATCTGTAAATCTGGCCTAATTCTTCTTCTGCTCTATAAACTGATCATGAAGAACTCTCCAGGAGGCCATACGTGGGGCTTGGAAGGGAAAAGGTAGTAGAAGAAGAGTGGAGACCATCTGCATTGGAGCTACTACTTCATGTATCTTACCTGTGCCCCGAGGGCCTTCTCAGGTCAGATATTGTATTTATCACTTTTATTTGATGATGGAGTATGCTGTACACACTCAATTTTAGGATTTGGTGGATTAGATCATGCCTAGTTCATGATGGGCAGCTCAGATCACATGGTAAAACTTGGTGACCCATGGTTGAGCATTTAGTCTCTACTAAAGCTCAAAAGAATAACAAAGCTACTTCTTGAAAGCACAATAATTATACATAGAGAATGGCAGGGCTTAGCTCCAAAATCCTAAAGGCCTGCATTGTGATTCACCTATTGGACCCTGAACAGCACACCTAACTTTCACTGACATTTCAAGAAACATTAGATCTTTTTTTTTTTTTTTTTTTTTTTTCTTTTAGCAGGCTCCATGCTGGGAGCCCGACGTGGGACTCGATCCCGGGACTGCAGGATCGCGCCCTGGGCCAAAGGCAGATGCTAAACCGCTGAGCCACCCAGGGATCCCCAAGGAACATTAGATCTATTGCATCATATGGCCCAGTGGCAGAGCAGCTTGCACAGCAGCCTGGAAAGAGTTGCAGTTCAAGTCCAAAGACAGCCTGCTGGCAAGAATTCTTTCTAGCTCAGAAGAGGTCTGTCCTTATTCTATTAAGACCTTCAGGGCAGCCCTGGTGGCTCAGCGGTTTAGCACCGCCTTCAGGCTTGGAGTGTGATCCTGGAGACCTGGGATTGAGTCCCACGACCGGCTCCCTGCATGGAGCCTGCTTCTCCCTTTGCCTGTGTCTCTGCCTCTCTCTCTCTCTCTCTCTCTGTCTGCCATGAATAAATAAATTAAATCTTAAAAAAAAAAAAAAAAAGACCTTCAGCTAATCAGATGATGTAATTACTGAGGGTAATCTGCTTTACTCAAAACCCAGGGATTTAAATATTAATATCACCCAAAAAAGGACACCTTCACAGAAACACCCAAAATAATGTATGACCAAAATATCTGGGCAGCACGGCCCAGCATGTCAACACATAAAATTTACTATCATCAGTGATATAATCAGAATTTTTTTTTTTAAAGACTTTATTTATTCATGAGAGACACAGAGAGAGAGAGAGAGAGAGAGAGGCAGAGAGAAAAGCAGGTTCCATGCAGGGAGCCCAATGACGCCATCCTGGGACTCCAGGATCATGCCCTGGGCCAAAGGCAGGCACTTAACTGCTGAGCCACTCAGGCTTCCCATCAGAATAGTTTTTAATAAGATAATTATAGTGGTTATAAGCAGAATATATAAAAACATGTAGACTTTTAAGAAAAGAGTATTTTGAAATACCTAAAGAACAGAGTAATATAATCTATGGTAGCGTTAGAAATCAACATATCGAATAGAAAGGCTATATCCAAGGGGCACTTGGGTGGCTCAGTCTGTTGAGTATCAAACTCTTGATTTCTGTACCAGTACTGATCTCTGGATCATGGGATGGAGCCCACCTTCAGGATCCATTCTCAGAAGGGAGGCTACTTAGGCTTCTGTCTCCCTCTGTCCCTCTCCAGGCTTGTACTCTCTCTTTCAATCTATAAATAAATAAATAATAATCCTAAAAAAAACAAAGGAAAGGCTATATACAAAAATAATTACAATAAATTTGATGAGATTATTATGTATCAAAATATTCAGTAAATATTTAGAATTAAGAGACTCAAACAGAGAGGTGGGCCAACAATGAAAATGCCAGTTTATTGATCATTTACAAAGAAGTCAGAATGTAATCTATGTTTATTTTTAAAAGCCTTGACCAGCACACATGTTATTTTTTTCAATGAAATATTTAATTTTTATTGACTTAAAATAACAATGTGATGCTACAGTCACAATTTTTTAAAAATTCTTAAAATTAAGACTTATATTGGAAGAAATTTTGTACTTTGGCTTCTGTAAAAACTGTAATCCTAACTATTCTTAGATACATTCAGAAAGTTGGTATTGTGATTAATAATGAGATTTAGGTTAATATTGCTGACTTATAAGTAGATTTGGAGGACTTCATTTTCTCCATGAATGTTGCATAATTTATTCTAAATTGCATAATTTTGTCTGAAGAAGTTGGACTGTAGTGCTTTGATGCATCAATCAATAAATCTTACCTATATGGAGAAAATATAAATTCAATAATGACAATAGCTAGTGGTTCATTTTATGCATCTTAGATTATAAAGTTGAAAAGGGCTTTTAAGAAAACATATTGCTTATCACCCCATCCTAACTGTGCCACATAGTATAACAGTATTAGAAATCTAAGATGACTATGCCTGACCAATCACCTAATTTTTTTTAATGTACTGACTTTTATTCACAGGTGATTTTTAATTTGTATTATATCATAGTTTTTAATTTTATCTTTAATGATTTAAAAAATTAAAAAACTTCACAAATTCAGCTCTTTTATTAATCTAAATTTGGGTGTCATGATTTCCTACTGCCATCAGCAAAGCATTATTACATTTCACACACCAAAATACTGAAGTCTGTGTTTCTTTTTGGAAAGAATGCCATCAATTCGTTCTATTTTGTCTATTTTTGCAAAATGTAATTTAATGTAACCTTGTAAGATAATGCTGCTGCAGGGCTGCCCTGGTAGCTCAGCGATTTAACGCTGTCTTCAGCCCCGGGCCTGATCCTGAAGACTCAGGATCGAGTCCCACGTGGGGCTCCCTGCATGGAGCCTGCTTCTCCCTCTGCCTGTGTCTCTGCCTCTCTCTCTCTGTCTCTCATGAATAAATAAATAAAATCTTAAAAAAAAAAAGATAATGCTACTGCTTTTTATATTAACATGTTGAACCAAATTACAAATAGAAACAATTTAAGATGACTTACTTTTAATTTTTCAACTATAGAAGTAATGGATCAAACATCCAATTATATTGTTTTCTCTTTCTGAACACAACACCTTGATTGACATGCTTCTCGGGACTATAAAGAATTGCTGTTCTTAAATGTCTTATCATAAGACTTAATAGAGCAAATGAGTACCTTGACTGTGATTAATGCAGTTTAAAAAGAAAGAAAAAAAAAGTCAAAATAGGAAAAAAAGATTATAATAATAGTTACTGGTGCCAAAGAAAACAAAGCTGGTTTGGTAATGTGGGTGCTGTGCAGCATCTTCTTAAAGCCATGTCATCTTTTCTTTTCTTTTCTTTTCTTTTCTTTTCTTTTCTTTTCTTTTCTTTTCTTTTCTTTTTTCTTTCTTTTCTTTTCTTTTCTTTCTTTTCTTTCTTTCTTTTTTTCTTTTCTCTTTTCTTTTCTTTCTTTCTTTCTTTTCTTTTCTTTTCTTTTCTTTCTTCTTTCTTTCTTTTTTTTTTTTTTGTTTTAAGAATTATTTACTTATTTGAGAGAGACAGAGAGTGTGTGCATGCCAGGGGAAGGGGCAAAGGGCGAGAGAGTCTTAAGCAGACTCCTCACTGACTCAATGCAGCCAATGTAGGGCTCAGTCTCACAACCTTAAGATCATGACCTGATCTGAAACAGAGTCTAACATTCCACTGACTACACAACTTAGATGCACCATGTTATCGTTTCTATAATTAGGTTTTGTACAGGCTTAAAATCATATTACCTTCAAAACACCTTAAGAATAAGGGGAAAAATGAACTAATAAACTTCCAGTTACGGGAATTGGGGTTTATAGTTCTATAGAAAAAATAAAGGGAGGGTCAGAAGATACTAGCCTTCTACATAAAAATAATACGTGTCGACCAGTTTGTCATGCCAGTGGAACATTTCTTACAAGTACATGCATTTAGCATTAAAATAGTTCTAGACTGGGGCACCTGGGTGCCTCAGTGGTTGAGCTTCCGCCTTCGGCTTAGGTCATGGTCTGGGATCAAGTCTCATATCAGGTTCCCCACAGGGAACTGGTTCTCCCTCTGCCTATGTTTCTGCCTTTCTGTGTCTCTCATGAATAAATAAATAAAATCTTTTAAAATACTAAAATAAATAAAATAGTTCTAGACTAATCCTTTACTGAGTAGATGTATTTCCACTTAATGGCAGGGATAGTCTTCAAGTTTTGAGCAGCAGCACACTTATGACATTTTTTTGTATCAAAGTAATGTTTGATTTTTTTTTCTTTTGAAAACTTATTTTGAATCAATTGGTTGTATCAAGGTAAAACATGTATGTAAATTTTTAAAAATTAGATATTACAGGAAGCTTCATAAGAATGAGTCATGCTCTGACTCATTCCTTTGTACCTTCTACTTCTCATAGGCAACTCTTTTCAATATTTCCAGATGTTTGTTTTACTATTTATCTTATGTCCCTATTATGTTCTACTGCTATTTTTGTCCTACCAATTTCAGACTCTTCTATTTAATGGTTATGAAGGGTTAAGACATACCTCTTGCAGCCAATTCTCACACTCTGACTTTCTCCTTTACACATCCTTCCAACAAACTTACACTGTCATTTAAACTAGCAATTGGCTTTTCTTATTATTATTTGTAAAAAAAAAAAATGTTCACTGAAGAATGATACAATATGGCATGTATAATTATACTTCTTTCCTTATATATCCATATTTTATAGAAGTTAAAGGGTTATTTTTTTCAGATGTTCAGTTGTCTGTGTATTTGCCATTATATTTTTATCACCTGTCTACACAGATATGTCATGTTTTTCAAATGGTACACTCTACCAGCTAATATATCAATTTTCATTTTCTCCCTTGCAATCCCTGTTTTGATCTGGCTTTTCTCTGGTCCTGCTGTACTTCCATCATCTTACGACTTCCCTGATGGGTCTTCTTCTGTTTGATTCTTCATATTTTTGTTTTAATTGGTTTACTCCTTTATTTCCAGAAGCACATTTACCACACATTTCCTAAGAAAGGATACATGTGAGATATTTGAGTCCTCAGAATACCTACAAAAGTTATTATTCTAATCTCAGACTTGATTGGCAGTATGTTTACCTGTACTGCATTGTGCCTGATTCATTCAGAAGAGTCTAGTTTTCTCATTTGGATAATGAAAAAATTAGAAATTTAAAGATTATGCCATCCCTATTAAATTACATGACTGATTGGTTAGGACTATGTAGTTTTCTTATTTTGCACTTTCTTCCTTGACAAAGTTTGCTTCAACATTATACATATAAGATCAATAATTTCTTTTTCTGGGAAAATCTCTCTCTTCCTTGACACAGTTCCTTTTTAAAATTTACATTTAGTAAGAATAATTTCTTTCAAAAAATTTAACCAATTAATTTAAAATAATGCTTATTATAAAAACATCAAGAGATGGTTTTCCTTAGGTCACAGCAGTCACTTATATAAGAAGAAATGTTTTAACAACTTTTCAGTTTAAATCATTAACATCTTGGTATAAATGCAATAATATCATGGTTGCTTTCATTATTTTTTGTTTAAGGAAGAAAAATCAACCAAACCAAAATAAAAAAAATATTTTTTGAGACAAAAGTCAATAACTTCTCAGTAGATACTGGCACAAAAGTTCTCAATAAAATGTTCTGTCGCAATAAATACAAAGTATATCTCTGAAAATATATGGGTTGGAACTACCTATGCTCAATCAGTACAAATACAGAAATTTTGGGATTGAGAAGAAAGAAAAAGCACAATTGGAATGGCTAAAGATGTTTTCTGTGCTGGGGAGCAATGGTGGAGAAGATAAAGTACATAATTTTTATTCTGATTGTATTATAGACAGATGTGCATGTCCTTCTTGGCTTTAGAGTAGTGTCTAAGAATTCAAAGCTACATTGTTTTCAGAGGAAGGACTTCTTTATTTTTTAATCTAAACTATAGTAATAAAACAGAAAAAATATTCACTCCATCAAAGTAATTGCCAACACATTCATTTGTACTTAAGATTAGACTAATCAATGTAGTTATTTTTTCTTTCATAGAAATGTAAAACTTCTCCACTCAATAATAATACCTATCACTATAAAAATATTGAGAAGAAAATAACTAGGAACACTTTGCCACATATGGCAGATAAATATTTTTTAAATTCTTATAAAAGTACACTATACACACATAAAGATGCTCACAATCATCAGTGATTAAAAAAAAATAAAAGGCAAGTTAAATAAAGAGATATCATTATTCCTGATTGGCATTTTAACCCACTTTAATTGGAGAGGATATGTGAAAATAATCACCATCATATCTTACTGACCAGTGTGGAAATTTGTTCGACCTTTTTGGAAGGCAATATGCATAAAAATTAAAAATGTGCATACAATATGACCTAGCAATTTCACCTCTAGTGATTTATGCAAAGAAAAATAATTGGAAAAGTGCAAAGATATACAGAAAATATTTTTCACAGTATTATTTATGGTATCAAAATAGCAACAACTAAAATGTCAATTAGGAAGAGTTTCATTAAATAATAATTATGATACCTCAACATAATATAAAGCTATGTAACTATGATAAAGGTAGTATCAATTCTTTATTGACCTATGGAATATTTGCCATATAATGTTAATGTAAAACAACCCAATTATTATAAAATATTAATGAAGTTTGACCACATTTTTTTTTGTGGGAGGGGAGACGGTATCCCACACCCATATCCACAATCAGAAGCAAGTCTGAGAGATTATGTAATTATTTTTGAGTGGTTTGTGAGCAATTTTTTCTTAAAAATTTATATTTCTGTGTTTTCTGTTTTTAATTCAAGGATATGTTACATTTGTACAAAAAAAGTGTTTATTTTTTGAAACTATCAGACATACACACACAAAGTGTCCAAATGTTAAGAGTTATTATAATGAACAGAATTATCTGTTCATATCATATTTATTAGATCAGATGAGAGGAAAAAAAAACCTGAACGTCAAAGTATCTTATTTAAAAAACTCATATTATGATTAATATTACAGTACTGACATTTTTTCCCAGTAACACAAGGCATGGTCTACAAATGCTAATGAATTTCCCATGTGTTAATATTTAATCTATTCAAATAGAGAAGTAACTAGACTAAAGACATCTCTTTTTGTGTGAGGGGCTCAAAATTAATAAAAATGAGACTTTAAACATTTCTCAATCAGAAATCAATTTTAAATCAATTGGAATTGGAAAATCCTAAAGAATTACTTTATGAGATTTATTTTGTAAATTAATTTCTATTAATGTAATTGTAAAATATGAAATTTAAGTCTTCCATACAGTAACAAAAAATGTCTGAGTTCTCCTACATATCAATTTAGCAGCATGTAAATTTATATTAGATTTACCCAACTCTTAGAATCTTTTAGCTCCACTAAAACATTTCGTTACATTATTTATCAACCATCTTTGGTGAAGTTTTTAAAAATATTTTTTTAAAATGCATAAAGTTCAGGTGAACAAAGAACATTTTAAAATTTAAGCTCTAGGAAGAAGTGGGAAAACAACCATCATGAATGCCGTTCTTTACTGTTCCAGCAAAGCGTCTGAGTCTTTCTAATTAGTAAATACATGTGCTTCCAAGTGTGCATTTTTAATAGCACATCCAGTGCCAGAGGTCAGCCATTATTTACATAAAAATGGGAACTGAGATGGCAAGGCAAAATCAGATGTTAATACAAAAGGCAAAATGTTAATAAGAGAGACTCCTGGAACAAAAGACATTATCCTAGTCCATTGAGTTCTTTTGATTATTCATTCTGTACACTTGTAAGTAGAATCAAATCACAATTAAAATTAAAAGCTATCAGGGGCTTTAAAGCATCAGGGAGCAAGGATGTTCAAGCCTTGACAGTCTTCACCAGTAGAGAAATGAAGATAGAGAGTAAAGACTTACTGAGCTTGAAGCCAGAAGTCAATGAGAATGGACGGGTCACAGATATGTAACGCCAGATAATGTTATTGAGTCCAGGGGTCTTCAGATATCAGAAAGGAGTTGGAAGCATACAATAAAGGCTTCAGTAAATATATTAACTGAAATTTCCACACATGATTTCTTATTAAGTGGTAGTTTCAATATGATCAACATTCTTTTAGAACTTCATTTTTTGTGTGTGTTTTTTGTGGGTTTTTTTTTGTTGTTGTTGTTTGTTTGTTTTGTTTTGTTTTGTTTTAGAATTTCAGATTTAATAATTTCCTGGCAATTTTACTGTTGTAGAAGACTGTTTTATTCTTTCTGGCTAAGGATCTGGCTTTAGAGCCTTAATTTAGTAAGTGATTCCAAACCACTTTTTAAATAAACTGCTTATATCTTTTAATTCTCTACTATAAGTCGCCGCGATGATCTTTTCTGACAATTGTTTTATACTCCAACCCCTCCAAAAAAGATCATGATCCGATGCAATTATATTTGTTAAGTTAACCTGACCATACAAGAGTTTCATCAAGATAGAACTATTTCAGGAATCCCAGGTGGTCAGGGATTTAGCACCGCCTTTAGCCCAGGGCCTGATCCTGGACTAGAGACCTGGGATCGAGTCCCACTTCAGGCTCCCTGAATGGAACTTGCTTCTCCCTCTGCTTGTGTCTCTCCTCTCTCTGCATCTCTCTATGTCTCTCATGGATAAATAAATAAAATATTTAAAAATTTTTTAAAAAAGAACTATTTCAGATAATGATATGCTTGATATTCATTAAAATTTTGTTTTGCTTGAATAGCAATTCTGTGTTCAAACTGGTATGTTTAGCATATAATTATTAAAGTGAGCATATACTTGTGATTATTATTTTATTATTATTATTATTATTATTATTATTATTATTATTATTACAAGACTCTCCCCTCTGTGCTTGAGGATATGAACTGATGACTCATTGTCATTTTCTCAGCTGTCTCATTGTCTTGAGAGTATTGAGCATTGACCATGGGCAGACAGTCTCTAAGGAGGACGGCATTTCTCATTCAGGCCTCATAGCAATGCCATGTATTTGGCACTAATGAGTATTTCCATTTCACAGATGAGAAGTCGGAAACTTCAAGAGCTATCAAAGGCATCAGAGACAGAGTTGGTACTTCAATGTGGAGTTCAGTTTTGTATATTGCGTACATCATCACCTTCATTAGTTTTTAAAACATATTTATTTATTTATATGAGGGGGAGGGATTATGGGTGAGGGAGAGAGAGAATCTCAAGCAGACTCTTCACTGAATGGTGTCTGACTTGCGGCTTGATCCCTGGACCCAGAAGTCATGACCTGAACCATGAGTCAACTGACTGAGCCACCTAGGCACTCCTACTCTATTACTTTATATAGAGAGTTAAAATTTGTATTGAAATTAATCATTACATTAAATAAAGCTGTTAATGTTTCAGATTACTAGTATTACTAGTATTTTGATTTTGAAATGCATTTTCTGAAAATTCATTTTCAAGATATGTATTCAGAGTTTTGTTTTTTCTCTACTAATATTATCCCTCTTGTGTTTGAGAATTAATAGGATTGTGTTATTTTTCTTGCATGCTTGTTAGGTTTGTTATAGTGGCTATAATCTGACTCCATCTCTCACCCCTTCAGATTCATTCTTGAGACTATTTCACCCAGTTCTGTGCCCCAGAAAACTGACCAACCTGTGCTGTATTAACATTTTACTTGTGCTTTGGCTTCTGATTGGATTTAGCCCCTGGGAATCCTCTGCAAAAGATCAAAGAGATAGGAATGAAGGAGGTTGGTATATTTATCCTACCGGCTTCCACCCTGTGGGATCCCTATGGGTTAGCATTTTTCCAGACCAGAAAGATCTTAGCTTGTGTCAGGTGGTCTCTTCATGCAATTCTGCTCATTCTCTGGGTCTCTTCTCTTGCTCCCTCAGGGTTCTGTGACTCTCTCATCATTTCCCCAGACTTTTATAAATAGTTGCTTTGTTTAAGTTATCTCTTCTTAAACTCAGGTGGCCCCATCCAAGCATGCCATCTGTTTCTCATCAAGGTCATGGCTGAACATACCCCAAGTCCCCAGATTCTTTCATTGTTTGCTCTAGACCTACAGTCTGATTACAGAAAAATCCCCATATCCTTACCTTCTGAAACTTCTTGAGTCAACTAAAAGCAGGAAAGCAGGTTCTCTTTTGAGGATACTGCTACCCCTGTGGCCCTCTTGTATGTGGTGGCAACTTGTCAGTCATTTATGCTATAGGGCTTGGTATTTATTGACTCTTCATTTTTGGACCACCAGCATTATCTGAGCCCAGAACTCTTTCCAGCCATCTACTATATTTCCTTAATTCGTTATCCATCTTATTCATAGATTTTTCTCTCCATCTTAACTCCTAAAACATCCCCCTTTATTCTCACATGTAGAAGATAGAACTAACTTTGTTTCCACCTCCACCTTACCATGCCAACCCACGTTTTACTCATTATTTCTGCTGCCTTTATTCTTATTACTATAGATCAAAGATTCTCAACATCAGTCACAGTGACTCTTAGAGATTCCTGAGTTTATTTTCATTTATGAAATAATTGGGAGGAGGGTGACACTAGTTTTTAGGTGGCAGAGATTAGTTAGGACTCCTATAAAAACTGCAACAAATGGGGATAGTAATGCCTTCAAAAAAGTGATTTCCTACATGCCTTACAACTTTTGAATGTCTCGTCATGCATTCATGTATATAAAAATCTGTATATAATTATCTGTGTCTAAAACATAATTCTACTTAGAAAGTAAACATAAGGGGTCCCTGGGTGGCTCAGCAATTGAGAGTCTGCCTTTGGCTGAGGTCATGGTCCCAGGGTCCTGGGATCAAGCCCTCACATTGGGCTCTCTGATGAGCAGGGAGCCTGCTTCTCCCTCCCCTCTACCTACTGCTCCCCCTGCTTGTGCTCTCTCTCTCTCTGTCAAATACATGAATAAAATCTTACAAAAAAAAAAAAAAAAGTAAATATAAAGGAAAATTTACCTTCTTTTAAAAAGTCTTTGAAAAATGTCATACCCAACATATTAGCTCATTGTATTTGAGATATTTGAGTCTAAATACAATATACATCTGTCAGACTGTACTTGTGCTTGTGCTTGTTATATTAATCTAGATCCTCCTATCAATGTGGTCATTTGCTTCATAAGATTTTCTAGTACAATTATTTTCTAGGACTTAAACAAAATAATTATTATTTTGTTATGAGTTATTTTATTTCTGATTTTGATTACAGTTATGGCATAATGTTGATATTTTTGAAATTAAATCTGAGGATGTTATATTTTATAGAAACATAATTTTTGTGTAGTAAAGGACAAGATACCAAATACTTGCTATAAAGAGGTAATGGCTCTGATGTCATTGAGAGTCATCATAGAGTTGAATAGGTCATGTGTCTCCAAAGCCCAAACTGGTAAATAGAATTTCATGTTCCCTTTCTTCTCAAAAAACCATACTTCAGCCACTGGCCTCAGTTCTTTCCTGTACTATTCATTTATTCCAAAATCAGCTGGATCATTTGCTAAAGCATTAAAAAAAAAAAAAAAAAAAAAAACAAAACCTAAAACATCCTATAGTATCTCTCTCAAAATAAATAAATAAATAAATAAATAAATAAATAAATAAATAGCTTTCCTTAAGCATGTACAATTGTTACTTTTACTCTACTTACACCCAAATTTCAAGTTAGTTTTACATTATTTGCCGTCTTTTAATTCTCTAATCATTTTGCCTCTTGAACCCAGTTTATTTGGGCATTTCTCACACTACTATGCCAAAGTATCTCTTGTTAGGAACAATAGCACCTCCTCATTGCTAAATCCAGATTATTTTTTTCTTTTCTTTTTACAAGACCATCACAGAATATAACTTCATTATTTAATTTTTTTCTTGTCTTTTCATGTTTCTCTCTCTCTCAGGATCTTTCCTTAGACTTGCTGTCTCCCCTAGTAATTTTATCCAGTCTCATGTTTTAATTATCATCTACATGCAGATGATTCTGAATGTATTCTTCCAGCCTTGACGTTTGCCCTTAACGTAAGACTTGTTGTCCAGCTTATTATTAGACATCCTCATTTGAAGTCTAATAGGTACCTCAAATATGAATGTGTCCGAGTCTGAACTTTTAATTCATCCCACAAATCTACTCCTCAAACATTCTTCCTCATCTCAATTAATTGTGAGTCATTCTTCCCATTGTTCAGGCCAAGAACCTGGGGTCACCCTTGACCCCTTTCTCTCTTACTCCCCATATCTATTCCACTGGTATTTCTTATTGGTGAATTGATAGAATCTTTGAAATTTACGTTCAAAATGTACCCAGAATCCAATTACTTTTTACTATCGGTGCCATTCTTCCTTTGAGTAAGCCTCACTGAATTAAAAGACTCCTACTGGTCTTTTTGTAACCTTGTCCTCTTTTTGTCTATTTTTTACCCAATATACAGAGTGATCTTTTGGAAATGTAGCTCAGATCATGTCACTCCCTGTCCTTCCAATCTCATAAGGGGTAAATTTCAAAGTGGTCCCAAAAGACTGCGTGAACTGGCTTTCTGTGTGCTTCCTGAACCCATCTGCATCCGATACCTTCTCAATGATCCTATGCCAACTCCATTGACCACTTTGACCCTCCTGGAACAACTCAAGTGTAATCTTGCTTCCGGACATTTATACTTGCTTTTCTTTCCTGAGTAGGTCATCTCCCATCAATTCACACTGACTGTTCTTGATGGTTCAAGTATCTCACTTTAACAGTAAATCACTCCTTAACCCCTCCTCCCCCCTTTTTAAAAGATTTTTATTCACTTATTCATGAGACACAGAAAGAGAGACAGAGACTTAGGCAGAGGGAGAAGCAGGCTCTATGCAGGGAGCCCAATGTTGGACTCAATCCCAGGACTCCGGGACCACGCCCTGAGCCAAAGGCAGACACTCAACCCCGAGCCACCCGGGTATTCCCCTTAACCACCCTTGTAAAACCAGCCAGCTTCCCTTTTCTAGCCACCCTCTCGAGTTCCCTAATTTGACTTTATCTATTTGACAATATTTACTTCTTTATTTGTTCATTAGCCCTTTCAGCCTTTAGAATGAAAGCTCTATTTGGGTAGGGACTTCCCTAACATAAAAGGTTCAATGTAACTTGTTAAATGAAAAGAGCAGCTGATCTAAATTAACTGTTTTTAAAATTTTAGTCTTCTCATGATTAAATTTTAACTTTACTAATTTTACCCTGTTAAGTAACCAGCACATCTTTTGCTTTCTAATTCTTACATGGACAACCGATGGATTTAAAAAAAAAAAAAAAAAACAAAAACTGTGAGATCAATGTCTGAATTAAGAAAATTTTAGCAAAAATGTCATTAAAATTTTCTCAGGCTTCCTTTATTTTATTATTAATTATTTATTATTATTATTATTTGATATATCACAATAACAGACTTGCCTACACAGAAAATGAGTACTCACCTAGATTCTGAAGTTCATGCCAAACAATCAGAGGATGAAGGAAATGGAAAGGACTACTAGGACAGAGTTAGCCACAGATGGCTTCAGGCTGTTGGTTAAAGGAAGAGTATGGTGTTCAGCAGTGGAGTGTCTGCTAAAGTTAATTATTTTCTAGCATGTTTGCTCCATGCTTAAAGAGTAACTGAAAGAACGACAGAAATTTCTAATAAGTGATTCAAGGGGCTTTGGAAATACAATGAACACATGGAATCATGGTAATCATACACAATATCTCTTACACTACCTTGCAGGCATTTTAAAGCCTGAAAATGGAATGGATTTCGTACATCTACTTATGGATGACTTTGGGCAAGTTACTTAAAATTCCTGAGATTTTATTTCCTAATTTGGATAATAGAGATACTTAGCAAACTTACCTCATATGATTATTGTGAGGATTAAGCATTTTATTTTATTTTATTTTTAATTTTTATTTATGATAGTCACAGAGAGAGAGAGAGAGGGAGAGAGAGGCAGAGACACAGGCAGAGGGAGAAGCAGGCTCCATGTACTGGGAGCCTGACGTGGGATTTGATCTCTGGTCTCCAGGATCGCGCCCTGGGCCAAAGGCAGGCGCTAAACCGCTGCACCACCCAGGGATCCCAGGATTAAGCATTTTAATACATAACAAGTACTTAGAACAATGCCTACGTAGAAAAGGAAAAAGTTTTCCTAATAGGATCCCTTGCTAGGTCTGAAAATTAAACTGACAAAGACAGATTAACGGGAGAAAAACACACAGATGATATTGAATTTCTACATGTACATGGGGGCCTTCACAGGGGAATGAAGACCTAAGGAAGTGACCAGAGCAGACTTTTATACCTTTGAGATGGAGAAACAACACATTTGTGAAGAATTGACAAGACAAAGGGGATCGGGCTGGGAAGATAAGGGTTAGTCTAACAAGGTTTGTTTGCAGATGTCTCTGGGCTGATAAGAGTCTCTCCAGTGAAAGAAAAATTTAGTTGGCAGAAAAGGAGGAGCTTTTCTGCATTTGTGGCTTCTTAATTGCCTTCAGCTCAAAATAATTTTTATATCAAAGAGCCCTAAAAAAAAAAAAAAGAGCCCTATTTGGGGGTGACATATTCTGATTTCCTTTAGTAAATAATAACTGAACAGAATGTATTAGCTTTATTTTTTTTTGTAATTTCTCTTCATTATCCTAACCTGGAAACCTTTAACTCATCTTAAATTCATTTTTTAATACTTTGAAAGATTAAAAGTGCATTTTTCAGATGTTTTGTCTAGAGACTTCCCTTTTAAATTTAAGGGAAATAAAATCTGTGAGGTTTAAATATATTGAATTAGTATTTTATTTCTGGAACTGTTTAATATGTTGGAGTTCTCTAAATATCTAGATTTTGTGATAGATCATTTTTCTTCAGAATTAAAAACAAACAAACAAAAAGTCTAATAGGGACAAGTAACACTACCTTGAGAATTGTGGTTCTCAATGAAATAATCCAAGATCAGGCCTTGCCTCTTATGCTGGTGCCCAATATAGTTAGCTTTAAAAAATAAGTAAATCATTAGACAGGGTGCTTTACTATTATTATTTGAGAAATTCCATCCCAAGAGATGGGGTCTAACATTTCCTGCTGTCTGATGAATGAAAGCTCTAAGACGTGAAGGGGCCAGACTTCCATGGGACCTGACAGTAAATACTGTTCCTGTCACTCAGACCAAGCAGCTAGTGGGGCTTTGGCGATTTCTGATATAATTAAGCTTCATGCTTAGCATAAGAGATGGATTTAATCAGCCATATGATTCACATTATATGTCAAATGATCAAAAGTTGACACACTGCACGTGAATGTCTCTTCTCAATTCTGAAGATCATTGTTTCCGTGGCCTAAAATAACAAAAAGAGCTTATTTCTAAGGCATGTCCTCCCTTTATATTTTCATAACTTTCTCGATTCTCCTGTTTTCAAACTAAAGATCTGTACATATTCTAACACGAGAGACTTCTTGCTGTGAAAATTTCCCAGGGGGGGTTAAACAACAAATTAACAGTAGTTTGGGTAAAGGTTTTCTAATTAGCTGATCAAGGCTGTCAGGCCACGAGAGGAAGCAAACCACCATGATATTCTTAACACTTCACACATTCCTCACTCACCATCTTCCATTTCTCCCTGCTAATTCTATCTGATTAGTTCAGAGGCCTTGAAATCAGCCTAGCTTTTGAAAGGAAGCTTTTGTAAGTTGCAGTCTTTCTTCCCTAAATATGTTTGTTGTCAGCAAGCCAAAAGTGCATTTAGAATCTTCTGTAAGCTTCATCTGAGGAGGATCGAGGTTTATAATAAGAAGGCTATTTGCATATAAATTATGCCTAGAATGTACGGAGGAGTGAAATCTGAGAAATGCTATTATTTGGAAAGAAAACAGAGGGCAATCTCTGATATAAAACCATTTTTAAAAGTTCTGTGGAATTGGATGGTTTGTGTTTCCTGTGGCACAACCAGCTGCAAGTTCAGAGGGAACATTTTGGCAATCTGCAGTGCTCCCAGCCAAGAGCTTGTATGACATTTAATTAGAAATCAACATTCAGTGGGGGTGTATACAAAGGGATCTGTGCGATTATCAGAAAGTAAAGTTCTTCACCTATTTTGAATAATAGAAAAAACTGAAACTTGATGCTATTTATGTGTATCTGGAGCCATATCCACAATTAAAAATAGCACAGCTAGTTAGCAGAGCACTAACAAAACAAATATTTCATTTACTTAAAACAAATATTATATCCATTACTTGCTCCAAATTGGAGATAGGCATGCTGACAGGGCATGCTGACGGAATGTTTCTGATCATAAAACTGGCTTTAAATAATCAGCAGTAGCTTATTTCCAAGGTGGTGTTCAAAATGAACTATCCATCTGATATTTTTCAATTATTTTGATGAACAAATGCAACTGAAAAGAGGAAATCTACCACACCGTGTGAGGTCAACAATGTCTAGAAATAATCACGTGGTGAATCTGAGTGATCCTTCTGCCCTCCTCTGGTCTTCATGTCATAAACCATGAGAAACCTCTGGATCGACTCTTGCAGTGATGGAGCTGTGTAACAGGAGCACCAGTTGAATAATTTGTGTCTAAAGAAAACAAAAAGAAATGGAGACACCTTTAGGGCACAAAGACACCTTGCTAATGAGATGACACTCTGGCTAAATTAAAAACCTCATCCGGCCCTGAGTCATTCAGATTCATTCTTTGTTCTTTTCTCTTTGTTTCCTCCTCCCTCTACTTTCCAATCCTCTGTTGACTTTTCACATATTTACACCCGAATGTGAGGATTCTTTTACTTTGGCATAATGGTGAGACTTTGTATGAGATGTATGCGATGCAAGACCCTGCAAATTATTAAGCTACAAAGATTGAAACTTTCCCTGAATATCAAAGAAAACTTTGGAAAATCGACAGCTGTTTAGAAAGCTATTTCTCAAGGGGCCAATTCTTGAGGGAACATCTTTCATTATGTACCTGTAGCCTCACGGACTCTAAAAGACACAACGTGTGCTTTCTCACTTCTTGTTTCAGTTCATGACAACTGGATCTGAGAATCTTCCAGGGTGAGCCAAAGACTGAGTGGAGCTTTCAGACAATGAAAGTAATCAGGTTAGACCACAGGAGAGAGGATAATTCAGATGGTTTTAGGATTCACCAAGAGGATCAGTTCTTTCAACTGCATTATTAATTGTAGAATTCATGGATTTCACACCATTTCTTCCTTCACTTGAGGAGTGATTATGTTAATACCTTTGCGAGTCTGAGAATATAAAAACAGTTCACAAATTAGTGAGTTGTAACAAACAGCGCGTGCTGTTTTTAACTTTCCTAGGCCTTTGATTTGCTTAGCAGAATTTACTTCTAGAGGCACGTTCCCCTGTGCAAGTTCTCTTCTTGTGATCATACTTCAGTTGATCATACACCAACTGCTTAGTAAGTCCATGTCCAAAACACGAAGCTAAATACTACAGATGACAAAAAATAAGCAAACATATATTGTTGAGAAGTTTTCTTCAAGCTAAACTATATACTATGGCAAAAACACAATCTTTTATTATCTGATTTGCGGACCTACTTTTCTGCTACTAAACACTATGCTGTTATTTATGACAAAGTAGAGTTCTGTTAAATTATTTTAAATAACCAAACTCTACTTTACCTCTTTGCCAGATAACTAAGGTTCACTAGTCCCTCCATTTAATCATACTGATAGATCACCATGATTTTCTGACCTCATACAAACCAGAATTTCTGTCCCTATCCAGTGAGTTGCTTCCTTGCTAGAATTATATTTATTTCCAAATCTTTTTATAAAGTTATGAATGTTATTATTATAATTTGATTAACTATTGACTGAACCAGTGAAACATGAATGGGAAAGGACCATTATTTCCATGAAAACAAAATTAAATATTTTAGAAAGATGTAATGAAGCTGGGTTCATAAATTAAGTGAAACAGGGGAATCCCTGGGTGGCTCAGCGGTTTGGCGCCTGCCTTTGGCCCAGGGCGTGATCCTGGAGACCCGGGATCGAATCCCACATCGGGCTCCCGGTGCATGGAGCCTGCTTCTCCCTCTGCCTGTGTCTCTGCCTCTCTCTCTCTCTCTCTCTCTCTGTGTCTATCATAAATAAATAAATAAATAAATCTTTAAAAAATAAATAAATAAATAAATAAATTAGGTGGAACAGATAACTAAAAAATATGGGGAGGTTATATTACTGAACTTTCATTGCCCTACAAATATCTTTACTTTCTAGCTTCATTCTGAAGAAAAATAAAATCAGAGAGTATGCATCACGAAATGTGGGTGTGATTTATAATAAATAAATTACATGGAATTCTTATTTGTGGCCCCCATACTATAAGAAAGCTCAGAATAAACATGCTTGCACATGTTTGAAGCTAAAATGAAATACTTAAATGTCTATCCATTTTTAATTTCTCCTTATAATGGATTGTTTGATTTAACTAACCAACAAAGAATCTCAATAGCTTAGGTTATCAAATGATCTGTGCTCTTCTATCTTGATGTCTTTGCAAAAGCTGTTTGGTTGGCTACTATTGTAATCAATCGGTCAATCAATTAACCTTTCTTTCCCCTGCCACTTAATTTACTACTTGCCTATTCTTCTTCCTCTTTCCTATTCTATGCTTTGCTAATTCATACATGGTTTTTAGTACCCATCTAAGACATTTGATATATATGTAAACTTGTTAACACTGTGTGAATACGTTTGTTTATCCTATGCATAGGAATTACTACTCAGACACTTCTTTTGATTTAAAATTAAATTTCATTTTATTAATTTAATTTATTCAACTCAAAAATCTGTGCTTTTCTTGAGTGTTTATTTACACCTTATAAATATTACTTTTCTATTTCTTAAACTAGTAAATTTTAACAATTACTTTAAGTGTTCCTTTGATTAATATCTATTCTAATATACAAACAGATAAATTTGCTAAAATTTTAAACTACATTTACATATTTAATACATTTGGCTTTCATATTAAGTACCCCAATAAATATTCTCAAGTACTTAAATAATACTTGTGAATCTGATAAATTCAGCTATTAAACACCTTTACAATTAAGTTTATTTAAGTATTCCAATAAAGTTTATAACCCAAGTAAATTCTCAACTTACAATAATAATTATACATATTATGTTATCATAAAATATTTTGGGAAGAGCAATTACTCAATTAAGCCAAATTCTCTCAAGCATTATATATGATAATAATACAGGAGATATTGTACAGAATGTTTCTTAACATGAAAACAATTTTTAGGTATGCCTGGGTGGCTCAGAGTGTCTGCCTTTGGCTCAGGATATGATCCTGAGGTCTGGGATCGAGTACCACATCAGACTCCCTACATGGAGCCAGATTCTCCTCCCTCTGCCTGTGTCTCTGCCTCTCTTTCTGTGTCCCTCATGAATAAATAAATAAAATCTTTACAAAAAACAAAACAAAACAAAACAGTTTTTATGTGTTTAATTTATTTCATTATTTTCACATCTTCCTATGGATAAAATACACTAATATACCAAAAACAGTTATGTGGTCATGTAGTAAGCAGAATAACACCCTCTTCCTGCAGATATGTCACACCCTAATTTCTGGAAACTATGAATATTTATCTTATGTGCAAAAGGAAGTTTGCATATTGATTAAGGGTATGGACCTAGAGATGAAGAAATCTTCCTAAATTTCTCACTGCAGCCCAGTCTTATCACATAAATCTTTAAAAGGAGAAATTTTTCCAGCCTGTTCCGGGAGAGGTGACAATGGATGAATGGTAGAGAGAGGTGACATGAGAATCCACGCTTGCTGATTTAGAAGAAGGAAGACATGAACCCAAGACTACAGGTGGCCTCTAGAAGTTGGGAATGTACCCTAGTTGATAACTGGTCTGAAAATGGCAAAAAACAAAATTCTGCCAACAACCCAAATGAGCAAGGAAAGTGATAATCTTTGAAAGTCTCCAGAAAGACATAAAGTCCTGTTAATAGTCTGATTGACTTTGGCAAGACCTGTTCTGACCTGAGTTCTAACCTACAGAATTATAAGATAAATTTCGACTGTTTGAGCTGTTAGGTTTGTGACAATATGTTACAGAAGCAGTATACAACCAATAAAGTCCAAAGCAAATTCCCAGAAATTTAAGCCAGTTTGTGAAAACTGAAACAATTACCTGGTGCAGTTTTCCCATACCCAAACTGCTATACTGAGCCCTCATCTACCATGAAAACAAAATAGAAAACTTCAAGTCCAAAAAAGTAGTTTTGAAGTCAATAGTTCCATAATTCAAGTTGCAGTCTACCTAACACTCAAACCTCCTGTAGTTACACTTCTTGACTGGATTCAACAAATAGATTTATTATTCCATTGACGGTTATTTGTCTCATAATTTTTACATATTTTTAAATGATAGCTAATTTGATTCTTCATAATTCCAGAAGTTCTGGTGTCAGTTTCAACAATCATTGTAATGAGAGTCAAGAAGCCTTCCCTAATTTATACTTATTATTGCTGCTCAGCGCTAGTATCCCTTATATGTAATTCTAGAGCAAGCACCCCATTTTCTACTTCTGCCATAACACTTATCATCCTATATGGAGCTTAAAAACATTTATATGTATCCTATGCAATACAGTAAACTTAATGAAGACAGGATGATATACATATTTAATTTAGGACTAAACTTAGTAAGATTAATATGAAATCTAAATAATAATAAAAGAAATGATTTGTATTTTATAAAAAACTAAACAAAACACGTTTATTTAAAAAAAAAAGCAAAACAGGGATCCCTGGGTGGCGCAGCGGTTTGGTGCCTGCCTTTGGCCCAGGGCGCGATCCTGGAGACCTGGGATCGAATCCCACATCGGGCTCCCTGCATGGACCCTGCTTCTCCCTCTGCCTGTGTCTCTGCCTCTCTCTCTCTCTCTGTGTGACTATCATGAATAAATAAATAAAATTTTTAAAATAAAAAAAAAGCAAAACAAAAAGACTACTCACTTGATTTTCAATCACTTTGTCCTATTAACTATTTTTAAATGAGGTATAATATGTATAACATGAAATTCATACTTTTTTGTTGTTGTACACTAGCAAGAACAGTGAAGGATTTGAGGTCTGAAATTTTATCCTGCCTGACACATTAGCCAGCCACAATTTCATGGGTGCTGGCCCAAGAAACTCTTGGATCAGAAGCAAAGGACTGTTACTTACAACAGTAATATCTGCTTCACAAATTTTGTTTGAGCCACAATGGAAAGAGGGTCAGATGACATGCATATGTAGGGAGGTGCATTACGGGAAATAAATCAGCTCAGGGAACCTGCATATTTTATAATGTCAGTAAGCCTTTTCCCAGAGGGCAACTTTATTTTTATTATACTGGACCATAAATAAACCTGCCCTTTATTCTGGAGGAAATACTATCTCTATCTTCTAAGAGAACTCATTCTATAAATTCTCTTGAAAAAATTGTCAGAAAATGACAGCCAATATTTCCGCTTGTAAGATGTTCAGAGACATGAGAGACCCATCAGAATGATCTCTCAACAATATCCACTCCTTGCACTCCATTGCCTTGGTTTCCAGTGGGTCTTTCCATGGGTATACCATTTTGTTGGCTACTCTGATGAATCTGAACAGAGACTGGGACCAAATCTGTTCAGTTTATCCAGTCAGTATTTAATTAAGACTATAATCAACAAGATGCTGAGCAGTGTAATGAGGCTAGCTTGCCATATTGACCCTAAATATATACTCTAGAGTTCTGAATCCAATGTGGTAAACAAATGCATTAACCAAATTATCAGTGTCTACCTGAAAAACCAAGTGGCTTTCTCCTCAGGTTTATGAATTGAACTTTCCTCTTGGCAGAAGGTATTGCTCTAAGTGCAGCAGGATGTCCATTGCCTACATTCACAGGGAGGAAGTTAGAATAAATCTGTCATTCATAACAACCCTGACCTGTGAGCAGAGGATGACCTGAATACCTCCAAGGGCAAGGTTATGTCACTGATCACTATGACTAAAGTACACATTTCATATGATCTTTTCTAATTAAACAACTCCCTCCTTTGAGATAACTGTCTGTAAAAAATACAAAATTAATGAGCCATTTAGCCCTCTGGGAAGCTTTCTCGAACATATTTGTTTTCTCTGGCTCTTGTAACAAATTACCACAAGTGTGGTCACTTAAACAACAGAAATTTATTATTTTGCAGTTGTGGAATCCAAATGTTAGCAGGATAGCACTCCCTCTGTAGCTTCTAGGGAAGGGTCTGTTCTTGCTTCCTCCAGCTTTGGTGGCTCTGGGCTTTCCTCCAATCTCTGCCTCTGTGGTCATATTGCCTTGTCCTCCTCTATCTGCCAAATCTCCTTCTGCCTTTCTCTTACACAAACATTTGTCATTGGATGTAGAGTCTACCTCAGTAATCCAGGATAATTTCATCTCAAGATTCTGAACTAAATTTCATCTGCAAAGATCCTTTGCCCAAATAAGATAATATTCATAGGTTCTGAGGATTATGATGTGAATACATATTTCAGAGACCACCATTCAGCTAAGTACAATAAATAAGTGTAGCTTCATCTTTGAGGTATCTCTACATTTATTTGAACACTACATGATCTACTTTGGGGTTTCCTTAAATAATTGAAGGTCTCTTCTAACCACCACTAAGGTACAATCACTATGTATCTGGGATGGAGGCAGTTTAATTCCTGGTTTCCCACAAAGAGTACAGTTCTGAGGATATGTGTGATGTCCCTGGTGGGATTGTTGACAGTTGACAGCGATCTGCAGATCCAACCTATGTCACTCAGGGAGTGCAAGTTGATGGCACTTCCAACGTGGCCTCTGGCTGGCTGGGAAGCCTTAAGAGTTCTTAAAATAATTACATTTAGTGCATGCTTTTCGAAAAACTGCATAAAGGCAGCCAGTACAACCTGTCTTATTTGTCTCTTCACTGACTGGATGGCATTTGTCCATCTATGGAATGACAGATGAATAACAGCTAGAAGAGTGGGATGAGGCTGACATCCAGAGGGTCTGACAGATATTTTGCCTGAGAGTTGCAGGAAATTGGACTATTTCTTGCTGTTTCCAATAGCTTTTTAAACAAAATTAAGGGGACTATCAAATCATGGTCAGAAGCATCTGGCAGGGAATGGCAGAGTCTGCAGTCAGTTAAATTGCAAAGATCTATAACAGTATGGGAGAGCTAAACTGGGGTGTTGTCCTTGCTGAGAAAACATCCAAGGCTGCTCCTGAAAGAAAATGATTATTACTGTTTTTCCTTCTCCTATATATCTCTGAGTCTAAGGTACCTTTTTCTCCAGGTAAGAGCCATGATATTTTGCTCATCACAAAATTGATATGTGCTATTCTAGGAGCTATAACTTCTAGCCATCTCTTACTTGCATCCACATCTTTTGTCCAGAAGGAATCAGGCAAGAAGGACAACGGTATTTTTATAAAACTTGTAGGAATTAATTGCTTATATTCCCTACTTTGGCCCACATGGACCACTCTAGAGAAATTCAGTAAATAGTGTACTTAGCCAAATATTTATTAGCTTTATGACCTAGAACTACATTAGTCCAACAAAAGTACAAGTGGCTGAATCAAAATTAAGCTAAAGTGCCTTAAAATGCATAGTATATGAACCAGACGAACCTGGTTTGCCAGTAGGGGAAAGAAATTTTAAAAAAGCATTGTGCCTAAGAATGGTCAGGAAAGAGTCCTGAATTGTCAAATAGTTCAATATACTCGCCTGCACCCTTCATATGGATCATTACTCAGAATAAAAGGGAAAAAAGAAGATCCTTTTATGGGCATGCACGTTATCAATGACCAAACTGCTTAACTAAAATGTGTGGTCCAGGAAGAGATGAGGGAAGTAAGGTCAGATTTTTTTTTGTTTAAGATTTTATTTATTTATTTATTTATTTATTTATTTATTTATTTAGAGAGCATGAGTGGAGGGGAGGGGCAGAGGGAGAAGGAGAAGCAGACTCCCCACTAGCACAGAGCCAGACACAGGGCTGATGGCAGGGCCCTGAGATTATGACCTGAGCTGAAGGCAGATGCTTAACCAACTGAGACATCCATGTGCCCCAAGGTCAGAAATATTTTTAGTTGATGTTTGAAGAGATTCATCCAACAATTGTCAATACCAGATTACTGTGTTTGGTAGGAAGCTTTGGTTTCATTAAATTCTCAGTTTGCAGCCCATTTGGTGAGTGTCTTGTGAAATAGGCATGCTATTGTCATACTCAAAAGGATCCTGAAGGTCAAAAACACAACTAAAGTTACTTTTTGGGTTCAAAATAGTGGTTATGGTAGGCAGAATAATGTCCACCTACATGCCCGCCAATGCCCAATGCCTAATCCTAATAACCTATGAGTATTTTATCTTTTATGGCAAAAAGGACTCTGAAGATAATATTAAGTTGAGGATCTTAGGATGAGAGACTACTTGGTTTATCTGAGCAGGCCTAATGATATAACTGTGAGTGTTCATATAAGAGTGAGGCAGAGGGAGATACTATAGCAGATGAGGAAAAGACATGACAATGGAAGCAGAGACTGCAGTGATGCAGCCATGAACCAATGAGCCAAATATTGCTAATAGCTTCTAGAAACTGGAAGACATGAGGACAGATTCTTTCTGGATGCTTGCAGAACAACCAACCATTCTGACATAACTTTTAAGACTTTTGTTAGAGTTTTTTTGGTTTTTCGTTTATTTGTATGTTTGTTTTACCTCCAGAACTCAAAGAGAATAAATTTGTTTGATTTTTAAGCCATTAAATTTGTGGTCATTTGTTATAGGAGCAAGAGAACACTAATGCAGTGGGGCTGGTGTGAGCTGATTATTCTGGAATAACACCTTAACTTGAAATATGCCAGAAGCAGATAAATACCATTAATAACTACGAAAGGTGATGGTAGTGGTCAAAGTTCAAGATAATCAATTAACCAGGAGAACTTTAGAGCCACATCCCATGAAATGTGTCTTCTTTTACAATGAAACAAATGAGTCAATTTTGGACAGAAGTCACATGTCTGGCATGAAGTAGCATCAAAAATTTTCTGCATCGAAAAAATTTCTTTCTGCCCAGTTTGTGATCATGGATGTGTTGTAATGTCTGGTATAATGATTGATTCAGGAAGCAAAGATGGCAACCTAGGTAGTGGAGACTTAATCTGTAGCTTGATTGCAGTCAGGATGATCAAAGAACAGACTCTCCCATGGCATCTACATGAGTCACCCAAGTGGTTCAACTGGCAGCTATGGTTTGTTCCCCCAATTTACAGTTTTAAGGAGGGTGTTTTCAATCTGTCAGTCTATAGTCATCAAGTGGCAGACAAAACAGCTACATCATTAGAAATAGCTTGTGTCAGTAAAAAATATAACAAGGTTTATCATTTAGAGTATTGACCAAACCTGTGAGAACATCCTTGAGTTTCATCCATGAAACAGAGTGATCATGTTTATCCTGATGCTGCATAGCTATCAGTGAAGCTGAATTTCTACAGCAGCCTAGAAGATATTGTTGGATTTCAGTTTAGGCAGTCAATGAAAAAGGCCCAGACATTTAGGGGAAACTCAAGACCCTATTAAGAAGTAGATTCATCCAGGCAGCAGAAGGTTAGCTGTTTCATGTAAGGCCAAGGTAAAACTGTATCCGAGTTCTTCCATTATTGATTATACAATTTTCATTTAACAAATGAGCCTTTACCCACCTTAGTGGTTGAGTCCAAATACACCCACCTCAAAATGGGTATATTAGGCCACAATGGCACAAGACTTATGTGGATCAATTGTTCGGTTTATTTCAGGGCTCAGTAGCAAAATAACAGCTGCTTTTAAAAATAGATGTCCCTGGTGGCTATGTCAAAGAGGCAACTAGTCCAAAAGCCAAAGAAGTACTTCCAGGTAGAGAATGTTCCATTTCCTGAGGTTCCATTTAGTAAAAACCAATACTGTTTTTACTCACAATACTTACATTCTCAAATCCATGTTTTTTTTTTTTTTTTCCTTATACCAACAGTCCATTATCCTAGTTTCTGAACACAATTTAGTCATTTGACACTAACCACTTGGAGTTAGCATTAGATCCCACAAGTTAAAGTTTTAAACTCACAAGACTACCCCCACTTCATATGCCAGAAGCAGGTTCCAGACTACGAGAACTGTTGACCAACCAGCTAAATTCAGGGAGTTCACATAGCCCCCTCCTCGGGTTTGATAATTGATTAAAATGGCTCACAGAACTTAGGAAAGCACTTCATTTACATTTACTGGCTTATTATAGAGGAGATTATAAGGGATACAGATAAGCAGTCAGATGAAGAGGTACATAGGGTGAGGTCTGGAAGGATCCTGAGTGGAGGAGTTCTGTCCCATGGAGTAGGGTGTGCCATTTTCCTGTTGATGCATTCACCAACACAGAAGTTCACCCAGCCTCATCATTTAGGTTATATTATGGATGTTTTATTACATAAGCATGATGCTTAATCTCTAGCCCCACTCTCCCCCTCAGAGGTTGGGGATCGTATAGCCAAAAATTCTAATCGATAATCCTTTTGATAGCTGGTCCCCATTCTGAAGCTCTCTAGGGTCCTATCAGGAATTACCTCATTACAAGATAGGATATATATTTGATCTTATGCCATCATTATTCACAAGATTTGCAGTTCAAGGTATCCTTTAGGGTTGTGGAGCTACCAAAAGTAGCAGCATGTCTTACATGTAGCTCTTTTCAATTTGGAGCACACCCTCTGGAATGTATAAGATAGGATAATCCACTCATATAACTCAATAATTCCTACTATATATTCATGTGTAAAGGTAGCAGTAATAGTACATTAAACTGGTCTAAGAGTTGCATCCACAAGATCAATTAGCTTTCCCTTCTCCATTGTGACTTCTCCTCGTGGTAGGCAGAATGATGGCTTCTCAAAGAGGCTGGTGTCCTAAACCCTGGAATCTGTGAATATGTTATGTTGCACAGCACAGGGAAATTAAGGGAGCAGATGGAATTAGGGTTGCTAATAAATCAGCTGATCTAGAGTGCCTGACGTCTCAGTCAGTTAAGAGTCTGCTTTCAGCTCAGGTCATGATCCCATGGTCCTGGGATTGATGCCCACATTGGGCTCCCAGCTCAACAGGCTGCTGACTGCTTCTCCCTCTCCTCCCTGCTTCTTGCTCTCTGTTACTATCTCTCTGTGTGTCTCTCTTTCAAATAAATAAATAAAATCCTAAAAAAATAAGATCTTAAAATAGGGAGCATAACATGAATTACTCTGGGTGGGCCCAATGTTACCAGAAAGGTTGCTAAAGGAGAAAGAAGGAGGTAGAAGAATTAGTGTCAGAGTGATGTGATGGCTTTGAAAATTGAAGGGAACTAAAAGCTAAGGAATGCAGGCAGCATCTAAAATCTGAAAAAGGCAAGAAAGTGAATTCTTGCCTTGAGCCTCTGGAAAGCGATTTTGCCTTACTTTGCCAACATCTTGGTTTTCATTCATTTAGACCATATCAGAGTTCTGACTTCCAGTACTGTAAGATGATAACTTTGTGTTTTTAAGGAAACACATTTATGGTAATTTGTTACAATGGCTGTAGGAAACTAATCCACTGCCTACATTCCACTGTTTTTAAATCCAGAGCCCTCTTTCCCACATGGGACAGGAAAGTGCGTTGACTTGGAGGTCTTTCTCCAAAAAGTCATAACATTTGAGCCTCTCTCTTCATTTTAGGAAATGTTCTATCAAAAACCCATTAATTCTTTTGTCAAATAGTATTTTCGACATCTGCGAGCCAGGAACTGTGGGGAGAAATAGAAATACTTAAAAAAAAAAAAAAAAAAGAGGAAGAAAAGGAAAAAAAAATCTGCCCTCAAATAAGTCAGAGTTTACCATAATATACTTTTATATCAATTGCGGTAACATATCCTATCTTTATATCAATCTGGTCTTTCTTATTTCTATACTTGAGCAGTTTTAGAATGATTAATTAATGGACTGATTAAGGAAACTCTTCTGAAAGTTTTTTCAATATTTACTTCTTATTGCAAATTAACTTGTCCCTGAACCAAAATGTTCCTATGAGTTAATTCTAGAAGAATTCTATGTTTAAATTAAAGCAAAGGATTTGATCTTAAGATAATAATAGTTTATCTTTTATATGAACAGAGCCCTCCAACTTTTCTAATCCATTTTTTATGATCCCTTTTGATCATCCTAACAAAAATAGAGAGGCGTTATATAGTCCTAACGTGATTTCTAAAAGTTAGAACACTTGATTCCTGTTCTATAGTAATTAACAGAATAAGATAAAAATCTAAGACTTGTGCCTATCCACTAGTTTTTACGACTGCATGAACATATTCCTTGTATTAGTCCTTTTTATGCAATAATGTTCATATAGTTCACCTGAGGATCTTGAAAAATTGCAAACTGCAAAGTAGTAGACCAGGAGGGGAACCTGTGGTACTGAATCTCTAATTAGCTCTTGGTGATATTGATGCTGCTTTACCTCGGACCACACTATGAAAGGAAGTTTCCATATCAAAGTCTATTTCCTGTATATGGTTTTCAGCTGAAGTCATTCTTTGTTCATATTCATCATCATTATAAATTCTCTATGGAAACCAAGTATTTCCGTTTGTTTTACCTTTTCCTCAATGGTGTACATTTGCTACATCTTACAAGGTTAGAAATGAAGCAACAGTTCCTAGTACATAGTTTCTGTAATCAGAGCCATATTTTCAGTTGGCAGTGAAATTTACCTCCAAATTTTTTATAATCAGGTCTAATTATTGATAACATGACATATAAGGAAAAAGATGTAGAAAATGTTTTATCTTCTCAATATTTACTCTGATTTCTTGCATTCCCAATATCATGTTTACACTTTAAAAATCTAGATTATGTGTTATTTGCACTTTAAAGTATAATCTAGGCATTGACTGTCCAAGAGGTTAAAGGCCTCTTTTAAGCCTAGAAAAGTCACCACAGTAATTTTTTTTTAAGATTCTGTATTAATGGAGTCTTAAGATCTTTTTAGTCTGGTTTGAAATAAAATAAGTTGAACAAATGTAAATTAATGTTTAGATTTCTAGGGGCACCATTTTT
Organism: Canis lupus dingo; assembly: GCF_003254725.2. Classification (NCBI taxonomy): domain Eukaryota; kingdom Metazoa; phylum Chordata; class Mammalia; order Carnivora; family Canidae; genus Canis; species Canis lupus. Next base: position 56,426,868 of record NC_064255.1, on the reverse strand, counting down.
TTGATAGTATTGAATATTATTAGGTTTGTATACTTTTTTTCATGGACTAAATTGTGTTGCCCCCAAATACATATGTTGAAATCTCTAACTGCAAATGTTATTGTATTTGGAGCTAGGGCCTTGAAAGAGGTAATTTAAGCTAAAAAAATTATAAGGATGGGATCTTAACCTGACAGAACTAATATTTTTATAAAAAGAGGAAGACATGTACAAAAGACCTCTCTCTGTCTTTCTGTTCACAGAAAAAAAAGGCCATGTGAAACCCAAAAGAGAGGTTGTTGTCTGCAAACTAAGGAGAGAGGTATCACCAGAAACCAACTATGCTGGCACCCTGTTCTCAGACTTCCAATATCTAGGACTGTGAGAAAATAAATTTCTATTGTTTAAACCACATAGTTTGTGGTATTTTATTATGGAAGCCCAAGAAAACTAATACTTTTTTCAGTTAATGTATAATTATGTTTGTATATAGAAGCAGGCTTTTCATTGGAGCCCAAATTCCGGAGTTCAAGTCTTGCTTTTATACTCATTAGCTGTTGGGTCTTGAACAAGTGACTTAGCATCTTTGTGTCTCCATTTACCCATCTATGAAATGACCATAATTATAGTTCCTACCCTTTAAAGTTGTGGTGGAGATTAAGTGACATGTGATAGCTAAAGACCTTGGAGCAGTCCTAGGAGTAAAATCATGAGTCACGATGAAGATGGTGGTAGTGGTGGTTATATCAGCTGACTGGAGAATCACAAGCTCTAAAAATTAATTTTAGGCAGCTGAATAGCATTCCTAACAAAATGTGAAGACCATCTTTTGGAATATACAATAGTTAAACTAGTACGTGTTTGTGCTTGCAGCAGGGTTGCTGGCAGAGTCTGCTTTATCTCTAAATTCTCAGGAGCATTTAAAGCTCTCCAGTGTTAACCAAGTGTTGATATCCTTAAAATATCGTTCATACCTACCACACATCTTGCTATTGAAATAGGTACTTCCTATTTTGAGAAGATAGCAGTAGCTTTAGAAATACAGAATCAAATGAGCATAGTTCCAGTTACAGAATATTTTCACATAATGATGGCAGTTAAAAACTTAGCATGTAAACTTTCTGATACCCTTTCCCCTGAACTTAAAGTGCTTTGAGACCTACCATCCCTCTTTTGGCACATGTTAAGGTACCGGTGACCTTATAGTCATGCCAGCATTGCTCTTGGCTCTTAAACTTCTGCAGCATGCCAAGTTCACAAACTGCAAAAGACAAACAACAAAGATGACATTTCCCCAATCTGACTCATTTCTTCATAACAGAATATGAGAGTCAACTGTGGGTTTAGCAGAAGAAACAATTCCCTGAACTCTATCCCTCTCAAGCCATGGACTGACATTTCTTTCCCATTGGAAAAGACTGGAGTCAGACAACGGTATTGTTTAACTGAAAAGGAAGAACAAATCTTGCTAGGTGCATAAGAGGTTAGTCCTACACTCTCCCCCACACAACACACACATACTGTACACTCAGAGGAAAATTGTAAGTCATATGTTTCCAAGTGATAAAAGATTTAGAAAAAAAGGAACCTTTTATAAATGTATGGGACACATTATTTTGGCTCAGAATATAAGATTTTGTATGGCCTGAATGGGCAAAATAAACAGAGAGACAATGGGCCAAAAATCTAGCCATTAAGAAAGAGTACATTGGAATTGTTTGATTTTCAAGAATTTGGAAACACATATACACAGATTTAAGACACTGACACTGACAGAAAGTGTTCTTTTTTTATGATACTCTACATAAATTAGTCAAAGTGGTATGTTAGTGACCACATGTGAATCGATCCTCTGACAGTTTCTTATTTTTCTTCCAATAAAAGATATATTTACCAAAAGTAAATTGAAACTCTATTGACTTTTTGAAATGCAATACATTTCAAGGTTGACATTTAAACATAGACCCAAGGTTTAATAATGTTCTTAAACCAAAATGTAGTTCTTTCACAGAGACAAAATGCTATAGTACTAGAATAAAGACGCCTGCTGAGTGAATGAACTTACTGTGAAAAAGTTTCTAATAAAGGCTTAGAAGGAAAGGTATTGTAGAGATTCACATTATCATTATTTTCATTAATTAATTTTATTTTTATCTTTCTAGTAGTAAATGTCACGGGTCATTGACTTCATTTGGAACACCAAGAAGTTATCTCAAGGATTCTATACCAATAAAATCTCACATGAAATATTTAAATACTTAAGTACTAAATGTTGACAAAAGTAAATGATGTTCTTTCCAGGTTTGATCTGCTCAGTGGCCTGTGGCCAAGATGCATAGCAGAGGAAAATTCAAGTCCTGAATCAATCATGAACTTTTACAAAGCACATTATTTTACTCAAAATAGCAATTGCTTCCTTGCTTAGTTGATTTACCAATGGAAACACAAATGAGACAGATTGGAAAACAAAAAGACACAGTTAGTTTCTATTTATTAACTTAAATAGTGTTTCTCTTATAGGTACATGTATATATAACACATCCATATACACACACATAACACTGTGCCTTGCGGCATTTATATTCCAGTGGCGAGAAACAGAAAGAGAGTGGCTTGGTGATGAGTGTACTGTACTCTATGTAGCCAAAATGCCCGGGACTTAAGATCAGACTTCTTTAGAAATCAATGCATGGCCACCAAGAAACTGAGCGACCTTATTTAATCACTTAAAATCACAAAGTTTATCTTTAGAGTTAGGCTAAGTGTACTGTTTTAAGGAAATTATGGAAGTGATACTAGGAAAGATACCTTTTAATTTGCCAAGTTTTCTGTTAACAAATCAGGTTCTTTTATCAACTGGGACTCTGAGATACCAGAGGGCTTAGAGATAGATCAGAATTAATGTTTCGAAAACCAAGGTAAGTTTCCGCCCCTCTCACCACCACCATAGCTAACATGGGATGATAAATACAGCCTTGGAGCTTTGTTTCCTTTTCTTCTTCTAATGAAGTCTGTTTCCTTAATAGTTTTGATTACTGATCCTCGATTCCAGACCCTGTGTTTGAGAAGGGTAGACAAAGAGATTGTGTTTCTATGGTCACAATCTGGACACATTGCTTCTCTCCCTTGAGATAACCTCCCTCTCTCCTTTATGCCTAGATGATTGACTGTGATGACATCTAATTACAACTTTTTAGTTCTCATTTGCATCACTAAGGGGCTGGCTTCTCTATTCACCATCAGAGATATCACAACGTGGCAAGCATGAAAGAATTTCTCATGACATAATGTGGGAAACAAAGACAAAGGGACATTGTGTGCTTTCATTCCATGTCCCTGTTATAACTGATTTAAATTGCCTCATGGGAATGGAATGGCTTAAGCCTGGTTCTTTCAGACTTTCTTTGTGACAATTTACCAATTTCAAGTGTTCATAGATGACAAAGTATTGTCACATGGAAAATAACCCCAAATCCCCCAGACCACTAGAGGCAGAGTTGTTCAAAGATCCCTGGCTATGTCTGTATCTGTATCTATATCTATCTATAACATCTATATGTACATTTTATTATCTATCACTATATAATATGCATATCCACATATACATATATATCCACATTCATGTATATAATACATAATATATATATATATATATATATATATATATATATATATATACACACACACACACACACACACACACACAGAGAGAGAGAGAGGAAGATTCCAGGTTTGGAATGCAAATCAATGAGAGACCAGGTGTATTAGGGTTCTCAGAAAAATAGAACTAAAAGGAAATGTATGTATTGCAAAATATATTTATTATAAAGAATGGATTTGTGTAACTATGGATACTGACTAGTCCAAAATCTTCAGTGTGGGTTGGTAGGCTAGAGTCCCAGGAGAGCAGATCATGTAGATCAAGTCCAACAGCAAACTTCTGGAGAATTCCCTCTTGCTTAGGAAATGTGCCTTTTAGATAACCAGAGCAAATGAAAGCCTATGACTCAAAGTGCAATGTTAACTTTAGCATAATCTTTCCATCACCGTTATCATCTTTGTATCATCAGGACTTATGTTAGGGTTATTCTACTTTATTTTTTAAAAATTTTCAATGAAAAAGTTGTTTTTTATTGAACAGTGCAAATTAAAACAGAAAACAATACTAAAACATGAAGAAAGCTTAAATACATATTACTAAGTGAAAGAAGCCAATCTGAGGGTCTACAGGCTGTATGATTCCAACAACATGGCCATCTGGAAAAGACAAAATTATGGAGATAGAAGTTCAGTGGTGGCCAGAGATTAGGGTAGGGGAATGGGAGGGATGAATAGGCAAAACAGAAGATTTTTAGGGTTGTGACTATACTCTATATGATATTAAAATGATGCATGTTTGTAATGCATTTGTCCAGACCCATAGAATGTACAATACCAAGAGTGAACAGATCACTGTAAACAGATCACTGTAAACAGATCACTCTGAGTGATCTTGGTGTGTCAACATCGGTTTATGAACTGCAGCAAATGTAGCAAAATGTTGGAAGTTGTTGATAATGGAGGATGTGCATGTGAGCAGGGCACTAAATATAAGGTAAAATCTCTGTACATTCCTCTTAATTTTGCTATGAATCTAAATTTGTCTAAAATATTAAAGTTTTAAAAGAAATACTATATTTCTTTTAAAGCCACAATAGTTTTCATAACCTTTCAGACTCCTAAGTAACTTTATGTTTTTCATGTCATATATCTGGTATTATTTCTGAGTATACGCAAATATCCTTTATCCAAATTTTTTAAGTCAGAACAAAACTCTGAACCTACCAATTCAAATGACATTCAGTAACTAGAATAAAAAAAATGGCAGTTATGTGCTGATGACATTTAATATTTAAAATTAAATTATTTAAAAAGTACTATAGGTCATTCCATGATAATAAGCATTGTATGTTTTCCAAAGTCAGTCTGTGGTTCTCTGACTTTATGCTAGATTTGAAATATAGTCCTTTTTAATAGTTGCCACTATTGGGAACATGCCAGGAAAGATACCAATTCAACAGGGGCAATATTATTTATTACCTTTGAAAACTTGCAAATAAACCTTCAGTGTACTTTTCCATTATAAAATTTGGGAGATTATTTAGCACATGATAAGTACTCAATAACTATAAATTAATTTTCTTAAACACTTTTGAGTCTTTCTGGTTGGCAGGGTTTATACTGAGGAGGATAGGAACACAGCACTAAAGTTTTTTCATTCTGTTATTAAAATAGGTTGCAGTACTTTCTCTTTGTTATATCTCTATTGTAAAAATGCATTACACTCTAGATACAGTGAGAGAATAACTTTACAGCATGGAAACAATAGTGTGGGTGGAAGAAGATTGTGTTCAAGGTATGCAGTGGTTGGTGGGCCACATATATGTTTATAGTGAAATATAGTTCTGTGTTAGAAAATGTAATAATTTATATATTATATTTATTATTGATTTATAGTTAGTTTAAAAGTTAAACTTTAAATCAAACATTTCTAGGTGTTTTCTCTCAGGAGAATTATTTAGAATTGCTTTCCTCCAAGTTCCCAGAAACTGAAGTCTTTACAAATAGTCCAATTAACTAACTAAAATGTCATTCTATCTATGAAACTAAGTAAAATGGTTGCTAAAAAAAAAGCCTTGTAAACATTTCATTCAAAAACTTCCTTGGCTTACCCAGTATTGCACAGATTTCAATGTATTGAAGATTTGTCTTAATTTTACTAGCACTTCCTAAAAATCTTGTAATGTGGATATTACAAACATTCTACATATAAGAACATAGACTAGTCAAAAATATCTCAAAAGTCTTTTACATGATTTTTTGAAATTATTAAGGTAAATAATTGAGAAAAGAATTCAAGGAGATAGCTTGATATCCTTTTGATTATAATTTATGAAGAAAATAAAATTTAGGATTTAGAACTCTCTGTTGTGGGCACATGTCACAAAATAAGATGTCAGTGAATTTACCAAGTCACCACAAACACCATCCATTTCTAAGAATTATATTTTTACAATTAGCATTCTTACCATATGCACACTGGATTTTCTATATACAAACCAAATTGTTTGAATCACAAGCCAACATGTGATCTTTCCAAACCATAATTTCATACATAAACAGGTTTGCCACAATCCAGAAGTTAATCACACTCAAATGAATGCATTAGCTAACCAACATATTTGTGATAAAACTCCAATCTGTTAGGCACACAAAATTGTCTGGAATTGGATTTTGTTGTTGTTAAAACCATATGTTATTTTTTTTTTCCAAAAACACATTTAGAAGACCTCTTGCTGTGGCTTTTCATTTGATAATTTTGATTTCAAATTTTTTTCTTTCCAAATATGCATTTGATTGTCCATTCCAAATCAGTATATCAAAGAGTGCTTGATCAAAATGAATTAAGTTGTTGTCAGATGTTAGTCGACATGCATAATAACTGTGTTTATGCAAATAATATTTGCTAGGTACCATCTGTATGTAGAGCATTTTACTGATCATATGTAACTTTAAGAAATTGTTACCTCTAAGAAATCTATTTAGGAGCTTCCACCAAGGTAGAGAGATGAGATACTGATGATAAGTCGAGTGGAAAGACCATAAATCCACATGTAATTAAGCAATCAAATTTATAATAAAGAAAATAAATTCAATAGTAACATTACTGTGATTAATAAATTTTGATAAAGAGTACTAGAGAAGTTTGTCTTTGAGAAAATATGTTGTTTTAATATAGAAAAAGGAAGAAATGTTAACAAATTCAATGTATCCTAAACCTGGAGAACATATTCTTTTTTGTTAGGAGTGGTGAAGAGTAAATGGGGATGAGAATAATGGTAGGGCTGAAGAAATAGATTTGGCTTGAAAAAAGCAAGAATTGTGCTTTTTCTACATAGAAGGTTGAATTTTGAAAAACTATATAAAGGGATAGAAAGTGTCAGACATTATGGAACAGATAAAATTGAAATATCAAAAGTTTAAAAATAGAAAGTAAATCTTTTTGTTTGTTTGCTTTATGAACTCATCTTGTAGTGGTTATATATGTGCATCGGGCAACCATGGAATATGATTAAGACATCACAAGTCTTAAAACAGAAAAAAACTGGTATTTTAGAAAGAAACATTTGAAGCATAAGGTGATTTGTTAAATTAAAATAAATAAAAACAAATAGATATAAAAATAAAAATACCTGATGTACTGGATACCGTACTTGAAAGAAAGTGTAGTTAACATATGATCAAGCTGAATGATTAGCAGAATGGCTTGAAAATAGTGGGGTTAAGTTATTTAGTAGGAAAAATCCATTACGGATGGCGTAAGATAGAGATGACTCAGAAAAGAGGGTGATGAATGCAGATAGAGTTATTTGAGTTTGAGGTGATGATGAGGGATCATGAGATTGATGACCACTGAAATGGTAGAAAAGCTATCATGTTAATGAAGCATAACAAGTATTCACTAGTGACTAGCATAAACAACCCTGTGCATGGCTTTTACCTCCTTTTGATTTGAATGGGCTCACTTCATTAATTCTTTTGGGATACTCAAGATGATTTTTACATGTCTATTTACCTACCCCTCAATTTAACATGGATTGCATCATCAAATGTACTGATGTATAAATCAAAGTATATAAAATAAAAAAAAATAGGAAATCAGGTCATATTGGGAATGGGGCTAATTTACAAATTTGTACATCCTTGTCTCCTAATTACTTGCTGCTCTTTAGCCAATGTGATTATACTTTCTAGCAAATTCCCAAAAGGAAGAACCAATCTTAAAATTCTTTTACTTTTTTCAGTTAGAGTTTTTGAGATTAACTCCTTCTGCAGCATTAGTCTGCTTTTGCACACTTTAACTAGTACTCTGACAATTTTTACCCAATGTGTATAATCAATATCTGAAAGTAGTTTAATGTGACTATGTCACTCCTCTGCCATGGCTAGAAGTCACCTCAGTGTTATCTTTCCCTTTTCATTATCACAAGCAGAGCTGTGTTTTCTATTAAATCAATGACAGTTTTTGTTTGTTTGTTACTGCTTTTTGTTTTTGAAAATATCTATTTTTTACAACCATTCATAAGTTGGTACCAATTGTTGCATTAATGTTAATGATATCCAAGGATTTCTCTTTAATTATGACAGCATTTCATGCATTTTTTGTTATTTATGACGTGTAGTGTCATCTTACCGCCTGCTAGATTTCTCATGATACATTAGTAAAATATTTTAGGAAATGGTTTCATGAAAATTGAAAATTCTTATACTCTGCTATTCTACTAATTCTATTTGGATTTGTCCACTTTTTAAAGAATCACTTAATGAACATATAACTTGGAACATTTTCTTCCTTTACTTTTGCTCTGTTTTCTATCTTTATAAATTACTTTATTCATAGAGTTAAATCAAAGTTTTGTTTCAAAGAACATTTTCAAGAAATGAAATATCTTAAGTGATCTCCCATCATTTTATTTTCTTCAAAATATTTTAAAGGATCAGAAGATGATTTTCGGAGATTTTCACAATAAATTAATATTTGCTTCCAAATCACAGTGTTTTCAAAATAATGTCATTGAGTCAACATTTTCTGTTTATTTTTGACTGATTTCAAAATAGAAACCTTGCATTTCAGCTAATTCTTCTTAACGAAAAACATCTCTTTGGTAAGCATAGATTCTTCATGAGTAACAAAAAGTTAAATCCATCACATATGCAAATATCAAATTATGAGATCAATTGAACTTTAATATATTAAGGTAAATTTAAAGTTGGTATGATATTGCATTTTCTATATGTGATTTTTAAAGTATATGTAGATTCATAGCATAGTAAAAGTTTATAATAAAAATTCTATTTTTGACAAACAAGATACTTTGGTTTAAATATTTCTATTGATTCAGATCCATGAGGGAAACAGAAACCCTAACTTCAGGAGAAGATATTTAATATAGAGAATTTGTTATAAAGCTGTTGGAAGCTTGCATGAGCAAAAAGAGAACACAGCAAAAACCCAGAAATCATAACTACCGAGAAGCAGATCTGAGGGAAGAAAAACAAACAAACAAACAAACAAAAAAGAGTTTAGATTGTCAGATCCTAGAATCCCTGAGAAAGGGAATCACTGATCTGGAACTTAGATCTTGGAGAAAGAAATATAATTTGTCTACGGCTGGTCCCACTAAGGAAGAATGATGAGGTTCATTCTAAGTGTCAAAAAAAGCTTGAGGAGAATCGACTACAAGGGTTGGAGGAAATAGCTACTGCTAAGCAATAATATTGGAGACAGCAAACAAAGTTGGAAGCACGTACTTCTCCCCGCCTCCTGCATTCCGGTCTCCTTCTCTGGCATTCTCTTTGGAGCTCGGAGAACATTAATAAATAATCAATACACTATTTTGGCTGCTCAGCATTGGAATACATCCATTCTACAACTATGTTAAATTGACATGACAAATATAAACAATACACTTCTGCTTGCCTAAACAACTCTCCTTCATATAAATTAAGTCTCTCCCACCATCTCCACAAGAAGGTAGATGCAAATTCCCAGTAGTCATGTTGTCCATGTCTTTGCCTGTCACAGTATGCATGTCAAGTATCACACTTAAATATCATGCAACCCTAAAGACACCATTGTAAAATTAACCAACAATCTTTTCACAAACTCGGAAGGGACATGGTGGAAGGAAAGAAAAAATATTAGCATTGAGAAACAAAAGATAAATGATTGGCACATTATTTTTAGATTAATGTTGATTTGATATATAGCCATAAAAGAATATGACTGAAACATTGAATTGATTGGAGGTAAGGAAGTTGTTGTAGCCTCAAATGAAGAACTTGTATCTTATTTTTGAGAATAATTTCTAACGTGTTTTTAATTTGATGAAAAGTTTTCATTATTTTAAAATAAAAACATAATCTACTATCTGAATTCCATGTTGTTATTATTTTGTTATTTTAGTAGGCTGCATTTCCCATTCCAGAAAACTGGAGGAGATACACTAATCTCTCTCTCACTTATAACACACTATGTTTTTTTTATGAGTAACACCATGTTTTTCTTATTTTTTTTTTAAGATTATACTTATTTATTAGAGACAAACAGAGAAAGAGAGAGAGAGAAAGAGACAGAGAGAGAGACAGAGGGAGAAGCAGGCTCCATGCAGGGAGCCCGACATGGGACTCCATCCCGGGTCTCCAGGATCAGGCCCTGGGCTGAAGGCGGCGCTAAACCACTGAGCCACCGGGGCTGCCCACACCATGTTTTTCTATCTCAGAACTAAACTCTCATAAATAGCCACAAAGATGTTCTTTTTTTTCACCTGCTACTTAATTTTATATAAAGATGTTTTCCAGCTCCCTGATTATTTTTTTTAGCTCCCTGTTATTTTTATTTAACATTATATATAAACCAGCGATAATTGCTCTTTGTCATAGTTTCCAATAATACATTTAGGAAGTTTTCACATACAGTCAGTAACAGGAATATAATAATAATAATAATAATAATAATAATAATAATAAAAACTAAAGATCAAAATATTTAGACCAAAATAATAATTCCCTTGTTTTAATTTTATGAACCTCTGAGTAATACGAAGTAACTAGTAACCAGAGTCATTTGTTTACTTAATCTATTAATAGTGACTTGTGCTGCATAGTAATACAAATATCTTACAGGTATGGCCTTTTCAGTTTTCTTCCACCAACAGATAAATAGAAAGAAAAATTTATACTTTTGAACTCAGTTTAATTTCAAACCACACAACCATGAACTCTTCAATCCCAGGAAGTGATGATCACAGGAGGAGCTCATCCTTTCATCACAGAATTGAAGAATTATTTTGCTTTGTGCAATTCTACTAGATACATTGTGACAGATCTTCAATTTCCATTTATTTTCTAATCAGAAAGAGTCATTTCCTTGGCACTAGTACTGGTCTGAGTAGTTCTGGAGGAAAAAACAGAATCAGCAGGGGCAAAGTGTATGATACCTGAAATTCCATTTTTTATTTTGTTGGAAAATTAAAATGAAAGTTAATTTAATTATCTGTTAGCAGATTTGAAGCCATATATATATATGTATATGTATATGTATAAGTTCAATGGCTACTATGTGCATGTTTGTGGACTTTGATGCTTTTTAGTTGTTGGTAGCTGTACTCAGGAGCAAGACTGGCAGTTTATTGTTGTTTACTGAATTGAAAGGAAAGGAGAGGAAATAAAAAGTGTAAGAAGAAATAAAAAGTGGATAGAAAGTAAAAAGAAAAAAATATAAGAAGCAAGGAAAACTTTTATCTAGTGAACATAACTTATTCTAAATTCAGGATGTCAGAAATAGTTCATATTTGAGATCATTCCACATCTCAGAATATTTTATGTTTTTTTTTTTTCATATTGTGAGACCTTAGCCTGGAAGAGTATTGGTGTTGGTAATCACTCTTATTCATGTTTACCTTTCTCCTTTTATCTTTTCTTGTGATGACACTAACATTGATTGTGCTGTTACTGAGTACATATGAAGCAAAGATAGGTATTAATTCACTGAACTGTCACAATACCATGCAGTAATTACTATTATAAACTTCCTTTTATCTTTTTTTTCTTTTTTTTTTTTTTTTCCTTTTATCTTTTTTAAAGATTTTATTTATTTGTTTATGAGAGACACAGAAAGAGACAGAGACAAGGGCAGAGGGAAAAGCAGGCTTCCTGAGGGGAGCCTGATGCAGGATTCGATCCCAGGACCCTGGATCATTACCTGAGCCAAAGGCAGACACTCAACTGCTGATCCACCCAGATGCCCTCATTTTATCTTTTTAAAGATTTATTTATTGTTTATTTAAGAGAGAAAGCATGCAAGCAGGGGGAGGGATAGAGAGAGAAGGAGAGAGAATCCTGGAGCAGACTCCCCACTGAGTGGGAAGGCTGACTCAAGGCTCAATCCTAGGACCCTGAAACCATAACTTGATCCGAAACCAAGAGTTGGCCTCTTGACTGAGCCACCGAGGTGCCCCATAAGCTTCATTTTAGATATCTGAGGGCTAATCACATTAAGTAACCAATCCAACATCAGATGTATCTTTAGCCCCAACTGTGACTGAGTCAGAAAAATGTATTCCCTCTAATCAGCCATAGCTCTTTTCATAGGCTGTGGGTTAGTAGGTAGAGCTTTGATTCACTTGACTTGATTCCTTGACTGGAGACATTGGTACAATGAACATCCTGAACAAATCTGTATGGTAGGTATCCCAGCCAAGAACAACTTGTTATCTGGAGAATTGAAATTCAGTTACTTCAAAGCTCATGTTTGTCACTCTCTGCTCTATTCTTCAGACTCTACTAAGTCTTGCCAGTACTTCAAATCTCAGATGGGTTGTCTCCCTTCTTCCAGATTCTTTCCCCAAGTGATCCCTTCTGAACTGCATATCGCTCTCATGAGTTTCCATCACATTTTATAGATATTTCTGACATGAAGTTATCCTGATGACTGTGACTACAAACATGTGTATTCTCTCCTCAGTCTTCTGTAAGTATTTCTGTTGTCTCAGAACCTAGCACAGAGACTGTCACATTTTAAACTTTTGATAAATAGGGGGATCCCTGGGTGGCGCAGCGGTTTGGCGCATGCCTTTGGCCCAGGGCGCGATCCTGGAGACCCGGGATCGAATCCCACATCAGGCTCCTGGTGCATGGAGCCTGCTTCTCCCTCTGCCTATGTCTCTGCGCCCCTCTCTCTCTCTCTCTCTCTGTGACTATCATAAATAAATAAAAAAAATAAAATTCTTAAACTTTTGATAAATATATGTGCATGAATAGAGTTTCATTACCCCTGTGGAAATCTGGTAAATGTATGTCAGGAGCTTCCAGAGCCAGGTTCTGAATCTGAGTCTGAAAGTGTCAAATAATGCAAAAATATAGAGCCATACAAGAGGGCAATTCCTTTTACCAGTCTATCCCAGTTGAAGGTACAATGGAGAATCGACAGGAGCTTGACTAACCTATGAAGCAGAATTGGAGGCATTATGCTCCTTCTTCTCTCACTGTCCCCTCTTTAAATCTTTCTCTTTTGTGCTCTGTTTCAATTTGTTTGTATTTTATGTTTCATTGAAACCAGTTGATTTGTTATCATATAAATGAGGCTCAAGTACATATTGACTTAAATATATAAAAACTTTAGTCTGTAAACAACCCCAAATACCCACCATCCCACATCTATTTTGCTGTTTGGTATGACATTTAAAAGAAAGATAAGAAAATGGAGTGTCAATTTTTCTAAGTTACTGCTCAGTTGACATTTCTAAATAGCATGGGATTATAACAATATTAGATATAACTTGACTAATCATCTTACATTTGACCCCAGTTTGTGAGCATATTACTAACCACATATGATCAATTCCTATTACTTTATCAGAGTTTTAAAATACCACTCAATAATAACATTTGCGTGAGAAATTAAATGTTCTGTACCCATGCTTACTAATGCTATGTAAATATATATATAAATTTGGGGGTCTGTTATTTCAGAAGTCAAGCTGTTATACATTAAGTGGCTAAAATGTATGGAAATATAGGTCAGGATATGTTTTGTTTGGAGTACTAAATATGCTTGATTCTTAGTCTGTATGTGTATTAATCAAAAGGTTATAAAAAATCCACCAAATTTCCAGTATCTCATTGATACTCTACCCTTGGAAATATTTAGTGAGTGTGCTTTCCACATAATTAGAAAGGGATCTAAAGTCTAGGTGGAATTACACTGAGCCAGGGCTATAACCAACACAGAGAAATTTGTGCTATATCCTAATTTTTAAGTCTTTATTTTTTAATTGACTTCTTCCCAGCAATGTAGGATAAATGGCATTTTTTTAACAATAGTTATGATATACAGGGAACAATCTTTTTGTGTAAATCCACAACTGCAAAAAAAATGAATAACAATTGTCCAATAAATTAGCAAAGATCAAACTAATTGCATAAAAAATGATAGCATAGTATATAAATTTTATTTAACTTTTACATTGGCATTATGCTTACTACATGCTAGGCACTATTTCGGTGCTTTTTATACTTTAATTAATTTAACTCCCATATCAACCCTATAAAGTAAATTCAATTATTATCCCTGTTTTGCACATGAGAAGACTGAGCCACAAGGAGGGTAAGTTATTGCCTAAGGTCACACAATAGGCAAGAATAGATTCACACCTAGGTGGTCTGGCTGCAAGATTTGTGGCCTTAAATTCTATTCTACTTGCCTGGGTTTGTACAAAAACAAGGTAATACAATTAGAAGAGGAATATTTAGAAGTACAAGGAAAGATGATACATATGCATCTGAGTGATTGCATCAACTTAGAAACAAAATGATAAAGATTGCAAAACATGTGTATTCAATTCCTTATGCCTGAAGCCAATTCAAGGATGTGATAGGTCTAATGTTGTGGGCTGCGGTTCCAGACTAACCTGGAATGTATGGTGAACCAGTAGGCCAGGTTGTCCAGATGTTTTATTTGCACGAGATACTGAATTGCTTTCATGAGGAGAGAGAGCGCCTGCCTTTAAGAGAGTAGTTAAGGGCACAGACTTAGGGCCAGCATGCCTGGCTTTGAAGCCTGACTCTTCCTTTTGTTAGTTGTGTGACCTGGAGCAAGTCACATAATCTTTCTCAGTTTTCTCATCTGTGAAATGAGGCTAGTGACTGTTCTTGATTTTCAGAACTGCAGTTACAATCAAATGGGTTGGTGCTAATAAAGTATTAGAACCATGCTTGGCACAAACTGTTTCATAAAGATTTTTAAGTAAAGATCAAGTTAGCGGATCAAACCTGACTCCATAAGAGAGTATCATGTTTGGGAGAAGAAATGATTGTAGTGCCATGTGGTTTCCCAGGTAAATCCTTCACCACCCTACCTCATGAACTTACATGGACTTACTGGAAAAGACATAATGTGTCATTTAAACCTACCACAGGGACAGCCCTGGTGGCTCAGAGGTTTAGCGCTGCCTTCAGCCCAGGGTGGGATCTTGGAGACCTGGAATCGAATCCCACGTCAGGTTCCCTACATGGGGCCTGCTTCTCCCTCTGCCTGAGTCTCTCTTTCTCTGGGTCTCTCATGAATAAATAAATAAAATATTAAACAACAACAACAACAAAAAAACCTGTTATAAACCTACCACAGTGGTTTTACCAAAAAAAATGATAGAATTGGGATTAGGGGTAAAGGCAGCTTTATGAAAGTATAAAAGAAAAGATTGATAAGGGGAGGTTGGGTGGCTCGGTTAAGCGTCAGCCTTCTGCTGAGGAAATGATCCCAGGGTCCTGAGATGGAGCCCTGCATGGGCTCCCTGCTCAGGGGGGAGCCTGCCCAAAGCGTGCTTCTCCCTCTCCTGATCCCCCTGCTTGTACTCTCTCTTGATGTCAAATAAATAAAATCTTTAAAAAAAAGATAAGATAAATAATCCTTGGCTTCTAGCCTCAATATACTAAGTATGTCTCTTATATGGCATTGTGTGGTTGACAGGGCAGTGGCAGCAGCAGTGACCAGGGGCAATAGCGCATGTGCCCAACAAGGCTCTTCCCTGGTCAGCGCTCAGGGGAAGCAGTAGTGTTGTAGCGTAAGGACCACTTGTAAGAAATTGGGATCCTCGTGCCTCTTGTGAGAGATCTAGCAGAGAAACCCCCAACACTCTTTTGGCACTAACTCTATTGTATACACGTAGGAAGATAGAAAGTAAGCAAGGATTAAAAGCAGGGCTCCTCCTTTACAGAGCTTTCAGCTGCATGGGTGTGGGGATACTGGTCTATGTAATATTTCATCTAAGATCATTGTCACTGTACTCCTTCCCACAAGGTGTGAACAGCGATCAGACTCATTTTTAAGTTTTATATTAAAAACTAATTTTCTAACTTATTTGGGGGTCATTACCTAAGTAGTGGATGCTGATATATCAAAGGCCTACTTCTGTAGTTCAGGTTTTCTGATTTTGTAGAATCTATCTCAATTTATTCCCTAAAACTTACACAGAAAAACATTTGAAGAGAGTAGTGTTGGGGTGGGCAGGGGAAGGAAATTTCTAAGCTCAGAAGGATGAAACAAGGAGGTGAAAACGAGATAATAAAATGGATGAATGTGAGCCTTAGTCCAAAGATTTTAGAAGGTGAAAACAAATGGTTCACGAAAACTCAGCTCCAGAAAATAATCACTGAGTGTTATTTGAAAAGTATACCCTTTGATCCCTGGATCTTTGGAGTAAAAGCTGCTACACTGTGATAAATTTCTTTATGTGTCCTTATTTATGGGTAAGTGTTCTTTATGTGTGTGCTCGCTTAACAGTTTTTCTCATATATTAGGTTTGATAGTTTGATGACACACATAGTCTCAACTAAAATGAGAGTGGATCTTTTCCAGGATTGAGAGAATTCCTTGTTTTAGTATTTCTGGGTATTTTAAGAACCTATGTGGCTGATATATTAGTATTCATTCAGCATTTTAAATACATTTCACTTGATATTTTTTCCTGATGACCAAAGAATTTGAAGAACAAAGAAAATTTAATGAAAAAAAATGAAACAAAACAGAGACACTATCCATGATTCCACCATTCCCAGGCAAAAATATTTTCTATTTTGACATTTTCCTCCTGTTTATTAGTTTTAGGATAACAAATAAGAGTACAAGTCTCTCATTTAAAGCAAATACAAATATGAGGAAGACAATTGGAATTCAGGTACTAGGATTCGAGGCCAAAAGGCTGGCAGTGAGAGCTGCACATCTGAATCCTAGGTCATAAATGTAACAGAGAAACGCATTAAGCAAACTGAAAACATTGAGCAATCAGAGGGCTGCCAGGTCCGGATGGTTAGGGGCTGGTGGTTTGAGAGCTGTTCCTCCTGCTGGTTTATCATCTACACTTCAGTGATCTTTATGGAAATGACCAATAAGCCAGCCTGGTACAAATAAGTCCACTGAGGTAGTTCTTAATACCCATTCTTATCAAATTGAATCACCATGGAACTAATCTTCTGCAAATTATTTCAGAGACTTGACATTTTATGTGCACATTAAAGCTTCCTGGAAAGGGCCCATCAATCTGGAGAGGGGCACAGCTGATTCCTGTCAGGTTTCGACTTGGTATTTATTAAGCAAAGTCTGTGTATATCTTTTAGCACTGAGCGAAACGTGGCCATCCTTAGCTGACTCAAGGTAGAAGCAGTAGGAGAAAACAGCAGCTAGGAAAGAAGAGAAAATTCAATTGGGTTTCAGAGAGAACAAGTAAGTGTGTTTAATAACAGTTTGCCTGCATTTTGACTTCAGATAAAATGTGTCAACATGGTTTAAAGGCTTCCGCTATCAATACTGACTGATCTGCTTTGTAACTACTTACTTGAATTAATTACAATTTCGAAAAGCCCGTGGAAGAAATAATTATTGTGTGAACACAATAAGACATGGCAGTACTGAAGCAGAAGCTCTCTAGGTATCTCTGAACATGTAATAAACAATAAATTTGTCTCACACTTGTTTTGAAATTTAAATATATTATTGATGCTGTACTATGTCAAAGGTATTGGGCACTGTGGGGAAACAAAATGTTATATAAAAAATAAGCATTTCATTCAATCTTTAAAGTTCACAAAAGATAATGGGAGTTAAAGGCAGAGTTCATGGAATGGTATGGGGTGGCAAAACCAGGGATAGAGACACTATTTAGAATATTATTATTACATCAGACCAGACTATGTCTTATATAATTTATTTACTTATAATTTTATAGATTAAAGGCATTATCCTATGCATTTCCTATCTCTTTCCCTTTCTGAATCTTCAAAACAACACTGAGATATAAGTTAGTTACTGCTATTAACCCTGCTATTATTCAAGAAGATATTGAGGTTCACAAAAGATGCACACGTCTAGTCATGTGAAATGTAGCTTTGACACAATGCATTATAACTTCAGGACCAAAGTTCTCATCACCACCCTATGTTGTTGCCCACATGAAATTATGTGCCTGGAATACTGGAGAATTATCCATTGTAAATAGTAAACATATTCAAAGAACCCTAATATAATGTTTCATATTATAGAGCTAGCATGTTGTACATGTAGTATTCATCACTACTTCTCTACCATTTCAGAATCATTAAGCTAACTACAATCTCTTTTTCATTAAATTCTATAGGTATTTTGCATGGCTTGTGTTCTCATTTCAAACACTGACTACATTCACCAATTCCCTTCCTTTCTGCAAAACTTTCATTCTCTGGATTTTTCCTACTTCTTATATCACACGAGTCTCAATTTTTCTCTTTTTCCCAAATGCCTGAGTTCCTCATGTGAGTTTTACAGTTTTCCCCTATACTTCCTCTCCAAGGAATCTCATCATTGCAGCTTTAAGTATCAACTATATACAGATAACTTTCAAATTTAAATCTCCATCTAGTCTTACCTCTGGACACCATACCTATATATGTGTTTAATTCTCTGGTAGTTCCTTTTGGATGTTTGCAGGATTCTTCAAATCAATACTTCTAAGATTAAATTCATCAACTTTGCTCATTCCTTCCTAATCCTGCTGCTCCAGAGTTCTGTATTTCAGATAATTTAGCAACGTCATCCAGCTAACTGTAAAAACTAGAAATCTAGAAGTCATCCCTTACCCCTCTCCTTCCTATGTCCTCATTCTACCCATCACTAAATCTTCTCTCTCTTTTTTTTGACAAAATATGCTTTAAATCTCTCTCTCTCTCTCTCTCACTGTCATAACCACATAGTTCATATTGAAACTACTGCAAAAATTCTCTAACTTTTAAAATTCTGAAAATTTGAAAATTGTCTCACCTTCTTCACCTAATATGTCCTCTAGAATATAACTAGATGTATCTTTTTTAGAAAGAAATTACTATTACTGGGACATCTGGGTGGCTCAGTGGTAGAGCGACTGCCTTTGGCTCAGGGCGTGATCCCGGGATCTGGGATTGAGTCCCACATTGGGCACCGCGGGCACCCTACATGGAACCTGCTTCTCCCTCTGCCTGTGTCTCTGCCTCTCTCTCTCTGTTCTCTCATGAATAAATAACTAAATCTTTTAAAAAAGAAATTACTATTACTATGATTATGTTGCAACTTGCCTCCCTGATTGAAGTTTTCAATGACTTTCTTAGGACAGAAAACAAAAATCCCTAACATTGCCCTGCAGGCCACTTCATGGTGAATCCCTTACCTTCCTTTCTTTCCTCCTCTCCATCATTGTCTTCAACTTCCATTTCAGTCCACAATGGACTTCCTTCTCTTTCTTCTATGTACCAAGATGCTTCCTACTACAGAGCAGAGCTGGGACATTCTCCTCACTCATCAATTGCTCTTCCTTTTCTTTGTCTGATTCTTCTTAGTCATCCCTGAGATCTTAACTTACTTGTCAGTTCTTTAGGGAAGACATCACCAAGTCTTTAGCTTTATGGTTTTTGTAAAGCTATGTACCTTTCAATTGTAGTGTACTTCATGGTTCAATTTTTATGTTTATTTAATCTTAATTTCTCTATTTTTCCTACAAATCTATCCATAAAAACAAACCTCTAGCATTTTCTCACATTATATCACTAATGCTTAGTATTGTTCTTAGCCAAGTATAGGTATCCAATAGTGGGATTGTTTTTTGAATGAGTGTATGGATAATTACACATTCCCGTATGAGCAAATCTAGTGTCCAAGCAGTTTACCTTTAGTCTCCATTCTATACAAATTAATTTATCTGTTTGTCCCAGTTTGATTTAGATTCTAATTTGATGGAGTTTATGCCTAACATTATTATATTTTTTTGTATTGTATTTAGTATCCCCAAGTAAGTCTTTTTTCTAGATTCGTATATTTTTGCCTTTGACTGGTAATAGTTAATATCAACTGATGGTGGGGAAAAAGGGATATTTTTCTTGTGTAAGGTTAGTTTCACTGAAACTTACCTATTTCAGTTTTCATTTTAACCAGGTTATTTAGAAAATGGAAATGATTAGGAAAAAGTCTTCCTAAAAATCAAACAAACCTGACTACACAACCATAATGCTGTCATATTAATATTAATTACCATCTGATTTTTTTTATAACTTCACAGGGACAAAATTAAGACCATTATGATGTTTGACATAAATAATTATTTCAGAGGCTTTGATTAACTTAGGTTCTAAGAAAGCAATGTTGAAAAAAGGGTAAATGACAGGAGTTGAGCACATTAAAACAGATAGATAGATATAGGTAGATAAAAATAAAGATGTGTGGTCTAAAAGGTATTTGAGAAAATAGAAACCATATTACATTTCAGAAATTTGTTGTCTCCAAATATCTATCCACTCTATTACCTTATCTCTAAACCCAAAAGCTATGGTCTTGCAAAAGAAATTAACTGCCTTTGAGGAGTAATAGATCTGTTATCCATACTTGGCAGAAACTTTTTTTTTTCATAGTCAAATATACATCTTTACAACTTGCAATCATTGTTTCATATGCTTTATCACTGCTTTGTGTTTGAAATATTTTATTTCTTCTTGTTTTACTTATGATACTGATTTCGAGTATCCAAAAATGTCCCACATATGAAATTTTGGCAGAAAATATAGGCTTGCCTTTTCTTAATGAAATATCCAAGAACTATAGAGGATTTAACAGAAGTTGCATCTAAGTAAATAAATGCCCTGTAGCTAGGCAAATAAGCTTTGTTTGAGAAACTGCTTTTCCTGAATTCACAAATACACCCCATTTAAAGCTATTTTATCTGTTCAAATATTTCATTAATATCTCCAAACATGCCTCAAACTTTTAATGGAATTCCCACATACTACCTTCAAAATAGATTTAGTGATTCTGGCAAAGTTATTCCCAAACAAATGGATGGCCTCACATTTGTTTCATGGACAGCTGAAAAATGATGACCTGGATAAGGCCATCTGGAAAGAGTACAAGTAAGAATATTCGACTTTATAGAAAACACCTTAGCTTAATACCTTTTCTGGAGAGTCCTTATGGCAAGCTCATTAGCAAAAACAACACTGCCAAGGTATTTTGGAGCTTTAGTAATTTAAACAATTTACAATTTCTAGCCCAATTTCTTTATATAAATTTTTAAGAAACATATCATTGAAAAATATACATTTAAATTACTGTAATCTATTAGAATAATTAACAAGAAACAATTCAACAGTAAAAGCTGAAAAAAAGCTTATCTTTTTTGTATTAATTAATTGCTATACACAAATAAAAACTTGCAGTAAAATGATTGAGTGCAACACAAGTAATGAGCACATTAAGTCTAAATTTTAGTCTTGGATGCTGTTATTCTAATTTCATTAAAGTCAATTTTAATCTAAGCCCCATGCATCTTAAAAGGAATTTGGTTGAGACATTATGTTCTGCTTGTTTAGATTTTAATAAAGGAAAATATTTTTTCTAATTATAAATTATTTCAGCACATTTCTAAACAATTAATATTTAACATGATTGTAGCTCCCATGAATTACAATATTCATTCTTAATAAAAAGAATACAAACTTGACTGTTCGTGTTATTTTCATACGCTCTTAAGAATATGAACTAACAGGAAAAAGGACCAATGCTATGTATATATGAAGCAACTATCTAAACCAATAAGGAAATGTCATCAATCTTATTCCCTAGAGTTGTCCATACATCTTTTATGTGGAATGTAATATCCCTATTTTTGCTTATAGCCTATAAATATGATGGACTAATGAACAACTTGCTTTCTAGTCATACTTATATAGACATTTTAAAACGTGAAATATTTATTTTTTGTATTGTCAAAAAATTAGGTTTTTAATTTCAACTCCAGTTAGTTAACATATAATGTTATATTAGCATCAGGTATATAGTGTAGTAATTCACCTTGTGCTCATCACAACAAATGTACTTCTTAATCCTCATCACCTGTCTAACCCACCACTCCTCCCCCATGTTCCTTCTGGTAACCATCAGTTTGTTTTCCATAGTTAAGAATCTGTTTATTGGTTTGCCTCTATCTCGCTTTTCTCTCATTTGCTCATGTTTTTTGTTTCTTAAATTACACACGAGTGAAATTATATGGTATTTGTTTTTCTCTGACATTTTGCTTAGCATAATACATAATACTCTAGCTCAATTCACATCTTTGTAAATGGCAAGATTTCATTTTATGGCTGAATAATATTCCATTATATAAATATAAGTATATCCCATATCTTCATCAGTTGATGGACTTTTTGGGCTATTTCCATAGTTTGACTATTGTAGATAATGCTGCTATAAGCATTGAGGTGCATATATTCCTATGAATCGGTACTTTTGTACTCTTTGTGTAAATATCTAGTAACTCAATTGCTGGATTGTAGAATAGTTCTATTTTTAACTTTTTTGAGGAACTTCCATACTGTTCTCCAGAGTAGCTGCACCAGTTTGTGTTCCTACCAACAGTGCAAGAGGGTTCCCCTTTCTCTATATCCTCACCAAAACCTGCTGTTTTTTTGTGCTGTTGATTTAAGTGATTCTGATGGATGTGAGTGAGGTGATATCTCATTATACTTTTGATTTGTATTTCTCTGATGTTGAGTAATGAAATATCTTTTTATGTGTCTGAACATCTTTTTATGTTTCTATAGGCCAAGTAATGAACATCTTTTTATGTGTCTATAGGCCATCTGTATGTCTTCTTTGGAAAGACGACTTTTCATGTCTTTTGTTCATTTTGTAGTTGAGTTAACTTGTTTTTGGAGTGTTGAGTGTATAAGTTCTATATATATTTTGTATACTAACCCTGTATCAAATGTCATTTGCATATCTTCTCCTGTTCCACAGGTTGCCTTTTAGTTTTGTTCATTGTTTCCTTCACTATGCAGAAGCTTTTTATTTTGATGAAGTCCCAATAATTTATACTTGCTTTTTTCTCAAACTATTCCGAAAAATAGAAGGTGAAGGAAAACTTCCAAATTCATTCTATGAAAAGGCATTACCCTGATACCAAAACCAGATACAGAGTCCACTAAAGAAAAGAACTACAGCCCAATATCTCTGGTGAACATGGATGAAAAAGTTCTTAATAAAATATTAGCAAATCAAATCCAACAATACATTAAAACAATCATTCACCACGATTAAGTAGAATTTATTCCTGAGTGCCAAGCATGATTCCATATTCCCAAATCAAGCAACATGATACATCACAGCTGTACCCTGAAAAGTATCAAACACTGATGACAAAAATTGAAGACAAAAAGAAATGGAAAGACTTTCCATGCTCACGGATTGGAAGAACAAATATTGTTAAAATGTCTATATTACCAAAATCAATGTACAGATTTAATGCAATATCTGTCAAAATACTGACAGTATTTTTCACAGTATTGGAACAAACAATCCTAAAATTTGTGTGGAAGCACAAAAGACCCCAAATAGCTGAAGCAACCTTGAAAAAGAAAAGCAAAGCTAGAGGAATCACAAATCTAGACTTCAAGTTATATTACAAAGCTTCTAGGTTTCAGACAGTATATTACTGGTACAAAAATAGACATATAGATCAATAGAACAGAATAGAAAACCCAGAAATGAACTCACAACTATATGGTCAATTAATCTTCAATAAAGCAGGAAAGAATACCCAAAGAGAAAAACACAGTCTCTTCAACAAATGGTTTTGGGAAAACTAGACAGCAACATACAAAAGAATGAAACTGGGCCACTTTCTTACACCATACACAAAAATAAATTCAAAATGAATTGAAAGACCTAAATGTGAGACCTGAAACTATAAAAATCCTACAAGAGTACACAGCAGTAACTTCTTTGACATCAGCCATAGCAACTTTCTAGATATGTCTCCTGAGGGAAGGGAAACATATATGATTTTAAATATTTTTTAAGATTTATTTATTTATTTATTTATTTATTTATTTATTTATTTATTTATGAGAGAGAGAGAGAGGCAGAGACACAGGAGGAGGGAGAAGCAGGCTCCATGCCGGGTGCTGGACGCGGGACTCGATCCCAGGACTCCTGGATGACACCCTGGGCCAAAGGCAGGCGCTCAACCGCTGAGCCACCCAGGGATCCCCTGATTTTAAATATTAAATGATTTTTTGGCCTGTATTGTGTTGATGTTTCTATCTTGTATTTGACATTTGTTTGAAATTGAAATTTGCTTATTTATTAGTATTTGTCACTTTCTCATGAATGTTTTCATGTGTGTATTTGCATTTGCCTCTGTGTATATGCACCATTTAATTTAGTTTTTAGTTGACCCTTATTTTAGTACTTCTGTATTGATATCATTTAGGTTTATTTTATAGTTAACAAAATTTTAATATTTTATAAAAGAACATGATACATATTATCTATTTTTATTTAAAAGATCTATTTACTAGCTTAAGCATTGCTATTCATTTATTTTTAAAAAAAGATTTTATGTATTTGAGAGAGGAGGGGAGCTTGAGCAGGAGGGGGATGGGCAGAAGGAGAGGGAGAGAACCAAACTCCCTCCTGAGTGTAGAGCCCTACAAAGGGCTCCATCTCAGGACCCGGAGATCATGGTGTGAGCCAAAGGCACATGCTTAATCAACTGAGCCATACAGGAGTCCCCAAACCTTGTTACTTACGTGCATGATTTCTTTTAACCCAAGAAATTAATTCACAGTGTAAAATTTTGCATTCAAAAGTGAAAGTTCTGAGAATTTTTTCCTTTTCTTTCCCCTACATCTAAACAGTGGGAATTCAAGCTCAGGCCATTATTACTAAGTAAATACTTTAATTAAACTTCACAGAAAATTTCCACTTCCTATCACACCTTAAAATAGTTAAGAGTGAAAAAGTAAGAGAATATCAAGTTGAGTGGAAATCATAACCAGTATATGAGATGGAAAAAGATTTATCTCAATTTCTACCTCCTCTAAGGCAGATTTTACACACACACACAGACATACAATTTCCTTATTCAAATTAGATTTGGAAAATCCTAGGACATCTTTAAGATTCACAATGAAAATAAGTATTTTAAAGGATTGTTAGGAGATAATTCTCCATGGGGTATTGAATTTCTGAATGTTTTTTGGAGGCAAGCACAGAATGTCTTTTAATATATCTTTTCAAGTATATTTGTATAGTGAATATCCTTGCAAGATAGGAGCAGAGGAGAAGAGTGCTTAGTGATATAACAAATCCCAGTCTTCTGAATTTATGGTTACTTGTTGTAATGCAACCTATTGCATGTGCTACCTTCCTCTGGGCCCATTCACATTGCCCCCATGGGATATAAGTGCCCCGGGAACTGAAGCAAACAGGCTGATCTTCCTGCTGCCTGCTGGGCCATGAGTAAGGAGTCATTTGTCTCTGACCCAGGAGTCTGATGACATCAGCTGGTGTCTATGAAACTAGCAGGCTAACTTGTAACCTTACAAGTAAGATAAAAGCCCAGAGCCTCACATTCTTGACAATGCCCTGAAAAGTTCTTCATTAATAATGACTTACATTATTTACATAAGTATTTCCAAATATCTTTAACCATAACATATATATTTGAAGATTTATTTATTTATTTTACAGACAGAATGAGTGGGTGCCCACACAAGCAGGCAGAGAGAGAAGAGGGGTACACAAGCAGATTCTTTGCTGAGTGGGGAGCAGGATAAGGGGGCCTGATACCAGAACTTAAGGTCATGACCTGAGCCAAAACCAAGAGTAGGCGCTTAACCAAGTGAAGCACCCAGGTGTGCCCCAACCATGAAATATTTTTAACCTGTACCTGTACCTGTAGTGTTTATTAGTATTTCACAAACTCACTGTCACAGGGACATTGAGGTTGTCCATCTAACACAGTTGAATTATATGCTCCTTGACTGAGTGATCTTTCAAAATGCCATTAGTTTGATAAAGTTCTCCTATAAATGTATTAAGACTTCTATTGTTTTCATCAAATTTAGGTTTTCTGTTATTATATGGTATAAGAATCTTCCAGTATATCTCATCCAGTTGATGGTTTCAGTTTAGCTAACCATTTACCATAATATTTATATATATATATATATATATATATATATATATATATATATACACACATTCCCATTTCCCCCATTTCTGATTACTAGCAGTGTTGTCATGAAAATGCAGGCTGCGATATATATTTAGAAGGTGAAACAACAGGTGGCAAAAACATGTAGTTACCTTGAAGGAGCAGAGCAGTGACTCAGATGAATACTTAATGGTACTTCATGCACTCAATTCAGGTTTGGGATTTTCACAAGGAATGTGTTTCATTGAAAAAAACAATGACTTTTGATTATGAGATACTATATACTAAGTATTATGATTTTATTAGAGATCCTACTTAATTTATAAATGCCAATAATATCCTGAGTTTAGAAGCTGTATATACAATGAAAAGACATGGCCAAAAATCAATAATAAAGTGTTTTGCCACCAACCTTTGTTCATTACATTTTCTTAATTACTACCGTGAGACTATTCCTATCACATGAGGTAAATACTTTTGTCAGGTGAAATAAAACAAAATGAAAGAAGTTGGCAGGAACTCTTTTTAAATTAGGGGCTTCTCTGAAAATGTGACAGTTTCCCTAGTGGTGAGGCAAGACAAGGATGTGAAAAGATGTAATCATTTTGGTTTTGAAATTGCCTGTCACTCACTACTCCAATGCCTTATTAGCAAAACTTTGATTCTCCTCTTACTTATAATGTCCTAAGATATTATAGTCTTCTTTTCTAACATTTTAAAACCACACATTAGAAGGAAATACATTGACAATTTTTATTAAGAAGTTTTTTTCAAGTTTTTCCTTTAAAATGGTGTTAGTTCTCAATCAATGTAAACACCGTCCTTGTTCTCCAAGCCCACTTTTTATTTCACAAGTTTCTGGATTGCAGAGATCCTCCCCAGTCCACCTGATTCCCACCACCAATTGGGAATGGAATGCTCCAAATTTGGAAGACAAGTGAACTAAAAGAGTTCACGTTTAACTGCATTCTTCGTTTAATGGGCTTTTGTGAGTGGATTTTCCTTCAGAATTTTCCTAAATATATTTGTGATTATTTTTTTAAGATTATTTATTTATTTATTTATTTATTTATTTATTTATTTATTTATTATTTATGACACAAAGAGAGAGAGATTGAGAGACAGAGAGGCAGGGACACAGGCAGAGGGAGAAGCAGCCTCCCTGCTGGGAGCCGAACTTGGGACTCGGACCTGGGTCTCCAGGGTCACGCCCTGGTCTGAAGGCAGCACCAAACTGCTGAGCCACCCGGTCTGCCTTATATTTGTGATTATAAGCGTAGTATATGTGCATGAAAATTTACAAAATAAGAAATTTAGGGGATACCTGGGTGGCTCAGACAATTAAGTGTCTGTCTCAAGCTTGGGCTAAAATCTTGGGGTTCTGGGATTGAGGCTCCCTTACCTAATGGGCTCCCTGCAAGAGTAGTAAAGAGATGGTGACTGTTCATATTTAGTATGAATACATAAGCAAATAACTGGGAACATAATGAAAATGTGTTTTGTTTTAATGCTGATATTTTAACTCCATGTATGATCAGCATTTCTCCAATTCATTTCTCAAAATTTTAATTTTTGATGTATATGAGCTCCTCGTGGGTTGGACACTTCTTTGTCTGTAAGCTTTTCACAGCGGCTTTGTACTGTCCAAACTCAGCATTTTTCTGTTGGACTTGGCCCCTGGAAACTTCCTCAATTAGCATTTGGACAGACATGAGGAATAACTTGAAATTGGTCATTTTAGACATCTTTACACTTTACTCATAAAATGTTTATTCAACAAATTTCTTTGTTTACTTATAGAGAAATGAAGACATGTTTTTTTTCTGGTTAAATTTTGTAAAATTTCATCTGTCATAACATTTGATTTCTTCATTTTTGCTTATCAGTAGGATCTTGCAGACATTTCCACACAACTTGGTGTATGGAATTATTGGTTAATTTTTATTTCACCACCCTCCAGCAAGCACTGAATATTACAAAGATATTTTATATTTTATTATAGTTGGGTTAAAAAATCACATTTTTAATATTTGCATGATTTTGAATGATTGGCCTTTATAACTATTGTTATTTGAATAGACTATTAATGTCTTATACACATTTTAAGGAAAATCTGCATTTTTTCATATGTAGGAACTTACATAGCAATGCATCTAAATCTATGCCTGTCATATTTATTGCAAAAATTGTTTTCATTTTGTAATTTGTCTTTTTTTTCTGGCAGTTTATAACATATTATGAATATGTATCAGTGATATTCTTTAGAACTTCTCTCACTAATTTATACTTAGAAAATACTTTATACTGAAATCATCTAGATAGAAAAAATGTAAGGTAGAGAGAATAGAGTTAATAATAGTACTGAGTTCTGGACAAGATAGCAAAGTTAATACATGCAATATATTTTTATTCCAATATACTTTGAGTCTTTTACTTCCGTTTTTCAATTTCAACTCTGTGTGTTCTTATGGTGTGTATAATATATAGGTATAACTTTGTTTACATGTATTTTTATTTTCCAAATTGGAATTATTCTGTAAACCTCAGTTTATTTCTTATTTCTGATTATACAGCATACTACATGTTATTTGTACCAGAGTTAGGCTGATTCCAACTATTCTTCAGTATTCTTTAAAGTGTATGTAACATGTTTTACTCATCCATCTTCTCAGAGAAGGTCACCTGGGTTACCTCCAAACTCCACTACCTCAAACAGTGTGTGTGAACAATCATTATATATGTCCCTATGAATTTGTGTGGAAATTTTCTTGGCATATATATCCAGCAGTAGGAAATCAGAAACAATAGGTACATTTTCATTCAATTTGACTAAATATTGCTAGATTGCTCTCCAGAATGAATATACCAGTCAGCACTTCCTTTAGTGTATAAAATTCACAAATGCACTCCTACCTGCCTATACCTGCATTATTAGATGTTTTAGGGTCCCATTGTTGCTTATTTGCATTTCTCTAATTTTAATAGGTTTGACCATCTATCTCTTTCTGTGGTTATTTGCCTTTTATTGTCACTCTGTGAATTTCTGTTCATACCTTTGCCCATTAGTCCACTGGCATCTCTCCTCCAGTTCCATTTTTGTCGTTATGTGAATTTTCAGGAGTTCCTTTAACTTCTTTGTTAGTTATAAATATTCCAAAAATCTCTAATTTGTCTTTTTGTTGTTGGTGTATTTTAATATTTACTGAAGATATAGATTTTGCTATTGTCTGACTCATCAGTGTTCTGGTTTTGACTTTGATTTGCGGTTTACAACAATCTTTCATTACCTAGTTCACTAAGAGAATATTTCTTAAAAAGGTAAAGAACTTTAACAAAAGTTTTTTTTTTCTGTATTTTTGATGTAATAATATGATTTTTCTTTTTGGCCTATTGATTTAGTAGTAAATTTAGTAAGTTACATTGATGCATGTACAACATATTCAGAGATCTGTATTTCTGAGATAAGGTATTTGATTATGAAATATCACTTTTAAATACACTTTTGATTTTTAAGATAACATTTGATTTATCTCTAAATGATATAAATTTACAGTTTTCTTGAATTTTCCTTATCCAGATTTGAAATACAATAGTAAGTTTATGAAGTAAGCTGGGATTTTATTTTTCTATTTCTAGTAAAGATTGTTTTTCTTTTTGGCTCAAAATTGTTTAAATCCCTTTATTGAATTTAATTTGGTAATTTCACTTGTAAGTATTTCATTTTCCTGGAATTTATTTTGTAATATAATGAGATAAATTTTTATTCAGATACCAAATTTTATAGCAATACTTTTGAGGGAATGTGTGACTTCTCATCCATTAATGACTTCTCTTTAATCATTTATTGAGATCTTAAAGATGCTGGAAATTATTTCAGGTCTGTTTATATTGTTCTACTAAACTTTCTGTTGATTCTTGTACTGGTGTTGCAATTATTTTCAAAAATATTATATGCATACTTTAAATTTTAAATTTTCGTGCATATCTAAAATATTTTCAATTGTTTTCAAATTATAGGACAGAAGTTAACTGCGATGAATATGTTTTCCAACCCAATTGCTACTGTCAAAATTATTTTAAAAATATTCCACTAGCTTGGGCATAGTGATGATTCAAATTTTGAGACCTGTTTTTCCTAAATTTAGCAGAGATTAAATAACGCTCTGTAAAAGGAATCCTTTCAGCTATTTTAATTAAACTTCCAGAAGCATTTTAGTTTTTTTAGTTGACAATATTGTCCCTCTAAGGAAATTTCCTTTTCTTGGATTGTGTGACACCATAATCTCTTGATTTTTCTCTTCACAGATAAGTTCCCTACTTCTTCTAGGTCTCTTTCTTGGCTCCTCCTTTCTTATCTACATGTAAAATTCTATTGTTCTTTCAAAGAACTCAATCCTTGACCCTTCTTCTCACACTACATTGTCTCCTTTATGACTATTATATAGAAATTTATATCACCAATTCAGAACACTCTTCTGACTTCCAAGTATCTGCTTGATGTATCCACCGTGTGAGTTGTCTCAGAGGAAATTCAAAGTCTTGTCCAAAACAGATACCATAATTTCCCACCAACTTCAGAACAACACCAATACAAGTATCCTCCTCCTTCTCCAGGGATCCATAGCTCAGTTCAGTAACAAAATCATCTACTAATTCATACCAGAATATCATCAATGTCTTCAATGATGCTTCCCTTTTCCTTAAGTACCACTACTCATATCCTTTGCGCTCCAAGTATTTTTTACCCTATCCTGAAATACATTTAATGACCTTATTTTTCCAGGTCTACCCTAATGCCTCAGAATCTTTACCATCGTTTATGCCTGGGCTACAATAGTAACTTTTCTAAGAGTTATTCCCATATATATGCAGATTTCACTATTCTTCACACCATTAAGAAAATATATTGAGAACATAAATACAATTGTTTTATTCCAATGCTTGAAACTCTGTTCTATAGTTTTTGTGTGTGTGCACAAATGAGTGGGGCTTTTTATATGTCCATTTGAAGATGTTTATTTGACTTATTATTTGCCAACAAAGAGGTCATATTAATTTCCTTTGTTTTTTACACAATATTTGTCAAATATTAAAATTTTTAGCTGTAATAGATGGAGAATAGAATGCAGTATCCACTGAGGTCCTTTAAATCTAGCAATCATGCATCCTGTGTAGTTCTGCTGAAGTAAAAGAATTATCTACACCTTTTCCTGACTAATCCTCTGAAACTCTTTACTGATAAGAGTTCATGAACAAAAAATAAAATAAAATAAAACTACCAGCATATCCTAAAATTTCTACAAACATTCTGTTCATTTCCTTTAAAGCATTTTACTTCTGAGGTTTGAATTTCAAACCTTTATACTTAGTTTATGCTTCAAGAAAATTTGGTATAATCGTGTATGTGTGTGTGTATATATGTGTGTGTGTTATCAATGATGATTGCATTTTTGTCCCATCAGAAGGTGACATTCATATAGAAAAGGTATGCTGAGCAGTTTCTAGTGTTCTAGTGGTCACACACATACAGACATGCACAAATCAGTGACCGAAAAGAAAAAAAGACTATTTGAATGGCATCAAATGTTATTATTATTATTTTTTGGCACCAAAACGTTAATAGAAAAATAATTATAAATATCCAATAACATTTGAAAAATATTATCACACATCTTTACTTAAACATTTAAAAATATATAGCATTTTTTCACCTGATAGCTGGGAAAATATCTTAAAAGTTTAATCTAATGCTCTTTTGGCAAAGATACATGAAAAAATACTTTTTTGTGATCACTCTTGTGAACTTTTAATTTCTAGTCAACTGTCTAAGAGGGAAATATGTTACTATATACCAAAATATTAAATATACTTTTACTTTAACCTAGACATTTCACTTCTATTATTTATACTTAAGAAACACTACTACAAGTATAAATGTACATGCTATTTAGATAATGAGTTTTGATATTAAAAGTTGAAATAATCATATATTGGAAGCTGCAGTGAAATAACAAAATAGAAAGTATCAACATTTAAAACCCAACACCTTGAGCATATGAATTACATATAAACTGTCCATTAGAAATTGTCATATAAGACTCTGTAAAGCTATTATGCCTGAAGGCCAATGAAGAGAAATTATACATCTTTTCCAGAGCCTGGCCTTCCTCATCATGGAAGCTGTCAGATATCAAGCTTGCTATCAGACAGGTAGTTCTGTTAAAATTTCAAGAACTGTCAGAAACACTGGTCATCATGTGACCTTATTCCATTATCCTTTTAATCAAGGTGTCATGGCGCCTGCAGCACTTCCATTGCGAATATTATTGAGAGGCAATAAATATTTCTTAGATTCTGTAAATTCATGAAAGTAGCATTATTATCTGATAAAAAAAATCAATCATAAGGAATTTCAATGCAACCTCTAGCTGTAATGCTGATAAAAGTATCAAAATCACCCGGGTGAATTTGAATAGAAATGAACCTCAGAAGTTCCCACCAGGAGTTTTGAGGATGTCAGGGGTGAGAGGTGACAGACTTTGGGAATTTAATGAATCTCCTGTATTGCTTTAAATCTACTCTGCCAATAGGAGTCTGGCCTGGATTTATATTCTGCACAGGGTGGAAGGAGTCACAAATTTTGCTCACATCCTGAAACGCAGAGTAGTGCTTGGCTGCACATACACTTAAGCACAAGAACATTGATAGCTTTCATTTCAACACTGGTTTCGATGGAAATCTTTTATCCACTCTGCATTTTTTTAAATTGTCAAATTGTTGGCTTATTGTCATTTAGCCTAAAGACAGGATGGATTCTTAAGCTCCTCCTAAATATCTTCTTGAAGAGCTAGTTTCACACAAGAAAGTAGAAATGTGTGTGTGTGTGTGTGTGTGTGTGTGTGTGTGTGATTGGGAATACAGCAAGGGCAAGATATTAGCCTTATAGAATTTGGTATGCACTAAGCCTATATACATCTCATACATATGGTAGGTTTTCAGAGTTTTTTCCAATAAATATTATTGAATAAATGAATGGATACATCTGAATGGTTTTCCATGTTGATTTTTTCATTTTGATTTCATCTTTAATGATGTGAGATTCTCTCCTCCCTCTTGCTAGGTATGCATACATATGTAAACATATTATCACCCCTGTGTTATACATACATATATTTATATATGTGTACATCTATATGTGTGCATAAATATATACATATACATGTATATGTCTCTCTTTACATATGACATAATAACCGTATGGTATGCTATATAGTGATAGCAACAGGCATATATGGGGAGGGAGAGAGTGAGAGACAGAGAGAGAATATTTTGATGTCTTTATCTATTTACTTAATCATTTACTCAATAAACATTTAGTACTGAACTAGGTCATGACAGTAATACAAAAATCAATAAATTTGATCTCTGATTTAAGATACTCATCATTCATAAGCTCATTCATTTGACCTGTTCATTGGGTATTTATACTTATTTACTACCCCTGGCAATCAGTTTTTTCTGGTTTCAGTATTTTACTCTTCCAAGCTATGGTTTCAAGTGAGAATAATACTTGTTTTAAATGTGTTTGGGTACCGACTTACTTCTGAAAATAATATTCTGTCCTACATCTGGAGAACACTATATTTTTAAAAGATTTTTTAAAAACATTTTTACACACATATTTTGTAATACTTTTTTTAAAGATAAATTTATTTAGTTATTAACTTATTTATTTGAAAGACTGTAAGTGTGGGGAGGAAAAGAGAAGAAGAATCTTCAAACGGACTTCCCACTGAGCTCGGAGCCCTACATGTGGCTTGATCTCACAATCCATGAGATCATGACCTGAACTGGAATCAAGAGTCAGACACTCAACTGATTGAACCACCTGGGTGCCCCTGTAATCCTTTTTCCAGTGTAAATATTCAAACATTCTATATATTTGTGAAACTATTTGGAAAACATGTTAAAACTAACTTGGAAAGAAATAAATGTACAGAAAGCAATGCAATCTCTAAGAAAATGGGACATGCGTCCTACTTCACAAAGCCTACTGTTCTCAGAAGAACATGGTCGAAATAAAATACTTCCTGAAAAGCGTATGTATTAATGAATCAACTATTTCTCAAGGAGAAGAGACAATTAAAGGGGGAAATGATGATATCCTTTTACTCTGGGTGGGGGGGGAGGTGCAGTATAGAATTCTAGAGAGAATAATAATTTAGCTAAATCTTTAAGCAGTTAGAAGGAAAAGAATCCAAAAAACATCCATTCTTTTTAATGTTTTTCCTCATTGTTTGGTTCATCAGAATATATTAGTTTAAAAGAGCATAAAATAGAGAGGATAAAATATTCACAAATTTGATAAAATATCACATATTATGGGAGAAAACAGTTACTTAGGAATACAGGATGACTTAAATAAGTTAAATTAAATGATAGATTTTAAACAGCCCTACCAATATAATAAATGTAGCAAACAAATTAATCATATTTCTGCATAGCATATTAATAAGGAAAATACAGCAATCTAGAAGCATGCAGATAAGTAAAGCAATGTGTAGTTATTGTTATGAATTGGGCCTCACCTATTATGCAACAGATATTCTTTTGGATTGGAAAGGGGAGAAAAGGGAGATACCGTTAAAATCAAGTTTTGGAATAACATGATAAAACTGTGGCCCTTAAAAATCACCGAAACCCCTTGCACCAAAATGACTTTTATTATGGTTTCACAATAAGGTAAAAATTGGATATCTGTTATTAATTCATGAAACAATTGAGTCATATGATAAGATATAGCAAACCAGAAAGCCCACAGGAGAAAAAGATCACTCTTTTGTCATTCAAAGACAAGAAAAGCATAGTCTTCTGTGAATAGTGGGTGCTGAATCAAAAATCAGGAAGGAGAACATTTTCATTCCATATCTTGATACATTTTAGACTGCTCCCTGATATTCACGCAAGCCTTTGTATACACAAAGAACTCAATTTCTTTATTCAGTCAACTGAATGACAAACAGCTAAATGGAAAACCTCTCCGGACCCTGGGAATTACTAATAGCAACTTGTTGACGTGAGAGAGAAAGCCAGCAGAAAGATAATTGATGTTTTAAAGCAAAGTTCTTCAAACTGTATTCCGTGAAACAATAAGTTTCTAGAAGATAATAAATGTCACATGATAAACAAGTATTCCATTTGGGAAAAGTCATGTTTTATACTTCTCCTGTTGGAGATTTCAACAGTTTATTAGCATTTTTTTTTGTTTTTTTTTTTAAAGACTTTATTTATTTATTCATGAGAGACACAGAGAGGGGGAGAGAGAGAGAGAGAGGCAGCGACACAGGCAGAGGGAGAAGCAGGGAGCCTGACATGGGACTCAATCCCTGCTCTCCAGGATCAGGTCCTGGGCTAACGGAGGCGCTAAACCAATGAGCCACTGGTGCTGCCTATTTGTTAGCATTTTAAAGACTGGACTATCTTGCTGTAAAGTGATCTATTAAACATCTAATTTAGATATCCCCAACTTATTTTCCACAATTCCTTTTGTAAAATATCCATGAAGCATTCTGTTGGAAATGCTGCCCAAAACTTAGGGAAGAATCTGTTCCATTTTCTGGCTTCCAAAAACAATCCATAGAAGATACCACATTTGTCTACACAGTATGTTAGCTATCTTTGCGCTTGACACATTTTAATTGTATTTTGGCTGACATTATTTTTATAATTCTTGTAAGGGTGTCACATTTTGGCTGTCATTATTTTTGTTCCCCTTTTAAGGGTTTCACATTTGACATCTACCCATTGTTTCCTTTTCTGGGCTAAGATGGATCTCCCCAGTATCCTGTATCATCCTTGGGATGTCTTCTCAGCCTGGACTGTTCCAGCTTTTGCTACCTATATTCACAGAGCAGGGAAAGAATGATGTTATAATACCCAGAAAGGAAAAAACAAAACACAACAAAACAAACACCCACCTACATAAGACTAAGATCAATAGTTGTTTCCAAATAAGACAAAACTACAAAAATGTGACTGAATTAATACTGCTATACCATTAAAATAGAAAAATAACAAGAAGAATGGAAGAGTTCAAAAAGAAGGCAAAATAAAGACATCTCAGAAATCATTACAATCTATGTATAACTATTAGGTAAATGAGGATTAGAAACAGCTGATTTAAAAAAAAAGAAACAGCTGATTTTAGAGCATTTAAGTCATAAAGATATATAAAGCTTATCACCATTTTGCCATAAGTGGAATTTTTGAATGCTTTACATTTAAAACCTACTTTAGATCATGTACCCAAATCAATTGCTGGTGTTTACTAATTTAAATACAGAAAGGAAAGCCATTAACAATAAATATTTTAAAAATCGGATTAACCAAAAATCATTAATTAAAAATTTTCCTTAGGCTCCTAATTTTTCACAAAAGAATGTCTTTTATTTTAGGTTTATGTAATATTTATATAGCATATTCTTGCAACTTTGACCTGTATTTCAAAATACTAGCATTTTAGGTTCTTCTAAAGAGGAGGTAATTTCTCTCAAGTTCCTATTAAAAGCCTAGCTACTAAAGGAATTTAGAAAACATTTCTGAAGGATGTGTTGTCCTTACAGTCTTTGCACTAAATTTAAATAAAGTCTGATAATTAGAAAACCACATACTTTCAGGTAAAATATTTTAGTTTCACAAAACTATTAGTTTTACAAAAATATTATGCCCTTGACTTTTATTATAGACTACTATAAGAAGAATCATTTGAAACAGAACACTAGGATCCTTGGGTAGCTCAGCGGGTGAGCACCTGCCTTTGGCCCAGAGCATGATCCTGGAGTCCCGGGATCGAGTCCCACGTTGGGCTCTCTACATGGAGCCTGCTTCTCCCTCTGCTTTTGTCTCTGCCTCTCTCTCTTTCTGTGTCTCTCATTAATAAATAAAATCTTAAAACAACAACAACAGAACACTGTAAAAGAAATCATGTGAAGTGCTTGACCCTTTTTGTTAGAGGAATGTTGTGGATTATGTTTTCCATTGTAGTAACATTGCTCAAAAAAATAAAGAATTTAAAAATTTTATTTTAGACCTTGGTACTTGGAAGTTTTACCTTTCTCAAAAAAACTGTGGTTTTTCCTCCTTTCTGAAAGTGCCACCATGGAGCTAACTCTATTTTAAAAAGATTTGTCTTTTCCCTCCTTTGTCTTCAGACTTGGAAGCAGGAATTTTAACTGCTCAGATTTTTAGTCTAGACAGACTAACTTGGTTCAATTCTCCTCCCTCATTTTTATTACTACTTATATAGTCTTTCATTCTGATTATTTTTTATTTCTTTTCTGGGCAGCAATTATCTTGGTCTCTTTCAAAACAGAAACAAAAACAAAACCCAGAATAGCATTACAGATTTCCCCTACAGTGCAGAGTTTGAAAATCCCAAAGGATAACATTTTATTTACTGTTTGATGAGAAATAACCTCTAACCTGAATCAGATCTGCAAAGGTTATTACTCTTTAGATTTAGCTCTTTCTGATCTCCCAGGAATATCTCAAATTTTGTTATAATTGCTTGAATTTTGAAAAACTATAGTTCTTGTCTATCCTTTCTCCAGCTCTAATTCCAGCTTCTATTTTCTTTTACTTTTTTAACGTTCCTAGGTATCACGCATTTCCTAAACATGAATCCTGTATTAATACTGCTTTGGGACCTGTTGGTTTCTTTCCTTCTATAGCTCCAGAGGGGATACTTTATCTTTTCCCTTAGAAACCATACACTCTTATGGGTCTGAAGTCCGTGATATAAAAAAATACTTTCCAGATATTTAGTGATATTTCTTTATGAGGCAAACAGGTAAACGTTTCTAGCTCGTGGTTTCAATATTCTACTTTAGTTAGACTTAGTCAGTATGTAAAAGTCTTGCCGGTAAATCTGCACTAATTAAGTAGTTTTACCTTTCCTCTTCTCTGGGTTTGAAATACACTCCTCAGCTCTTTTCCTCTTGCTTATTTCCTATCATTTAGGTATGGATTCAAATATAATTCCCTCTGATGGAGCCTCCCTCCTCCCCTTTCCTCAGGTGAGTTCTCTGAATGAGCAGCTCCCAGTTACAACTACTAGGTCTCCTATTTCATCGTTTGCATTGTAATTTTTAATATATTTCTTACATATTTATTTGTGTGCATTATTTACCTTTGTTTCTGACCCTTGAATACAAGCTCCATGAGGTCAGGAATTCTGTTGTTCACGAATCCATAGAACCTGGAATAGTGCCTGGCACATACACAATTGAAATTTAAGGAACTAATTCATTTCTTCATTTTTAATAGTATGAGAATTTGAATTTTTTATAAAGTATGAATTGAGTACAACATTTATGGGTCTTTTGAGATTTTATTTATTCATGAGAGACACACATAGAGAGGCAGAGACATAGGCAGAGGAAGAAGCAGGCTTCCTGTGGGGAGCCCGATGTGGGAATCAATCCCAGGACCTCGAGATCACACCCTGAGCCAAAGGCAGACACTCAACCACTGAGCCCCCCAGGGGCCCCACTTATGTTTTCCTAAATGAGAAGAGCCCATTGGTTTCCCTGATTTGAAAACTCTCGATATAAGCTCAACATATAGATATAAGCTCAATTCCTTCTGAGAATTGTCACTTAATGGGAGATTATTATCCAGTTTCCTTTATACTCTCCATATGCTTTCAGGCAAAGTTGTATGAGCAGTGCGTTTTCTGAGGAAAGAAAATAAAATAAAATAGTGTTCTTTCCTTAGCAAAAACACATTTAAAATCATTAAGGGATGTGCAAAACTCTATTATTGTCCCAAAAATGTACTACTATTTAACTTTCTTGAATATTTTTAAAAGCAAAATAAAACTGACCAGTTCCAAAAGCTGAAACACAACTCTCTGTGGTTAAACCTAGACCATTATGGATTAGGTAATAGTGGCAGACATG
Source organism: Canis lupus dingo (assembly GCF_003254725.2). Classification (NCBI taxonomy): domain Eukaryota; kingdom Metazoa; phylum Chordata; class Mammalia; order Carnivora; family Canidae; genus Canis; species Canis lupus. The sequence goes on along the minus strand of NC_064255.1, from coordinate 56,387,843 downwards.
ATTATAGTTTCATCTAAATTTGATCCTCGGTTAAAATGGCTATTCTGTGGTTAGCCAATGCCTGGGGAGAAGGACAAAAAAATTCTGACGAGAATTGATGGTAGGGATAAAGAACCAAAATAACACAGGAAGACTCAAGGGAGGGAACAAAAGACAAGCTGCCCCAATCTGGTAATGTGGCCTTAAAATATGTACAGTTTGCTTATCAGATGATCTCTTTAATAATGGAAAGAATCAAATATTCAGTATAAAAAGCATACAAGGACATTATTAAAAGCATTATTATCTTTTTATACAAATTATATACTTAATCTAAGAAATAAAGCAATTGGACCATTTTTGGAGCCACTAATATACCTATAAATAGCAACTTTAAGGGAAACTTGCTTCCAGCAAAAGTTTTATGTGGTAATGGAGTCGGGATTTTTTTTTTCTTTTTGATATCAGTTTTCCACAATTTGCCCTGTGTTTGCTGAGTAGGGATGCTAATGATGACAAATGTCTTCCTTTGGTGCTGTATGGGGTACAAATTGTAAATGCCTAGGTTTACCCAAAGTGTTTTTTACTAATCTACTCATTATGCTCTTGAAAGTCATTGAGGCAATAGATCAGGCTTCTGAAGGATATTATGGGAGCAGGAAGAAAAAGTTAGGGGATCCCTGGGTGGCTCAGCGGTTTAGCACCTGCCTTCAGCCCAGGGTGTGATCCTGGAGTTCCCGGATCGAGTCCCACATCAGGCTCCCTGCATGGAGCCTGCTTCTCCCTCTGCCTGTGTCTCTGCCTCTCTCTCTTTCTGTGTCTCTCATGAATAAATAAATAAAATCTTAAAAAAAAAACATAAAAGGAAGAGAAAGTCAGAACCCTGTCAGTAATTTTGTCCAAAGTTGACTAAATAGAAATCACCTCAAGTTTCAAGGAAGTGGTTTTTAACTAAATTTCAAAGCATTTCTGTTTTGTTAGCATTTCTAACTCAGAATGTCAAGTCTAGAAGCAGCAAAAACAGATGAAAAGCAATTACTCTCTGGCATTCAGCACTAATTAATATGGTCTTCTTTTTCTATTTCTGCTTTTTTTTTTTTTTTTTTTTTTTTTTTTTTTAGGGAATTTCCAACACTTTAATGAAGGCTTGTTTTTCACTGTTAGGGTCATTGCCCTGCTAGCCTGGGTAGCTGGGGAATACAGAGCTGCAGGAAGAACACACAGAAGCCTGTTCAGCTCCTATTCACTTCTCAATTTGCACTAATAAGGGAGATGCTATAGTCATGGTCCCAAGTTGCTGCCTACCTGGTTCCATTACTCGTACCTAGTACCCACTCCCCTACAATTTATTTTGTGCATGGAATTAGGCAGAGAGGGACAAATTCACTGAGATTTCTTTGGTGGTCTAATATACATAAGACCTGTATAAATGCACTCTAACGTTTGAAAGAAAAGTTTAGTTTCTGATTTCAGTGTGAAGGGTTTGATTACATACACATCCACCTGCCTATACATATGCACAGAGCTATATAGGCTTATATGAAATTTATTTATTATATGTAGCTACCTATTTGGCTATTTATATCCTATATTTTACTTTCATCTGTGCACAAGTTCTGAATTGCACAGAGAATCTTCTGCTATTGATCTGGTTCTGTTTGTACCTTCTTGTATATGTAGAGTGGAAAGGAGAAAAGTAGTTACGATTTTAGGTAGGCTTCAAATAGGAATAGCCTCACTGAAAAGATGTCTTTTGAATAAATGCCTGAGGAAAGGGAGGGAAGGAGATGTCGCATGGAATCTGTGGTGAGGGAGTGAGGCAGGGGAAGAGAGTCAGGAAATGGAGTCCAAGAGCTGGGTACTGGGAGGGGTGGGGGTTGTACATGAAAGAGTTCTTTCTTTCTTTCTTTCTTTCTTTCTTTCTTTCTTTCTTTCTTTCTTTCTTTCTTTCTTTCTTCTTTCTTCCTTCCTTCCTTCCTTCCTTCCTTCCTTCCTTCCTTCCTTCCTTCCTTCCATAGAGAGAGAATCTTAAGCAGGTTCCACATCCAGCACAGAATCTGACACAAGGCTCGATTTCATGACCCTGAGATCATGACCTGAGGTGAAATCAAGAGTCAAATGCTTAACCAACTGCGCCACCCAAGTGCCCTTAAACAGCCTAATTTTTAGAATAAATTGTGAGTAGGGAAATGCAACAGAGGTTCATGACTTCTTGAGATCCTGCTGACATGCCATGTACCTCAGATCTCCATTGCGGTGTTTATCAAAGTTGGGTGGATATAGTTGTCACTCAATAAACACTTGCTTGTACATGAATTGAATAAATGTGCTTGTATAGGAAGGGCATAGAAACCATGTAAGTAACTGTGGCTATCCTTACTAGTATGGACTATCATTTGTTTCTGATTCCTCTTCTCACAAACTTTTTTTTTAGTACATCCTACTAGCTTCCTGGGGCTTTTGCAACAAAGTACCATAAACTGGGTGGCTCACCAATGGAGATTTATTATCTCACAGTTCTAGTGGGTAGAAGACCAAATTCAAGGTATGGACAGGAATGATTCTTTCTGAGGGCTGTGAGTCTGTTCCAGGCTTTTCTCCTAGCTTCTGGTGCCCTCAGGTGTCCCTTGTCTTGTACACACAGTCTCCTTCTGTCTTCATGTCATCTCTCTTCTATGCGCATCTGCCTCTGTTTCCAAATTTCCCCATTTCATAAGAATGTAGTCATAATGGATTAGAGTCAACCCTAATGACTTTATCTTAATTTGACCATCTGCAGAGACTCCTTTTACAAATAAAATCATATTCATGGGCCCTGGGGTTTGGACTTCAACCTCTTTTAGGAGAACACAATTCAATCCATTTCAGTCAAGATATTAGTTGCATCTCTGCATTTAAGATATTCTGGGCAAGTTCACTGATGGTCTCATATAACTAAATCCTGTGGTCAGTTGTCAGTTCTCTTCTTCTTTTTAAAAAGATTTTGTTTATTCATTCATGAGAGACACAGAGAAAGAGAGAGGTAGAAACACAGGCAGAGGGAGAAGCAGGCTCCATGTAAGGAGCCCAACGTGGGACTCCATCCCAGGACTCCAGGATCATGCCCTGGGCCAAAGGCAGGTGCCAAACCATTGAGTCACCCAGGGATCCCCTGTCAGTTCTCTTCTTAATTGACCTGCCACCAGCATTTGATAAAGTTGATTGCATCCTAGTTCCTGAAACACTTTTTCCACTTGCTTCCATGTTAACATACTCTCCTGGTTTTCTTATGGTATCACTCTTCACTCTAGGCCTTTTGCTTATCTCTCCCCTTTCCCTCAATATTTTAATGTGGGAAAAATCCTTGTCCTCTTCTCTATCACTACACACTGCTTTAGCAAAACCATTTAAGCCTCTGGCTAAGGCCAGAGGTATATTAATACCATCAATATACAATGTCCTCATTTATAGTTCCAATTTGGCCTTCTTTTCCATATTCCCACTTGTATCTGTAAGTATCTACTTACCACCTTTGCTAGGATGTATAATAAAAATTTCAAACTCCACATATCAAAAGTGTAATTTCTAGACTTTGTCTGAGCCCTTGCTAATCTCATTGCCTTTTTCATCTCAGTTAATGACAACTCAATCCTTCCATGTTTTAGTTAAAAACATGTGAAATCTTCTTTGACACCTTCTTTCTTTCACATTCCAGCGACAATCTCATGCTATTTCCTGCTGGCTCTACCTTTGAAATATCACCAGAATATTGTTGGACCACTCTGTCCAACCCACTGCTAGTGTTCTGCAAGGCATCATCAACTCTGTTTGTGATTACTAGAATTATTCTCTAACCACCCAAATGGATACAATCCTTCTCTTCTCAACACAGCGGCCACAGCAAACCTTTAATAGATAAGTTAGACCATGTCTCTCCACTGCTCAAAACCTTGTGAGTGATCTTCATTTCACTCAAAAAAAAAAAAAAAAAAAAAGAAAAGAAAATCCAACATCCAGAAAATGCATTTAAGTTCCAATATGATTTGCACTTTCTTCTCCTGATGACCTTGTTTCCTAATTCTCTCTCCTTTCTTATTCTTTGTAGCCACATCCTCTCCTCAGTATACTTAACACATGCTGAGAATGCTTCTCCCTTGGGACATTAATACTGACTTTTATTCTCCCTGTAATGCTTTCTCCCCATATATCTGTAAGAATCACTTTCTCGCTGATTGTAGTCATTACTGAAATATTACTTTCTCAATAAGTCTACTTCAGATCTTCTTATTTAAAACTATACTTTTACTTCCTTACTCTGCTCTACTTTTTCTCGTTTGTCCATTGGCTTTTTCACCCAGTGCTGAATCATATAATTTTCTCATTTGTAATTTTTGTTAGTGCATCTCCTTTCTGAAGGAGAGCACCATTTCTGTTTTGCTGATATATTCCAGTTAATTTGAACAGCGGTAGTAACAACCACACAATAGGAATAATGCATTGAGTTCATCATAATTTATTCATTGATCTATAGAAAGAGGTGGCTATATATAGGTAGTAACCCATTCTGAAGCCAAGAAAATTCAAATTTTAAAAACAAGTAAAATTTAGATTATGTTTATGTCATGATAACATTTTCCACATCCAGATCAATTAGATAGATTAGTCAGTTACAGAGTGATATGAAGAAGCTGCTTCGAAATTTTTGAATAGACTTGTATTTTCCAATGAATTACCATATTTTCCAGTGAATTACCATATTTTTCAGATCAGTTATTTATCAAATAACAACTCATTTCTTGCTAGATTCTTCATATATATATATATATATATGAATTTATTTAAAGGAAATAAATAAAAGATTATTTTTTGTCTGATGCCTAGTAGGAAAAAATGGAAAACTCCTGGCATTGCTTTTCTTTCTCTAAAAATATCTATCTGCAATCTATGTTTATTGAAAATTAAAAAAAATCAAACTTTTCTTTTTATTCATTGCCATTGTTCTTTTCGCTATATAGACAACATAGAAAAACAAACAAACAAACCCTGCATCTCAAAGCATCTGTGACATTATAGAGAAGATTAAGTGGCAGAGAAGTCAGGGATAACTGAAGGCCAGAGAAGTGATAAGACAAAGGCTTTAACTAAAATGTTAGAAGAAGAGAAAATTGGGCCAATAAGATTTGCAAATTATGAAGTCCCAGAAAAAGTGAGTGCACTCTGAGGCAAGAGAATAAACTACTGCAGGCCGGAATCTCATTCTTTTAACTCTAGGGAAATACAGTGTAAGTAGGTCTGATGAGTAGTTATTCCCTTGGAGTTACAAGGGGATGAGAATCTGGCCCTATGTCTTTAATTCATACAAAGTATATTTTTATAAGGGAGAAGAACTGTAAGAGGTGATGTTCCTGAGAGAGTTGGAAATTTGTACTGTGTTAAAATAGGTTAGAGAAAGTGCTCTAGTCAAGTGTCCTGGCATCATAGAGGGAGGATGCTATCCTGAGGCAAAGTGTATTTGGAAGATGCTTTTGAGGTGCTTTTGAGGTTTGCTTGATTTCTCTTCAGTTCCTAGAAAGCTAGCTTTATATAAAATAAGGGCCAGGTTTGCTGAACAATTTTTTTTTGAAAAATCCTTTGAGGCTAGAAATCATTATATTATACCTAGCAACCCTGGCTATCACAATAAAAACAAAACAGATTGCCCAGCACAGAGCAATCATGGCAGAGAACAAGTTATGTGATCACCAAATCCCACTTGGTCTTTCTCTTCCTGAGCACACAGAAAAAGTACATTTCCCAAGCCCCCTTCCTTTTAGGTAGGAAGAATTCGATCCATCCGAAGCAATGAAGTGTTCCTTCCAATCTGAGAAATGGAAGAGTCCATGCTCTCGCTGCATTGTCAGCCTATCTTCCTCTGTTATGGTGACCATAAAGGCTTTTATGTTGAGACACCAGAGTCACAAGAAAGAAGCAGCCATGATCCCCCAGTCACTGCTGGAAGGGAGATGCTTGGAAGAGGCAACTGATCAGCACAACTTTCCCTGAGAGACAAATACACTGTTACATGTTCGTCACCGAGAATCTGACTAATGCCCTTACCTTAGTAAAAATGATAGCCAGAAATGGTGAGCAAATCGCAATGTTAGTAAAACTCACTGTGTGTGTGTCTGTGTGTATGCGATTAAAATATGTCAGTATTTAATGTAAAAATTGGTCTTAAACTGGTCAAATGCAGAGGAATAAGGCAGAGTCTGTTAAAAAATTTACAAGCTGCCCTTTCTTTAGAAACTCAGTTGAAGTAAATAGATTCGATTACTGTGATAATTCAGTTAAAGTATATTTTCCTCCAAAAACTGCCCAAAATGGAGTTACCATTGATTTTTCTAAATTGATTTTACTTACAAAATGAAAACATTTGAATAAAATTAATAGTATATACTTTAAAAATAGTTACATTTATGAAGATAAGTCATCCATAGCCAAGCCTATATAAACACAATATTATTACCTTTGTGAGGAAAAATACCTTAGTTAATCAAAGTAGTCAAATGACTTTAAACCTACAGACATGATCAATATTATGATAATGGTGGTTAAATTTTGATACTGTTAAATGCAGTAAGCCTGTATAACAAAGGCCTTGTGTAACTAACTAGTCAATTTAAAAATTATTTCCCTAAATACAAAGGTATTCTACTGCTTGTACCCCTCCCCCAGTCTACTATCACCCACCATCTTTGAGGGACCCAGATTTGCGGTCTCTCCAGTCCTGTGGGGTTCCATGACTGGTGGCACCACCCTTTATGGAAACCTCTACAACATCTCTTCCTGTTGCCATTGAATCTCTTCTGTCAAATCAGTTGCTGAATGCAATGCTAGTCTCATGACACTGATCATCTCTACCCATATCTACCTGGAAATTGCTGATGTCCCCGCTCCTTTGGCACACCAGGAAGCAGCAGCATGGCCTCAACGGGCAGGTCCTGAGTCCGTGCTCCATCCTGGTGCCTCTCTGGTTTTGCAGTCTGACATTTCACATAAGCTCTCTTTTTCTCAAAGGAAACTCACATTTATAAATGACCACTCTTTGTCTCACCTGTGGAACTTTTTCTAAGTGAACAAAGCATGTAATGGTATCTTAAGACATGCTCCTGTGTGACAATTTTGTAAACTTTTGTTATGAATTTATATTTCAAAATGTAAGTTTTAACTTACAAAAAAAAAAGCGCCGTTTATATTTTGTAGTCATAAAAAGTCCTTCCAGTTTATGATATGTGCTTCTTCAAGAAAGTTAAGGATACAATGTTTATACAGGTAAGTTGCTTACCTACTGTTAATGATAATCATAATCATTTTAACATATTGGGTGAATCTCAGAGTAATGATCTTTCTCATATAGTAAATTTCAGTTTGAGAAGACCTACAGGCTTTATTTACTAGAACTAAATTCATTTTTTTTAATGGAGTGAATTAAGATTTAAAAGTAAAAGTAGTAATTATCAGTTCTTTGGTTTAATGCAGCCCTTCTAACAGGATTATGCTAAACACGCCGTCTTATTAGAGAGTGACGCAGCAAATCAAGTAAGAGATTTCTCATTTCATTGTCAAAACACATGAGTGATGGATAGCAATGTCACTTTTCCAAATTAAATTACTCTTTTGTTTAAAACCAAATAATTAAAATTTACATAAGAAGACACACATAAAACAGCTATTAGAAAATCAAGTAAATGAGAAAGAGTAAGGAATAATTCATTTACTAGTGTTGTGGCATGCAATGTAGAGGGCTGAATGGAATATATTTAAAACAAACCAAAACAACTTAAGCCTGAAGTCTTCAAAATATGTAATCCTTCCCCTGAAATCAAACCTCTCATAATGAACTGTCCACTGTCACTAAATGATACCATCATTCACTCAGACCATAAAGTTGGCAATCTTCCCATACTGGTTTTTGCTTCTTGCTTCATGTCCAATGCATCCATAAATGCTCTTGGTTCTTCTGTCAAAATCATATTCTGAGTCCCACTACCTCTTACCACTTATATTGTTACCATAAGTGTAGGCATTAGGATGAGCCACAGAAGATGTTCTAATTTCTGGGACCTGTAAGTATATTAGGTTGCATGGCAGAGAGGAATTAAGGCTGTACATAGAAATAAGATTTCTGATTAGTAGATTGCTAATTAATAAAATTGCTAATCATTAGGGGAAGGTTATCCTGGATTATATTGGTGAGCCCAGTGTAATCAGAAGGGTCCTCATACTCGAAAGAGGGAGACAAAAGGGAGAATCAAAAAGTTGACAGTATGAGAAACACTTGAGCTAGCATGTGTGATTTTAAGCTTGAAAAAAGGACTGAACCAAGAGAGGTGGGTGGTCTCCAGAAACTGGAAAACACATGGAAGAGATTCTTCCTTAGACCTCAGAAGGAACACAACCCAGGTGACACTTTGGTTTTAGCCCAGTGATGCCTATTTCAGGATTTTGATCTCAAGAATTATATGATGATAAATTTCCACTGTTTTAAGCTTCTAAATTTGAGGCAATTTCTTACAGCAGCAGTAGGTCACGAATATATCATCCTGCTTAAATGATTATATTCAGTTCTGTGATAATCTGCTAACTAGTTTCCTTAATCTTGTTCCCATCTCTTTGAGTCTGTTCTCTACAAACAAAATTGAATGATTACTTTAAAATGTAAATTCTACACATTATTCACTTACATGAATCATCCAACTGATGTGATTTGAAGTGATGTTCAGAAGCCAATGGCCAAGAAGGAGGTCTTGAGATATTTTTGGTGCAAAAGGTGTTTTTATTATAGCATGAAGAAAGAACCCATGGGCAGAAAGAGCTGGGTTATAAGTGTGAGGAATGACTGGTTATGTAAGATTTTCCATTTTATGAAGGGGAGGGTGCCATTAGGGAAACTGAGACCATATGTTTCTGGGGGTCTGACTGTTGGTAAGATTGTTGTTGTTGTTGTTGTTGTTATTTTGTAAATCATTAAGACAGTTGCAAACTGATGGAGACTCCTGTCCTGCCTTACTGTGATCTCTATCAATTGACAATTTCTTCTTTCCCTTCCTTTGTTCTTGGGCAGCCAGGAATGGGTGAGGAATGTCACATCTATCCCAGTGAGGGGAGGTGGGGGCGGTGCTAGGCATTAGTTTGTGCATTTGCCTTAGCTTATCTTTCACTCCCTCATCACAATGACTTTATATCACAATCAGAATATAAATAATTTTAAAAAAAAGAATATAAATAATTTTGAGAATCTCACCCTGACTCACAAGGCCCTACATTATCTGGTCTCAGTCAACCTCCCTGACTCATTGCCTATCTCTCTCTGCCTTTCTCTCTTCATTCTGTTCATTGTGGTCTTCTGCCAGAATCTAAAGCATTCCAAACTCATTTCTGATTCATGATCTTCGCATCCTTCTGCCTGGACACTCTGGCCCCCAAAATTCTATATGGCTGGCTCCTTCTTAACTTTCCTGCTTCTGTTTTAATATCACCTTCTCAGTAAAGTCTAACTTAAACTCCTTTTCTCAATAATCTTTTTTTTTTTTTCAGAAAACTTATCACTATATGAATCCCCTAGTTCATTTTGTGATTTTATGTTAGCTTTCTTATTTTCACACCCCACACACCCAAATAATGTAAACATCATGAGAAGAAAAACTGTGTGTTTCATCAGTGTAATAATGGTACTTAAAATAGCATCTGACACTTCATATATGCTGGGTGTACGTTTGTTAAATCAATGAATGAAAATATTTGGTGAAGTAAATTAAGACTTTTTAAATATAAAGATCATACACAATGAAACACTAATACATGTTTCTTCTGAGTTAAGTTCATTAAATCTCCTACTCCAAAGATGTATATTGTCACATCACACATCAGGGTAGAAAGTGTGTATTTCATAATGTGATCATTAATTACATAATATATTTTTCTATTCACAATGATGTTTAAGTTTCTCTGATCACAGAAGTTTCCAGAAAGAACTATTATCTTGTGAGTTCTAACCCTGCCTTTTGTAATGAATTAGAGTATGCATAATTAATTTCTTTCATTCTACAATGACAGTTGTCTTTCTAGAGTATATGCCACTGGGGTCTAAAATTTGCATTCTGAATTAATAATTATGAGACTAATTCTAGCATAGGTCTCTATGTACAGTCTTTATGACCATAAGCTAAATTTAAGTCTTTCTAAATGATATGCTAATTATTTGACCTTGGACAAATTACCTAATCCCTGTGCCTCAGTTTTTTCATCTAAAAATTTTTCTTAGTACTATTAATGACTATGTTTTGGGTTTGTGGTAGAAATTAGTTGAAAGGTATCTTTTTTTCCTGAGCAGGAGTTCTCAGCAGTGGGATTAAAATATCTAGTAAACAATGTTTAAATATCATCTAGGCTTTGTTGCTCCATTTTTAGAGTTTAGACAGGGTGAGTTTAATATAATTCTTAGGAAATTTAGGATTTTGGGAATATTTAGTGTACATTGTTCTCAACTTAGCAGTAGCATTAGCCCCTAACAAGAGAGTCAGTCAGTCTTTTGATGTTTTTAAGACAGGCATTGACTTCTCCTCCCTAGTTATGAAAGTCCTACATGGCATCTTCTTCCAATAGAAGGCTATTTTGTCTACATTAAATATCTGTTATTTGTGCAACTACCCCAATCAATTATCACAGCTACATATTCGAGGTAACTAGATGCAACTTCTACATTAGCACTTGCTACTTCACTGTACTTTTATCTTGTGGAGATAGATTTTTTTCCCTTAAACCTCATGAACTAAATTCTGCTATTTTCAAACTTTTCTTTCGAAGCTTCCTTACCTCTCTCAGTCTTCATAGAATTAAGGAGAATTAGGGTCTTTCTCTGAATTATGCTTTAGCTTGAATGAATGTGTCTGGTTTGGTCTTTTATCTAGACCAGTCTAACTTTCTCCATATAAGCAATAAGACTGTTTCACTTTCTTACCACCTGTGTGTTCACTAGAGTAGCACTTTTAATTTTCTCCAAGAACTTTTCCTTTGTATTCACATCTTGGCCAAAGGTTTGGTACAAGAGGCCTAGCTTTTGGCCTATCTTTACTTCTGACATACCTTCCTCAATAAACTTAATCACTCCTAGCTTTTGATTCAAAGTGAGAGATGGGTGGAGCAATTGCGTGGCTCGGTTGGTTGAGCATCCAACTCTTGGTTTCTACTCAGATCATGGTATCAGGGTCGTGAGATCAAACCCTGGGTCTGGCTCCAAGCTCAGTGGGGAGTCAGCTGGAGATTCTCTCTCTCTCTACCTTTCTCTTTGCCCCTCTCCCTATTCACACATACACACTCTCTCTCTAAAATAAATAATATTGTTAAAGGAATAGAGAGGCCTAAAGAGAGTGAGAGAGAACGAGGGACAGTCTATCAATGAGGAGAGCAGCACACACAGCATTTATTGATTAGCTTTACTGTATGAATGGGCAGAGTCTGTGATATTCCAAAAACAGCTACAATTGTAACATCAAGATCACTGATCACAGATCATCCTAACAAATGTAATAATTATAAAAAAGTTTGAAATATGCAAAAATTACCAAAATACTAACACAAAGATACAAAGCCAGCAAATGCTGTTGGAAAATGGTGCCAATAGATTAGCTCAACTCAGAGTTGTCACAAATCATTCATTTAAAAAAAAAAAAAAAAAAAAAAAAGCACAGTATCTGTGAAGCTCAATAAAGTAAAGCACAATAAAATGAGGTATGTCTATGTAGAAAACTCTAAGGACTCCATCAAAAACCTGTTATAACTAATATGTGAATTCCATCATGCTGCAGGGTACAGAGCCAATATGTAAAAATTTGTTGCATATCCATACACTAATAAAGAATTATCAAAAAGAGAAACTAGGAAAACAATACCATTTACAATTCCAAAGAGAATAATATGTCTAGGAATAAACTTTATCAAGAAGGTGAAACACCTGTGTACTGAAAACTGTAAGATATTAAGAAAGGAAATTAAAGAAGACACAAAAACAAAAGGGAAGACACTATGCTTACGAATTGGAAGAATTAATATTCTTAACATGTCCATACTACCAAAAGCAATCTATAGTAGATTTAATGTAAGTCCTATTAAACTCCAAAGGTATTTTTCTCAGAAACAGAATAAACAATCCTAAAATTTATACAAAACCACAAATGACCCTAAATAGCCAAATCAATCTTGAGAAAGAACAAAGCTGAGGCATTATGCTCTTTAATTTCAAACTGTATTAGAAAGCTATAGTAATTTTTTAATAAAGATTTTATTTATTTATTTATTCACAAGAGGCACAGAGAAAGAGAGGTAGAAACATAGACAGAGGGAGAAGCAGGCTCCATTCAGGGAGTTGCTGATGTGGGGCTCAATCCTGGGATTCCAGATCATGCCCTGAGCCGAAGGCAGTTGCTCAACCACTGAGCCACCGAGGCATCCCACAGAAAGCCATAGTAATTAAAACAGTAGGGTATTTGCATAAATATAGACACATAGATCAGTAGAGCTGAGAAATAAACCCACATATATATGGTAAATTAATTTATGACAAATCAAAAATATAAAAGGGAACAAGATATTCTCTTCAATGAGCTACAGTATTGGGAAAACTGACCAGCAATATGCAAAAGAATAAGATTGAACCACTATCTCACATCATACACAAAATGAATAAAGACTTGAACATAAAATCTGAAACTCTAAACTCCTAGAGGAAAATATAAGCAGTAAGCTCCTCGACATAGGTCTTAACAAGGATTTTTTTTTAAATCTGACAACCAAAAATAAAAACAACAAAGGCAAAAATAAGGAATACTGCATCAAACTATAAAGCTCTGCACAGCAAAGGAAGCCATCAACAAAAACCTACTGAAAGGGAGAAAATATTTGCAAATCATGTATTTGATAGGGGTTAATACCTAAAATATATGAGGAACTTATGCAAAAAACCAATCTGATTAAAAATGGTCAGAAAATCTGAATAAACATTTTTCCAGAGAGACATACAGATGGCCAACAGGTACATGAAAAAATGGTCAACATGATTAGTCATCAGGGAAATGCAAATCAAAACCACAGTGAGATGTCATTTCACACGTGTTAGAATGGTTATTATCAAAAAGATAAATAAGTGTTGGTAAGGATATGAAACTGTCGGTAAGAATGTAAATTGGTGTGGGTTCTATAGAAAGCAGTATAGAAAGGCATCCAGGGGCTCGTTCGATTAAGTGTCCAATTCTTCATTTCAACTTAGGTCATGATCTTAGGGTCATGAGAGCGAGATCCAAGTTGGGCTCCACACTCAGAGGCAGTCTGCTTGAGATTCTCTTTCTCCTTCTCCACCTCCCTTTCCCCCTCTCTCAAAAATAATCAATAAATAAATCTCCAGAAAAGAGAAAATAGTATAGAAATGTCTTTTAAAAATTAAAAAAAAAAAGAACAACTATATGGTCCAGCAATTCTACTTCTGTGTACTTATCCGAATGAAATTAAAACACTAACTCAAAAAGATATATGCATTCCCATGTTCACTGCAGCACTGTTTATAATAGATGAGGTATGAAAAAAAAATCTATGGATGGATGAGTGGGCAAAGAAAATATTCTATCATCTATCAATCATCTATCTGTATATCCATATCTCTTAATATGTTATATATACATAATACATATATATGTAATGGAATATTTCAGCCATAAAAATACAAAATATTTCCATATGCACCAACATGGATGGATGTTGGGGGCAAGATTATATGATAAGTAGAATAAGTCAGAGAAAGACAAATACCAATTCATCTCACTTATATGTGATATCTAAGAAAACAAAAATCTGCCCATCTGGACAATACATGTGACTGAGTATAGTTAAGATTTCTATATGAGTTTTGAGGAATCGGACGTGTGAGTATGAAGATGCGCTCATCTTACAGCCACTCAAGCAAAACAAATCTCATATGTAAATTCCCTTGCATATTAAACCCACCACCTACCAATCTGAAGTGGCATGCTCTTTCTTTGGTCTCTTCCTGCGCTCTGTGTATGGAGCATTTTCAGATTTCACTCAGGAGACTTCTGAGGTTATGAACCAACACAAATGAACAGATTCGTCCAAACTTAACAAGTTGTGTGTAGTTTTAAAACTTCACCTAAATTTTACTGTATATCATGTTTTATAACTATATACATATGTATATTTGTGTATATATATATATATATATATATACTAAAATTTTTATTTATTTGAAAGAGAGAGATTGCATGAGAGAGCACAAGTGGGAAAGTGGGAGGAGGGGGGAAGGGCAAGGGGAAAGGAAGAGCAGACCCGCTGAGTGTGGAGCCCAATATGGGGCTCATGGAGCTCCACCCCAGGACCCAAAGATCATGACCTGGGCTGAAGGCAGATGCTCAACTGACTGAGTCACCCAGGCACCCCTAACACAAAGATATACTTAAATTAACCTCTAATTTTTTTTCACGTACCATGGGTATTGCTCTATAATTTGACACTGAAATAGGGCATACAGGGTGCTGGCATCCAAAATAAGACAACAAGAAAGTTGAATTTTCTATTGTGGAAATATTGGAAATATTTTTCCAGGATATTAAATTTGAAGTCAAGACCTATACTACTATGTAAAACTCCTAAGAGGAATTATCACCATGGACATAACTAGATATTACCCATTTCCTTTGATTCTTGAACCTAAGGTGTTTAGAGTTATAGAAATAATTAAGTTATAGCAATTTAAAATACTACCATATACTTAGGCCATTCAGTCATTATTAAAGGGATATGGGCTCCATGGAAATAAATATAGTCTCTAAAAGGGTAAAAATAACTGATGTGAAGCTTATCATTTTAAAAACTACACAATATACTGCTTAAGAACTTTTTGATTAGTGTAAAATAGGCTGTAATTTGGCTTGTTTTGTTCTAACCTTTTCAGTTTAATCAAATTATTTTTCCATGATTTGGATTTATACCTCTCACTTCCCCTGAATTAATTTATAATTGTAGGCCACTAAACTGGAGATAAAATTTTATAGACAGAAGCTAGTCCAGTAGGTACTTTCATGATATATAAATACATAGAAAGATTAATAATCAGATTAATTATTGTGGAACTAATTTTTTGTGGTAAGGGGGCAAAATTACTTCCATGTTAAATGGCCTTATTCTAACAATCCTACATAGTGATTCAAGGCATACAGTTAGTAACAGGTTCATTTTAGGGCTAATTTATTCTAATTGGTTCTTTTGGAAAAACCACTTGTCAAAATAAGTGTTGTTATGGGAGCATTTATCTAATTGTCTCTATTTTTATATTTTCCTATATACTTCATGACTGAAGTGGGTGATTATTACTCTGGACTAAAATATTCATGCCATTTATCTCTAACACTTTGGAACTGGATATTTGTATTGAGAATCCTCTTCCTTATCTTTCTCTTCCTCTTTGTCCCCTTACTACTCCTCAACTATCTTTCCAGGAAAGGGTCAAAAGAACAATCAGAGATTATCTCAGGATAAGTTAGGTCTTTATTAGGTACATTCTTAGTTCAATTAAAATTTGTTTTTTTTTTTTTCAATTAAAATTTGCTTTAACAAGCCACTTTTGAGGTTATATTCCACAGAAATAAAATAACTGTGCAGAAAACATATTTTGTAATTAGGGGTCCGTGGACCAAGAGGAGCCATACCCAGAGAGAACACAAATCTCACTGCCCAGAGAGTTTGGCTCTGAGACTGGGTAGGAAGCTAGATTATTTCTTTTGAGAAATGTCAGAGTATTTTCTATGTGTGGAAAGAAAGAAGCAAAGGGATATTTGGTGCTTGTAAGTGTGGAAAATGGGAGAGAATATGAACAAATAGCCATTTTCCAGATTGTTCTTCAATAGGTTTTCATTGAGGAATTCTATAAGAAAAAAATTGGGTAGCCCGGGTGGCTCAGTGGTTTAGCACTGCCTTTGGCCCAGGGCCTGATACTGGAGACCGGGGATTGAGTCCCGTGTCCGGCTCCCTGCATGGAGCCTGCTTGTCCCTCTACCTGTGTCTCTGCTTCTCTCTCTCTCTCTCTCTCTCTCTCTCTCTGTGTCTCTCCTGAATAAATAAAATCTTAAAAAAAAAGAAAAAATTAAGAAAGATTTTTTTTTTTGTAGAACTGTTGGTAAGAAATTTAATAGTAAATGTCTAATTTATGATGTCATAAAAAGACTTTTTCTGTGTTACCAAAATTTCTACATCCAATGAATATAACAGCATCTATGAATTCCATAATTTTTATGTCTCTTAGGTTTACTGGATAATTGTTTTCTTTTTTTTTAAAGATTTTATTTATGTATTCATGAGAGACATACACAGAGAGAGGCAGAGACATAGGCAGAGGCAGAAGCAGGCTACATGTAGGGAGCCCGATGTGGGACTTGATCCCGGGACTCTGGGATCACGCCCTGAGTCAGAGGCAGACACTCAACTGCTGAGCCACCCAGGTATCCCTGGATGAAATAATTGTAATCAAATTTTGAATGAAGTTTATACTTGTGTAAGATTTTCTCTCTTTAGGGTTTAAATTGTTTTATTTTAACATTTAATATTTATTCTTAGTAAACACGGCTTTTGAAATTTTATGTGTTACTCAATGGTATTATGTTATTAGAACAAATTGACCCATTTTCTTTTTTTTTTTAATACTTATTTATTTATGATAGACATAGAGAGAGAGGCAGAGACACAGGAGGAGGGAGAAGCAGGCCCCATGCCGGGAGCCCGATGCAGGACTCGATCCCAGGTCTCCAGGATCGCGCCCTGGGCCAAAGGCAGGCGCTAAACCACTGAGCCACCCAGGGATTCCCCCCGTTTTCTTTTTGTAATGGTAGGAAGCATGAATAAATAGACATAAATAAAAGCCAACATTTCTGTGGTCTCTGATTACATAAATGCAAAATAAAAATGTTGAGATATTGTCCAAGTGATAGAATGCCACTTATTAAAAGAAATACAAGGAAAGCATTGGTCCAGAAGAAAAGAATATATCTTCTCTGAATGAAATTATTAAAATTTAACAGTAAAGTCTTCGTTTAACTTTACAATTATTTATAATTTTTAAAAAGAGAATGGGCACTTAAATATGCTCAAGGGGAAAAAATGATTATTTAGTATTGGTATCTAATCGTCTTTTTATTAATTTATTTGTTTATTTATTTTAAAGATTTTATTTTTTTATTCATGAGAGACACAGAGAGAAAAATAGAGGCAGAGACACAGGCAGAGGGAGAAGCAGGCTCCATGCAGGGAGCCCGAAGTGGGACTCGATCCCGGGTCTCCAGGATCACACCCTGGGCCAAAGGCAGGCGCTAAACCGCTGAGCCACCTGGGGATTCCCCCATCTAATCACCTTTTTAAACCATCATATTAAATCACTGCTTTGTTTAAAGTCATAATTCATCCAAATAATTTAATAGATGTCAAAATTTGAAGTATGAAAGAAATTAGAATTACGTAATACATTAAGGAATCTGATATATTTAATAATACATTAAGGAATCTGATATATTTAAAATAGATTGATATTATATATAATTATAAACATGAGTAACGTGTTGGGCCTCTTCTTTTCTTTTCATAAATATATCTTTGAAAATGTTATTTGTTGAAGATATGTCACTTCTCATATTGAGGAATATGCTCAGTTTTCCAGCCCAGACTTCTGAGGACCAGTGAGAAGTAGTAGAGAAGTGGTTGGGAGGAGAACACCCTGCTACCAGGCAGTGAGGGAGTCACAGGGAATGGGGTAGGATAATTATTTTCCCATAACTGGGGTTTCTGATCTTTTATAAAAGAATACAATATTTATTAAACAGAGTTTGGTACTTTGAATCTTTTATTTAAAATAATTTCAAATAGGGATCCCTGGGTGGCGCAGCGGTTTAGCGCCTGCCTTTGGCCCAGGGCGCGATCCTAGAGACCTGGGATCGAATCCCACATCGGGCTCCTTGTGCATGGAGCCTGCTTCTCCCTCTGCCTGTGTCTCTGCCTCTCTCTCTCTCTGTCTCTGTGTGACTATCATAAATAAATAAAAATTAAAAAAAAAGCAGCCTTAAAAAAATAATTTCAAATAAATTTGATAAGCTTATGGAGATAGAGCACAATCAGAACAAATATTACACAAAACCAGTGCTGTTAATTATGACTTTAATATTGGAATAACTGATTTATAATTAACACTTAAGTGAAGGTGAAAAAAGTTTATTGGACCTAATTAAAACTCCATGTACAGTAAAAAAAAAAAAAAGAATATTATGAGTTTACTTGGGAAAAATGTTAATTTATTTTGAGTAGCATCCATTCACTAATTGAGTCATAACACCTACTGGAAAGAAAACTGATTTTATTTCCTTAATACATATATTTAAATGGGTAAGAATGATAGTCACTTGTGTATCCTGGGGATGATTTCAGTTTTATTAGTGTAGCTTGTCTGGAAAAAAAAAACAGTCTTACTTCCAGGTCTTAATTCAATGAAAACCTTAGAGAATCAATATGTATTTTCTAATAAGATCAAGTAATGAGTTACAGGTGGTTCTGGATTTAAAATGTTTCAACCTAGGATCTTTTGACATGATAGTGGTGCAAAAGTGGTACACATTCAGTAGGAACCATACTTCAAGTTTTGAATTTTGTCTTTTTTTCCTAGCCTAGCTAGATGTTGTATAATTCTATCCAGTGGTGCTGAGCAGTGACAGCATGCCACAGTTCCCAGTCAGCCCTGTGATCACAGGGTAAACAACCATTCTGTACACACACACAACCACTCTGTGCTTCACTTTCAGTATAGTATTCACTAATTACATGAAATATTCAGCACTTTATTATAAAGTAGGCTTTGTATTAGAAGATTTTGCCCAACTCTAGTCTAATATAAGTGTTCAGAGCATGTTTAAGATAGGCTAGGCTTAGTTAGCTCTGATGTTTGGCAGGTTACGTGTATTAAAGTCATTTTCAGTTTATGGTGGCTTATTGTGATGTACCCCACTGTAAGTTAAGAGAAGTCTGTATATACAATGGCTATTCAAAGGACAGAAAAGGGGACACCTGGGTGACTCAATCAGTTAAACGTCTGCCTTCAGCTCAGGTTTCATGATTCCAGGGTCCTGGGATGGAGCCAGCATGGGGCTCCCTGCTCAGCAGGGAGCCTGCTTCTCCCTCTCCCTCTGCTGCTCCCCCTGCTTGTGCTCCCTCCCTCTCTCCCCCTCTGTGTCAAATAAATAAATAAAGTATTTAAAAAAACTTACAAAGGACAGAAAAGTAAACAGTATATATAAAAAAACAAAATTTTACTATGATTTTTGCGACATTATATTTTAAAATTTTCTGCTATACAACTTAGCCACATTGAAATATTGTATTTATGTATAATAATTGGCTCTAGGAGAAACGAGTGAAAAGCATTTAAATTAGGATAGTTTATAAGCTCTAAATTACCCATTCTCTTATCATGTTTCATGAGATATATTTATTGAATATAAGCTCTAAAATAGTGCAGTGTTTCATTATGATAGATTTGTATGCAGCATTCCAAAGCGTGTTTTCATACCCTTTATATAACAGGTAGTTTGTTTATTTGTTTACTGTCTGGAAGGTGATATTGGGTCTGCTATAAGGTGTCACTTTAAAAATTTATGTTTTCAAACAATTGGCAAGATTCTTATTAAGCTGAATCCACTGTTCAGAAGAACCTACCTTTTGAGTAATATATCAGGATTGTGCCTCTGCACCAAAGATCTATTACATGAACACTACAGCAGTGTGACAGTTCTAATGATGTATGGGATAATTCATCACCAACGTTAAGTTTTGTAGTATTCCTCAGAGCTGTTCAGTCGCTGAAGAATGGGACTTAGAAAACAAAGTGGGTTCAGCTCCATTGGAAGAGTTTGTCAGTCATTAGGAAGTCTATCATGCTTTTATTTACCTGATGAGGAAGCTAAAGTAGGAGTAATGAAAACTCTCCTATATGAAGCAAAAGAAGCAATGGCATTTCCCCAAAGTACTGTACAACTGACTTGAGGACTGAAGTATTTCTACTAAGTAGAAGAAATTTTGGTCAATGTGTAATGTGTTTAGTACCTACTTGTTTACGCAAAATATCCTAAATGGTAGTTTTTGAAGAAAAAAGATACAAAAAAAAAAAAACTAATTACCGTCCACAAGGAGAATTTAGTCTAATTAAGGAAGCTATCTTTATTTAAATTATAAAAATAAACCACTGTGAAAAATGTTGTTTTGAGAGTTGACCCATAAACTACATTTTCTCATATTTTGGAATCAAAATCAATGCTAATATTTAAATGGGACCAGGAAGACAATAATAATTTTATTCAATCCATAGTTTATAGGAAAATGTTTAATACACTAACTGTTGGAAAAATTTGTGTTATAGATATTAATGGCCTTATTGGAATAATCCTTTGCCTTCTAGAAATTTCAGTCCCAGCAAAAGCTAATATATAGAAAAATCTCCAGTGAAATAGCAAGTACACAATATTTCTGTATGTCTCTTACTTTTGCATAGGACAATACAAATTTAAATTATATTTTTATCTAGATTACATATATGCTTAGAGTAGATTAATCTATTAGATAATGTGGATTAGAGTAGATTAGGTTCAGATTACAGCCCAAAGTGGGACTGGATCCCCGGACCAGGATCACTCCCTGAGCCAAAGGCAGATGCTCAATTGCTGAGCTACACAGACATCCCTAAAATTATGGTTTTTAACATATGTGATGACAGGTGTGGATCCATTTTTGTCCCATAAGGATTATCAGTTGTGCTAGAAGTCTTTTATTGTCCATCTTTCACATTTTCCTTCAATGCCCCTTTTCCGGGTTCTCTGTTCAGTTCCATTGTTTTAGTTATCTCTTCATTGGCTAATACATGGATGTTTAATTGTTATACCTTGACATCAGATTGGACAAATTACTCCAACTTACTCCTCTTGTTTTTCAAAATTAATACGGCTCTGCTTATACTTTGTTTTTCCAAATAAAATATGGAGGCAGCTTATCAAACCTCATGAATAATACTGACAGTTTTTATTGGAATTGCAAACACTTTGTCTAATTAACACCCAATCATCCCTCAAATGTCATTTAAATTGATTATTCCATTTAAAAACAATCCATGATATCTACAAAACTGTTACATACCATTATTATATTCTTTCACTAAAATATACCTTTGCTTTGTTGTACTTACTATAGTTGCATTTTTGTATTTGTCTCTGGGATTATTTGCTTGTGTTCATGTCTTTTTCATATAAATGATAGTATTAGTTGTAGCAGTAATAATAATAACAAAATAACACAAATAACATCATCATTAATACTTAGTCAACACTCACGCACACACAAATTTAGGTAAGTCCTGATGTAAAGCAGTGTGCTCTAGTGACTTAGGTTGCTATCTTAGCAGATGGATCCACACCTTTTAAGAAAATCTTGGAAGCCCAAGGTGTTAAATAGTATTATAGGTTTGTCACCTACACTTTTATTTAGGTAAATATAAACCTAGCAATCAAGATAAAAGAAGTCAAATTAAAAAATGATAATATCCCATTAAATCTTTATGCTGATTTAATTATTGAGACATACATCTATCATGTATGTATTTTACCCATCTGCCTAATATCTGTATCTCAAACATGAAAGCCCACATTAATTTGATAAAGCATGTGACTATGTTGCAAAGGAAGTTTTTGACCAAGTGATTGAAACTAAGGATTGCATATTTCTTTCCTGGATAAAGCAGCTGTTACTTTGTTTCATCCAATTTACTGCTATAAAGAACCTAAATAATAGTGAAAAGAGGGTGGGACTCTTCACAGTTGAATTTCCCGGATAGGGCTTTTCACTTTTCCTCATTTTCAACACTTCTGTTATCTTTAAATTCTGTGTTTTTGCCTTTCTGAAAAGGAGAACAAAGACCTATGTCTACAAATGACCATTTGTATTTTTTTCAGACCATCTTCCTTAAGGGAAACATATTTTCCCACTAGCTATTATTTTTTGTATTTATCCTCTAAGAGGATCTTTTAAAAAGTGGTACCAGCATCAATGGCTGCAAATGTTGCACTCACTACTGATTTCTTTTTTGGACAATTTTGACTTAAGCGGCAAAATGAATATTAAAAAATTTAAAGAACAACATTGATATACAATGAAATGCAATAGAGATGGAGATTTTTTTTAAGATGCAAAAACTCATATAGAGCTGCCAAATCTAGTTACACTAAAAACAAGTGAGAAAAATGTAGACTGCCTCCTGAGCTTTCAAAAACCATCAGACACTCAATACGTAGTAATGACTGAACACATTCACTGTACTTAAAGCCTATATTAAAAGAAATGTCTAGAGAAATTTGAATTAAAGAAGATTCTGTGAAATTTGCCTAAGTACAGAATGCACATCTATTTCGAATTTTCTTGCTTTTATTTGAGACAAGTGGCAGATAATTTCACAGCTGTCAGTTAATGCACATAATGAATGTCTTATAAAAGGATGAAAGCATAAAGTTGTATTCATGTTCCCCAAGTATGTAAAATAAATTCAAAAGGATGTCAAGATCTGGTATGAAATGAAAATGCAGGAACACTTTGGTTTAGTGATGTGGGGGCAGGGTGTGGAAGGGTGAATACTAGCCCCTTGTCTCCCTACAAATTAAATCGATAGGAAAGGAGGCCTACAACTAGCTGCTTTAACTCTTAGATTTTTGCATCAGTTTCTAAGGGCTTTATTATATGGCACTTTTATCTGACATGGAGCCAACTTTAATTAATTGCTTTGAAACACTTTGTCTTTTAAATTTTAATACTAAATCCTGGCATTCTTCAGCTTTTAGAAACTGTGGGTATTTTTTTTATCTAGACAAGATGGATAAGGACATTCTCAGCTATGGAAAGAGATGATAAAGTGAAGTTAATCAAAAAGAACTGCATCATGTTAACAATGGGTAGATTTAAGAAGTCTAAATCTCATCCATCTCATCTTTTATAATCCTATAAACTGTACCAGAGTTACTTCTTGATTTCCAAAAACGAAATCCTTAGATATTATTCTTTAATGTTATTGTAATAATCATAACAGTAAAAAATGTCTACATAAAAATAAAAAAAATCAGTGGCGAGAACATATGATATCTGTGATGTACATGGAAAAGATTGTGGTGTACATGGAAAAGCAGAGAACACTCAGTAAAAATAAGTACCTGATATTTGCAGTACTGACTCATGGGCCAAACCTAATCTACTACTGGCAGATTCTCTCCTTGGACCCCTATGATTGACTACCAAGGTTTAAACCAAAGGATATACTTGATTCCATAGTATCTAATATCAAAACAGTGACTAAACAGCTTACTTCTACTTCTGACATTTGGGATGCATATCACCTTGGATATGGATAAAGTTCTCTTGAAAATGGCAGACACTCCAGGAAGAATAAAACACCTACTTGCCTTTATCAGAAAAGTACGTACTACACTTTCATTGTGCCAATGTTTTCATAGATTATCTTTTCATGGTAATCAGTTGGTTTGATAAATCTTGCACAGTGTGAATTCTTGATGGATATGCAGGCATTCTGTTACAATAATGACATTTTAATAATGACCACCATGGAACACAACTGGTTGCATTGCACTTGATGTTAAGGATAGTTAGAATATACTGAATGGGCTCTGAATAAATATGAAATTTAAGTCCCCATCTCAAAAGTGATTATCTTGGCATATAATTGTATGAGAACCTCTTAAAAGCATAAACTGCTAACCTCGCATATATCAACTATAAAAAGGAGACCCAGCACTTATTTGGCCTTTTTGGATATTAAAGACAGTACATTCTACTACTGTGAATTTTATCATATCTTATACTACAGATCACTAGAAAAGCAGACACATTTGATTTGGGGTTTCTTCAGTAAGAAGCCTTGAAAATAGTGGGGTCATCAATAATGATAAGCCCTAGCCTACAATCTTCTATCTCCTTCAGATCCCATGAAGTTACAAGACTGGCAAAATTTGCAGCTGAATGGGAAGCTTTAGCAATGACACTTTACTCATTCTCACATTCTACCTGTGGTTTTTGGTCTTGAAGCTTTTTGAACTCAAGGGGCAATTTTTAACATACTACTGGTCCTCATTGGAGACAGACTATCACACTGTGAAATAATAGGCATGAATCTCCAACCTGACATGTTGATCTTAAAAGATGTTCTATTTCAATTACTTCATTAAGGTCTGACAAACCCCAGTTAAATCTCGACACTCAAAACTATGGGACAAACCTGGCTCCAGAGATTTTAGCCACCTTCATAAACTGATGGCTATGCATCCATGAGGCACAGAGATGGTTTTGCTCCCTGATGGCCTCTTCTATGCAAGGCCTATGGCACCTGAAAGGACAGGTTTTTTTTGTTTTTTGTTTTTTATTAATTAATTAATTTATTTATTTATTTATTTTGATAGAATAGTTGACCTTTGAGGTGAACAAATCCAAAGTAATACTACAGCTGTTATCAAATCCAATGAATTGCTGATTGCCCATATAGCGTCCAAGAATTTAGAAGTGATTACTTTTCATATGGTTCTCTTGGACATAGGACAAACTATTCCATAACTGATTAAAATATTCTTTTATACAGACTCATGGACCAAATCTAATGACTGCACTCATAAAGGCACAATCATAATGGACATCTCTCTATGGGGAAAAAAATAAGACCTTATTCATAGACTTAATCTTTATATCACATATATACATGATCATATGAATTGGCTACATCTAAAGAGGGTTTTGGCTTTTTCTTAAAAGGTCAGATAGTAAATGTTTTAGGCTTTATAGGCCAAGATATAAATAGAGGACGTTATGTAGGTACCTGCACAACTACTTAAAGTGTAATCATCAACAAATATATAATATTTTTAGCTTGCTGGACTTATAAAGCCAAAAGGAATTTTCCAGACTCTGATCTAAACAAAAGGATCTAAATTGACAAGTGTGATTAAGGTTATGTAACCATCATCTCTACTTGTGTTTTCTGGATGAATAATGGAGATTATTGTAAAGGACTGAGGTCCCAATGACAATTTTTTGACTCATGTAGAAGCTGCAGTTACTGGCAGAACTTGTGCCTTTACCTAGTTATATCAATATCTCCAACATCTATCAATTTCTGTTCTGCTATCTTCAAATATTTAAAAGGCTGGATGTAACCATATCTGCCTTGTCTGAGCATCCAGGCATTGATAGTCTATAATGAAGGGGAGGATTTGAAGAAATTGGTATACCCTTTTGTCTTTTTTTTAAAGATTTCATTTATGTATTTGACACAAAGAGAGAGAAAGAGAGAGAGACAGAGAGCACAAGTAGTCAGAATGGCAGACAGAGGGAGAGAGAGAAAGAGGCTCCCCACTGAGCAAAGAGCCCAATGTGGGGCTCAATCTCATAATAAACTGAGCCACCCAGTCACCTCTCCTTTCATCTTTTTAAAGAAAAATGATACTCTTCTCCTTTTCTCACTCTTGCTTTGACTTCAGCTGATGGATGGAAAGTTTCTATTGCTAAGACCAAGGATAACTGGGATATACTTATCATCAACATAGACACTAGCTTTGCCTCTGTGGTTCTACAAGTACATCCTCCTCTACTCCCAGGGATAATCCATGAATGACAAAATACAAACTTCTGCATTCCTGTGGAACTCACTATTTCAGAGTTTAGGCAATCTGGCTTACTTGCCTGTCTTGTGAAGAAACAAGGACCTCGAATACTTGATTAAAAACGTATTGGAGACTGAGGCAGGAGATAAACAACTCTGTTTTCCTAAGGCCTTTGGAAAATATCTCAGGTAATGGTTCACAATGACAATTCCATAAAATATTGAATGAATATCTTCCATCAGATACCAATGTTACTCTCCCAAACAACACAATGGAAGTTACCCAAATCCCAAGTCATACTGTACAACTATTGGAGCTATTGTGCTTACTATGCCTCCAAGAGCTGCAGGTGGGTGGAAGAAAGACAAATGCTGGTGGTTTGCCTTTAGAAGACTTGCAGAACAATGGTTTAACAGTCTGAATTTATTCAATAGAAAATAGAAATCTACTTGAAACCAGAAGCTTATACTCTAGAGGTGCTTGCTTTATAGTGGGGCCACTTTCCAGACCTGAGAACTTCTTGACATTTACTGAGAGATATAGATGTTTTTGCATCCTGTCTATAAAATATGTAGAATATTATGGGAACAGTATTTTCCTTTTCTAGAATATTGGTCAAGATGAATATAGTCAGTTTGAATTATAGGTAATAAAGGTTAAGAAGATTGTGCTATTTTTTCTCTTTCTCTTTCCCCCTACCCGGTGACCTCTACTGTATATCTGCACCGCATGGCTCCAATGGTATTTATCAATTAACTTTGCATAGTAAGTACCCAAAAAACACTAACAACAAATAAAAATATGACCAAATTAGGTATCATTGATATTAGGAACTTCTGTTCATCAACAGAGAACCATTAAGAGTGAGGACACAAGTGTCATAAAAGGAAAATATATTTGCAATACATAAATTTAAAAAAAAGACTCATATTGAGAATGTATATAAAAACTTTTATAAGTCGATAACAAAAATATAGACAAATGAATTTTTAAAAATTTATAAAGGGTTGAATAGGTATTTTATAAAATAGACTATCTAAATGTACACAAATAATCTATTAAAAGGGTACAAAGTTATAGTTAGAAGATGTGTAAGTTCT
This sequence comes from Canis lupus dingo, assembly GCF_003254725.2. Taxonomy (NCBI): domain Eukaryota; kingdom Metazoa; phylum Chordata; class Mammalia; order Carnivora; family Canidae; genus Canis; species Canis lupus. The sequence goes on along the minus strand of NC_064255.1, from coordinate 56,361,013 downwards.
GGAGATTTATTTTTTAATGATTTTATGTATTTATTCATGAGAGACACAGAGAGAGGCAGAGACATAGGCAGAGGGAGAGGCGGGCTGATAAAGGTCTTGATTCCAGGACTCTGAGATCACGACGTGGACCAAAAGCAGACACTCGGCCACTTAGCCACTCAGGTGCTGGTTCTGGAGATTTAAAGCACAGCATTACAGTTAAAAACACTGTGTTGGGCAGCCCGGGTGGCTCAGTGGTTTAGCGCGGCCTTCAGCCCAGGGTGTGGTCCTGGTCCAGAATCAAGTCCCGTGTCAGGCTCCTTGCGTGGAGCCTGCTTCTCCTTCAGCCTGTGTCTCTGCCTCTCTCTCTGTGTCGCTCATGAATAATAAATAAAATCTTAAAAAAAAAAAAAAAAAAAAACGCTGTGTTAACATGTTTTGAAGTTGATCTTATATGTTCCCACCATAAGAAAAGAAATGGTATTTATGGGACTGGTGGGGTTGTTAGCTAACGATCTAGGTAATCATATTGCAATACAATGTGTCAAATTAACACAATATATAATGTGTCAAATTAACACATACTGCTTTCAAGATCCTTAGACTTATACAATGTTGTATATCAATTATATCTCAATATAAAAATATTCTCAAACTCACTAGGCATCACAAAAATGCATATGACAATGAGTAATATTATACATGCAAAGTAAAGGATAAAATTTAAAAAGACTGATAATATTATTTATTGGCCAAAATATTGAATGACTAGAATTCTGAAATATAACTGGTGGGTTAAGATGGGTACATACTCTTAGATAAAGATGGGTACATACTCTTAGAAAAACTCAAATACCTACTAAAACTGGCTGTATGTTCTAGCAATTTTACTACTAAAAATATTCCCAACGGAAGTGAGTACAAATGCACTTCGAAAGACATTTATGAGAATGTTCATATTTTTCAATAATCAAAGATGGGAAAGAATCCCAAAACCTATCAATAGTATAACTAAATTACAGTATATATTTATACAGTGAATACTAACCTGCAACCAAAGACTGAACTATTGCCAAATGCAATAATATACATGAATTTTATTAACTTAGCATTGGACAAAAGAGACGCTGAAGAACAAATAATGATTTGGTTTATAGAAAATTTAAAATTGAGTAAAAATAATTTTGGAAGTGAGAATAATTTTTATACTGGTGAAAATGGTAATGACAACCAGGGAGCACAAGTACGGCATATTTCTTTATCCGAATGATGGGCAGAAAGTGTGCTGATTTTGTGAAAATTTGTAGATCTCTACACCTATGATGTATCCCCAGTTTATAACTTTATAATTGACCATACAGATATTGTGTTATCCTTAAAACTGTAGTTACACATGCTGCATCTTTTCCATAGACTGCAAGTTTGTAATTTCAAAAATAAATAGAAACATCAGACAATTAGCAAGTGAATATGTACATGTAAATCTGAGAGAAAAGACATGGTGAAGTCTAACAAGCTTTATTCTAATTAGGATAGTCTTTGGCTTAAAAATGCCTTATTAACGCATCTTCAGGAAAAGCCCCTTTCATTTCTGCTAATCTAAATTTCTACTGCTTTCAAGATCCCATATTTCTCCATGAAGCCTCCCTTTACAAAACCATATCACAGTGTCCTTGACAACTCTGAACTGCCATAGCCTCTGTGCCTTTTAATGCGGCCATTGATTGCATCTGTTAAGGTTCTCTATTTGGCTTATACAACTAGTACTTAGTCCTCTCCCATTCCCAGCTTGGTTGGTTGAGGGCTGGCATGTCCTACAGTGCCAACAGTCTTGACTTTGTGAGAAGAAATACATAAGGTGCTAATCGGGATATATAGATAGATGTAGACAAAGATCAGGTTTTTCCTGCAGAATGACTTTTAACTAAATTATTTCTCTACCAATACTGGTTAACTTTTGTTCTTTTGTTTTCACTGTAATTATTTACTTTGTCTTTCTTAGAATAAATAATTTTGTAACAATAATGCATTCTTTTTTGTCAATTCATGAAATAAGTGGTAAATTGGAGCCAGTCTCTGAATGTAAGTTGACTGTACCTATATTTGAGACACATATAACATGAAATTTACATGTACTAATACCTATTATGTGCCAAGTGTCGATGGGGCTTACATAGTCTGACAAAATAATTGTGTTACAATAATAGACAATTCCCCAAATCTCAGTGGCTTAAACAATAACAGTTTCATAGTCACATTAACTGACCATCTTGGATGATCAGAGTGTCTTCATATTATAATCACTTGGGAACGCAGGCTGACAGATGCTTCATCATCACCCTCCTTCCACTGATTATCAAAACTTCTCTGTGCATATGATGCATAACACCTCTCCTCCCATTTTACCAGCCAAAGAGAATAAAATAGTTAACACCTAGCTTCAACTCCAACAAGGCAGAAAAGTGTAATCTTATCAGATATAGAAAAAGGAAAGAATAAAAATATCTGGTTTTAGGCAGATCACTGTGATAGGCAGAAGTCTAAGAAACTCTCTGCTTCCCATCCCCTGGTGTACCCATCCTGTATAATCACCTTGGTCTGAATGTGAGGAGGACCTGTGAACATGATTCACACCTGTGATTAAGTTTTGTTATAAGGTAAAGGGTTTTCACAGATGGAATTAAGATGTTAAATCAGTTGAGTTTGAGGCGATCGAAGGGAGCCTTTACCTGGGTAAGCCTGACTTAATTAGTGAAAATATGTGAAAGACATACTAGGTCCATTGTGAATAGAGTCTCCAGTTGGCTTTCAAGAAACAAATTTCTATGTGTTCTGTAACTGTAAGGAAATGAATTCTGCCAACAACCACATCAGCTTGGAAGAAAACTCAAAGCTTTGGATGAAAACCCAGCTTCAGCCAACACCTTGATTGCAAACCTTGTGAAACTGAGGAGTGGACCCAGAAGAGCCATTCCCAGAATCTTGGCTCACTGAAACTGTGAGATAATAAATATGTATTGTTTAAAGGAGCTGAATTTGTAATTTATTATACAGCATAGAAATCTAGTACAATAACCAAGGGTTCATGTGCTCACAACAATCTCACACTCACTGTATAAGTTAAGTAATATTATTTCCAGTTTACAAATAAACACAAAAACGGAGTATCAGAGAGGTCAGGTCTTATGCAAGTATGAGGTGGAGTCAAGATGATTTCTGTTATCTTGCTGCTCTTGCACTATACAACAGATTTTTTTCTCATTCTAGATAATCAAAATTTGTTATTTAAAGCTATTAAGAAGTTAAGAGAAGAAACATTATCTTATTTTCTATGCTGGAAAATACAAAATCTGGAATTAAACTCAAATAATGTACAGCGCAATTAGGGTAGAGAAATCTGCAAGAATGCAACAGGAAAATTTCTATGTTATTCTCCTGCTCTTTCTCTCCCTCCTTTTCCCAAAACAGTAGTGAATCAAGTCATTAGTATTATTGACATACACTCGATCTAAATTTCCACACATCTGAAGTTGTTTTTCCAATATAAGTTATTGGAAACTTGTGAAAGTGAGAGCCTGAAAGAATAGCTTACCAAGCTATAGAACAAAGCCTAGTAAATATCAATAAACAAGGAACAATAATCACATTCATCAATTATGCTGTCACATATTATTTAGCTTATAAAAGCTAACAACTCATTAGCTAAAACATTTATCATCTTTATAAAAGTAGTATTCTGTGAAAATATTGAGCATGTGTACCCATGTGTGATGAAACACAGTCACTTATTGATAAGTGATAATGATTTTATTAAACTATATTTGTTTCATTGAAATAAAATGAATTCTAAAGAAAATAAACTTGTAAACATTATTCAACTTAATGAGTTTAAGATGTACACATATTGCATAGCTTGGAAAATAAGTCCATTTTGAAAACAATTTATTATAGATATGCCATGATTATTGAAGATAATCTAGAATGAGAAGGTCAAAATTTAAAATGGGAGTTTCCAAAATTTTAGAAATACATTATTTTATTAGTGGAACTTTCCCTCCAAATTACGTCAATTAATAAGACTTATGATAATTATAGATTAAAATTTCTGTGGGTTGAGAATACCTTGGAAAAATTACATGGAAAAATTTTGTTACATGATACATTTTCAAGGTTAATGGTAGTCAGTGTATTTAAAGATGGTTACACAGACTGGGGTCAAAGTAACCCTGATTATTCTTCCCAGCCAAATGAGAATAAGATGTTCCCCAAATAAAAGCCTTTGAAAATGCCATGTGCTTGATACTTATAATTTGAAACATTCACTTTGCTCTTTGCAGGAATATCTGGATCAAATGGATATTTTAAAAAGAGATGAAGAAGACAATAAATATTGTGAAGCATGTTTTAGTTTTTATAAGCAATATCTATATAGAGAAGTTGGATGATGTTCAAAGTGTGAAATGATTGAATATTATTTATTGGTCCCATTAAAGTTTGTATTAAATTTAAGTATTTTTTGAAATATTGAAGGAAGATGGTTTGTGTTATATAAGTACTTCCAAATAAGAATTTCTCTTTATTTTGGGTTTTAACATAGTGTTCATTTCAGCCTACTTCGCGTTCATGTTAAGAAATGATACTCTTGAGGGGCACCTGTGTGGCTCAGTCGGTTAAGCATCTGCCTTAGGCTCAGGTCATGAAACCAGGGTCCTGGGATGGAGCCTGGCATTGGCTCTCTGCTCAGTGGAGAGTCTGCTTCCCGCCTCTTCCCTCCTCTTGCTCATGCATAATCTCTCTCTCTCTCTCAAAATAAATGAACATTCCTAAAAAATATATAAATGATACCCTTGAAACCAAGTCAACATCGAAGGTTGAAAATGTGTTTGAATTGGTATGTACACATTTGTCCATCTAGTTATGTTTTTGGTTCAGGTGAGAAGCCTGAAGTTTGCTGTATATTAAAGATACAGAAATCTCAAATATAGCTACCTGCTGTCTGAATAGAGATATTCTTTTTTTCTATCCTTCATTCACTACCAACTTTGAATTCCAATTGCTACACTGTATTTCAACCCCTAAGGTCTTGAAGCATAATGTAGCTTTTGTTACTATAGTTCCTCTCAAAAATAACCTAGAGGATTCACATTTTGCATCACCCAGAAAGTACTGAAATATTTCCCTTAGTCCTGCTTCCCTCTCAATGTTTTCCCATCTTGGCTCACACTGTACCCTCAGTTCCTTCATCTATCACCGATGGATGCTTTTACCTGCACCACGACTCTGTGTCTGAGGTCCGATCTCAATTCTAGCCCGCTCCCAGGGCCCTTCTAATTCTAGCAAAAATGTTCTATAACAAAGAACCCAACGTAGGCAGATAGTGGAGGCAATTTTAATGAAATATTTATGCTTTATAACAGAATGGATTTCAAATGGTTGAATATAACCTAAATTTTTATTTGAATAGATCAAGACAGGTGAAAATTTTGTTAGGTAACTCTATTCTCAATGGTCTTTTACATCAAATCTAAAGGAAAGCTCTCAGCTTTGTAGAGCATGATATTAGTTTTCTCTTTTATCTATTTAATCCTGTGTCTCAATATTATCAATTTCAATCTATGTCCTTTTTGGAAATTCCCTTAACTACGTTTAATATGGATGGTAACCTCTGTGCTTTATCATACTTGGCCCCCAGTTTGGAAGGAATTCTCTTTATTCTTTTAATTACATGACTTTTACCTGCTATGCTAATTCAGCTCAGCTTCTGCATAGCCTGCAAATTCAAAATGTGTTGTTCCAATCCACAGTAATCTTCAAATATTTTGAGCTAGTAACTATTGCTACACTACTAAAAAATAAATGGTTCTCTATCATTTTGGCATTGTGAGTTTAATGTATCTTTAAAAGTATATACAAATTGCAAGTTCTAGAAACAAATTTTATGCCTTTTTTTTTTCCTGTTCTCAATAACTTGGTACTGTGATAACTCATAGTAAAATGAGCAGCACAATAATCCTATTAGGTAAGATTACATAATGCATTAACAAAACAGTAAGCAAAATTCCTGGCAGATAGGTGTGTACCAAATATTAGATAGCAACAGTTAATTAACTCATATTCTTGGTTGATAATGCAAAAACTATTCATACTGTTCATACTTTGAAGGTTTAATTTCATATATAAAACTAATCAGGAGTGGATTTTTTACAAGGATGGACATAATATGTTCCTGCTATGTAGACAAATAAATAATTTTGACAGACTTAAAATAATACAATGTAAAGGGTAAAGGGAGATTTCATTAGCACCTGTACATTTACTTATGTAATAATGTTTCAATCACTTGATCCTTTAATGATTACATCATTTTAACTGGGAATATGTGATGCATACGTTAAAAATGTATTAAGATCAAATGTAGAAAAGCATTATAAGTCTTTAAAAAAGGCTAACCAAATTGCATTCCTTTTGATTATACGTTATTCTGTTTTCAACCCTGAGTAGTCCAACATTATTTTTAAGCCACGATGATGGCAGTGATGCATGTGTGTGTGTGTGTGTGTGTGTGTGTGTGTGTGTCTGCATGTATTGTATACACTCAAACTGTCTCTCCTTCTTCATCTGACGTGAATAAAACCAAACAATCCCATATTCATGGATATCTTCCCACACTGGCTTGTTATTGGTTGAACCTCTATAATGTGGGTCACAGTATTTTGCCAAGGAGCTATAAGTTTGTGACTTTAATCGAGAAAAGAATCTATACTTTAAAGGTAAAGTGTCTCACCTTTCTGAACAATAGCAATTGGTCTATGATTGGTCTAAAATGAATCATACTGTCAAGTCTGACAAGATGAAGAGAATCTTGTTACTTCTAGGTAGCCCTGGTCTGTTTCCGTGATTTGGATCTGATTTAAATATTTAACTTCCTTTTGGAAAAAATCATTATTAAATTACCAGAAGCCTTTTAAATTGTGCTAAGGCTAACAAAATAATGATATTTATCCAAGGAAAGAACTAGATGAATGAATATGATATAAATAATCTGGTCAAAATAACATTGTGGCCCAGTACCAGTACCTTTAAAGCATCTGGTGCTATTTGATGTGTAAGAAACAGTTCACCAGATGAGCTAGGCCTGTTTTATTTATGAGATTGTTATGTTTTCATGGAACTCTTTTTCTGGAAAATGGCATCATTGATTTAATAATAAGGACACTGTTGGAGAAAATACAACAATATGCTATTTCCTCTTGAACAAAACAACAAACATTAGGATTTCCAAAGCAAAATTACTAGAGTTGATTCTTTCCATCTGGTGGAAGGTCAAGGAAAATGGCAACAGTCTAATGTTACCAAACAGCTAAATTTTGTGTGATGCATCCAGCTTTAGATAAGATAAGGTTTCCTTAAGTATCTTGCTACAGGTAGTGAGAAAAGGCCTGGGTTTTGCAAGTATTTCAAACCTTCCTTTAAAATTCTTTCAATGAAATTCTAAGGAGCCTTCTAGGACAAAATGCTCATTATTACCACAGTCTTTGAAAAGAGCAAGTAAGATTTTTTTCTTATTGTAGATGAAGCCATTATTTTTTGCCCCCATTTTTTCCTTCATTATTTATTATTGCCTTCATTATTTGAAATGTCCAAATAGATTATCTTTTAAAATTACTGTCTCTATCATGTCCTCTACAATATGACATGCAATTTTTAATTATTCCATTAAAATGATTAAAAAAGGGACACCTGGGGGGCTAGTGGTTGAGCGTCTGACTTTGGTTTAGGATATGGTCTTGGAGTCCCAGGATTGAGTCCTGCATTGGGCTCCCCTCAAGAAGCCTGCTTCTCCCTCTGCCTATGTCTCTGCCTCTCTCTGGGTCTCTAATGAATAAAAAAATAAAATTTTAAAAAATAAATAAAATGATTAAAGAGTATATTAAAAATAAAGATTCTGTAACCACACTGACAGGTTAAATCCTTGCTGTGTGACCTTGAATTACTGATTCAGTGTTTCTGTGCTTGGGTTTCTTCATTCTATCTCCTAGAGTAGCTGTGGTGACACCAGAATTATTTCATATATAGAACTTAGCCCAACTACTAATATATACTTGAAAGTTAAAAGTCTGGTTATTTTTGGTATTAGTAATAAAATAACTTCATCACGATGCCAACTGACAAGGTAAATATTTTTGTTGTTTATTTTCTGGAGATTTAACTCTTCTCTTCCTATGAAAAGAAACAGATCGGGATCCCTGGGTGGCGCAGCGGTTTGGCGCCTGCCTTTGGCCCAGGGCGCGATCCTGGAGACCCGGGATCGAATTCCACGTCAGGCTCCCAGTGCATGGAGCCTGCTTCTCCCTCTGTCTGTGTCTCTGCCTCTCTCTCTCTCTCTGTGACTATCATGAATAAATTAAAAAAAAAAAAAAAAGAAAAGAAACAGATCAAATAGAGACTAGAATTCCTTTGTACCTTAAAAGCTTTCTTTTTGATTATTTATTCTGAGGTTGTAAAATAGCAGATCATAAAATGTAGAATCTAGGTTATAAGACAATTCAGGATATTCTGAACCCAGTACTTCAAATAATAATATAAATGAATATTATTTTGATCTCAGATTCTTATATATACAATCACAGCAAGGGACAAAAATGTCTTAAACAAATTGTGAGAGAGAAGTATGATTTTTTTTAGAAAATAAAGTACTTTATGGTATACTAAACTAAATATAACATTGGTACACTGAACTAAATGTTATTTTTAGCTTTTCACCTTGAGTATATTCAACTTTATAATGAATCTATAAACCATACATACAGTGAACCATGTGCTAATTAACAACTGTGGAATCACAGATTGTTATATATATATATATTTTTTTTGCATATCAATGATGGGATTTTGTAAATTTTGTTGAAAATATGTTAAGTCTCTGATGCTCATAAGCTGCTGACCATATTCCAAAAGAGAGAGATCTACCTTCATTCACATAATAATACTAATAGAAAACGTATTTCTTGGGGAGATTTTACAGATTTAATTATTAATTTCTGGAAAAGCTGATTAGCTTAAGCACTATTATTTCATACTTCTCTTATTTCTTGAGAATTCTTTTTCTTTTTTTAAGATTTACTTATTTATTTTGCGGGGGAGTGCAGAGGGAGAGGGAGAGAAAGTCTTAACAGACTCCACACTCAGAGCAGAGCCTGACATGGGGCTTGATCTCACGAACCTGAAATCTCAACTCTGGGATCTCCATCTGAGCTGAAACCGAGAGTAGGACACTTAACTCACTGAGCTACCTAAATACCCCCAGAATGTTTTAAAGAGATAAATAGAACCTGAATATCACCCCTCTTCTTCATACTTCTCAATATTTTCTCAGTGCTATTGGAATTAAATCCATTCTTTAAGATGGCTTTTAAAACCCTTCATAATCTGCCTCTCGTCTAACTTCTCATGCTCTAAAAACAAAGATTTATTTAAATTCTAGAAAAAATGTTCTCGCTTATCTTACATCTTACAAGCATGACATTTTCCTTCTCTTCTCTCTGAGCCTCTTTCTCCTTGGTCTCCTTCTCCTCCAACTCTTCTTCCTCTTCTGCCTTCTGTGCCAGGCATACAGTGAAGAATAAAACACCACTACACTTGCGGAGCTCATGCTCTATTATGAGAAGATAACAAAGAAAGAAATATGCAAGTAACAATATGTGGGTTTTTTTTTTTAATTTGCTTCTTCTAATTCCTTTTAACATCGCTTCCTCATGGAAGCCTCCTATGACTCTGATTGTTACTCCACTGTCTTTTCTAAGAACAACACCCCGAATATTTCATTTTTAGCACATTTGTTCTGACTTGTTTAAAGTATACCATCCCTGAGGGTGTGGAAATTACATTTTCCCACAGCTAATTCCCATAACAAATTGTCCACTAATATACCCTTAGAACATTTCATGTTTCCTGGGAATGAAAAGGTAATTGATAGCTACTTACTAAATGACTGATTGATCAACTACAAATCAAACATGAAACCACATACTTTCCATTTGAACCAAAGGATTCTCTTATTTCTGCAGATTAACTCTGCAGAAATCTAAAAAAAATGTTTTGTTTATTTTTGTTTGCTTATTTTAGAAGACTGAATGGAGAAGAGATGGGCAAAGAGGTATATGATCTTATTATATAAAAATACCTATTGGAAAGTCTCCATAATTAGAGCAGCAACATACTTCTCTGAAGATAAATGGCCAATGAATGAATGAATAGAAATAAATATACCTATTGTGACCTAACATGTGTCAAATTTTAATTACACGAATTGTTAAAATTTCACCTCAAAAGGAAAAGAAGTGAGTTTTAAAAATATAATCCTGGAACAACTCACTTCTTGAAGAAAAACCTTAAATGCCTATTCATAGTATCAAAATAAATCCTATATTTCAAATAAAAATATATTCCAAGTGGATTAAAAATTTAACTGTGAAAAAGTTAAACTATAAAAATACCAGGAGAAAATGTTCATAGGTATTTGAATAATCTTAGAGATAGGAAAGCCCTTTCTAAGAGTCAAGGAGTTGTTTAAATTCAGGAAGCATCTTATCCAAAACATTAAATGTCCCCCTCCTCCTGAATATTATGTGAATAGTGCTTTCTGGAAGACAGCTCTGCAGTCTTTATCCGAGGGAGTGTTAGAAACTTGAAACAAACCATGATTATTTTTTCCTACAATAGTTTTTAATCATTGAAATAGCAAACTTTAAGTTAGTTATTTTGACATGCCACTCATGAATTGAGAATTTATTTGACATATATTACACCTTTGAAGTAGTCATACTATACAAATAGTCCTTAAATATCAATACAAAACATGTATATAGATATTACATTGTAAAAAAGAGTTAAATATATTATTAAATGTTTCCCTAGGAAAAAAACATTGAACAGATCAAGATATAGTATTAAACTATGTTATAAAATGCCAATTAAAATGAGATATTTGTTGTTCATAATATCGTAAGCTGTGTTAAAAATTAAAACGGTAGTGAAATAAGTGTAGACGAAACAGGTGGTCTCTATTTCTTATAAATTTTCAAAAAATTATTTCTTTGTGAACTGTCATTAAACATATCAAAATGCATTAAGGGGGCACCTGGGTGGTACATTCAGTTAAGTGTTAAATGTCTGATTCTTGGTTTCAGCTCAGGTCATGATCTAAGGCTTGTGCACTCAACTCCAAATCTGCTGGATATTCTCTTTCCTTCTCCCTCTGACCCTCCTGCTGTGCTCTCTCTCTCTCTCTTTCTCAAAAACATAAATAAATCTTTAAAAAACTACATTAAAAATTTGTTAACTGGGATCCCTGGTGGCGCAGCGGTTTGGCGCCTGCCTTTGGCCCAGGGCGTGATCCTGGAGACCCGGGATCGAATCCCACATTGGGCTCCCGGTGCATGGAGCCTGCTTCTCCCTCTGCCTGTGTCTCTGCCTCTCTCTCTCTCTCTCTGTAACTATCATAAATAAATAAAAATTTAAAAAAAAAAAAAATTTGTTAACTAAAAATTTGTCTTCAACAAATAAATGATTGCATGCCTTTACAACAATGCATGTACATAGTGTTAATTTTTGTGTTTTGTGTAAGAGTAAAAAAAGAATGAAAAACAAATGTAATATTCAATATTTGGTTAAATAATTAAGATGAATTCAAAGTTTGTTCTTAAAATGATAAATCTATAACAACATAGAATACTGACAATATATTTCTAGTATGAAAAGAGATTATAAAATAATCTTGTAGTATAATTGCATTTTAGTAAAAAAAGAATACACCCTATATATATTTATATTAGAAGACATTCTTCAAGGAATCACAACAAACTCTCTTTTTTTTTAACAAACTCTTAACAATGGTTATATCTATATTGTGGAATTTATGATGGTATTAGCTTTTGAGTGATTTTATTAGATATTAAGCTGACTTCAAAATCTGGTCTTCACAAATTAGATGATGTGTGAATCTCTGTGGCCCATTTTTTTATATAAATTTATTTTTTATTGGTGTTCAATTTGCCAACATATAGAATAACACCCAGTGCTCATCCCATCAAGTGCTCCCCTCAGTGCCCCTCACCCAGTCACCCCCACCCCCTGCCCAGCTTCCCTTCCACCCCCCCCCACCCCCAGTTCGTTTCCCAGAGTTAGGAGTCTCTCATGTTCTATCTCCCTTTCTGATATTTCCCACTCATTTTTTCTCCTTTCCCCTTTATTCCCTTTCACTATTTTTTATATTCCCCAAATGAATGAGACCATATAATGTTTTTCCTTCTCCAGTTGACTTACTTCTCTCAACATAATACCCTCCAGTTCCATTCATGTCGAAGCAAATGGTGGGTATTTGTCGTTTCTAATGGCTGAGTAATATTCCATTGTATACCTAAATGTGACCCATTTTCTGCATTGAAAATGGTTATAGTAATAGTATCTGCTTTAGTTGTTCAAAAGATTAAAATGGCTAATATATGTAAAGCACTTAGAAGAACTTTGTACAAGATACGCATTCAAGAGTTAACTTTTTTCTTTTGTCATTCCAATTATTTTTATAAAGATTGTCAATTACTTTTGTAATTAAAAATAAAACTCATCTCACTAAAAGTCTCCTAATGTAATCTGTGGGTAACATAATGAGACCAACTGGATGAAAGCTTAAATTACTAAATTTGTTGGGCACAGGGAAAGACTATATTCAGAAGCAGTTTCTTTGAATAGTATCTAAGCGTGTTTATATATATATATATCACACTGCCTGAGCACAGTGTATTTTGATTGGTTCTTAAAGAATTGCTGAAATATTCTGACTGGTTCTAAGGGAGGCAGAAAAAAATTCTGATGGGTTCTTACTTCTAAGCAAGGCTGTCTCAGCAACTGATGTGCCCCAACCTAAAGCTATTTCTGTCCCTGACATGGTTTCCAATACCAAAGGTTCTCAAGGTGTTTGATTTTATTTTTTTTTAATTTTTTTAAAGATTTTATTTATTTATTCATGATAGTCACAGAGAGAGAGAGAGAGAGATTGGCAGAGGGAGAAGCAGGCTCCATGCACCGGGAGCCCGATGTGGGATTCGATCCCGGGTCTCCAGGATCGCGCCCTGGGCCAAAGGCAGGCGCTAAACCGCTGCGCCACCCAGGGATCACAGGTGTTTGATTTTAAAGAATAAGTTTTCTTAATATAATGTCCTTGATATTGATTTGAATTACAGCCAACTTTCTTAGGAATATGCCCTGATGCTCTCAGGAAGTACAGTCATACAGTTTAACAAATCCTGTTGCTTGGTTTCCTTTTTCTTTTTACATTAGGATTATTTATAATTTTATCGAATGATATTTTTTACAGTTTCCCATCTCCTTGAGAATAGTTTCCTTAGAGTTTTCTTAGTAATATCATCTTACTCATCCTATTTTTAATTTAACTATTCTGAATAGTCTTTGAAATCATCCACTTCAGTTCTGATCCTTTGAATGACCGGGAGGATGTTATTGCAGACACCTGTTAGTCTAATTGTTAGTTTAGTCTCTCCCAACCCCCACCCCCAATCAGTTTCATTTCCAGAGGTTTAATCCTCTGAGGGAAATCCTCTATTTTCCTGACTTTATGTTACCATCTTGGGCAGATTCACCCAGAACAGCCCCATCTTCTCTCTGCTACTCACTCTTACTCAAGGCTGACTTGTTATTAGGTGAATTAAGGAGAATATTAAGTGTAGTGATTCAGACCTGTCTATGTTTCACTTGTATCTGCCGCCTGCAGGGAGAATGAAGGCTAGTTTGCTCTTTGTTCTGAAATAAACTTGAGTGGTTGAATAAGACCCTCAATCCTACTGAGCAGGAAGAGAGGATGGCACTTAAGTTGTCTATTTCAGTAGCAGTATTAGTAAGTACTTTATTTACAGATCAAAAGCCATGACTTCCACCCAGCTATTTATTACAGTAGAGCTGACATCTTGATCAAAATATCTCTTCTCTTCCAATTTAGAACTTGAAAGAGATGAATAGGTTCTTACCTACTTGGCTCTTACCTTATACCACTGAAACAATCTATCCTGATTCTCTTACTTTAGGAAAACAGGAGCTGAATCAAACATTCTCATTAAGCCTCTCCCAAGCTTCTAAGTCCATTTGGGACCTCAATTAGCATTCTAGAAGCAGTTTTGATAGAATCTTTGGATTTGAGGGATTATTCGTAAGCATATTATTTCTACTCTCAATTACCTTTTTCCTACCCTTTGTTGATCATTTTTACAAATTTTTCATATCAAATTATGGTTTAGCATAGGGTATCTGATACTAAGCTGCCTGGCTTTAAATCCCTCTATTGCTTGCTGGTTGTGTGAATTGGGACAGGCTTTATCATCTGCACAATGAAGACAAAAATAATACCTAACTGCTGTTATATTGCTGATTAACTGAGATAATATGTAGAGGGTTTCTGACATGTAATAGGCATCCATTGTTAGTTGAGATAGCATCGTTCCTTTTATCTTGACCCACATTCATTCTCAGAAACCCACGTCAACTAGTATCACCTGAAAAATTAGTATAATAATAAAGCTATTAGGTCGTGTGTATCTATTTTGTCCATCATTGAACTGAATTGAAGTCCATCATTATAACTATAAACTGTCTTTGGTACTAGGAAATCATTGCCCATATAGAAGTATTTACAACTTATTCAAATAATTTAATCATTTGTGTAGTCATTATACATCATTTAACATTAATGATTTGACAGAAGCTTTAGGAGATAGAGAGGCTTACATCTTATCCTCGAGCTACTTATGGAGAGATAAAACAGGAATGAATTATAATACAATATTAAAAAATGATGTTAGTAGAGCCCAGCTAAAGTATACTGATTCTTGACATGAATAGGTAACTAACTTTACCAAGTAGTGGCATGGGAGAGATTGTGGTTGTTCTAGAAATTGAAGAGTTGACATAATTTACATTTCCAAAATATAGAATGTGTGTACAAATTTATTCTATTATGTAATTTGATTTTACATTTTATAGTATTTTCATGTTATTATCTAAGTAGGGACTTCAAGCCAATTAATTTGAAGTTCTATAATAAGTGTTGTCTTCAGGAAACATCCAGAGTCATTTTAGACTAAAAAAACAATAACTACAACAGAAACAAGGACATTACTATGTAGGAGGCCTGGAGTAAATAGTATGTTACATAAAAGTATTTTTTGATGAATAAAAGTATATTTCCTCCACTTCACATCTAAGATAAAATCTATTAGCTTCGTGTAACATTTATCATACTTATCTACTGCTATTATTTTAAATTTTATTTTATTTTAATTATTTAAATCCTGTTTTCTAATTTTTGTTTTCTCGTCACACCTAGGAAACAATTTTTTGTTAATGAAAACAAGCAACAGTAGTTTGCAATCCATACTACAGAGAAAGAACAGAATTTCTGAAACGTTCAATTTCCAGAAAAAAAAAATCATTTGACATACTTGTGTTTTCTTTGCCATCTATCAACAACAGTACAATAATTGAAGACACAAAACTTTATTAGCTACTTAGGGAAATTACTTGTTTACAGAAAGCCTGTAATTCAATCCTAAATGTATTAATGCCTCAAATCTTTTGAAGCAATTTTCATGATGCAGGAAGATAGTCAAGTAATTTGAAACTCCCATTTTGTTTGAGGAGTTTAAATGTGCCAAATGTCATATGAAACCATAGATATTGTTGAATTATGGCCAATTTGTTGCCTTATCTTGGGATTTCAAATGACATTTTTCTTTTAAGTAGAAATAATAGGAGGGAGTTCCGTTTGACCTGAGCCAAGTCATCATTTTAAACAAGCACATGCTGTTGTCTTGCATGCAAAGCCTTCCTTAGATGGAAAACTTAAACGGACATATTGCATGGAACATATTGAAAGGAGTTCTAAAACATAGTTGTTTATCAGAGTTTCTAATTGTGAGACTCTTTGAAGTCTTAAGGACAACAGTTTGTTTCCAGTGAGTTTGGAGTGAGAAGGGTGGGAAATATCTCACTGGTATTTCCTTTCTCTCAGAGGAACCATTATGTCAAAGATTAGAAACAGATTTCTCAGCTACAGTCAAAGTTGAAACTAAAATAAAACAGATGCTTCTTATTGATAGGATGAAAATTTGAGTACTTTCGGAAGAGAGTAGTTTATTCTACAGGTTCTATATTTACTACATATATCTACATACGGGCTTTGGATTCAAGGTGGATTTTTCTATTAAAAAGTGATTTTTAAAAATAGTATGAAGGCAATGTCTATTGTTACACCCAACAGCCATGCTCTCATGCTCCATCTTTGATGGAAGATTTCTTTCCAAAACTTTAGAATGTGAGAATTCTGCATTCTTCAAGACACCCTTTGTACTGGAGCTACTTGTATAACTAGTCCTGGCCAATGGGATCTAAAAAGTCTGAGAAATTTTCCTCTTTATTAAAAGTGAATGAAAGCTATTCTGAGTGTTCATTGCTTGATGTCTGTACATGAAGCCTGGAACTGATTGAGCCCAATCTGTGACCATGAAGGGAGAGAGACAGCAGGCAAGCTGTGGATGGCATAGCGGAGAGATGATAACCACCATTGTCATTAGTTACTTCATTAAACTGCAATATCAGTGTTGGAATTGCCCTACCCATTATTCTTCTTCCATTGTGAGATAATAACCGTCAAATTTTTATTTATTTTCAGAAAGGAATTCTGATACTTGTAGCCACACATACCTAACCAAAACATAAAATGATTCTATCTTTGCCACATGAACAATATACTCAGTAACCTGAAGGCAAAGCATGATAAATATACCCTCGGGTGACTTTGATGAATCAAGTCCTGGTATAATCTTTTCCCCTAAGAGTGGGCAAAGTGTGTACACTGCTTCTAATCAGTGGATTACAAGAAGGTGATAGAAGAAAATCATTCTTTCGATTAGATTACATCATACAAGACTAAACTTTTAGCCCAGTAGAGTGAGAGTTTCTTACTAGCTTTGAAGAAGTAAGCTGTATGTTGTGACAGAACCGTATAACTAATAATTGGACAAAAAAAATGAGGATCTAAATTCTTCAATCATAAAAAATTGAATTCAACCAACAACAATGTGAGCTTGGAAGAGGATACTGACCTCCAAGAAACAAAAAGGACCATCTGTAGCCTTGATAGTCTTGTTGGACCCCAACCCCAGATTCCAATAAAGCCATGTTTAGATTCCTAACATATAGATATTGTGAGATAATTAATGTTATTTTATGCCTCTAAACTTTTGGTAATTTGGGGATCCCTGGGTGGCGCAGCGGTTTGGTGCCTGCCTTTGGCCCAGGGTGCGATCCTGGAGACCCGGGATCGAATCCCACATCAGGCTCCCGGTGCATGGAGCCTGCTTCTCCCTCTGCCTGTGTCTCTGCCTCTCTCTCTCTCTCTGTATGACTATCATAAAAAAAAAAATTAAACTTTTGGTAATTTGTTATGCAACATTGATAACTAATATATCAAGTCACCAATGCTTGCACAGACAGGTAATTTGAACTTCATAATCACCTCAAATTGCCTAGTCTAAAATTGAAACTTCTGTGTCTTGCAATTCAAACATCTGTCATCCTTACAATTTGTTATTTCTATGAACTATTTCACCCATTTATAGCCAATTATGACATCTTCAGATAAAATTTACACCATCGATTAAGCTTCCTGAAGCAATCTTCTATCATGCTTCTTCCCTGAAAGATGTCCTCTTGTTTTAGTCTGTAAAATTGACAGAGAGGTTTGTCTGTATTAAATATACATGGCTAGAAATTATGTGGAAAATAAGTATTATCATCCAATGATACATTGTACATTCTCTTTAAAGGGTAATTTTTTTCACATATTTTAAAGCCCCCCAAATACCCTTATTCAGTATCCTAATGTATTGAATAATTCAAACCAAGGGCCTAATCCAGTATTTCACCCATCTCATCAAATTGAACATGTCTAAAACAAAACCCAAGTTTGTCCCTCCCATATTTACCGTCTCTATTCACCAAATTGTCCCAGCCGAGGCACTTGCCTTCCTTCATTCTCTGTAACATTCAAAATCAAGAGTTGCTAATTCTACATCTGCCATTTCTACTCTCCAGTCAGAGTGATCTTTTAATAATATCATATTATTAACAGATATTCATAACTATGTTATTAGTTTGAGAAATTCCTTCAATCACTCCCCATTTTGTGGGTTGCAAGGACCAGCTTACCCAGCCCTGTTTTATGGCCATGTTGGCGGTTCTTTCCTCGACAATTCTGAGAAAACAGTAAGACAGAGTCTTAGATCTAGGAAGACCTTAGACATCAACCAGTGTGAACCTCCTATTTCATAAATGAGAAAACAGTCCTGGATATTTCAAAATTATTATCCCTTGAATTATGTAATGCTAAGGATAGATTTAGAATCCAGTGTTTTAGGATGCTGTTCAGATTCCAGTTTATTTGATCTTCTGCCTTAAACTAGGTAAATTGATTTTACTGTATGCATTGTATAGTTCATTTTCTTCCATGACATATCATTTAAATGAATAGAAAAATCAAAATAGAGAACCCTGGAAACTTTCTATACTGTTCTCTTCTCCTATACTAAGTACTGGGTACTTTATTCAATACAGATGCAAATTTGAATTCTGACTCACCTAATGACTGTGATCTGGAGTAGATTACTTCTCCAAACTTCACTTCTTTTATTTACTGCACATATGTAATAATTATACCCATTTTAATGTTATTGTGAGTATTAAGTAGAGCTTGACATTTTATTGTGCTTTGTATGACGTTTGTCACAGTAAATGCTTCAAACAAGTCAGCTTCTATTGTTGCTCTTATTTTTGTTGTTCCCATGATGGTAAATGGACAAGCATAAGATATTTTCACTGATAAGCTAATTTGAAAATTAATGCTATAGCATAACTGTGTTGTAATTCTATTTAGTGAGCTATTATTTTTGATACAAAATAAATCTATTTATAATTCTATTGTAATTGCAATGAAAATTCTGTAAGAAAACCCAAAGAACTAATTTTTTTTTCCCGTAGAACTAATTCTTAAAGCAATAGTTGGAGGCGCAATCTTCTTGAAATACAGAATAAGGAAATTCAACTAGTTTGTAGAAATATGAGCTGATATGTTCTTTATAATAGGCTTTCCTATAATATTTGGTCTAGTCTTTATGAAAATAACATTATTAGAAAAAAAAAGAAGATTGGTACAAGCTTTTCATTTTATTAGGATTAGTTTTTTGGACTTTGAAATTCTTCCTAATTCAAGGATCCAATTCTGCTGTTGATTGCATGAATTACTTGGTTAATATAATACATTTTTAAAGATAACTAACCATACCATATAGCACATTTATCAACCTTAGCCAACTAGATTTGGGATCATTATTTTCTAATTTTTTGCCTCTGCTGCTATGAGCAGCATGAAACTACTTATTTCCACAGCAGTCTTTAGGTAACAAGAATGGTACTTTGACATGGGAACGCACTGATTAATAAAGTGAGTGCAGGAACTGCTGTGCCACACATAAAGTGATCTAAGAATAATTTAATTCTTATTCAATGATCGGTTGCTTTTCCCAAGACCATAATAGTTGGCAGAATTTTAATTGCAACTACATTATGTTGAATTATATTCATAGTCTTAATTCTTGTTACATATCCAGAATATATGAAGTCCCACCTCTGTCAAAAGCTTTAGTAATCATAATTTTTCTCATTCTTCACATTTTCCCTTATAAGAATATAATACAGAGAATTACTTTGAAATTTGCTTAATACTTGATAAATTAATTTATGAAGACAGCTGAACTATTTTTCTCTCTTGTTCTGATTCTTTTTTCTATATTTGATCAAAATTTATTTAGGTTTTGCACTTGAGTCACAGGAATATTACAGTTAATTCTTATATTTTGTTTTTCCTATTTTAATTTTTATATCTTAAGTGAATATGCATTTAATATGTAATAAAGTACACTTTCATGATTCAATTACTTTATAAAATAGTGTGAAGAAGAAAACAAATAGGAATGTGATGCATAGGAACAATCCAAGTGGAGTCCAAATTTCTATGCTTAAGATATTAGGTTGACCAACATTTTCTTTCAAAACTATTTTACTGAAAAAACAAAAAACAAAAAACAAAAAACTATTTTACTGAAGTGAAATTAAGGCAAATAAGCACCATGATAGTAAGACTTTATACATCCCTGTGTTGGAAGATACTTTACAATATTCTTAATTCTTACAACATTGGATAGTAGCATCATTCTCCTTTAAAATTAAAAACAAAAAAAATTGAAGCTAAGAGTTTTAATTAGGGGCACCTGAATGGCTCAGTCAGTTAAGTGTCTGCCTTTGGTTTAGGTCACGATCTCAGGATCTTGGGATCAAGCTCCCATGGGGCTCCCTGCCCAGCAGGTAGCCTGATTCTTCCTCTTCCTCTGACCATCCTCCCTGCTTGTGCTTTCTGTCTCAAATAAATAAATAAATAAGTATTTTTAAAAGAGAGTTTTAATTAACTTTGACTAGAGTTACACAATTTAATTAGTGCCTTGGCATCACGTGAGTCCTCCCTACCTGACTCCAAAGTAGGTGTTCTTTTTTATGATAATGATTCTTCTTTCAAATAGAAGCATTGACTAGAAGAAACAGAAACACTAAGAGTGGGAAGTTTCTGGATGCACTGAAAATATAGGGAGGAAAGAGGGGTCACTAGCTCTTGATTTTCTGTTGTGAGAGCAAAAGGGCTTCTGAGACAATTTTAGGAAAATAAGTTACAAGATTTTGTTTGTTTGCATTTCTTTTAAAACCACACCAGAGAAAATACACTTGCACACACATACACACTAGTCTCCTCATTTAGAATAATCATCTTTCCTATCTTTTATGGTTTCATTCTTTTCAAACCTTTTCAAAATTCTAGGTCTGAAGTTTACATGGAAAACTGTTGTAAGAATGAAAAGAAAATATTTTTACCTTTTAGTTGTCATTATTATGTTTTTCTAACTACAAACTATACCTGGCCTCGGCATATGCTATTTTATCAAATGAAATTTTATTCCTTCCAATCACAGAACTTCAGCTGACAAAAAAGTATCCACATTATACTATGCATCAGAATGACTTGGAAATACATTTTGGATTACCTGTCATCTCTACTGTGTTTGAAATTTCTTAAGAGCAGGGATTATTTCTCCGTTGCCCAACATGACCCCTAAGCATAGAGTTTAAAGCATATTAGCAGAAAGAAAAAACTGAATAAATAATATTAATTAATGCAGCTCTTGACCAAAGCCTAACATCTATGTATTTATTGTCACTGATTTTCAAGTAGTCATGAATTTATTACCTGGAGGCAACACAAACAAAACCAAACATAATTTTGCGAGCAAGAATAACGTCGTTTTGCAAAATCAGGGATTTCCCAGGTGAAACCTGAAACTGGCCCCATATATGAAGTGCAGTGAGAGACAGAAAGAAGACACAGGTCACCCCAGATTAGTAGGTGGCCAATTTAATAAACAAGGAAAGTTATGTGCAGCCCGGGTGGCTCAGCGGTTTAGCACCGCATATTCAGCCCAGGGCATGATCTTGGAGACCCAGGATCCAGTCCTGTGTCAGGTTCCCTGCATGGAGCCTGCTTCTCCCTCTGCCTCTCTCTATGCCTCTCTTTCTCTCTGTGCCTCTCATGAATAAATAAATAAAATCTTAAAAAAAAAAAAAAAAAAAAAAAAAAACAAGGAAAGTTATATGTGAGGCTTCTTTTGTGTGGCCACAGGATAAGTAGGTCTCTGCACCCAGCAACCAGAAGTTTAAATATTTATACAGAGGCCTGAACTGGATTCAGTCTTGTATCCACTCCACATGGTGTCAACAACACATTACTGTCTCAAGGTTGTGTGCTTGAGAGACTTCTAGGTCCAGGAGGGAATTAGAGCACACAAGGATGGAGGATGGAAAGGGGGCGGGGGGGGGGCGGGCTGGGGATCCTTCAGTTACCTCGGAGCCCAGCTTGAGGGTAAAACGGCAGTAATGTCCTTTGATGACCCCTTCCAACAAATAACAAAAATCATTCCATGATTATCAGAAAAAATAAAGTGCTCACTTTAACCCAACCCACATAAGTGTCAATGACTTCAAGATTGGGCCTATCATATGAGATTGATCAATGTTTTCAGAGCAACTACCCCAAAAATAAATACAAAAAAAAATTGACTACTAGGTGCATAACATCAAAAATAACCTCTTTGAACTACCGTATTTAAAAATATTTGGGCCGGTAGATAATATAATAAAACCCTATTAGCATCTAGAAATATCTTTATTGATTCAGAGAGACAATATCTATGAAAGATGAGTTTAATTCATATTTTGGGTAAGTGTTTTACTAGTTTCTCTAGCTTGCACTACTGCACAGACTGTTCTTAGCATTTTATTCCAAACTGACCTGACTCCTGTTCCCATCCCACATCCACAAAATTATTAAAAATATAACTACTAAAGAGATTAATCTAAGTAGGAAACTTATTTGGAACATGTTTCTGATCTCAGAGAGCATCTCAGTAATGGAATTTGTGTTAATGAATCAATAGTTTTGAAAAAATACTCTTGCTTGTCCCCCCACCCTGTTCCCTTTGAGTTTTTGTGCTTTAAACTTGCTCGTATTGATCTTTTTCTTCACACTTCCTATGTTCCTATGACTCATCTTCTTTTTATAATAGTTTTTACTAAAACAATACGAGGCTGTCCACAGCTAATGGATAAATGATAAAGATTAGGATGCAAGGAAGTGAACAGTAGATTCTACCGTGAGGGAGAGCAAGAGTAGAAATCAGATCCTCATTTCTATGGAAATGAAGTGTTGGAAGAAGTTTTCTTCCCTGCTGTTTAGGATGAATGTTGGATCCATGGCAGTAATGCAGCAAAGGTCTGTTAAGAGACTCCGGGATTTTGGCTGGTGCCTTCTTTATGCTTAGCCGCACAGCTGGTGCAGGTGCATTTTCAGCCATAATAACTAATAACATTCCCGGCGGAAACATTCAACTGTGGTAAAACAGACAGAAATCTATTATAAATGTGAGTGCAATGTCAATGTTTACAGAAGGAGGTCAAATAACAGAATTCTATTTGGTAAATGTCAGTACTGTATGAGTAGAAAGCATTCACAATATTTGCATTCTTATTAGAATGATACGTGTAAAACCCATAAATATTTCATGGATTTTTTTTAACTTCCATTTTTCTGCCCTCTCCAGAAATTACTTTTTTTTTTTTTTTTTTTTTTTTGCCATTTCTCAGAGTCTTAAAGTTCATGCTGTTGCTAATATAATTGCCAGTATTTCAGGTCATATGGTGAGCCACTGTACTGGTATAATGTCCAGTTGAACTGTAACTTATTGTGACATTCTAGACACTTACATTCAGAGGTAAACCCTAGAGCCAAAAGCTTCTTCTAATGCGAATCCACTCACAGGCATACACAAATCCTTACTAAGTCACCTAAAATCAACCAGTTATGTCTGCATTGACTCATTCATTTTCCATACACTTCAGCATGTTAAGGTGAATCACAATAACCACATGTGATCTCAGTCTTTTTTTTTTTTTTTCTTAACACAGGTCAAAACCCCAAAACCATTTGATTTATAGTGATGCATACGTAAGTACTTGGATAAATATATTTAAAAATGTGTGAGTGATGTTTGTATGATTATTAAAAACTAGAAAGTGTGAAATATTATGCTATTAGTAATTTAATCATTGCTTTCTGGGTAGAAGTAAAGATTGTCCCTTTATGGATTATAGACACCAAGTTAACCCTTCATTGGACTCTTCATGCTACTACTATTACTTATGTAAGCAATCTAATGAGCATTCAATTTGAGCAAGGGTGTGTAGGGATCATAGTGTCTGGTTCCCTACAGGTTGGTGTATGTATACCAACCTATACAATCCTAGAAATAGTTTGTCTGAAAGGTTAGAAAATTAAATTTAAGAAGACAGTAGCTGATTCCAGATTTGCTACACTATTTTAATTTGATTCTATGTAAGGAATATATTGCAGCTTTAAATAAACACTCTTATACAAATATTTTACAAACATGGTTTCCATTCTGTGGCTTTAAAGAGACTTCATTGGTCAACCAACATGATTTTATAGAAATTTTCTTATGAATTTTGTTGAAAATTGTTAACCCTAGTAGCTCTGTTTCAAGGCACTCCTTTCAATTAAAAAAAAAAAAAAAAAAAAAAAAAAGATCTCTCAGGGACATGATCTACTAGCCTGAGAAATTCCAAGGGTATGTGATTATATTTGTTAGTTGGGGTGAAGCAAATATGATAAAATAAAAAAGGTGCTGTGAGAAGACCAATGAAGATACAGAAGTCTACAAAAAAGCTTGTAGGTGGTAATAGTCTACAAGATACATATTTAACATAAAATAAACAATGATCTCAGGTCAGCCTGCTAGGATTTGAATTAGTGTGAATAAAAATCAGTTGCCTGGGATTTTCAGAAAGACCACAAAGCAAAACTCTAGCAAAAGATCTCTCCATTAAAAAAAAAAAATCTCTCCATGAAGACATAGATACAATGTTAGTCACATACTTGATCTTCTTTGAAGGGATCAAAGCAGAAAGAAACTCTAAAGCCAGATATATTTCTGTGGCATTACCTAAAATTTCACCATTTGGTACATACTTTTTTCTCCATTTTAACATGGGATCTTTTGTAAAGTATAATACTAACTTCAAATCTTTCAGAAAAAGAAACTAAGTACATATTGATTATAAGACACATCCTCATTTTAGGAACATTAACATATCAAAAAGGCACAGTATTGAGAAAATACAGTGTTTATTAAAGATTAACAAAATTAAATTTTAAATGTTCATCAGGAATTCGTGTATTAGATTAAAACCATTCCCTACTGTACTGGCTGCTATGGTGAGATACCCCAATCTCTTTAGAAATAAAACATTCTTTATTCCAACCATGAAGAGGATCCTAACTCTCAGGTTAGTCCCTGAAGGCAATCTCAGCTACCAAGATCTCCGTGAGATTGAGCTGAAACCTTGATTGAGATTGCATTATGGTTCATCTTCTCCCTCTACCCAATTGTGCTTCACAAAAAGTTTTTCTTGAGATACTACCCCCAAAATATCTGATATGCAAATCTGAGTCTCAGAATATGTTGCTCAATGTCAACAATCCATTATAAATAGCAATCAGGAAACATTCGCATATTATAGATTTAAATATCCCACATTAATGAAAGAGCTGAACATCTGAATGAAGTAAAAATAAAAAACACTCTGAGAATGATGGATGACTAAAATGGCTAGCGTCAAATGTATGATGATGTACTTTAACTAGAGACTTATTAATCAGTGGAGATATGGTGTTTAATATTTAACTACAATTCTCCCCTAATGTAGACAAGTCCTAGCAGAGGGTTCTGATACTTTGGAGCTAATAGACTGAGAAACTTCTCCAGTGTTTCCAGAACTTTGAAATTTATGCTAAACTAAGTAATACTATGAAAGAAATGATTGAATTAGCCAAGAACCCAAATCAAACTTCCCTTTCTTCATAACAGTGAGAAAAATATCCCTCTCATTTAAAAAAAATATATTTTATTTATTTATTTGACAGAGAGAGAGAGCACAAATAGGGAAGTGCCAGAGGAAGAAGCACACTCCCCACCAAGCAAGGAGCATGAAGTTGGGCTCAATCCCAGGATCCCAGGATCATGGCCTGGGCTGAAGGCAGACACTTAACCAACTGAGCCACCCAAGTGTTTCTACCCCTTGCATTTAAATTCTAGAGAATTTACTGTCTTTACTCTTAAGGACTTAAAATATCTAATATTAAGGATATTCATTCATGTTTTTATCTTATCTCCCTAACATATCCTAAATAAAAAAAATATAATAAGAATCATAAGTTCAATATTTTTTAAATTTCCCACAACAATTTGAAAGTTATTTTGCAGTCAGAAGATACTTGATACATATTTTGGACTAAATAGAAATCACTTTCTGATGGACAAAATTTATCTGTTTCATTTCTTTAATTAATGCACATTATGTTGTTATATATAATATGATTAAACGAGCATGGATTTTAAAACAATGTAACTTCAATTCCTAACACTGATATTTATAAATAATATGAACTTCAGATTCAATTTTCTTATCTCTCAAAGATTTTCATGTAAATATTAAATGAAGTACCATATTTAAAGTGATTGGAATACTGCCTGATACAGTTAGTTACTGACAAAATATTAATTTACTTTCCTCCCCATTCTCCGTGATTATTATAAATATCCTAGTACATAATACAAATAAAGTGCCTATTACAAATATTACAGACCTTTAATAAATGACAATCTCTATTATTATTTATTATTATTATTACCACTTAGTAAAATTCTACTTTACTTAAATCTCATAATACTATAAAGGAATAACCTCTGAGAACTGATAATTTCATGAATGGATATTTTATAGCTGCACCTCCACTAACTGGCTTTTTCTGCTGTCAGATGCAGTGCTTCTGATGCCTCCAAGCATCGCCCCTTCCCCCTTATTGCTCCACTTTCTTGAATTCTGACATCTGTATGCTGGAAGGAAAGGAAAGTAAGCACATATGGCAATGGGAGGTACAATGGAAACAGTTCTTATGAATGTTTTTGAACTCCTTCATCTACAGATGATTGAAGAACGAATGACACACACTTACGTGATTTATGTTACAGATAGGACTGCTTACATAGTACCTAGTAATTTAGTTGGACATTTCTGTGCCTTGACACATTTTACCAACCAACTTATTTATGTTTTTTTTAAGTAATATGCATAAGTTTTTTGAATGTGCATATGTTAACAATGTGCCTATGTTTATACTGTGCATGCTTTTTATAATGTGCCTATGATGTGCATGTTTCCCAGCCCTTTGCAAAATTCTGCTTTTAAAATTTTAACAACTAATTCATATCTAGACACTCATAGGCAGATTTGGATGAGCTTTTAACTTTTTAACCCCTTCATTTATTTTGTTACAAATATAGATATTTTCCCTCAATTAATTCAAAAAGATAAACATAGATCCATTTATCTGAAAAGTAATGCAAATTCTAGAGTATTTAATATATATTTCAATTGTAAACAATTAGCTACTTCCAAAAGCCCAGAAATAAAACCATTTAATTCCGTAAATATACAGTGTATACATGCTTTAATATGCCATGTTTTGACAATAATAGCAAAGTTGAGGGTTTCATGATTCAAATTTAACTATTATAATACACAATAGCAAATTAGGTAAAAATGAGGAAATGAAAAACACTGTGATAAATATTAACGCCCCATATTTTGGGTTTCCATTATGTGTAAGATTGAAATGGGTCTGTATAGGAAATTTGGCTCTATTTAAAAGTGAAATCAAAGTGGTTGTTGAAGTTTAAAATCCTGTGTCGCATAAGAATGCATTGATTGCTTTTTCTCTTTTTACCACCACTGTGCATCTTACATTTGATTCAAGCTGATTCTATAGCATCAATTCTGTTATCCAGACTATGATTAGCATTTATTCCATAGTTTAATAGTACTGTGAATCATGTTAATAACAAAGATATGACACTTTTAATTTTTATATTCAAATCAAAATTTTTGAATGGTAACATTTGGCAAGTCAAATAATTAAAACTGTAAAATGACTATTCCAGAATAGAAGATTTATGTTAGAAATACTACATTTGTTTCAAGGGTCTAGAATGATCTTATTTTTATTCCGTATAGTTGACACTTATAATTTGCTTATCAGAAAATATAGTGGATATCACACACACATGAGAGAACCAAAAACTCGTAAAAGATTTAATATAACCAAGGATGAAATAATGCAAGAATTCACTTGAGAATAAAACTATTTTCTGATTATCTCTGTGATAATATGTCATAAATGTACATAAATGATTCACTCCATATATTTTTTGTCCTAAAGAGCCTGGTACAGTGAAGTGGTAAGATAAGAACAACAACAACAAAAAGACCCAGAAAATGTTGGGCTCTATCTGTAATAGCTCTGGAGACAAAACTAGACTGTATTGTGTAATGTTATAATATTTGCATCGAGAACACTAATGAGTTTTAGTTTCTAAAAACCATACAAAAATTTATTGTAAGTGAAGACGGTATAGAAGAAAACAGTTAAAATTTTTGGTGGGGAGGAAAGCTTACAGAATGGATCCATGAAAAGAAATAAGATATTATTGTGATATTTCTCAATCCAGACAACTAAGGCCAAGGAGATAAAGACATGCTTTTACAACTAGGTAATACGGATGGAAGATCTTGATATGCTAGAATAAGAACATTCATGTTCACACATCAGTGGTATGGTGTAACTTATATTTAATAAATTATAAGTTTTTTACCCTCAGGATGTAGAGCTAATAAGATATACAAAAGTATTTTGGAGAAGCTTAAGAAAACATAAAGCTAATTAAGATGAAATTATTCTTGCAAAACTCTCATATAAGTAGATTTTAGATTTGTCACTTGAGTGAATAGTTGAACTTTCTTTAAGTGTATCTCTGGGTAAATTTGAACAAAATAGTAACTAGGATGAGTTATGTTTGATCCCATTTTAACAATTACAAAGTTTTTAATATTTGAAGAATTATTGATAGAAATGTTGGGTCCTGTGTAAGATAAGAGTAGAAAGAATAACTAAATAGGCAAAAACTATTGCCAGTAATTTTTCTTTTTCTACATAAATTTATTTTCTATTTCTTCAGAAATTTTAGTCATATTTTCTACAGTCATTTTATTTATTTATTCTAGACTACTTCAGACTAGATTTCAAATTCCTTCTTCCTTTTTTTCCTCAGTTTCTTGTTGGTATATAGTAGAGAACTAGTAGCCTACTCAGATAGCAATTTTATTCTAATCATAAGTAATATATAGACATAGGCAGGGCTACTACAGTAAGTCCATAATTGCCAATAAGAGCTTAGTCACTCTTTTTTCTCTTAAGATACCCTTAAAGCATTATTTTTGCTCTCATGATATTGTAAATATATACATATATAAAGTTATATACCATAATGTTTATGGCAGTATTATTCTTTATTGTTCCAAACTAGAAAATGCCTAAATGTCCATCAGTAGTTAATTAGGTAAATATTTTGTGATATATTGACACAAGGGTGATTTATAAGCAACCATATAAATGGATTTCACAAACAAAACTTGTTTAAAAGTCAGATACAAAAGAGTACTAACAATATATTTCCATTTTTATAAGGTACAAAACTTGTTGGAACTAATCTATGCTGCTAAAGTAAGGATAATTGTTATCTGTGGAGAGGTAAATTTGTGGCTAGGATGATGGAGCTTCTGGTATGCTGGCAATGTTCTGTCTCTCAATCTGGTTGTTGATTACAGAAAAGCGTTCAATTTGTGAAAATTCAGCAACTGTAAATTTATATATAATATACAAATAGAAAAAATATTTTAAGAAAGTCTGTTTTCAAATTATTTGCTTAGTGTTCACCTTGTAGGTAGCACTGGGCTTGATGTTGAGTGGGGGGTGAATTAATATGAATAAGTGTTCTCACTCTTAAGAATTTAAAAATCTTGTGGTAAAGTATGAAAAAAGGAAAATGCTAAGTCAGAAAGTTATGGGGACCATGGTCTGGAGTATCAGAGGAGGAAGTATTAACTCTTACTTTGAAAGATACAGGAATAAGTGCTAGTGACATGAAAAAGTTGTAACAGAAATCCTCTCCATCCACATCGCATTCCCAGGGACTGTCAGTGAAGGGAAGGAGAAAAGTGTGGTAGAAATTAGAAGGGGATCAAACAAAATGTTTTGTTCTATAATCAAAGAGTGTATTCAGAGATATTGAGAAAATGGTACTTAAGAAAAAAGAGATGCGCCTTAAAATGTAAATAAGAACGGTAATTACTGATAGAGTAAGGTACTAGTGGGTGGAAATAAAAGAATGAATGAAGGTGGAAGAATCAGGCTTGAAGAAAAAACAGACATTTCCCCCTATATCTGCAGGATTTTCTGAAACATCCTGGAAGCGTAACATGGGACCAAATCAAGGGTCCCTACTTCTTGGTCATGTCTAGCTCCATTTTGTAACCTGAGTCCTGCTCATTTTTCCCCTGCAGAGACTAATCTGTGTCACTGTGTTGAACTGGAGAAGACTCAGGCCCAGAATGCTAGGATTTGTATGATATTTGTGCTTCAGAGACTGCCTAATCTAAATTAGACCGATAAAAACATATGCCTATAGGATTTGATGATTAGCTTAATCAATTTAACCTATGAAAATAATCAGAACTCTAATTTATACCATAGAACAAATTAGTTCTATGAAACTTACAGATTGAAAAGTCAGAGCCAGGAAAATATTTTTCTCTTTTGATGAAAATATTATTAGATTAGTTAGAAATTTAGAATAAGGTTTGCTCTCAATTGTAGTAGCTTTACGCTGCCTGGATTTTTCTGGTAGAATCATTGTGCTTCAACACATTCCTCCATTTTTTAAAAATAGATTTAACATATTTACAGTTTTATATTCTCTGTATTTGAACATAAATCCTCATCGCTTATTTAGGACTTACATTCAGCTACATATACTCGTCATCTGGTAGATAAATCAGACTTCCATGAACCCAAAATAGCTTTAATTTTCAAGTTTGAATTTGTTGTACAATCTAAATCCTTGGTACAGTCTATAGACCAGCAGTATCAGCCTTACGTGGGAGCTTGTTAGAAATGCCACACTGCAATTTGCTCAATCAAAATCTTTATTCAAAAAAAAATCTTTATTCCAACATGATATGACATGACTCCCACGTTACTTGTATGCATATTAAAAGTTCAGTGTACAAGTTTAATTTCCTTGTTTCCCCCCCTCTTTCATGTTATATTGGAGTTCCATTGCTACATAGCAAAGTATCACAAACTTAGTGGTTTAAAATAATCTACATTTAATATCTAACTATTTCCATGCCTCAGGAGTCTGGAATAGTTTAGCTGGATCCTCTGTTCGATCTCCTACAACTGCAATTGAGATGACTAGCTATGCTGTGTCCCTTTTTTTTAATATTATTTCTCATTGAGGTTTATTGGTATATAACATTGCATTACTTTAAGATGTACATGTTGATTTGATATCTTATGTACTGAGGAATGATTAAGACCATAGCATTAGCCAATATGTACAACATGTCACGTAATTACCATTTCTTTTTTGTGGTGAG
The DNA here is from genome assembly GCF_003254725.2 of Canis lupus dingo. NCBI lineage: Eukaryota > Metazoa > Chordata > Mammalia > Carnivora > Canidae > Canis > Canis lupus. The sequence goes on along the minus strand of NC_064255.1, from coordinate 56,329,678 downwards.
AACATTTAAGATCTACTGTCTTAGCAATTTTCAAATATATAATACAGCATTAATAATATAATCACCATGCTGTACATTAGATTACCAGACATTATTCATCTTATAACTGAAAGCATGTACACTTTAACCAAAGTCTTCCCATTTTCCCCATTGCCTAGCCCCTAATAATCAACATTCTACTCTTTCTATGAATTTGAGGTTTTTTTTTAAGATTCTGTATAGAAGTGATAACAGGCAATATTTATCTTTCTGTCTGACATATTTCACTTAACTTAATTTTCTCAAGTTCCATCCATGTTGTCCCAAATGGCAGGATTTCCTTCTCTCTCATGGCTGAGTAATATTCCATGTTTATGTATGCATCACATTTTCTGTGTTTATGGGCCAACGAGGCCACAGTGAACATGATGGCTCCTGCTATATGACTGCTATCGATAGTGCCTGCTTTTTTTCCATGTTCCTAGTCATCTCTGTGTGTCTCTACTTTGCAGCTCTGGAAAACTTCACAAGGTAAAACCAAAGTGGGATGTGCCTGTGGAGCTCCCAGAGTTAGGGAAAGCTGGTCAGTCACTCTGCTCTTCCTTTCCTGATGAGGGGAACTGGAACTTTCTCTAGCTGGCAAATGTACCTTTGTTTTTTGCTTATTTGATTTTGTTTTTTTGTTTTTGTTTTTTAGTTAGGTTAACTGTTTATTGTCTATTATCCAAGACATCAGTGAAAATTAGGAATTAAATTAATTTGTGCATCCCTGCCCCCAACCCAACTCCTAACCAAAAAAAAAGTAGCTTCTAAAAGTCTGAGAAGTTGTCAGCCTGATAATTTGATGCCCAGGCAGAGAGAGAAGCAGACTCCGTGCAAGGAATCCGATGTGGGACTCGATCCCAGGACTCCAGGATCATGCCCTGGGCCAAAGGCAGGTGCTAAACTGCTGAGCCACCCAGGTGTCCCATCTGCATTTCCATTTTGATACTGAGCAATGTTGACCTGGGGAGTGGGATGATGGTAAAAATAAAGCTGTCTTTCTTTTTGTGCAGTTACTGGGTTTTCTTTTCTTTTTTTTTTTTTTTTCACTGTACCTGTGACATTTCTTAAGTGGACTCCAGCGTGCTCCCAGAGCTGTTTTTTGTTTGTGGATAGCTGTCTAACTGCTTATCTTTCTAGGGTGACAAAGGCTGGGATTTTCCATACCGCCTTTTGGTGATGTCACTTTATGCTGTTTTCCTTTAGGAAGCTCTGGGTCTTTGGAAAAGCTCAGGTGGTTGTTGGCACAATTCATTTCCTTGGAGCTGTAGAACTCATGGTAGCTATTTTTTTTCAAGGTCAAAGAGAATCTCTCTGCTCTCAGGGAAGGAATAAACACTACTTTAAAAGCTTTACCTGATTAGGTCAGAATCACCCCCAAACCCTTTTGATTAAATGAAAGTCAAGCTAATTAGAGATAATTGGATCAGCAAAATCCATTCACCTTCCCCATAAAACATAAGATATCAAAGGAGCAACATGCATCATATCTGCAGGTCCCCTAGACACACAAAAGGAGGAGATTATAGAGGGCAGTTGATACCAGGAGGTGGAAATCTTGGGTGCTACCTTAAAAATCTCCCTGCCTGTGTATATGGTCATAAAACAAAATGAGCATACACATAAGAAGGATTTATTTCCCAAAACATGTATTTTTAAACTTGTGCATGTTCCATCCTAAATATTCAGAGAAAAATAAATAAGTATAATTATGAATATATATAACCAACCATACGAAATACCAAATTTTCATTTAAAATAGTACTGTCAGCTAGATATGCTTATTTTATGTTATTTCAGTATATGAGTATGTCTGGTTTAGTTATTGGAGGTGGTGTAAAAAAATGAAATAAAAAAGGGACTGGCATCCTCTAGGATATAGAAGGCTGTACCAAGTGCAAAATTCTATTGCTGTTCTGCCAGAAAATACAATTTTGCACTTTCCAGCTGCTCTGATTTTTAATTGTTATATTCTGAAGTGATAATTACCAGCTCATGCTGCTAAAAGAGAAGCAGTGGAATCTCTGCTACACGTCATATCTTGTGATTTTTGAGATTCAGTTATAATCCTTAATTATAAGGATTTCCTGAATACGTGTTGAACTATAAGCCTAGATTTATTTATTTATTTATTTATTTATTTATTTATTTATTTAATTTATTTAAAAACATCAAAGTTTATATATCATAGACAATATAATTTATTTTTATGTAGTGAATTATTTCCTTTAAATGCACATTAATTTCAGAAAAATTCAAAGGACAGTTTGGTCATTTGGGACAAAAGTCTTTTCTGGTTTTCAGACACTCTTTCTTGGGGAAATCTCCGAGAACATTCATATTTTAGTGCGAATTCAGAATTTCCTCATTTTAAAAATATATATTAAAAGCCTACTCTATTCTAGGCATTGTAACATGTGTTGGATACATGTAATGAATAAAAGAAATATGAGGTTCAAATTAGGGATTGAGAGGGCTAACAGATTACATAACTTAAATTCTAGATGTTTAAAAGAACAGACAAAGTAGGTAGAGAACAAAAATGTCAGGTTTTCTCCTCATAGAGATTTTGGATCCCCTATTATTCAACCCTAGAAACAAATAGGCAAATCTCCTCTCCTTATTTAGGTGGTGTAGTAAAATCTACCTCTTAAATTGTTAGGATAATTAAGTTAAATATTAAAGGTGTTTATTCTTGGCTCTACAACAATTGATAACCAATACAGAGGTTGGTATCTAGATTACTTAAAACGAGCAATGGTCTAACAAAATCCTAAAATATAGAACGTAGGTTTTGTAATATACCCATAAGTGGACAGTAGAAGTACAATAAGTAAAATTCAAAAGAAGCTAGAAATAATAATAATGTAGATTATTATAAATGCATAAATAATATTACGGATAATCTATACATAGAAGATTAATTGGCAAGAACATTGCTTGTGGTCTTGGAAAATAGATAAAGGACTACTTAAATTGTGAATCTGACGAAAAAAGTTTCTAGGAAGAATATTAAAAGTATTCATTTGTTTTATTAATAATCTATGCTAAAGTGTTGCAAGAGACTAATTGTACTAATTGCAATCAGGAAATACTCAAATTTCAAAGTTTTATTTAAAGATTTATTTATTTGTTGGAAAGAAGGAGAGAGAGTGTGGGGATGGAGGAGCTGAGGGAGAGAAAATTAGTGAATCTTAAGCAGACTTTCCACTGAGTGGGAAGCTCAATACAGGACTAGATCTCAAGACCCTGAAATCATGACCTGAGCCAAAGTCAGGAATTGGATACTTAACTGACTGAGTCACCCAGTCACCCTTCAAAGTTTTATTTAGAGGAAATATTTTCAACCCAGAACTTGCTAAGGTGGAAAATTAAACTTGATTTCATTCTCATTCATTCTGGAGTTCTCTAGTAGTGCTTGATTCTTAAATAGTTATTGTTTTTCTTGTCAGGGTAAGAGATGTCAGGAGCAACCTATGTTGCCAACTTGGTGATGTCATTTCCAACAGATGATTTTTTATACAAGAAGTGGTTTCAGAGTGTTGCCAGTAAAAGCATCCTTTCAGGTTAAATATTATATCAAGAATGTATATGCAAGACCCTTTAGTTAAGACCTTTGAAAGATTCAAGGCAAGGTCTGTAGACTGTCTTAGCTAAATAAAAAAAGTGTTTGTTAAAACTCATAAAGATGTTTCCCACAGTCTCTGATTACATAGCACAAAGTTAAGAGAAGTCTACCATAAGGAGATTTGGTTGGTATCTTTGTCTAAAGAAGTGAATCATCATTTTTTATATAAAAATGCCTCAAAGAATCTAATGAGTTGTTCATTTTAAACTCAAAGGGCCAGAGAAAGAAAGAGATCAAATGAAAACAGGCCTCTGAGCCCCAATTTCTCCTTTTTAAAATCTCTACACCTAGTGTGGTGTTCAAATTCATGATGCCAAGATCAAGAATGGTATGCTTTAATATTAAGGTATCCTCTCCCTCTCCATGTCTACTTTCATGAAGCCAACTATAAAAGCCCTTTGACCACAAACTTGGGCCATTTCTTAATGAAGAAAAGAGGTGTGAAAAAAAATGCCACTAGTGTGGAGGGGTGATGCTGAAAGCCTCAGAGTTGCCCTTCTGGAAGGTACTTAATTAAGGGTATCTGACAGCTTGGGCTCACTATGAACCAATGCCTCTTATTTCTTCACTTTTCAAATAGTAGTATCTACTGTATTAATCTCATTCTTTTTTTCATCAATGAATGCACGGTGTTTGGGGACATAACTTGTCTTTTTAGTTCAGAGATCTTCAGTTGGAGAAAAGTCGTTATCTGAGGAGCTTCATTTGAATTCAGTCTTGACGCAGGTGATGAAATCCTGGACTTCACATTGGTGATATAATGGGATGAGACTTTGAGGGAGAGATTGATGTATTTGCACACGGGGAAAGTACAGAATGTTGTGGCCACAGGATGTACTGTATTGCACTGTCTTAAAATATGATTACCAATAATTTCTCCCTTTCCTGTATGGGAGATATGCCACTTTCCACATCTAGAGGTAGGTTCTATTCTCCGTCCCTTTAAACTTGGGCTAGACTGTGAATGGCTTCATGCAGTGGAAATCTGTATCAATGATGTTTTGAAACTGTTTGAACTCCAGCTTTAAGAGGACTGGCAGCTTGAAACCACATAGTTGTGGAGAGATTATTAAAAGTTTATGGTTAAGCAACATAAATTCAAGAGTTCCCTATTTCTGAAGGTAGTTCAAAACATATAAAAGAATTGGTTTTGGCTTATATAGGATCACGTACATAGGTGTGCACTGACAATTTGAAAATTTAACATTGCTAGTATCTGCAGCAATTGTGGAACTATTATAGTCCAAAGTCCTGGCCTGTGGACTCACCTGAAAAATACACTAGAGTTATACAATTGTTCTGCAGACCTAAGGCTATGAAGATCTGACCCTCACTTTAGTCTCTTGAAGCACCGGGCTGCCCTATGCTTCCATATTTCAAAAGTAAGCTCACTAACCCATATATGGCCAGTCGTCTACTAAGGCCAATGAGACCCAAGCCCATTTTGTGCGTGCATGTGACTCTGACACTTTACACTTATAAAATATCTCCCCCTGTGTAGACTAACTCACAATTAACTTTCCAAATCCACCAAGATCAAAAGTCCCTCCTTGCTAAAAACCTAACTCCTAAAGCTATTTGCCTAGCTTCACCTCTTAAAAAACAACTCTTCTCTTTCCCCTTCCTCCAACCAAGAAACAAAAACTTATATACTTCAATCATCCCACTACAAACTGCTAAGAAAAGGTGACTCAGGGCCCTTATTTGTTGGAGCCTATTGCTGAAACAGAAATACATTGGCTATAACAGTCATATCATTTCTTACTGAACTCACTATGTATACTCGTACTCTCAAGCACAGCACACCACCACAAAGATTAAAGAGCTTGCTGCTAATATCGCTTTTCTGAATGAGGCAAACTTGCTACAAGGTCATGGGCTATCCTGAAAAAATGTTATCTGAGAGTTAAGATTCTCACAAATGACCAAACACAGACCAGAGCATATTCTCTACTGATGCAGCCAGATCTCAAAGAATAAAGAGAAATGAACTGCACAATAGCTTTTTCAAACTCATCTATCAATTCAGCCATTCCTCACCCCTACAGCAGGAGGAAGGGGTGAGGGGCAGAAAAAGCTTTAGAATTATTCTAATGTATATAAATCTATATTAAGCATGAAGCAAAAATCACTCCATTCTTGGGGCTGCGAGAGTGTATATTTGGAGAGTGCATGTGAGGGTGGTGACACTATGTGAATAAACAAGCAGAAAAGTGAGAAAACTTTGAGTGGTTAGAAAATAACCTGGGGGCACTGTGATAGAGAATGTCTGGATTGAAGGTAAGGTTACTTCTGATAGGGTGACAGGCGAAGGCTTCCTGGAAGAGTGACAACTGAGCCGAGTAATAAATGATAAGAAGAGTGACCTCTGCAAAGACCTGGGAGAAGAAGAATATTCTAGCACAGGAAAGAACAAGTTGAAAATGTAGTAGTCCCTCCTTATCTGTGGAGGGGAACATTACAAGATTCCCAGTGGATGCCTGAAAACTTGCAAAGTATGGAAGCCTATAAATAATGGTTTTTTCCTAAACACACCATATCTATGATAAAGTTTAATTTATAAAGTAGGCAAGAGATTAACAACAATAACTAATAATAAAATAGAAAAATCCTAACAACATACTATAATAAAAGTTAAATGAATGTTGTTCTCTCTCTCCCTCTTTCAAAATACCTCATTGGATTATACTCACCCTTCTTCTTGTGATGATGCGAGATGATAAAAAATGCCTCCACGATGATGTGGAATGGGATGAAAGACAGAGGAGTTGTGACACGCCGTTAGGTTCCTAATGGCTTTCCAAGTATAGGTCAAAAGGAAGATCATCTGCTTTCAGACCACAGTTGACCCTGGGTAACCAAGACCATAGGAAACAAATCCACAGATAAGAGAGAACTACTGTATCTAAAATGGAATGAGCTTGATATATGATAGTACATGAAGCTTGAGCTTAGTGAAAGAAGGGTGATATCAAACAAAATGAAGTGAAAGATGCTCAGAATTAGATCAGGATGTGTCTCATAGCTTTGCACTAAGTAGGTGGCTTTCTGTGGCAATATGAGGCAAGGGCAAGGTTTGGGACAGAAGTTTCATATATCAAGTTTATATGTTTAAAGACCACTGTGGATTCTGTATGTAAAATGGGTTGACTGAACAGGTGAGTAGAAACTATTGGAGAAGCTCGAGAAAGGGGTGGATTAAACTGGAATGATAAGGGAAGAAGAGTGAATATTAGTGATTTAGAATACATTTAGGTGGTAAAGACAGGTATGCTTATGTATTAAATAGCAGAATCTTTAAAAAGGAAAAAAATAAAGGATGATATCTAGTTTCTAGGCCATAAGCAACTGTGGATGGTGTCATTGATGAAAGCAGAAGACTGAGGATAACACATGTGAGTGGAAAAATCAATGGTATTCTTTGTGGTATATTAAGTTTTAGATGTATAATAAACATGCCAGATATATTCGTCTAAGTGAGTGTGAAGAAATGAACATACTAGAATAGAAATGAACTTCTTAAGTGATAGCCTTGGGAGAGAAGAACAGATGTCCCAAAACTGAGCCTTTAGGCATTTTGCCACTAAATAGATGAGTAGAAGAGAAGCCAGAGAAGAGTCTAGCAGGAGAGGTCATTGAATAGGGAAGAAAAAACAAAGGGAGAGAAGTGAATAGCAGAAACTCAGTGAAGAAATTGTTTCAAGATGAAAGGATGAGCTAATGCCCAGATGTGGAAGGCTTCAAAAACTGAGGAAAGATGTTACAGGGATGGTCACAGTCTTTTCTCTTTCTTCTCTTCCTCCTCTCTCTTTAAATTAGAATTTCAGAACCCACCTCAGAAAATCTAATTCAAAATGTCTGCAAAGGGCCCCCCAGACCACATATGATTCTCATTCAAATAATCTGAAGCCCGTTTTTAGAAACACTGTCATAGAATCATTAGGGAATAATTTGCCCCTTGTAAGTAGCTAGAATTTCGTTTGTGTGTGTGTGAGTGAAAAGAAGTCAGTTAAGGAAACACCATGGCATTTGTTAAATTCTTCCTCGTGTTCTCACTCCTAAAGGTAGTGGCAGCAAAGTTATCAAAATGTGGAAAGATTCATGTAATTAACGGGAGTACAGGGATGGGTGACAGGGATGGGTTTGCTCCAGGGTTAGCAATCGTGGGAAATTTAAAAACAAAACCAGTAAAACTGGCTGCCTTTTTATTATCAACATGGGTGGGCAGTTCTACACTGTCAGTGAGAAAATGTTCCACTAAGCCATTGCTGCAATTATTGTGAAGTTCCAAATACATATTTTTATTTACATGTTTTCATATATATATATATATATATATATATATATATATATATATATATATGATTTTCAACTTGGCACATTTTAAATATTTATCCTTTATTCACTGCATTTTAGGTGGAAATTAAATTTGGTCTTGCTGTTTGCCCTTGGAACCCATGGACTCAACTATATGCATTTGTTTTGAAACTAAATTCCTTAAGATTTGGGAATGTTTGAGGTCCCTTTAGGAGTAAAGCACATCTCTACATATTTTAGTTATTAAACAGTTAATTCAAAATAAATAGTTATAGCACAACAATTTTAAAGACAAGGGAGAAAACACAACATAATTTCATTTTCTCACTCAAAGTGACTGCTTGGAGTTTTTATTTGTTTAATTTCTTCTTTTTTTCTTTTAGTCTCTCCCTCCCTCTTTCTCTCTCTCTCTCTATATATATATCTATATATATATATCTATATATATATATCTTATCTCTCTCTCTCTCTATATCTCTCTATATATAGAGAGAGAACATACTTATATATGTACTATACATATATATGGTATATATATATACTCTATGTATATACAGAGAGATATGTATATATGTAAATGTATAAATAATACATATATACACAATATATATATTTTAAAGATTTTATTTATTTGACAGAGGGGAAGCATAAGCGGGGGAGTGGCAGGCAGAGGGAGAAACAGGTTCCCCTCAGAGCAGGGAGCCCAATGTGAGGCCCAGGACCCTGAGATCATGATCAGAGCCAAAGGCAGATGCATAACTGACTGAGCCACCTGGATGCCCTATACACACATCTTTTCTTTTTTTTAAAATGCAGACATTTAAAAGCTGCTATAATTGATTCTGAAGACATGAAGATCTAGAACTGCCATTTCTAAAATTCATTGTGAAATGGATTTTTTATTAATTTTTGCCAAACTTATCTTTATGTTTAGAACTTTTGCAAGCTAGTTTATATTTTTCTTCTGTTTTGAAATAAAAATTAACAGAAAGCATTCTTTGAACAACTATGAGTAAAGCTAGATTGACAAATATGACTACACTATCTACTGAGCATGTTTATGTAGAGAAAATCAATTTTGAAGAATACATTGACAAATTTTCAGAAGTCATAGCTTCAAAATAGAAACTGTAGTCATTATTCATTGCTATGGCAGACCAATGTATAAGTACATATTTATTTTCCATGTTTTAAAAATACACTAATATAATTGAGAAGAATGGTTTATAGTTTTTATTGTATGTTATTTTTATTTTTAATATAACAATTATATACAAAAAGTTCAATAACAATAAAATTTCCCTCTAAGCATTTCATTTTTGTGCATTATTATTATTTGTTTTACATCATGGTTATAACTAAAAATAATTTTGTCATATAGAAAAGTATGTTCTTAAAAAAAAAGATCTGATCCAGGTGTCAAATATGCTAAGTACATCACTTATGGTAATTCCTATTCAGTCAAAGAGGCGATTCAGATTTCTAATCAAAGACAAAAGTGGTTTATGCACATGAAAGTAAAATTTCATTGTCAAGGATTATCAGAATGAAAAGGAAATAATGTTGATTTTATTTATATTTTTTAAAGTCCATTTAGAAGAAAGGATAATTAATTCTAAGTCATCAAAAGCCCTTTCAAACTAACTAAAAATATATAGACAAGGGCATTCTTTTTTATTAGATTAGATATCGAAAGTGTTGTAAGAGAAAATTAAGTAGATCAAAGAATATGAACAGACATGTTTAGAGGTAAATAGCAATAATATCTCTATGTTTTTTTTTTCAAAATTTTTCTGTGATGTTCATCATATGACTTTATTTAAGCACTTCAACTATTTCATGCAAAAATAGGTCAAGGTAAATATTTGGGACAGAAACCACATTTAATGGATTGAGGAGTGAATGGGCTTTGATGAAGTGAAAACAAAGAAAGAAGGTAACTTGATTAAACTCTGATGATTCCAATATGTAATTAATCCTAATTAAAAAGTGTAGTGGCACTGGGAGTTTGAACTATAGATTTGCACTGAGATGTGGTGTGCAAACCTCCCTTCAGGACTCAGAGACCTATTACCCACCTGCTGGGAGTGCAGCTGGCAGATGGAATCAGTTGTTAACCTTCTTCACAATTACCTTGGCTGACAAGAGCCATATCACCTAAAGCCATCTCCTTTCCAAGGAGGCTTGCATCCAGTGAATGGGCAATACTGGATATAAAGACCTCGTCACAACCTTGGACAAAGCTTAAGGAGCATTCTAGAGTCAGAGCTCCCTATAGATGAGCTAACGTCTTCATTGAGATCTATCACAGCCTAACTTTTCTCTCTTTATTTGGGCCTCCTTTCTTTCCTCTACATAGGTTGTGATTCCTATCTGCTAATCTCTATATCAGAGTTTGCTTGCAGTGGATTCCAATCTATGACAGATGGTTCTGAAAGTGATTCAAGAGAGTACAGACTTAGAGGGAATTTTGAAGCTGATCTCCTATAACTCAAATGGCAATAAGAACTCCATCACTGATTATATAAGTGGAGTACAAATAGTCTCTAACACAGTCTTCAGTTCAGTTGTTAAATGTTTTGTTGGTGGCAAATTGGGGTCGATTGTCAGTAGAAAGAGTGTAATATCTGGCATGATGTGTGTCAGGAGATTAGGAAATACAGGGTGAAGGAAGATAGTTGGGTTGGGTTGCCATTGATGTTTTGGAACGGAATAACTATAGGTTGAGAGCCATGAGTTCTCAATTAAATGCTAAGCAGGAAATTCAGAAGGCTTCTTTGATAGTGTAGAATGAGGTATTTATTTTGTGCTGCAGGTGGGTTCAGGACTTAGACAAGGTTCAGACTTAAGCATAAAGGTATCAGAGCCCCAGAGAAATTAGCAGGTCTTTTATGCCAAGATCAGGGCCCAGATGGAGAAAGAATGTGGCTATCCCAAATTAGATAGAGACATCTGGGTTTATACACCTCAGAGGTTTGAATCCTCTATTTCCCTTAAATCCTCTGAGTATATAGAAGTGACTCAGTCTTTCCTCTTTGGAATGTGGGCCTTCTCCAATTCATTGGAGATGATACAGAGACCTCTCCCTTGTAAGACAGCATGGATTTCTCTCAGGATTCACTTTTAGCCATGAAGACAAGAGTTAGAGTTAAGTCACAATATAATGTGACTAGACTTGCTGAGTCTGACAAGGAAAGAAGGGAACCATAGTTCAAAGGACCAGCAAGATATAGCCAGCCTGTACCGGCCAACCCGGGAGAATATACACAGGGCTGCATTTTGAGGATAAAGGGTAATAGAACAAGGTTGGATAAGAGGAAGCCTATCAAATTACGATATATATAATATAGCACTCTGGTAAGAGCCAGGAAAATGGTGCAAGCATACTGCTAAAATGTCTACTAGCAGCATGCAAAAACCTATGGTTTATACCTGCTGAGATAGTAATGCTGAAAACACCAGGGAAGATTGTTGAAAAAGGGATGAAAAGGATCTAAGAACTGGGCTTGCAAGAGTGGATATGCTACATACAGCTGGAAAACCCATCAGAAGAGAGCCTGCACGATGCAACACTTACCAGAGCATTTAGTAATATGCTGGTAAAAAGATAGCATCATCATTAATAAATTCAATAGTGGTTCCTTTCATGCGGACAGAGCTGACAGCGGGAGCTGTCATTACAGAACTGGACTATACACTACGCAATACTAGTTAGTCATCAAATACCAGGATCAATTACTATACATGAGTGACAAAGACATGGTGCAGTCAAGGTGGGGTGTACTCACCTACAGAATTATGGAGATGAGTAATAAAAAAAAATAATATGCTTAGTTTCAAAATAGGGTTCTGGAGGAGGGCCATGCCACTTTCAGTGGAGAGTTTTATTTCTTTGGAAAAACAATACTTGATACACCATTGGGCTCTTACAGAGGTAGAGAGACTGACCATGAGGCAACATGCAGCCATGAGATTTGAGGCTAGAATCGACTATCTTATGCTGTTTTATTTTAGATGCAACAAGTTGTAAAGTCAATAAGTTCCACTGTCATCTATCTTACCCTGGAAGTGGCACATCCGGGATTGAGCATGGACGGAACTAGATGGCTTAAGAACATTACATGAGAAGGTAGCCCAAATTCCCATATTATTTAATACTTTTGCACCAGCATTCCTCTCTGCCCCATTAGCGCCTATGGCTAGTTAACAGATAAAGGAAAACCCTAAGCTCAGCTCACAAATAAGTCAGTTTGTATGTGAATGCAAACCACAAATTAATGGTGGCTGCACTGCAGGCAAGCCAAGTGCTGCTCTTAAGGAGAGTGGTGAGAGACAAGTCTCCTGGAGTCAGGAGTTCTGGACATTCATTTGACCATTGATTTTGTGAGGAAAGAAAAGTAGACAAAATAAAAAATATAAATAGATCCATGAGCAATGAAAAAAATAGCTTGGCTTGCTGGTCATGGGGCGTCAGTGAAAATGACAAGAAAATCACCAGCTTAGGAAAAAGCATGTAGGTATACATATGGAAGTGGGAATGACATGTGAAGATCTTTGCATTGCACCACCACCAAAGAGCATCTATTGTAGAAAATAGATTAAACAGCAAGGTAGTCAAAACTACTCAGAAAATTTTACTTCACCCAGCTTTTGTCATCGGGCATTCTACTGGTCACTAAAAATAAGTGTTCAAGAATCCTTTGGTGACAGCAGGAATGGGCCCTGCCAATCTGAGCCTTAAAGAAGTAGCCATTGTGATATGTACCGAGACTATAGGTAGCCAAGCAGCATGGATTCCATTTATCAAGGCTAATTTATATAGCTGTTTCTATTGCCAAGAGTCCAACCTGCTAGAAATAAAAACCAATGCCACATCCTTATTATAGCAGCATCCCCTGAGGATGCCAACACCAATGGCAGGTTGACTACATTGTTCCCCAACAATAGCAGCAATTTTATTTTAATAGGAATAGAAACATATTCTAGGCATAGATTTTTTTCCAGCCTCTTCTGGTCATAAAGACTCAACCAACACCTTTATTCAAGGAATTATTGAGTTTTTGACTTACTTGCACAGGAGCCCACGTAACATCATGTTAGAACAAGGGATTAACAAAGCAAAGAATGAATGGAAGTGGGTACAAGACCATGGGATCCATTGGGAAGATTTATATATTGCGTGACTCAGAAGCTGCCAGCCTGACAGGATGATGGAATAGCCTATTGAAGGCACAGATGGAGCACACACTCACAAGTGTTATCTTGTGAAGCTGAACCACCATTGCCCAGAACTCAGGATACGTGTTAAGCAGGAAAACGTGTCTCTAACAGAACAACCGGATCTAAGAATCTGGGGTTGAGGGAGGAAGTGGACCTCGCAAACGTAACTTTAGAAGTTCCCAAAGAAGGACACAGCAAAAGTTCAATCACCTATAAGTTTCAGATTCGTCATGCCAAGGAACCAGCATGCAAGAAAAAAGTCACCAACCTTGCTGGGGATAATTGACTGTAATCATTGGAAGGGGATAGTACTGCCGTTACCTAATGGGTTCTATTTTGGTTACTCTCTTGAACAATTTTGACACTAAATGGAAAAGTGCAGCAGCAACAGTCTAAGAAGAGCAAAATGACCAGAGGCTCAGGCTCAGCTCTCTCATTGATGAAGGCTTATTTCCTGCCACCAAGAAAACCTCTAAAACCCTAAGAAGTGTGAACTGAGAGTGAGGGGAGTCTTGAAGGTGCAGTAAGGAGGGAAACAACGGACATCAGTTGCAGCCTCAGAAACTGCTGGGACATGCCTCCTTGATCCCCTTTCACGATGAGAACTGATTCCCAGCTGCTGAGAGTGACAGCACTTGGCTGACAGCTCCCTTTCATATTACCTAGGCAGAAGAGAGCTAAAGGCCATTCTCTCTTTCCAGAAAAGCCCATATTCAATGACCAATTCAAAGTCAGGATATAAAAGTATCATCCTGTAGCTCAATCAGGGAAAACCCTGGACTGGCCGAATGACCTGAAGCCTTCTTCTCCCCTGTCCAGCCCTGCTTCCTTCTCTCTTGTTCTTCCTCAGCTATTGATCCTGGGAATACCCCCTTTCCATAAACCTCCTGTACGCTATTTGTCTGACTTGCTTTCTGGAGAAGCAACCTATGACAAAGAGTAAGTGTTCAAATTATTTTTCAAAATCATGTGTAGTGAATGTAAACTATCTTACTATTATAGGACGAACTAAATCGTTTATTAAATTAAATAAAATTACTTTGAGAAGTTTTATGATCCTTAATTTGCATAATTTAAAAATACCATTATAAGTGTATTGTGCAATGTGTTATTCTTCTAAGTTCTAGCTCAAATGAGTATTTAAATCACCATCATTTTGTAATTATCATCATCATTATTAAAGTTTCAATTATAGGGGAAAAAAGGCACCTGACTTTTTCTCTTTTGCCTAAAGACTCAATTTCTTGTTTGTTCTATTAATGCACTATAAGAACCTGAGCAGTGATTTTCTCTGTAAAAACTGAAGTTTAAGCCCTCATAATAATGTCAAGGTCTCAATCAGGAACATTTTCAAAGTTGATCTTCCAGGTGACTCCATGAAGAAAACAGCAGGAATAAACACAAATCCAGAAAGACCTGGGGTTTTCAATTTCATAAACATTTGAAATTTAATAAGGTCTTGAAGTGTTTATTATTGTCATTATTTTTTATTTTTTTAAAGATTTTATTTATTCATTCATGAGAGACACACAGGGAGAGAGAGAAACAGAGACACAGGCAGAGGGAGAAGCAGGCTCCATGCAGGGAGCCTGACGTGGGACTCCCTCCGGGGACTCCAAGATCATGCCCTGGGCCAAAGGTAGATGCTAAACCGCTGAGCCATCCAGGGATCCCTATTGTTTATTTTTTAACAAAAAAAATGTTGTCTGCATTTAAAATTTATATTGTCAACCTAAAAAACAAATGTGGGAGTAAATTTTAAAAAATTATAAGACAAGTAGTCATCTGAGATTATCAAATTTAATTTGGATAAAACTTTTACTGCTTATGACATAACATGATGTCTATTTTGATAATTATATTGGAATAGTTGATTGATTATACAATATGCTTTGTTTGATCATGGTGTGAATTGTAATTTTATAGCTTGTGGTATTAATTGTCAGAGAGCCTTGGGCTATTGATTTTACTCTGTGATGTATTGAATTGATTTGATTCATTCCGTTGTAGCCTGGATGTCTTTGATCCTTTGTTGCTATTTCTCTTGGTAGCTATAAACCAAAACTACTCCAAAATTTCTGGATTCCTATTATTAATACTTATCAGTTTCTTCATAATATCTGTGACAAAATGTAAAAGGCATCACAGAAAATACAGAAAATGGATCTAACACTGTCATGATCAGAGAGAAAAGAGTAATTTCTTAAGAAAAAATGTAGTAAGGGTTATAATGAGGAAAATACTGATAGATGAGAACAGTTCCTTCTAGATGAACTTTGGTTAAAAATTATATCCTGACTTAAAGCTTTAGTATCTTACCAGGATATCTTTTTTTTTTCTTTTTTTTTTTAAGATTTTATTTATTTATTCATGAGAGAGAGAGAGAGAGGCAGAGACACAGGCAGAGAGAGAAGCAGGCTCCACGCAGGGAGCCCGATGCGGAACTCGATCCTGGTTCCCAGGACTCAGGAATCACGTCTGAGCCAAAGTTAGATGCTCAACCACTGAGCCACCCAGGTGCCCAGGATATCTTTCTCTCAAGTGTGACTTGCTTTAAGGACTCTTGCTTTAGGGACTGCTTGGTATATCCTATGAAATTTTTTGTCATCGCAACTTAAATTTTCAAAATAACTAAATCATCTCACTTGACCTCTTCCCCAGGCCTCAAAACATCTTCACTCTAGTTTTGCTTACTTTCTCAGGCACTCATGTACCAAATCACCATTGTATAATAGTGTTCAGTTTCCTCCAGCCTGTTATACAAAGCAGTAATGAAATATACTTTTTATCCCTTCCAATTTCATGCCTAATAACACCATAGCTATTCATCATCTAACACCGGGATTATTGCAAGAACTATTTAATTGTCTTTTTATTCAAATATTTTACTCCACTCAATTCCTTCAGAGTCTTCAGTTAGATTAATTATTCATAAACAATAACAACAACAAAATTCGATTAGTTATAATTTCATTAAAAATAACTTCCTGATTATTCATGATCTAAACAGATGACATCTGAATATCCTGCTCAAGGTATCACAACTGTTAAGCAACAGCAATCAAGGAATCAGACTCAGGGATCTTAACTCAGCAACCATGTTCTTCACCACTATGCCAGCCTATATCTTTTATTTATCACCCTGAACACAAAAAAAGTAGGAAATAGGATGATAAACTGTGCAGTCTATAAGGTTAGAGAAAATACATTAAAGATAATGAGTACTTTTAAAAACTTTAAGTAGGCAAAAATCTAAACTTTCTTTTCTTCAATATAAAGGCTCATAAAATACACACATGATGAAAAAAGCCTTGCTGGTATTTGTGGAAGCGAATTCCAGAAAAAGGAAAAAGTGAATTGAAAGATCCTACAAAGGGAAGAGCTCAGTGGTTTGAAAAAGCAGCAGGAAGTCAGTGCAGCTGGAACAGAGTGAATGAGGAAATAGTATGCTGTATGGGATAAGATGCGGAATGGGACCCAGATCCTGTAAGGCCTTGTAAACCATAATTAGGATTTTAGCTTTTACTTTTAATGGGATAAAAAGCTATTGAAGGGTTTAGGGTTTTAAAGAATGGAATAATAAACACATGATTTACTTTTTATCAGGACAAATATGATTTACTCTTAGATGTTATATTAAAAACAGATTGAAGAACAAGGCAGAAGTGGTAAAGTCAGTTAAGAGGACATTCCATAATCCAGAGAAGGGGAGATTGTAACTTAGATTGGGATAACAACAGTCAAGGTGATGAGAGGTATATAATAAGGTTTAGTAAAGCAGTAGATGTGGAGAAATAAAAAAAAAATATAATCAAGGATGGCTCTGAGTTCTTTCAGTTTGGGCAATTTTAAAGAAAAAAAAATGCCATTAACTCAAATGAGAAATACTGAAGGAGAAGAAGGATTTGGGGGCAGATATCAAGAGCTCAAGTTTGTGTTAGCCTTGAAATGTTTATTACATTTTCATATGGGACTCTCTCCTAGTTCAGAAGGAAGGTCAAACAAACAGAGATCAGTATTGGAGCTGTTGGTCTATAGACAGTATATAATGGAGAAAATGAGCATAGAAAATTCCAATGTTTCAAGTTTGGGAAAAAGAAGAATCATTAAAAGACAAAAGAGAATTAAGCCATTGAGGTATTATGGAACCAAGATTGTACTGAGTGTTAAAATTCAAATGAAGAAAATTGTGTGAAAGATAAAGTAGTGACTGACTATATCAAATGCTGCTAATAGGTGAAATAAAATAAAATCTGAAAACTAGCCATTAGACCTAAAAGGGTGACTATGATTAGAACTATGGTGAGTTTCATAGGAATGATGGGTTTCGAATTCCAATGGAAATGGTTCAAGACAGAATGGGAAGGGGAACATTAGATACAGTGGACAATGAAAATTCATTTCATGAGTTTTGGTAAAAAGAGAAAGAAAGAAATATAACAATGGGTCAAGACAAAATGGGTCTGTGAGTATTTAGCGCTGAACTTCAATCTCTAACTACCGCATACTTTCTTGGACAGATTTTATTAACCTTATGACTGAAAAAACATTAGGAATGAATCTAACATGTATAACTCTGATGGCTCATTTTATGCATCAATTTGCCTGGGCTGAAGGATGCCCAGCTACCTGATAAAACATCATTTAGGGATGTATCTATGAGGATGCCTCTGGAAGAAATTAGCATTTGAATCAATTGACTGAGTAAAGAAGATTGCTTTTGCCAGTATGAGTGGGCATTATACAATCATTGAGGATCTGAATAGAATGAAAAAGTGAAGGAAAATTGAATTCCCTCTCCCTGCTTGAATTGAGATACTCATCTTCTCCTGCCCTGGGACATCTTAGGTCCTATTCTCAGGCCATCGGACTCAGATCACAATTTATATCATGTGCCCCTCAACTGCTGGGCCTTTGGACTCAGACTTACTCCATCAACTCCTCTGGTTTTCGGGTCTTCTTCAGATGTGAACTGAGTTACACTATTTACTTTTCTTGTTCTCCAGCTTGTAGATGGCAGATGCTGGCATTTCTCAGGCTCTATAATCTCATGAGCTAATTAGTACAATCAGTCAATTGTTTGATCAATCTCCTATTGGTTCTGTTTCTCTAATACAATACACAGTAATACAATACAATAACTAAGTTTGGAAGAGAATGCTATCAGAGGAAAAGGCAAGAAATGTGGAACTAGAATTCTTTGTTTCTCCTAACAAATTTTTTATTTCAACTGTACTGTTAAATGTGTCATGTGAAGACACATTTAACATGACATTTAACATGACATGATATAAGGAACTACCATTAATGTGAAAACATGAATTCTGTAGAGAAAACAAACAAATAATGTTCTAGGGATATTCCCTATGAGAACCAGGGATTTGCCAGCAGAAATGGGTGATAGGAATGAAAAGAATCTCGTCAGGCTAAGGCAGGCAATTGGAAGATGTCAGTAGCAAAGAAACTCACAGAACTCTTAGCTGTCAAATGTCTGAACTGAGAGACCAAAGAGTTTATAACACTCTAGGGTGTAATATTTCTGTAGACAAGCTATGAATGGCAGGGTGAACAATTATGAGGACCAGAATTTAAGGGTTGAAGTCTCATCTCAAAACCTAAAACAACAATGTGGAACCTTAATCTCAATACCAAGGAAGATGCTGACTGAAAGAAGCATAATAAAAGATAAGAAAAGAACCAACAGCAAGACAAACCAGATGATAGAAGTCTGAACTATTCATGCAGGAGTTCTTCTGTTTCTCTTCCTGTGGGAGACTTGGGAAGATTAAAGGTAGAAAGTACTGTCATACATTTTAGCCTTCTAAAGAAAAGTGTTACCTTTGTAGAGCAACCGCACTCCTCATTTGCTCCATTGGGATTCCCTTGCTGTGTGTCTCTCTTCTCTCTGGAGGGCAGAGCAGTGGCTGTGTGTTATCATCTTGCCATCCTTTGAAACTGCTAGCAAGCTTTAAACAGAACAAACTCTAAATGAACACTTTTTTTTTTTGAATTGAACATAATCTTTCCTCACACACATAATATGTACATATAATGGATGGAGTGCTACAATAGTACCTAAATTCATAAAGCTGTGAAAAGTGATTATGCTAAGAAAACTATAAAGAAAGAGCCTATATATATCGTGGGAATTCCCCTCAAATCAGAAACCTTTATTTTCCTCTTTGTTCCCTTGATACATTTATCTACTTCACTTTCTAATTATTACCAGAAGTGCCTGTGTTTCCTTCATGCAGCACCTTCTCCATTTTATACCCAATATCATCAGCAATACCACACACTCAGCCTAATGCAAAGATTGAGAGGGTCTCAAAAACTGAAATTGCACCCCCCCCCCAAATCTTCCTAACCTGAAGGTTTAGGGATGAAATTCCAAATAGTCTCATAATAAATTTTGAAGCATCACACTAAGAAAAATCTATGCTGAAGTAATAGTGTAGACAAAAAAGATGACAATCAGTGTAACAGAACTCCAACACCAAGATATCTACGTCTTAATCCCCAGAATTTATGTAATCCCCAAGTTACGTGGCAAAATGGAATAAGGTTGCAGAGAGAATTATGATTGCTAAATGATGACCTTAAATAAAGAAATTATCTTACAGTGGGCTCCATGTTATCACCTCCTTCTTTAAAATGAAAGACAGAGTCAGGAGAAGAGGCCAGAGTGACATGAAGTCAGAAGGCCTTGACCTGCTGTTGCTCCTCTTGAAGACACAGAAAGAGATGGCCACCTGCCGAGTCAGGTGTGTGGCTTCCAGAAGCTAAAAAGAGTGAGTAACTGACTGCCCTGTCATTCAATCTCTGGAAAGGAATATAGCCCTACTGAAACCCTAATTTTAGTTCAGTGATACCCATTTTGGACTTCGGAAATACAAAACTATAAGATAATAACTTCATGTCATTTTCAGTGACTAAATGTACAGTCTTTTGTTTCAGTGGCAATAGGAAACCAACATAGAAGGGAGTACGAAAACTAAGAGAAAACCTAAAATAAGAACCAGATGTTTCAATTGTCATAGGTGACTGTTACAGGAATAGTGATGGGGAGAGAGGTTTGGGATAGAAAATAGGGGACAAGACTGAACTGAAGTGTAAGTATTTATCTGTTTCTTTTAAAAATGTTTCTTAGTAAAATGTCATAAAATAGCTTTGGGGCAAAAGTCCCATCCTCAAGAATTTCCACCCAAAATTACATTATATGTATACTTTTAAAGATTTTATTTATTTATCCATGAGAGAGAGAGAAAGAGAGAGAGAGAGGCAGAGACACAGGCAGAGGGAGATTCGGGCTCCATGCAGGGAGCCTGATGCAGGACTTGATCCTAGGATCTGGGGATCATGCCCTGAGCCAAAGGGAGATGCTTAACCGCTGAGCCACCCAGGCATCCCCAAAATTACATTATGTATTTTGCATCTAGCTATAGGAAATTAGTGCAGTGAGATATTGTTTGCAACAATTAATGTAATGGCAAAAGGAAGGTACTTAAATATCAGTAAATTGAGTAAGCAAGGGAATTTTTAGAACGAATAGACTTTTCCAAAAGCTCCACACTATAATCCTGCTGCTTGAGCATTTGTAATGTATCCAATTTATGAGTCATATATCCAAAGACAAAGAGCTTCGTAGAAATATAGGTGAGGAGAATTTTCTTTGAGAACCATATCTTGATGAGTGGTCTGTGAGAGTTGACAAAACAAATCTACAAGCCGTCACGTTGATGTGCATACAAGGGCCAAGTTTGTCCAGATGTCTAATATGGCACAGATGGGCAGGCAAGGCATTTGGCTGTGGTTTTCTTGTAAACATAAGAGAAAGCAGTACCCAAAGCTAACTTTTGAAGACAGTAGCCCTCCAATTGGGGAAATGTACCAAGCTGGCTGACTGTCATAGTGCTAACTGCCATCAGCACCCTGCTGCTCTGCTACTTGGCATCCGGAGAGAGGTGCAGCCCCTATGCACACAACAGAGCTGCAGCCAGGAACAGCTGTCAAAACCTGCAGCAGCTCGCTGACTAGGTTCCATGACCTACTTAAGGACTTGGACAATATTTTCCTCTTACACTTTGTAAAAGTCGGTATGCTTTTTATATGTAAGATGTCAGATATGGAAGGTTAACTTCTGTGGCATACAGCACTGCAGGTAAAAGAAAAAGAGAGAAAGAGAGAGAGAGAGAGAGATATTTACATTAAGTGTTTTGCATGAATTTCTATCCCATTCAGCTAAGAAGACAGACAAATCAAAACATAGAGATGTCAAAATTTCCATACTTTGAAGTCATAGTCAGTGTGTGTGTGACCCTAAAATCTCGTTTGTGCTAATGGAAGCATACGTGATACTTGGTATCTTTAACAATCTTAAATTATTTAATTTAGTGAAGCAAAATATATTAAGTATATAATAGTGTTTTCTCCTGCCATTTGCTTGCAGTTTGCCTTAAACAAAAGTAGCTTTAGAAAATGGCAATGCATTGGCAAATTAGGCTTTTAAATTTTCTTTTCTTTTTTTGTATTTGTAGCTTTCACTCATGGTTTCCATCAGCTTATTAGAAGATGAAAAAAAAAAACAGACATGAAGAAACATCAGCATACTTATAAAATAAACATAGTTCTACTGTTCTACAAATGGTAATTGAGGATAATCTCTGTCATATAGAAAATCCTCTAATCAGCACCCCATCCATTTCACTCTGTGCTTTGAGAATCAGCAGGCTCCATTTCTTCAAGCATTTCATGTTTCTCAAAGTCATTTACTACTGAAAAACAAAACTTACCCCAGATAATGGCACACACTTCTTTGCTTTCACACTAGATAATTAGAAAAATTAGAAGTCAGGTAATTTTTTGATTTGGTGTATTTTTCAGCCATGTGCCTCTAATGCATGCTACAGAGAATGGGGAATGTGGGGCAAGCAGAAAACAGAGACAGAAACTTCATACTGCAAAGAATGTGTTACTGTGTTACAAGAGAGTGGTAGCCTTAGAAAAATGGTGTTTTGCATGGACTAGGCCCCTAAAGATGTCCTGTGTTCTTCAATATCTGAGAATTTTTCTTCCTAGTTAAAGATACGTGTCTTATTTTATGGTTAAGAGATACTGCCCTTTGTCAATAATGCTTTTGAATATCTTTAGAAGATGATTTGCATATCTATGAATTTAAGGGTTTGCAGGAGTTGCTATTTATACATTATGAACAACTGCATATTAAAATACTACTCTAAGAAATGATCTGGGGAAGTAAAGGCCATGTAGCAATTGAATCTTATTTTCATCTAAAATATTTTATCTGTGTATTTAATTATGCTATTTACTTACTTACTCAAACCCATTTTAGTACCACAAGATTTCAAAGTTGCTTTTAATTAGTCTGGAATATAAAATATATATTTATGATGGGCTCTTATGCACTTAAAATAAACCAGCAACCAAATGAATTGGAGGAAAAACAACTAAAATATATTTATAACCAATATCCCTCCAGTTTTTCATTATTCTAGAAAGGTCATATATACCACAGAATGCAATTTACATGAATTACATATATTAGATGGTTATCATTATGTTTTGTTAAGTAGTCACATAATAATTAAAGCTAGTATTAAAAAAAACCCTGACTCTATGATCTAGAGTACTGTACTTAGAAAACACTTAACTGAGCTGATGAAAATATATGAGGCAGTACTTCACTTCTTCAATTTTATTTTCAAGTTATAGAATAGGTAACTATCTTCTGCCATTAAAGAATATTAGGATATGATGTATTTACTTTAATTTGTTTCTAAAAATACATGATAAATTATAGCAATTTTAAAAGAAACATTTTTAAAGAAACTAATGATACAATTAAATAAAATTATAAAGATACGAGGATACATTCTTAATAAAAATTTAAAAAATAAATGATATCTCACTTATTAATGATGCATTTGATTTTAGTTGCATGTCAAATAAAAAAAAAAAATACATGTCAATTATTTGCCTCAATCCAGAGTAGGTTAGATGGTCACATTTAAGATTTTTTTTTTAAGCACCGAAGGGGTGCCTGGGCAGTGCAGTCAGCTAAGTAACTGACTCTTGGTTTTAGCTCAGGTTGTATTCTCAGGGTTCTGAGATTGAGTCCAGTGTCAGGCTCTGTGCTCAGCGTGGAGTCTGCTTAAGATTCTCTCTCCTTCTCCCTCTCCCCATTCCTCTTGTGCTCTCTCTTTCTCCAAAATAAATAAATAAATCTTTTTTTTTTTTTAAAGGAAGTGCCAAGAATGCTTGTTAGTAAAGAATTTTTAAAAATCCTTTTTTTTTTTTTTTTTTACAAAATGCATTCTGAATAGGGACCTTTTAACTTTTTATTTTCTAATGGATCTCTTTCCAAGGTTTGTAATTATTAGTAATGGTTATGGATGAGTTATGGATGGCATAACTCAATGGTTATGGATGGCAAAATATGTTGTCTAGCCTAATGTTTTCAAAAAATAATATTTCAACACTTGTGTGAAATCTATTAATGATGATTTGTGTTTGTCTCATTTCTGGATATTTATCCAAAAGAATTGAAATCAGGATCTCAGAAAGATATAAACAATCCTTAGCTCACTGCAGCACTACTCACAATAGCCAACATGTGGAAACAACTTAAATGTTCACTGACAATGAATGGATAAAGAAAGTGTGGTATATACACACACTTACATACTATTCAGACCCCCCAAAGAAGGAAATTCTGCAAAATGCAACAACATGGATATAACTTGTGGATATTATGCTAAGTGAAATAAGCCAGTTACATAAAGATAAATTATGCATGATTTCACTTATATAAAGTATCTAAATGGTCAAATTTATAGAATCAAAAAATAGTATGGTGCTTTCTGGGGGCCTGGGAGAGGCAGAAACATCAAGTTACTAATTGACAAGCATGAAGTTTTATTTGAGCAAGATGAATATTCTCTAGAGAGTATTGTACATAGAGTCAGCAATAATGGGCTACATATTTAAACATTTGTTAAACATTTAACAGTGAAGAGAGTAGATTTCATATTAAGTGTTCTTACAAAATAAAATCAAATTTAAAAAAAAAAAAGAAAGAGAGGGACACATGAAGAAAAACAAGAGTTGTAGTTCTCAAATAGCTGTATCAAAAGGAAGCAGTTCCTACAGCGACATTTTGCAGTTTTTCACTTTTAAAGGGGGTCCTTTTCATAGAAAAATCATACACTGAAACAAGAGTGCACATGGAGAGTTTTGTCTCCCAATTTCTGTTCCCCATCAATAGAATGGACCTTAATTTGTGTAAATTTGAGACTGTAGACAAATACCAGATTTTAAATGAATGAAATAGTTTAGAAAATAAACAAGGAAAAAATTAAACCTTAAAAGAAGCAGAAATGGAAGTGAGCCAAAAAAAATATGCTGGCCTTTACAATTTATGACATACAGGAAAAAGATCTTGGTAATTTCGGCTTTCTTTTCACTTCTAAAATGCTTATGTTAACCTTTTTTTCTGTCATAGCTAATGAAATATTTAAATATGTGTACAATATTTTATTTGTCAGCAAGTCTGTGAAAATGAAACAACACAGAGAGTGACCTTTAGCTTCCAGAAGCTTGGTTACACCTGTTATAGTCACAAAACACAAAAATATCTATTACCAGTGTGAGAGTCTGCATTGTGTGAACGGATGTCTCAGTCCTTGGATTTCCCCATGAAAAGATTTTCATGGGGATCTGCACTGGAATAAAGATAACCAGAAGGAAAGTAGCAAGCACAAAGCAGTTTTTAAAATAAAGGTACACTCTCAAGGTGGGAAAGCAGGCAGGTTCGGGGAGGTGAAAGCTGCCCCTAGATTGTTTTGGAATTCGCTATTATTCAGTCTCTCTGGGCTGGGAGAAGCTAAGACACACAGTGGGGTGGTTTCAAATGGAGTTTGCTCCTTTCATTTGAGAAACTCCTCCCACATGCTGGGAGTGGGGAATTTTTAACCCTACAGGAAATTCTCAGGTCAGCCTTTCTCCCTGGTGGTGGGAGGGCTGCACCTGCAATGAATGTACAGGTATAATGAGCCTAGCCATTACCCTGAGTTAGAAGTAGAAGAGGAAAGTGCATGCTCCTACCTGTGACTGTGGATCTGTCAGCCTTAAGGTCTTGGAAGCCATAAGGTCAAATGTCCTGACCTTGTGTTACCTATTTGTCACTATCTTTTCTTCCAGCTCAAGTCCGTCATTCCCCTTCAGGGACTTGGGACTCTGCCTCGGGCCTAATGCATTTCACTGGAAAACCTACCCATCTACTAAATTTAGTCAACTTTTCATGGAAGGTGTGATGTGTAAAACCTTCTTTTTTAAAGAAAAACTAGGATTAGTCAAGTGAAGGAAGGCCAGATAGAGTAGGAAAATATGTTCCAATCATAGAAATCAGGATATGTAAATCCAAAGATGTTTTGGAGAACTGTAATCAGTTAAAGATGACTAAAATAGAAATTGCTTGTTGGTAAATCTAGTCTACTAGGCAAAGAGGTTGTGGGGAATCAAATCTTGAGTGTACTGTATGCCCTTCTGAGAATTTGGACAATATCCTACAGACTTCTCATTTTCAGAAAAAGAGCCAAAATGTTTTAATCATGCTAGTCAATTCCTTGAACAATATTATCTCAAGCTTCTTTTCCAGGCTCATCTTCTACTAAACTCCGGGATGCATGTTGTAGGTGCTTGTACTTACAGCACTCAAATCTACCACATTGTCTCAGACCTCTGTGTTATTACTTTGGTCTGTGCTATTACTCTTTTTATCTGGTAAAATTCTATTTGTTTAATGAAGTCTAGGACAGATATCAACTTCTCTGTAATAACACTACTTCTTTGAGGTACATTATATCATTTCTATGATGCCGGCATTTGAACATTCATTACAGTATGATTTTTGCCTGTTCATGTCTACCCAACAGAATATGAGTGATTTGAGTGGAGGAATATATTCACATATTTTTCTATTCCCATTTTCTTTCTCAATGTTTGGCTTACGATCAGAGTTCAGTAAGTAACTGGTGAATGAATGAATGAATTTAAGAAACCAAACAAATAAACAAGTACTCAGCTTAATAGAAAACTCCACTTGCAATTGAGCCAGTTATTTTTAGTCATTATTGTAAGAGTTAATAAAAGCATTCAATTCAAGAGCATTATTCATGTTATTACTGCAGATAGAATCAGCATAGAGAGAGAAATTAATGTGACTTCTAATTTCCTGTCATAAATATTCAGTGGCATTTGGTGAGAATGCAAATGCTTTTTAGTTTCCTTCATAGTTTATACATTAAAATCAAACTTTATAATTATAATAAAATAAATATGCAATAAGTTATTACTGAGGTTGTTACATAGTTAAAGGCAAGGAAATGGGAAACTATTTTTATAGATTTCCTTAATTTTTTCTGCACTTTAACATAATAATCATCATTAAAATTAAGAATCTGAACTCTTTTCAATTGATGAATGAGGTAATTTATCTCATATCAAACCCGAGAAAGAACAAATGTTACTTGGAAGATACAATATAAATCTGTACATTTAAGCAGTAGTTCATTAATCGTAAAACAATATTGATCTAATTAGAGTTTTCAGTGAAGTGTTTACTTTGGCCAGGTTCTAGAAATTTCCCTTCAAATCAAAGAAATAGATTAGCTCAATTTGCCTCTGAACTCTCTCAAATTTTTCACAGAATTGAATTTGAATTAATTTCAAAGAGTTCCCTAAGCAGCCTTATATTATCTCATGTGGGAGATATGAAATCAGAAGCAGGAAGAAATTGAGTCAGTTGTTAAAAGTTACAACAAAGTCGATGTTCCTTCTTTCATAAAATATAGATTCCTGTGTTTTACATAGAAGTGGCAAGCTGAGATATTAGCAAGATATTGAGAAAATTATTGGAAGCATAACCTTGCTTTTACTAAATTGATTTTAACAGCATGTCTTAAAATTTTTGCTTCCTGTTGATTATTCTTGCAGGGAAAGTTAGAGTAGAGATAATGAGCCTGAGATTCAAGACCAAGAAAGAGTTGTCGTGCCATCACTGCTTACATTAGGATAACTAGGGAGCAAGGGATGCAAACAATGGGGGGAAAGAAGAGTATGACAGACAAGATAAACACAAAAGAATCATTACACGATCAGATAATGATAAGACGTCCTTTGCAGTAGTACAAACAAAACATGCTCAGATCGGCAGAATCAGAGAGGTTAATGGAGTAAGATAGTTATCACAAGGCAAAGATACTAAAAAAGTGCAAGTAAAATAATGTCAAGGAAAACATAAGAGAAATTATGTCAAAGACAGCAAAAGATACTGAGGTTTCATCATCTCAGAACTCTCAAATAGAGGATGAATGTTGTCTGCACTCACCCTTTAAGAATAAGCAAAACCCCATATGCATGTTGCTGGTCCAACAGCCAAACCATAGTAACCCAGTTCTAAATAATAGAAAAGAAAACAAAATACAAAAGATAAGTTATAGTAGATCCTTAGGGGAAAAACATAAAACCTGAGCTGAAGACACAATAGAGAACAAAAAGGGAGCAGACTTGCCAAGGTTATGACTTCTTCTAGATAGTGTATTTTGATGGGTATAAACAAAGTGCTTTATGATAGGTTTGACTGCTCTTATGGAGACGGTGCACAGCTAAGGAAAAAAAAGAGGAAATAATTCAAGCTTTTGAAAAGAGAATTTAGTTGCTGAAGATAAAGATTTTATAGTGTCTTCCTACAGAAAATGAAACTGCATGAGAATTTTCTGTGAGGCACACTTGAATGGCAACCAGCCAGGAAGGAAAAACATAACGGCTATGATGGATATAGAAGATCCTAGGTATTAAATGGCAGGTAAAGGAGAATATAAAATTTCCTCCTATGCTAGATTCCTTCTAGAATATCATGATTTCTACCAAAGGACTTATTTTAGACTAATTTTATAAACCATTTGCATAAAGCATGCAACTTTGATGAAAAAGGACACATGGTGACAATTTCTTAGATGATGCCCAAAGGATCATAGAACATAAAAAATAATAATAATAATTTATTTCAAACTGTCTTTGTGCCTGACTGTATGCTAGGATTATCAATGTCCTGCAGAAGATTTTGATAAAATGAGATATACTAAAAATATACCCTTTTGGTTCACTCAAAAATAGAAACAAGAAAGAGATAGTTTTTTGTTTTAATTTTAAAGTTCTTCGTCATAGGTCTTGAAATTGGACTGGATGCCAAAATATAAACAGAATATTGCATTATTTCCTTTTCAGATGGTAGAAATAAGGCACGGGTATGGGAAAGGAAGTAGAAATAGTAAAAGATTTGCACATTAACACATATGAATAATGATGTATTTTAAAGCATAATTATATCAATTTGATATCACAGGTTTTTAAAAGTTGGTTTCCAGTCATCATTGACTATTCCTATCTTTTTTAAAAAAAAGATTTTACTTATTTATTCATGAGAAACACAGAGAGAGGCAGTGACACAGGTGGAGGGAGAAGCAGGCTCCCTGTGTATGCCCTATGTGAGACTCGATCC
This sequence comes from Canis lupus dingo, assembly GCF_003254725.2. NCBI lineage: Eukaryota > Metazoa > Chordata > Mammalia > Carnivora > Canidae > Canis > Canis lupus. The sequence continues at coordinate 56,300,912 of NC_064255.1, read as the reverse complement.
TGGGACACTAGGATCACACCTGAGCCAAAGGCAGATGCTCAACCACTGAGTCACCCAGGCATCCTGACTATTCCTACCTTTGATGGAGATTTTATAATATAGGTCATTTCAAATGTGTCTAATTTTTAATAAAAAAAGAATGGCTTTTTTTGCACGTTGCATATTTTCATCCATTATGACATTTTCCTGTTCACATCTTCCTCAGTTGTTTTCTACCCTTTGTTTATAGATTTTTTTCTCCATGTACTCAAATTCATAGTCATACCACCTGTGAAAGTATCCTTGTAGCAAGTTGCAAAGATAGAAAATAAAAGGAGAATAGCATGTATTGTTGACAATGACAAGTAATATTAATTGTTTGTCATGGATGGCAAGAGCTGGACTATTTTACTTGTTTCGAACTTCACTGCAGTCATTTAAGATACAAGTTTTCTTCCCATTTTATAGGCAGGGAATCTGAGCTTTAGAATAGTCCGGCAACTTTTGCAAACTAATTCTATTAACAGTTGATGAGGCCAGAATTCAACTGTGGTCCATCCGACTCTAGGGACTGACTTATTAACTACAGTGGGGCAGAGAGGAAAAAGAACTGACGAGGCTCTGGTCATTTAATAGCTTGTATTTCAGAATGTGAAATTGGATACAGATCTCTCCCAATATAGTAGGATGTTTGGCCATGCACAAAAAAGAAACTCAAATGCAGATTTTCTGCATTTTGAAATATTTCAGTTGAAAATTATCTCCAAAATATTCCTTGGGAGTGCCAAAGTGGTCCATTACATATCTCTCAGAACTTAAGTAAGTTTAAATGAACTGCTTGGCCCAAAGACTAGGGTTATGCCTAATATTTAGATGGTCCTAAATTTTCTGTGGCCTTCATAAAGAATTGTTAATTTATTTGGTGTCCTTTCTCAGAGGATTCCCTAATATTCCTTAGAAGTGCCAGTGGGCACTAACGTACCTGGAAATGGCTATATCGTTTTGAAGATGTCAAAAGAACTTGTTTGGTTATTCTTTGGCAAACTTCTTAGAGTCAAATTTGCATTTTAATATTAGCCTTCACATATAACTATATTGTTAAATCCTGTGTTCACATCTCAAGAGATATTTGTATTGAGCCTACTTCTACTTGAAAAAGAAAATAATTTTGTCCTATGCTAAATTAATTTTAGAGAACTGTCAACTGGTATATGAAGGCCTTTGCTGTAATTTGAGAATCATCATATAAAGTCAGTTTAAGCACCCAGAATTCTCTAACTCTCCCAGAGAGAGAGATTGAGTGTGAGGAGTATTCTTGCATGTCCAGAGAGAAAGAGAGACATGGTGCAGGGACAGGGGGATAGTGGTATAGGCAATGGAAGGAAAATTAAACAAGGAAAAAAAGATCATAACATATGATCTCTACCTCCATTTCTATTTGACCTTCCCAGATCTAGACTTTCAAGGAGGCACTAAATCACTGAATTCCAGGGCCCCAGAAAGACTCCTTAATGGTTCTGTGGTTTTATTCCTTTTGCATTTAGATTCATGGCTGGCTCATCCTCACTTCAGCATCTGTTCTGAAGCCCTCCCCCCACCCCATACCCCTCATATGTACACATCTCTGTGTAGGGCATCCTTTCTTTTTATTTCATAATGACCAATTACACATGAAGGATAACTACAAGCGAGCCTCACATATTATTAAAAAACTGAACAAGGTGTAGCTAGAAACTTAACTGATGTTTATAAAGAAACGATGCTTCAAATAAGAAATTCTCAATTCTATCAAAATCATCTATAAGAGGGGATCCCTGGGTGGCTCAGTGGTTTAGCGTCTGCCTTTGGCCCAGGGCACGATCCTGGAGTCCTGGGATCGAGTCCCACATCAGGCTCCCGGCATGGGCCTGCTCTCCCTCCTCCTGTGTCTCTGCCTCTCACTCTATGTCTATCATAAATAATCTTTAAAATAAAAAAATGACTTTACAAAATCATCTATAAGAAATATAGCTAGACAAATCTATTTATGGAAATTGTGATGTCAAAGTTCCTCAGAGCTCCATCTTGGATCTGTTTTGTTTTGTTTTGTTTTTCCTACATATTCTCCCTGTTGAATGACCTCTATATGTAGTTCTAACCATCATCATTCCCTAAAAGTATTTTATTCTATGCTGTTATCCTAAACCAACATTTTAAAATTCAGATCCATATATTCTTGTACCTACTAAATGTCTCCTCTGCTATTATCTGCTATTATCTTAATATTACAGGTTAAATCTGAATTCCTCGTTTCCCTTTAGACTTATTTTTTCCCAAATTTTTACACATTGTATATCAATCTCATACCCTAAATATTTCCTGGAATTAGACCAAGAGACCCTTTGTAAATGTCTTAAATTATCCTATCTCTTGCAGTTATCACAAGGATTATGCAAGCATTCCTCATCTAGGATGTCTACAATGCTGTTTGGGGAATCCACCATTGCTCCTACCCCCCATGAACCTGACAGTAAAGTTATTATGATATTATGTGATATTATGATATTATAGCTCCAGCAATATCAAATGTTTCAGTCCTGTTGGTGTAAATGGTATGAGATACTGGTGAGGTGGGTCTTCTTCTCCCAGCCCTGTGTCCCACTGGGCTACCAGGGTCCATGATATATCCCTTGTGTTCAAAGCCCGTAAATTCCCTGGCTCTTTTGCCCACGTTCTTTCTCAAGGAGGTCTCAAAATTTTCAAGTGACAATGTTCTGGTCAAAGTTGTTTTATTCTCCTCGGAATTCTGATTCCTTCTCACTAAGCTTCCTCTTCAATAAAGCTTCCTTTAGTTGTCCCACTCACTAAAATGGTTTCTGTATGTGTGAATGGAAACAAACACACAGTGGATACTGTAAAGGGGAGAAAAAAGAACAAATGAAAAAAAGGGTTGTTTTTCTTCATATTTATTAAATCACAATCTTCAGAAATGTCACCACCATTATCCCAGCTACTTGACAGAGTAAACTGGTAACTCTCTTAGATTCCTCTCTTTTCAAACTGTCACCACTTCAATCACTCATTAAATCAACTAAATCAACTCATTAAATATTTATTTCAAGTCTATTCCTTCTTTCAATAAACAATTCCATATGTTCAGTCCTTTTGTGTCTACCTGGTATCCATCCTCATACACTTTGCCAAAAATATGTTTATTAATACATACGTTGGGATCGTTTTCTCCCCTTTACTAGATTTCCCTCAGTTGTTTCCTATTGTTCTCAGAAATATCAAATCCTCCCTTTTTAACAGAATATTATTTAACAGTTACGTAAGTCAGGGGCTGGCAAGTAAAGGTGACAAGGTAACATAATTACAAGCTCCAGTGAACACTAAACAGCATGCCTTGAAGTTTGTAGAGATGAAGGTCTTTGAAAATATAGAGCATTATGGAAGAAGGTCACAGGTTTTCTTGGTGAAGACAGCACATTCTCCTGGCTGTCACTAGAGGTCACTTGGTTAATTTCCAGAAGTTTGTGACTTGCAAGATATGCATTATTTCTTACAATCATTGCCACCACTCCAGCTTATAAAACATCAACCTTCTGTTTACCACTGTATGAGGGCTAATTACTACAAAACTAAGCTACAGACCTCTACATCTCTTCTGCAGCACTATGTTAGTCTAAAATATGTCTCTTCTTAGTGTGGTGCAGGTTCACTTGTTGATAAAGTTTTATCTCTTTTGATTCTATAATTGAAGTACTTCTGGCATTCACTTGCATACCTCTCATGCAAATTATTTTGTCAGAGGCTCTAGGCTTTCTCTTGCTTTTTGAAACACGTACTGCTCACAGTCTCCTGTCGACCTTGTGCACGATCTGAACTGCACTCATTGTCCTCATTGTTTATAGAAGCTCACTATCAGATTTACTCATGTCCACCCCCATAGATCTTTAACTGAAAAATTAGGACAATAATATCTTTTGTTTTCTAGGTGAACAATTCAATATGCAAATTCCTTAAGTAGACAAATAGTAGCTCTTAAGGCCCATGGCAAAGGTCAGAGTCAGAATACTCATGCAGTAGGCATCAGGTCAGAGTTAAGATCTGAACTCTGGCCCATATGGGTCTTTGGCAGGAGTTAACTGCTCAAGTCTTTGCCAGTACAATAAATTAGCAGTCCATGGGGTGCCTGGGTGGCGTAGTCAGTTAAGCATCTGATTCTTGGTTTCGGCTCAGGTCATGATCTCAGGGTCATGGTAAGGGCCTCAAGTCAGGCTTCACGCTCAGTGTGGAGTCTGCTAGAGATTATCTTCCTCTCCCTCTGCTCCTCCCCTGCTCACCCTCTTTTTCTAAAATAAACAAATATAATCTTTAAAAAAAAACATAAATCAGCTAACCTTAAGATCAAACTTGAGTGATATAAAAACAAAACACTAGGTCTAATGAGCCGAGTCTTGATGTAAATCTCCATTGTAGATTCATAGCTCCACTTCAAGTTCCAAGACATTAGTCAGTTCACAAATCTGAGACCTTGAATGAAGGAGAGTCTGGGTACACACGAGAAAGGACTGCCAATTAACTCTTAAGCAAACATCTTCCTCCTAACCTTCCCCAAAGACTTCCGCAGCCACTTTACAGGGAATAATTGTACTGCGGAAAGGGAAATATCCACACAAGAACTTTTAGGTGTCCCTAGATACTGGCATTAGGCTGGCACTAATCCCTAAGCTTCCATTAATGCCAGAGTGACCCACCAGTTTGACTGGAGGCTTATGGAGATGAGGAGATAAAAGGAATGTCTTAAAGTATAGTGAGAAGGGTGGTTCCATGAACATATCCTGTACACCCAGGTGTATAGTTGGCATTTGTATATTTAGCAGAGGCAGAATGGTCACATTTTTCTTATTCTTTGAATGAGGCCCATTATATAGTAGGAGGAGCCAAGAAGAAGCCCCTGAAATTTCTTCTTCCTATAGAAAGAATAAACTAAAGGCAAAATTTCCAGGGTCCCCAGAGAGATTAATGTTACATCAGACAGCTGAAAGATGCACAAGTTGTTACTTTCTATCACATCCTTATAGAAATTACCTGTTTGTTCTACTTCGGATTGGGAGAACCTAGAGAATGAAATGGATTCCAGGAAATACGACCAGGTGATGACATTAATGGTAAACTGCTTTTCTAAACACATGGTCATTTCAGTGGTGGTCACATCTAATATGTGGCGACAGAAATGACAAATGTATTTATCTCTGTGTTTTTTTTTTCAACAACAGTGATGGATGTGATTTATTGATAAATTGTTACTAATGATGATGAGTTTTTACACTATTTCTTTTACAATTATCTAGTTCACAGAATACAGAATGAAGAAAACAAAAAACAAAAGCGACACCCCGATCATTAACGCCTGAACAGAACATTTCCCTTCCACTCACCTGAAAATATAAAAATATAAATGGCCATGTATGGAGCTGTACCATTAAATTTATTCAGTGTTTTGTTTTGTTTTTTTTTTTTTACTGAGAATTTTACTTATTTATTTTGAAAAAATTAGAAAATTGTCATTTCGAAATCAGAACCACTAACATATTGAAGGCAACAAACTAAAAAAAATCCAAATGGCTAAAAGTAACTTAAAAAAGTACAATTTACAATATCACATATTTCAGAAAAATAAACAAAACCACTAAATGTCTTTCCTTCTAGATAACTATTTTCTCTCCAGAAAGAAAAAGCAACTAATGAAATTAAAATCAAACATAACTGTTATTCACCCCAGTGACATCTAAATAAATGACCCACACAGCACAAAGAGATAACAGAATCTTGTGAATAACAGAATCTGCTTTTTTGCAACTGACAGGGAAACAGTATACTTTCACCAGTTTTTGTTTGTTTTTTTCCTCAGAAATGAATTTATCTCACTCAATGCCATAGGTCTAGAGAAACGCCTATGTTCTCCCCATCACAGGGCACTTCATGCTAGAAAAAAAAAAAAAAAAAAAAAAAAGATGACTTCATAATGTTTGGACCCAGTGAGAAGTAGTGGCATACTTGGGTACGTCCTGTGCATGCTACTAGGTGGGAAGAGAGGCAATGTTTTTGCTAGGCAGCTTTACCATGGAAGAAGCGGTTTGCTGTGTTGTAATGTCTTTGTTTTTCCAACAGTGGTGGCAAAGATTACATGGGTGATGGGAGGCAGATCCCAGGCACCCTTTTTGCTATTGTGGGTTTTGGCTAAAGCAATGTGTACCTGGGGTCAGTATTTTCATGATTGGCTTCCTGATTCCTACATTATGAGAGGGATAGTGGTGTGGTCTATACAGAAAAGTTCAAGCAGAGTCCCTGAGTCCTCAACTTCCTGACCATGGTAGAAATTACAGGTTGGGAATCAGTTCTGAAATTTATTCTAGCAATCATTTTTTGGAAGTCCAGTCTGGAGTTTATTTCTTTCTCTGTGCCTTAGAATTGTTTTTGCAAGAATTCAATTTTCAGTACTAAATCCCTTTCACATTAACTAGCATACTTGGCTCCTGCCATCTGCCATTACACTTTAATTGCTACAAGATCTGGACATATAAGCCATACACATATGTTAGGAGTAAAAGTAGGTCTGGAATTGTGTTTTAATCCAAGTGGTATTTATCCAAATTCTTTTTTAAAATCATCTTTACCTCTCCCTCTTCCATCTCCCTGTGTTAGAATCTACATGATTAACATGACACAATTAACTCATCACTGAGCTACAACCTGATAAACCCTAATGCAGAACATGGGTACAGATTTATGGAAGCACCCGGCTTAGATGAGGAACAGAAGAATTTCCTTCTGTTATCTCCAAATCTAAGTCTTTTTAATCCTGCTCTGTAGGGCTGTGTGCTTAAAAATATCTATCAATGGCCATCACTGTGCACACAAATATAAAGAGCTGGAAAAATTGTCATAGTCAAACATTTGATTTTGTTTACCTCTCTGAAGACTGGAAATGGGGAACTAGAAGAAAGAAAACCACATATAGGCAAAAGATTCTTTCAAAGAATGGCCACCCTGCGGATTAGTAATCATGATCTAATCAATGCCTTCTGGACATAAATAATCCTATTAATCATTCCTCTTCCCCGAAGAATATTTTAGGAAGATAAAGAGAAGGAGCTAAAACCTTTTTCTATGATAATATGAGATAGTTACACAATACAATAGAAATTCTCTAAGAAAGTGCACAAGTACATTTTTTAAAGTACAGAAAATTGGGAAGAAGAATCAGGGGGAAAGTTTATAGGATGTGAATATGAGGTTACTTTAATTCTTTCTTTGATTTAGTTTTGTACTACCCAGAATAAGTTTTAGCTAGAGACTATTTTCATCCGGTGTTTACCTCTTTCTAGGTATTGTGTCTGACTTCCCCTTAAAAACTCTGAGATTTATGTGTTTTCTCCACTTTATAGATAAAGCTATTGAGCTAAGGCAATTAGGAATCTTATCTAGGTAGGAAACAGAATTGTTCTTTGACTTAGAAAAAAGAGGGTAGATAAATGTAATCAGTACTTAATATATTGATTGGCTCCATACTATTGAAAATTTGATTTGTAAAATGCATAACTTCCAGTATGAGCTTGGACTGCTAAAAGGTTGGAAGTGTCAGAAGGATTTAGTAAGACAGGAGACTGTTAATGGATATTGTTATTCAGCGAGAATCCAAAGCTCTAGTTAATTATTTTAAGGTTATATAAATCATTGCAACATGTAATTTTCTTAATTGATTTATGTTAACTTTTCTATGTAGCTCTTTATATAAAGAAGCATTTATATTTGCTTTATTCATACAAACAATTATAGTTTTTGAAGATTAGGAAGAAAAAATTCACATCTTCTTTGCACAAAGTTGGTAAGGATTGATCCAAGAGTGGAATTAAATTTGAAGCACTTTTGGGCACCTGAGTGGCTCAATGGTTAAGTGTCTGCCTTTGGCTCAGGTCATGATCCAGGATCCTGGGATACAGGATCCTGGGATCAGGTTCCTGTATCAGGCTCCCTACTGGGAGCCTGCTTCTCACTTTGCCTATGTCTCTGCTTCTCTCTCTCTCTCTCTCTCTGTCTCTCATGAATAAATAAACAAAATCTTAAAAAAAATTGAAGCACTTTATGCTCTTCCAACACAGTGATGAGTTTGAGGAAGATGATATTTGGACTTTCTGCTTCTTTGTGATCATATCTAGTCTCTGAATGGAAATAAAAAGGAATAGTGGATGTTTTGAGAAGTGAAGAATATTGGCCTGGCAACTGTGCCTAAGTATTGACAGTGGAGAAGGAAACATTTAAGGGGAAAATGGAATTCAAATCAAGACAAGAGGAAAAGCATGAGGAATATCTATTTGGCTTTTGTCATTATTTATTTGCAAAACATGATACACAAATTTAAATTGCAAAGTCTGCAAGATTTCTCTGGGGAGCTCTATTTGGTCCTGTCTACTTCACTGACAAACCTAGGGAAATTGGTAATGCAGTATTTTTGTGACCTCAAAAAGAACCTTTCACCTTTCATTTCTTCATTTCCTACACTGAATAGGCTTAAGGCAGCTTATCAGCCAAATATATTGCATATTTAAGTGCAAGGCCTCTTTCTTAATGATATATCAAATAATGCTGAGTCTTTGGTGGCCGGGAGTGTGAAAATGCCACAGCTTTCTATTTATAAGAGATTGTATGAAATCTTTTTCAGAGTGCTAATTACAAACACGGTGAACTTGTTGCTATAGTCCTTCTTCAGATGCATAGCAAGTAGTTGATGTGCCACTTCTATTTTCTTTGAGGTAATGGATCACTAAGAAATTAACTTCGTATGAAAATTACCATGTACTTAATAAGCTTACTTGGCAAAAGTTACTTCAAGGTTCAAGATGCAATGTAGCGGTTGTTTGTTTAAGACATTGTTCTTGGAGAAAGCATTAAGAACTAGTTTTAATGATGTGAGTTAGCTAGTGGCCACAGTTTTCTTGACAGATCATAATTTCATATGATTAATATTGGGAATAAAAGCTGATATTGCATATACAATATATAATAATTAGTATTTTGAATCTACAAAATGATTGTTTCTTTTAAAGATTTATTATTTATTTGAATGAGAGAGAGAGGACACAAACATGAGGGACAGAAGGAGAGGGACTCTCAAGCAGACTCTGCTCTGAGCATGGAGCCTGACATGGGGCTCAATCTCATAACCCTGAGATCTTGACCTGAGCCGAAACCAAGAGTTGAACACCCAACCAACTGTTCCACCCAGGAGCTCCAAAAGTGATTTTTTCTTTTATCTAATATTTTGTAGTCCAATCTTGTGAAGCAACATAGGAATTTAAATATATAGTGCTAGTATTTAGGGTTGCCCACTATTTGTATAGGAACAATTTTTTAAAGATTTTTAAAATTGATTTGAGAGAGAGAAAAAAAGAGAGCGAGCAAGTATGAGAGAGAGAGCATGAGCGGGAGTAGAGGGAGAAACAGATTCTCTGCCAAGCAGGGAGACCAATGCAGCATTCCATCCCAGGACCCTGGGATCATGGCCAGAGCCTAACGCAGATGCTTAACCAACTGAGCCACCCAGCCACCAGTATAGGAATAATTTATTAAAGGATATTTTTCACCTACATGAAGGCAAATGCTTTGATAGACTAAATTTCTTTAAGTAAACAAATAATAAATGAAATCTACCCTTATTTTCAGCTAGATTGATTTAATTATAAACACAGCCATACTCATGGAAATTAGAAATGTTTACAATGTTTAGAGTGAGGAGAGAGCTAGGACATGCAATAATTAAATAATTTTCCAAAGAATTAATTTTTTTAGTTTTTATTTTAATCACCTGGTGTTCATCATAACAAGTTGTACTCTTTAATCCCCTTCAACCATGTAACCCATCCCCACCGACCCACCTCCCCTTTAGTATCAGTTTGTTCTCCATAGTTACAAGTCTGTTTCGTGGTTTGTCTCTCTTTTGCTCGCTCTCTTTTTCCATTTGCTCATTTGTTTTGTTTCTTAAATTCCACAAATGACTGAAATTATAAAGTATTTGTCCTTCTTCGACTAACTTATTAAACTCAACATTTTACTCTCTAGTCCATCCATGGCATTTTAAATGGGATTCTTTTTTTATGGCTGAATAATATTTCACCTGCCACAGACATACACACACACACACACACACACACACACACATCATCTTTATCAATCAATGGACATTGATGCTCTTTCTATAATTTGGCTATTGAAAATAATGCTGCTATAAACATAGAGGGGCATGTATCCCTGCGCATTACTTCTTTGGCAACATTTAGGTAAATACCTAGTAGTGTGATTGTTGGATTATAAGGTAGCTTTATGTTAAACTTTTTGAGGAATGTCCATACTGTTTCTAGAGTGGGGGCACCGATTTGAATTCCCACCAATACTGCAGGAGGGTTCCTTTTTCTTCACATCACATCCTCACTAACACTTGGTGTTCCTTGTGTTTTTTTATTTTAGCCATTCTGACAGGTGTGAGGTGATATCTCATTGTAGATTCGATTTGTATTTCCCTGATAATCAGTGAAAATGAGCATCTTTTCAAGTGTCTCTTGGCCATCTGGATGTCTTCTTTGAGAAATGACTGTTCATGTCTTCTGCCCATTTTAATTTGATTATTGTTTTTTGAGTTCTGAGTTTTATAATTTTTTATATATTTTGGATACTGAGCTTTTATCAGATATGTCATTTGCAAATATCTTCTCACATTCCATAAGTTATCTTTTAGTTTCATTGATTATTTCTTTCACTGTGCAGAAGCCTTTTATTTTGATGTAGTCCCAATAGTTTACTTTTGCTTTTGTTTCCCTTGCTCCAAGGGACATATCTAGAAAAAAAAAAAATGCTTCAGCCAATGTCAGAGTAGTGTTCCAATTTTTATGGTTTTAGGGCTCATGCTTAGGTCTTTATTCCAATTTAAATGTATTTTTGCACATGGTCTAAGAAAGTGTTCCAGTTTCATCCTTTTGCATGTTGCTGCTTAGCTTTCTAAGCATGATCTGTTGAAGATACTTTTTTTCTATTGGGTATTCTTGCTTCCTTGGATGAAGACTAATTGACCACATAATTTTATTTCTGGGTTTTCTATTCTGTTCCATTGATCAATGTGTCTATTTTTGTGCCAGTACCATGTCGTTATGATGATTACCACATTGCAATATAGCTTGAAGTCCAGAATTTTGACTTGAAGTCCAGTTTTGCTTTGCTTTTTCAAGATTGCTTTGGCTATTTGAGGTCTTTTCTGGTGCCATGCAAATTTTAAGACTATTTCTTCTAGTTTTGTGAAAAATGCTGTTGGTATTCTGATAAGAATTGCATTAAATTTATACACTGCTTTTGGTAATTTAGACATTTTAATATTTTTCTTTCAGTGCATGAGCATGGAAATGTTGTATAGTTCTCAGAGTACAGGTCTTTCATTTGCAAATATCTTCTCACATTCCATGGCTAAAAAAAAACTCTTGAAACCCTCTTTGCTTAGGGTTTATTCCAAGGTATCTTATTGTTTTTGGTGCAGTTGTAAATGGAACTGACTTCTTAATTTCTCCTTCTCCTGCTTCATTATTGGTGTATAAAAAATGCAACAGATTTCTGTACATTGATTTTGTATCCTGTGACTTTACTGAATTCTTTTATCAGTTCTAGCAGTTTTTTGGTGTTTTTTTTTTTTTTTCAGAATTTCTAGATAAAGTATCATGCCATCTGAAAGTAGTCAAAGTTTTACCTCTTCCTTACTGATTCAGATACCTTTTATTTGTTGTTGTTGTTGTTTGGTTGCTGTGGCTATGACTTCCACTACTATGTTGAATAACATTGGTGAGAGTAGACATCCTTGTCTTACATTAGAGGAAAGTCTCTTACTTTTTCCCCATTGAGGATAATGTTAGCTGTGGATTTTTCATGTATGACTTTTATTATGTTGAGGTATGTTCCATCTAAACCTACTTTATTGAGGGTTTTTATCACAAATGTGTGTTGTACTTTGTTGAATACTTTTCCTGCATCTCTTGAAATGATCATATGGTTCTTATTTTTTCTCTTATTGATGTGATGTTTCACGTTGACTAATTTTCAAGTATTGAAAAACCTTTGAATCCCAGGAATAAATCTCACTTGATTGTGCTGAATGATTTTTTTAACTTGTTCTTGGTCAGTTTACTAGTGTTTTGTTGAGGATTTCTTGCAACAATTTTCATCAGAGATACTGGCCTGTAGTTTTCTGTTTTCTTGTGTCTTTATCTAGTTTTGGTATCAGAGTAATGAATGGATTTGGAAGTTTTCCTTTCTTTTCTATTTTTTGAAATAGTTTGAGAAAAATAGGTATTAGCTCTTCTTTCAATGCTTGCTAGAATTCCCCTTTGAAGCCATCTGGTCCTAGACTTTTGTTTCTTGGGAGTTTGTTAATTATTGATTCAATTTCTTTGTTGATTTTCAGTCTGTTCAAATGTTCTATTTCTTCCTGTTTCAGTTTTGATAAGTTAATATGTTTCTAGGAATTTATCCATTTCTTCTAAGTTGTCTAATTTGTTAGCATATAGTTTTTCATAATATTCTCTTATAATTGTTTGTATTTCTGTGGTGTTGGTTGTTATTTCTTCTTTCTCATTTATGATTTTATTTGTTTGGGTCTCTTCTCTTTTTTTAATTCGTAAGTCTGACTAGAGGTTGATCAATTTTATTGATTTTTTTTTTTCAAAGAACCAGCTCCTGTTTTCATTGATCTGTTTTGTTGTGTTTTTGTTTGGTTGGTTGATTGGTTGGTTGGGGTTTTTTGTTTAGTTTTGTGTTTTTGGTTTGTTGTTGTTTCTATATCATTTATTTCTGCTCTAATCTTTATTATTTCATTCCTTCTGCTGGTTTTAGGTTTTGTTTGTTGTTATAACTCCTTTAGAAGTAAGGTTCAATTGTTAATTTGAGATTTTTCTTGCTCCTTGCGGTTGGTCTGTATTGCCATAAACTTCCCTCATAGAACAGCTTTTGCTACATCCAAAGGTTTTGGACCGTTGTGTTTTCATTTTCTTTGGTTTCCATGTACTTTTATTATTTCTTCTTTTATTTCCTGGTAGACCCACTAATTGTTCAGAAGCATGTTACTTAACCTCTGTGTATATGTGGTCTTTCCAGATTGTTTCTTGTGGCTGACTTCTAGTTTCACAGTGCTATGGTCAGAAAAGATGCATGGTATGACCTCAATCTTCTTGAATTTGTTGAAGCTTGTTTTGGGAGCTCATATGTGATCTACTCTGGAGAATGTTTCATGGGAACTTGAAAAGAATATGCATTATGTTGTTTTAAGATAGAATTCTCTGAATATATCTTTTAAATCCATCTGTTCCAGTGTGTCATTCAAAGATACTTTTTCTCGTTGATTTTTTTGTTTATGTGATCTGTCTGTTGAAGTCCCCAACTATAATTGTATTATTGTCAACTAGTTCTTTATGTTTGCTTTAACTGATTTATGAATTTGGATGTTCTTATGTGGGTGCACAAATATTTACAATTATTTTATATTCTTGTTGGATTGCCCTTTTTATTATTATATGGTGTTCTCCTTTGTCTCTTGTTACAAGTCTTTGTTTTAAAGTCTATTTTAAGATCCCTGGGTGACTCAGCAGTTTAGTGTTTGCCTTCAGCCCAGGGCCTGATCCTGGAGTCCCGGGATCGAGTCCCACATCAGGCTCCCTGCATGGAGCCTGTGTGCTAGTCTATCTCTCGCCATTTCCAAAACTTTGCCTCTCTCCTCACCACAGTGGCCACAATCTGTTTCTCTCTCAAACTATGTCTTCACACTTTCTACCTTCTTTGATGTGGCCTCTTCTCTCCTTTTAGTTGTGGAGTTCTGTCAGTCTTCAGATCAATGTCTGGGGTTTAAGATGATATTACAATTATCTAGTTGTATTCATGGGATGAGGTAACCTTAGGGCCCTCCAACCCCACTGTCATCTTTCCGTCTCCTGTAATTTTTTTTTTTTAAATAAAAAAGATACTTCAGGATTATGGCACTAGTGATACGGAACCATTTTTGTTGCCCAGTCAAATTACATCAGATCCTAAAAGCTTAGGGCAGCCCGGGTGGCTCAAGGGTTTAGCGCAGCCTTCAGCCCAGAGGGTGATCCTGGAGACCCCGGATCGAGTCCCACATCAGACTCCCTGCGTGGAGCCTGCTTCTCCCTCTGCCTGTGTCTCTGCCTCCATTTCTCTCTCTCTCTCTCTCTCTCTCATGAATAAATAAATAAAATCTTTAAAAAAAAATAAAAGCTTATAGCTGACTCCTTTTCTGGAGACTGGATCTTGGCTGAATATTGAACAGGAATCAGATTGTCAGGTAAGTTAAATACCTCTCTCTCCAATCTTGGACACAACCTGTTGCCAATGACTGACTGACTCATAAAGGTTTACAGTAAGCGATACCCTATTGCTTCAAGGAACCAACTCTGTGGTGAAATTCATGCTCCAGAGCTTCCTGTAGGATCATCCACAGCTACAGATTCTAGACACATTTTTATATTTTTCCTTTTTCCTTGAGAATATTCCCTCAATAAATGTGCAACAAATTTATTTTTTCAGGTTTCCCTCTAGGGAACCAAGTCTGAAATAATCTTCACTATTACAGAAAAAAAAATTGCTAAATGTGTCTGGTTCTAAATGCATACAATATTTCTTTCTTAAAAATAGTGAATCTCAGGGGTGCCTGGGTGGCTCAGATCATGATTCCAGGGTCCTGGGATCGAGCCCTGCAACATACTGGGCTCATTGCTTAGTGGGTAACCTGCTTCTCCCCCTCCCTCTGCCTGCCACCCCCTTGCTTGTGCCCTCTCTTTGTCAAATACATATACAAAAAAATCTTTTTTTTTTTTTTTTTTTTTTTTTTAAGAATAGTGTATCTTAAAATAGTGAGTCTGAGTTTACGTACAAAACTGGCTTGCCTGTTTTCCCTGGATTGGTTGTTACTAACCCAGTGGTATAATTCATTCATCTTGTGTTTTGACATTGTTTTCATTTTTCCATTGAACAAAGAATAAGAGCAAGTGGGCTTATTTAATGTTTTACTCTAATGACACCATTATGGAACCAAGAACTAAGAGGTAAACCATTTTTAGAAGCAGTCTGGCACACATTCTGTATTCTTATAAGTATTGAAATAATATTCTTTATAAACTTATAATAATATCAAAAATAGAGTTTCTTCTGTTAGGACTCCTTACCTCTTATTAGACATAAGTATTCCTCTTCAAAGCCAGAAATCTGCAAACCATAATATAGAGAATCTTATGAATATAAAAGAATTACATCAACAGCATCCTTGACTGTTCTTCATATTTCTTCCATTTAAAATTTCCAGTGATATTAAAGGATCTCACTATTCCTTTTTAAAGTGTTTTTTGGCTAAAAGTGTAGATTTAGAATCAGACTGGAAGTGAGTTCTGATTCTCTACTTTTTAATATATGAGACTGACCAAGTTAATTAAGTGTGCCTTCTTTCTTAAGTTCTCAGAAAGGGAAAAATAATAGTCCATGTGTAAACCTGTAAAGTGAGCCACCAAAATATCTGTGTCCAAATCTTCAGAAGGCATAAATATTACCTTACATGACAAAAAGGAGCTGGTAGATGTGATGAAGTTACTAAGTAGATAAAATAAGTCAGAATCTTGTGATGAGGAGATCATCCTGTATTACTGTGTGTCCTAAATGTAATCACAAGTGTCCTTGGGGAGGGGGGAATTTGAGTATAGAAGATGAGAACACAGTAGACTGCAAAAGTGGAGGATGCAGTTATTTGCTTTGAAAGGAGAAAAGGCCATAAGCCAAGGAATGCAGACAGCCATAAGAAGCAGAAAAAAAACAAAAAAACAAAAAAAGTAGTGAAACTGATTTGGAATGTCTGACTCCCAAAACTGTAAGAGAGTAACATTGGGTTGTTTTAAATCAGTGAGGTTGTGGTAATTTGTTACAATGACAACAGAAAACTAATAGAATATCCTCCTATTTTTTAAGTTAGATCTAAATAACATAAAGGTCATGTAGCCTAAGAGCCATGCTTAGGAAAGTATTAGAGAGAAATGTGTTAAAGGGAAAAGTCTACACTTCATTCTGCATGACAGGATTTTGGATATTTGTTGCCCAGAGTGCTGTCTTTCAACACTGAGCCCATCAAAACAGGTCCTCCTGCCACCACTGTTGCAGCAGAGTATCTGCACAATAAAATAATAACTCAGAGGTGAAATGAAATGTGGAGCTACCAGTCTTTAAAAAAATCATAGAGACATATTTAATCTTTATGTTTATACATAAACCTTTGCATGACACCATAAAGAAGGGTACTGTACAAGATTATAGTAAAAAGCACATGGTGGCTAGTGCTGTTACTCTGAACCTCATGTACACTCTTCTAAGATGATCAGTCAAATCTTAATTAAAGCATGCTTTCACTTAGCCAGGGTCAAAAGGGATACATTTATCTAATAAATACATATATTTAGAAATAGATTAAGAAAACATACATAAATTTTCAAAGAATTGAATGTCAATAACTGAATGTTACCTATGTTAACATTATTTATTATTTATTATTAATGTGTTTATCCAGTTTGACATAATTACTAATTATGTCTTTTTTTAATTACTAATTATGTCTAATTGGACAAAAGTCAAAATGTCTTTTTGTCTTTACTTTGTACCTCCTCCCTTACTGAACAAAAGAAAAAATAATAACAAGACAGTTACATAAGGTTTTTTTTCAGCACAGGTAAAATTACTAGCAAAGTGTCGAATCTGCCCCGTTTATGTTGTCTCAGATACACTTATGTCATTTCTCTGAAGCATCAACCAGACTGAGTGAACTCACTCTTAGCTCTTTGCCCGTATAGCAACATCTCACCTACGGTTTCAATGGATACTAAGATATGATGACATCAATAAGAATTTAGACCTTATAACTGGTAGTAACAAACTGGTTAGTAACCCACACTTTCACAATGGAAATTTGAGTTCCTAAGTAAAATATTCTGAGTATCTAGAGATAGAAAGGGACAAAAGGAAGAAGCAGAAAGTCAACATTTGTTACCTAAAATAAATATAATATTTAACCTATAATGCATCTGAGCTTTTAAATCCTTCAAAAAATGAAAAAGTCACATATTCAAACTGGGAAATATTATGGCATTCAATTTTAAATATGCATGAGCATATAGGTTCTCTAGAGAAAGTGAATTAGGAAATGTCATCACAAGCAAGCTATGTACGAGCACTCCAATCCTACTTAACAAGCAAACTAGGATAATTTGCATTCTCTGTCAATCTAGCTCAGTGTGTTGCTGGGCCTGTCTCAGCAGTGGCAGTCATGTGAGGAGGACCATTTAGACGCAACATTTACTTTGGCACAGGTTTGGTTCCACACTCAGGTTTTCCTCCAGATGGACTATCTCCATGCGCACATAGGTTTGCCTCTTAATTCAACTACAGAAATTAGGGACAATCTCTGCAAGAGCACTTGGGCAATAAGAGAGCCAGCAGGAGCAGAAGTGGGTATCAGCAAGCCTTTTTCCCTTCTCACTTGCTTCTGAGTGCGTGGATACTTTGCAAAGAACCTGCCTTACTTTGCAGCTGAGTTCTGACAAATGCAGCTTCAGAATAAATTATCTCTGCCATGGCCATTGTATCAGCACTGGTCCTCTGATTTGTTAAAAATTTGTGATGAGATATCAAAGAATATGCATGGATCATGTATTTTTTAAAAGATAGATTTATTTATTTATTTATTTATTTATTTATTTATTTATTTATTTATGAAAGAGAGCTGAGAGAGGGGCAGAGAAAGAGAGATCAAGAGAGGGGATCCAAGCACACTCTCCACTGAGCAGAGAATATGCAAGGATTATTAAGAAGCATCAAATAGTTTGGATTAGGATCTGCAGCAGGCAGAATGGTGGACACCCAGAAATATTTAACTCCTGATAGGAGTTAAACCTAAACCTAATTCTAAATGGTAAGTATGTTACGTCACTTGGCAAAGGAGCATTAAGAGTGCTAATCAGGTAACTGTAAAATAAGATCATTATCCTGGATTTTCCAAGTGGATGAAATGTAATCATAAGGATCATTTAAAGTGAAATTGTGAAATCAGAGTCAGAGATTTTTTTTTTTAAGATTTTATTTATTTATTCATGAGACACACACACAGAGAGGCAGAGAAATAGGCAGAGGGAGAAGCAGGCTCCCTGTGGGGGGCCCGATGTGGGACACAATCCCACGACCCCGGGTTCAAGACCCAGTCCAAAGGCAGATGCTCCACCACTGAGCCACGCAGGTGCCCCAGAGTCTGAGAGATTTTTAAGACCTTACACGGCTGGCTTTGAAGATAGAGGGCCACAAGCCAAGGACACAGCCAGTGTCTAGGAGCCGGAAAAGGCAAGACATTAAATTCTCCCCAGACCTTCCAGAGGGATTACAGATCCATGAACTTCTTTCTCTCTCTCTCTCTTTTTAGTCCATTAATACCATTTCAAATTTCTGACCTTCAGAACAGTAAGATATTAAATTTGTGTTCAGTCGCTAAATTTGTGGCAATTGGTTGCAGCAGCAATGAGTAGAACAGAGTTAGCACAGTAGTTTTTAGCAGAGTTCTAGAGTAAGTACACAGTAAAGGAATATGAATGTCCAATGTGTATTTCATTATAACCAGAATTTTAGCTGATTACAGATTTTAAAAAATATTTTATTTATTTATTCATGAGACACACACGGGGGGGGGGGGCAGAGACACAGGCAGAGAGAGAAGCAGGCTCCATGCAGGGAACCCGATGTGGGACTCCATCCTGGGTCTCCAGGATCAGGCCCTGGGCTGAAGGCAGCGTTAAACCACAGAACCACCCGGGCTGCCCAAGTGATTACAGATTTTGTGTAAATCTGCGAAATAAGCTGTCCTGAAATATAAGGTGTAAAAATGTAGGTTGGATGTTTTGAAAGTAAAGCTAAGAAACTTAAATATTTCTTAGGTGGCATGGTGAAGTAGAAGAGCTCTCAGATATCCTCTATGGATATTTTTCAGCAGACCAACCTGCTTTCATATCCTTTTTTTTTTCCCCCTTACTGTAATCCATGTAATCTTGCCTCTCCCTTGTTTTCTAGCATTTTAATTTAAGCCAGTTTTTCTTCTCTTGGCTCTCCATGGAAAAATCTTTAGTTTCTACCTTTATAGATATAGAAAAAGAAGTAGTCTTAAAACAAACAAACAAAAAACAAACAACAACAACAAAACCCTTCTATATGCATTAACAATTATTATGTGTTTGGAACAATAACCCAACACATTGAAATCATATACATACAGTTATTATTAATGGATGTGGATTGCTTTTTTAAAGTATACTTCTTTTTCTACACCTTTTAGATTTTATATAGGAAAATAAGTTATCATGTGGATGATAATGGAGGATCTTTGAGTTTATTATGGGCTAAAAACAAGTTTTTCACTAAGTTTTGCATAGATTCCCTGGCATTTGTACAAACAATATAAACATTTATGTTTACAATTAATCTATGTAGCAATTCATAAGATACAAAGTATATTTATATTTTCTCAATGAATACTCAAGGCAAACTGAAAAGTTACATGTTGTTGCCATCATCTCCATAGATGGGAAAAGTTTCATATTGCTACCAAAGATCTGAGCAGGATTAAAATCTGACTATCCTGTCTTTAATCCTTTACTCTCATTAACTGTTCTATAACCTCTGCAATGCCATCCTATAAACTATTTACTTCTTGGGGACTAGAAGTGAAGATATAAAAGAAATCCTCAGGATACTGCCTATGGAATAAAGTTTTTGGCTAGGAATCATGATGAATAAGTAGTAAAGGGGTAGAGGTTTTGGCCCTGGTAACTTACCTGTCCGTTCATGTTTTCTATTTATTTCTCTTTGCCACAATTTGCCACCTTGGATCTCCCCCTGAGAACTGTGTGTGTGTGCGTGCGTGTGTGTGTGTAAGTATGTGCACTGCTGGAGCAAAAAAGGTGAATATTCCAAGTGGGATAAGTATTATACCTATGAATAGATTCCAGATTGTTCCAAATAAAATATGTTTATTTCTTACTGGGGTACTTGATGAATTACCAGGATTTTGTAGAGGGTTGGAATAAAAGCAGTACAGGGGCATAATTTTTTATTCAAATATTTGATATAAAAAAGTTAATTTACCTGGAAGCTTATACCAATTTTCATATCGACATATATTGTGGAATATAATACAACATTTTTATTACTTATTTAAGTGACAAAACACAAAAGTTTTAAAAAATTGCCACTCACAATGGGCTATTTCAGTTTCTATCCCTAACTATTCAGGGGTAAAGTTTATTATCCCTCAGATCATAGGTTTTTCCCTATGGAAAAGTTGGCAAGTTTATTTGTAATTTAAAAAATATTTTATTACATTATCATTTCTTTTTTTTTTAATTTTTTTTTTTTTATGATAGTCACAGACAGAGAGAGAGAGAGGCAGAGACATAGGCAGAGGGAGAAGCAGGCTCCGTGCACCGGGAGCCCGATGTGGGACTCGATCCTGGGTCTCCAGGATCACGCCCTGGGCCAAAGGCAGGCGCTAAACCGCTGTGCCACCCAGGGATCCCACATTATCATTTCTTTAATACAATATTATTTTCATACTCTTTAACTTGATACTTATAATTAAATGATGAATACAGATGAAAAATTTAGCAACACAAATAAAAAACAAATATCTATAATTGTAACCATTATTGGAGATATTCTGTGAGATGCATATTACCACCTTCCTCCCGCATTATAACTGTATAGGAAAGGGATAAAATGGCTGCATAGAACTGAACTTTCAATGCAAACAGATGTTGTATCTTTCTTTTTTAAAAAAAGAAAAATATTCCTATGAAAATAAGAATTATACTTCTTACATATAAAAAATGTGCATTCCATAGATGTTGTTAAGTAACAATGTTTGTTGTTAAGTAACAATGTTTGGATGAATCATGATTTCATGTAATATAAATATAATTCACTAAGTTGGAAAACAAGGAATATTCCTAGTTAAAATAATTTTTAGGCCTATTTTTATCTTCTATGGAGTACAGTTAGGTCCCCTTTACCTTGAGAAGTTAAGAGCACTTTAAATTATTTAAAATAATGTGCTCACACTCCAGCACTTTTTTTGACAGAGGTGCATGAATCAGGCACTATGGCATCCATATTTGGGCTTGGGTGAGCAGCCTTCTAATTTCATAAAACTGTAAGAAACATTTTATGTTCATATGCTTTTTTTCTGTGGAGAGGCTATAAAGTTTTTGTCAGATTGTCAGATTATTGACTAAAGAATACATGTTAACAAGCAATATTGCACTTGGTTGGAGTAATTAATACTGTAGCCATTTTTCAGGGAACTAGGATTTCTGGATATTAAAGTTGGAGGGGAAAAAAAGAAAAAAGAAAACAAAGTATGAAGGAAGGAAAGAAGGGTGGAAGGAAAGGAAGGAAGGAAGGATGGGCAGAAGGAAGGAAAGAAGGATTGATTTACACTGACACTCTAGTAGAGTGAGAAAAATAATTTCCCAAATAATTTAATTACTTACTCTATTATGAAATCACTTACAGATCTAGCATTTTGTAAGACTTAAAAAAATCCCTTCTGTAAAAAGCATATAAAACTCTTAACTCCAACAGCATCTCTAATATGCTTTAAGCCTGAAAATGTTGCAACTTACAGTTAATAATTTTTTGATTTATGTATTTAATATAGTTATAGCTTAGCATGCAGTGTTCTGTTAAGATAACCCGACCTAATTTAGGTGAGATATATGAGAGAACATTCTATTCTGATTTAAGTACCAAAGACTAATTTCATGGAGTAGGAAGCACAGAAGAGTTTAAATAATTAGGACTAGGAAATGAAGACATAATAGGAAAAATCACATCATCAGTAAACAAATATTTTGCATACACAAAAAGTTAAAGTGATACTTCACTACAATAGGAAAACTGAAATGTCTGCTATATTTGAAAAATAATAGAATTTTTATTTGCTAGGCTAAAAAATCATTATTATTTAAATACTACTGTAAAAAGTGATAGGTGATTAGGGTTTTTTTTGTCTTTAATATCTTTTTTTCTCTTCTTCCTATATAAATGTTTTGCCATTTTACTCTTAAAAATCATATTCTGGAAGCCTTGAATTTCACACTTGTCACGAGTTTGGGGAGTAAAGTAGGCTATAAATCAATGCTATGCAAAACAATTTTTCTTAATTTAATTTTCTTCTTCTTAGAACCCACTCAGTAATTAGATTAGTGGACTGTTGTGCCCTGGAATAAGTATATGACTATACTGCTTAGCCTAAATTGTTTTGACAACAGATTTGTAGAACTAGGACACAGTTAAATTGGGTTTATTTGAACACCAGACGCTTGGATCTTGGAATATCAGCTACCCTCCAGTCATTTCCTAAGCCATGTGAGCATGATCACAGGAAATTCATCATTTCCCCAGAAAGAGAGGGCTTAAGCTATGTGTCAGACCTTCTGTGCCTTATTCATTTAGCCACATGTGTCTCTGAGATATGGATGCTCTCTTCTGGTTACTCTTGGAAGTACCACTCAGAACCTGCAGCATAACACTTGAAGTTAAAGAGCCTTAGAACAGCATGTAGCCATCGATCTCTAAGCGTCTCCCTGAAATTACAGAGCTAAAATACAATTCTGTGTCTTCTTAAACATATGAACCTGAAAATAGTTATTGAATAGCATTTCTATTTGTAGTTCCATTGGGAATGCCATGAGCTTAATTGTGTACATTTTCAACAGATGTCTTCATTAAAATGTTGAGGTCTCCAATACAAGTTCCTATAAAGGAAATTCATGTGATACGTTAATTTTCTAACTTGGAGAAGGAGGAAATTTAAGCAATTCAAGCTTTTCCCTTTAAAAAAAGATTATCTGATATGTAACATAATAAATATATTGATATAAATAGTAATATAATAAAATCTTATTAGTATCAACTTTAGTATTTCTTAATCTGTGACAATTTAATCATGTAGTAGCTTAGCCTAGTATTAAATTTAGCACCATGAATGGAATAAAGTTTTTTAAGCTATGATATGTAGCAGAGTAGTAATATAAAAAAACTGACAAAAATTTAATCCCTTTAAAGAAAGACAGTGATATTAAGTTTTATAAAATTACCACTTACATAAAACCTACTTGATAATTAGATGTTGTATACTAATTATAGATTATGCCTATCTTGTCAGTAAGACAAGTCTCAGGGACTGCAAGATTCTGTTGTTACTTAAAATAACCTATTTAAGCCACTTAAAACTAACTGTATAAACTACACAACTAACTATACAACTATAAAACTAACTATACAAACTAGCCACTTAAAATAAGCTACTGTTTTAAAACAACTCTATAGTTAAGGTGGGGAATTTCCTAAAAGGGTTTTATTTCATGAATAGTAAACTAAAATCAACCTTACGTAGAATGCTGAAGCATTTACAAAATTGAGAGTCACATTAAGTCACCACCTATGATTCTTGAGTCTCATCGATTTAGGTGCCATTTCTTAGGAATATCTTTATGGAAGTTTAATTAGGTATAGTTTTACAATAACAAGTTTGTTGAGAAGAGTATAGTTTAGAGAAAAGAAAGAATTAGCTACATATACTTTCATACACAATAATTATTCTATTTAATACATAATGTGTCATAATATAATATTATATTATTAAAATAACTTCAGAGACTATACATTCGCAATTGTTGTATGCTTATATGATCACTATCAATATTCAATAAGGAGATTATATAAATTCTTAATTGGAAGTCATCAGAGAAATAGGTCTGGTTTACTTTTTCTGATGTACTCTATATGATTTCATATTTTATGGTGAAATATATTAATAAATATGATTTCTTTCAGATGTCCAACTGCTGTACAGATTTCAATCTCTCTAAAAATACAACTTTTTTCAGTATGTTTTTCCTTAGCTAATGACACTCCTGATTCTAAAGACTATTACACAATCTGTGGAAAAAAATAAAAATACTACTGAAGTTATACTTTTTCTTCAGTGGGCTCTGTTGAAATGTTCTGCAAGTGAATATTTTCTATAAAATGCTTTCTGAATCTATTTGGGAAAGACTTTATAGCTTCTCTCTCTAGCTGTGTTGTTTTCATTAATTGCTACAACCTATACCCTCATTGTTAAACATGCATTTGATAATAGCAACACTTGTGGGAAGTCTTTATTTATTTTATTTTATTTTTTTAGCATGGTGACCTGAATATAATATAGCCAGCCTTCTTGAGAAAATCTTTACTATCTTCTATTTTTTCCAGAAGTAAAATGTGGGTATTACATCATAATTCCAAAAAATTATGCTATATTCTTAAGCAAATTATACATTAAGAAAACAAGCAAAAAAAAAAAGCAATAATTTTTTTTAAAAAAACACAACAGAAAATGTTCATTTATTTGGGTTTTATTTTTTCCAGAGTAAATATATTCCAAATATATGCTATGGAATCAGGAATTATCATCATACATACTCACTGAAGAGAATATAAAGAATGAGAAGTATGGTAATGGGTGAAACTGAACATAAAAAAGAAACACTAATACAGAATAGAAGTTTTCTGAATAATTACAATCGAAATTCGTTATGTAGGATGTATATCAGGCAGAAATCAACTAGGTTTTCTGACTCAATAAATTTGTTTAATGGGAAATAGGGAGAATAAATTGGGGGAAAAAGTTCAACAATTGTTTTTCAGTCATTATGAATGCCCATCAATATGGCCTAAAAATATTTATCTTCCACACAGGTGGCAAGACTAATCTCCCATAGTTTGATGGAATTTTTATCTCATTGCCTTTTGTTAATTGGCAGTGAAACACTGAAAATGTAGAATTGAACACTAATGCCGTCCTTTGATGAAGTTTTTGTCCTATTTCTCTGACACTATTTTTCTGAACCAAAGTTTCTCCTGAAAAAAATAATCACATTAGCACTGTCATTATTTTGTTTGCTTCTTAACAATAGCACCAACTTCCTAATTCAAAATATACAGGTACCTTTTGTTGCTCTAGTCATTTCATTACTTTTAGCGTGTTCTTTATTATAAAATAAAGCTCTCGCTTTAAATATTACTAACAATTTCAGATGTGAGAAACAATGTATAGTTTTCTGTTCCACAAAATTAACATCTAAGTCTAATTTATTCTTTATATTTGCTCATTTAATTGGGTACACTTCGAATCCTCAAATATAATCAAATAGATGCACTTCGACTCCTAAAAATTAAGTCAGAACAAACAAAACAAAGAATGTAACAAAGTGAATGCAAAGCCAAAGAATGATAAACCTAAATGTGCCTTAGCCAAAGAAAATGTTATCTGTAATAAGTTACACAACCTAAATTTCTTTAGTAAACTCTCATTATGTTAACAATTTGTTTACCTTAACTGATTCCTACATTTCAATCTTTTCTACTATGCCATTTCTTATGTTCCACAGTGGGCTCTTAATGCATTTAGTTTTATTCCATGGTCACCAACTTGATCGTTCTCTTCAATTCCATGTAGAAACAGAATCCGGCATTTCTCTGATGGTCGTCTCCACCAGGCTTCTGAATTTGATATTACGAGTCCTTACCATTGAACATCTTTCTTCCTTTTGATCCCTTTCCTTCCTCAATGATTTTTTCCACTACATACTTGTGTTGGGGTTAGATAGAGTATGCTATGTGAGAAAGGTAGATGTGGTATTGAACATTGAATTAAAAAAAAAAAAAAGAAAATTAAATTAAGAAAGACACAGCCTTTTTATCGTTAAAATTAGAATTATATCTAAATTACAATTCAACAAATGTAATATACTTTTCTTTGAGTTGTAATTCTCTTTCCAAGTCTGTTATTTATAGAGTGTCTAAAACATGATTATTATGTATGTTAGACTACATTCTACTTCCTGTGACTTATCTATTGTATTTCTCTAGATGATCAAGGACAATGGGTTTTTAATAAATATCATATGCAAATGTTTAAAGAATATTATGTACTAATAAAGAAGTATCTGGAAAAATAGCTGTTCTAGTCAAAATTCTTTTGGTTGCAAGTGACGGAAATCTAAATAACCTAACTGAAGTGGCATTTATTGGAAGATCCTATGTGACTCAGAATTATCAGAAGATAAAGAGAAATTATCAAGTGCTGTTAAGATTTCCCAATCTTTCACTCTTCTTTAATCTGCTTGGCTAAATTATTTCCTACTGCAGTCAGACTTTATCTCTTTCTTTCCAAGCCCTAATGCAGTATACCACATTCCAGGGAAGGATGTGACTGGCCTAGATTGAGTCATAAGTCTATACACCATAGGCATGAAGTGATGTAGTTGACCAGGCCTGGGCTATTGGCCCAACTTGAGAGCTAGGCTCAGAGCATTCTGACTGGAAGTCCTTTAGGAAAATATCATGTCGGGATCCCTGGGTGGCACAGCAGTTTAGCGCCTGCCTTTGGCCCAGGGCACGATCCTGGAGACCCGGGATTGAATCCCACGTCGGGCTCCCGGTGCATGGAGCCTGCTTCTCCCTCTGCCTATGTCTCTGCTTCTCTCTCTCTCTCTCTGTGTGTGACTATCATAAATAAATAAAAATTAAAAAAAAAAAGGAAAATATCATGTCACTGGGGCAGAAACAGTTTTTTTTTTTTTTCAAAGAAATAAGGGGTATATACTACCATAATAAGGTGAAAAAAAATTCTGAAAAGATAGAAGCAAATTCAGGAGACCTTAATATTTCACATTTCATAACCCTTCCCATTTATTTCAGCAGGAAATAATTGATTAAGGCAGAAAATGAGATTTAGTAAAAGAAGGAAGCAAAGGAAGTAGATGCCTAAAAATTGTTCATATTATTTTATGTATTCATTAGGTTGGAGGTTGCTTTTTTAAAACAAGATTTTATATATTTATTTGAGAGACAGAGCAAGAGACCATGAGCAGGGAAAAGGGTTAGGAAGGGTAAAGGGAGAGAGAGAATCAGACTCTCTGATGAGCAGGGAGCCAGACATGGGGCTTGATCCCAGGACCCCAAGATCATGACCTGAGTTGAAGGCAAATAGTTAATCCATTGAGCCACCCAAGCACCCCAAGGTTGGAGATTGCTTTTCAAATGTATGAAATAAATAAAGTTGTTTCTCTATAGATATTTTCTTGCATAGCACATATGACTTCAAACATATTTCTCCTTTAACTTAGAAACAAAAAGGATGACAAAATAAAATATCACAAATTCTTTGCTAAAATCATGACCTTCCTGTGTGTGTGTGTGTGTGTGTGTGTTTACCTTCCTGTGTTGAAAATTTCACAGCTTGTCTCTTTCTGTCTCCATGTCTATTTAATAGCAACTCTTTTGAAATCATGGCCTCTTGAGCATGAACATAGCCACTTCATAGAAACTACTGCAGTTCACAAGTATTGATAAGATAAACTTTGGATACTTGTGTAGATTGGCTATGATATTGAATTACATCTAGACTTAGATTGGCTAAATCCTATAACTCAAAATTATACTTGGAAAATAGAACAAATAAGGCAAACAAACAAACAAAAAACCCTTCCATTTGCTGATTTTGTACAACTCTAGTGACCTTTAAAAGATTATAGTTCAAAACAGAAGCATCTGTTGGTGATATCATTTAAACTTGCAATCAATATAAGGGATTTTTCCTGTTTATAATAAGCAAATGTACACAGGCAAATACTTAACTAAAATTTAAAATCAGATCATTAGCTTGGTTTGGTCCAGTATAGATTCTGATTAATTATCACTTTCAACATATTGTGCTTTTGTAAGACAATAAGAAATAAACCCCATTAAGTGCCCTGATCACACATACAAGATGTCTCCTTCCTATTTCAGTAAAGTTAGATTTCTCTTCAAAATATTGACATGGTATTTAATAAATCTTGGCTAGTCTGCATCATTCAGACATCTAAAAGAAGTTCATTTTGTCTTGTTTGTACAATTTATGAAGCCTAATATTTACTCAGGATTTGCCTAACCTCAAGATATCTCATATGGGGGATAGGAGCAAAACAATTCACCAAAGTGTGTGAAAAAACTTACTTACTTATTATAAGTATTCGTGAAGGGTATTCCTTGTAATAATGCTATACTATCACTTCCTGTGGTGACTCCATGAAAAGCAGTTAAATAAACATCACTGGCTGGTTGCCATCTCTTGGGCTCAAAAGGTCTCTTGAGGATTCAGGTAAAAGATGTTATGTAGGTAATTTGTAACTACATAAATGAGTTTATTGTGGTGATGGACTATATCACTTATAAGTGAATTCCAACAGAGAACTAGCCAAATATAATCAATGTTCCTCATAGAGGGCTTTATTTTTGAAAAATTATTGTATTGTCTGAAGTATATTTTACTCAAGGGACAAAAAGAGAGAGAGAGAGAGAGAGAGAGAGAATTCAAGTCCTACGTCTTCCATAACTAATATATTGCATATATTAATCTTTCTTGATCTCAAATTCAGTTTTTCAATTATCGAGACAAAATTATGCTTTTGTTCTCTAAAAAAGCATCAACGTTCTCCTTCATTGTGTGTATAATCTCACAATTTGCTAATCTTGTTGTAAATACATTCTGTGAAGTACCCTTTGAAATATTTTCACACATGAACTATTTTTCAGGCAGTATACTTTATGTTGAGAAATTAGTAGGGAAAAAAAAAACCAAAATGATATTATCCTATGTTTATGTTGCCTACCATCCATTAAAAAGTCAGCCAAATTCAGATAGAATTGAGAGGCGAGGGAAGATGGCAGAAGAGTGGGGTCCCCAGGTCATCTGTCCCCACCAACTCACCTAGATAACTTTCAAATCATCCTGAAAACCGACGAATTCGGCCTGAGATTTAAAGAGAGAACAGCTGGAATGCTACAGTGAGGAGAGTCTGTGCTTCTATCAAGGTAGGAAGACGGGGGGAAAATAAAAAGGCCTCCAAGGGGGAGGAGCCCTGCGAGGAGCAGGGCTGAGGCTGGGGCGAGTGTCCCCAGGACAGGAGAGCCCCGTCCCGGAGGAGCAGGAGCTGTACCAACCTTCCCGGAGGGAGAGGCGCTCAGGGAGGTGGAGCAGGACCCAGGAGGGCAGGGATGCCCTCAGACTCCCGGGGGCACTAACAGACACCTGTGCCCCGGGGAGAGTGCCCAGGGCGCCGGGGACACGGCCGGGCTCCTGCTCCCCCCGGGACAGCCGGAGGCGGGGAGGGCCCAGGACAGCGAGGACGCTCCTGCCCCGGGGCCCCCAGCTGTGCAGGGCAGCGCCCCCCGCCCGGGAGCACCCAGGCCCCTGCGGACCGGGAGACTGAGGTGTTCCTGGGGAGCTGACTCCAGGGCTGGGGACCTGGCCGCCGCCACTGTTGTTCCTCCTGGTGACACCTTGTGCCTGGGACTGAGCAGGGGCCTCACAGGATAAACAGCTCCCACTGAGCCGTGCACCTGGCAGGGAGCAGGGCAGCTCCCCAGGTGCACACACCTGAGAATCAGCACAGCAGGCCCTTCCCCCAGAAGCCCAGCTGGAAGGACCAGGGAAAAGCAAGTTATTGACCAAGCAGCACTGGAAAGTTCCAGGGGAAGTCAAGGGATTTACAGTATATTGGATCAGAGGATACTCCCCTTTGTCTTTTTGTTTTCTGTCTCCCCCCCCCCTCCTTTTTTCTCTCTTTTTCTCCTTTTTCCAGTGCAACTTTTTTTTGGCCACTCTGCACTGAGCAAAATGACTAGAAGGAAAAACTCACCACAAAAGAAAGAATCAGAAACAGTCCTCTCTCCCACAGTGTTACAAAATTTGGATTAAAATTCAATGTCAGAAAGCCAATTCAGAAGCACTATTATAAAGCTACTGGTGGCTCTAGGAAAAGGCATAAAGTATTCAAGAGACTTCATGACTGCAGAATTTAGAGCTAATCAGGCCCAAATTAAAAATCAATTAAATGAGATGCCATCCCAACTGGAGGTCCTAACTATGAGGGTTAACGAAGTAGAAGACCGAGTGAGTGACATAGAAGACAAGTTGGTGGCAGCTGAGGAAAAAAGAAAAAAATAATTAAAAGATCATGAGGAAAGGTTAAGAGAAATAAATGACAGCCTCAGAAGGAAAAATCTATGTTTAATTGGGGTTCCCAAGGGCACCGAAAGAGACAGAGGACCAGAAAGTGTATTTGAACAGCTCATAGCTGAGAACTTCCCTAACTTGGGAAGAGAAACAGGCATTCAGATCCAGGAGATAGAGAGATCCCCCCTAAAGTCAATAAAAACCGCTCAACACCTCAACATTTAATGGTGAAACTTGCAAATTCCAAAGATAAAGAGAAGATCCTTAAAGCAGCAAGAGACAAGAAATCCCTAACCTTTATGGGGAGAAGTATTAGGGTAATAGCAGACCTCTCCACAGAGACCTGGCAGGCCAGAAAGGGCTGGCAGGATATATTCAGGGTCCTAAATGAGAAGAACATGCAACCAAGAATACTTTATCCAGCAAGGCTCTCATTCAGAATGGAAGGAGAGATAAAGAGCTTCCAAGACAGGCAGGAACTGAAAGAATACGTGACCTCCAAACCAGCTCTGCAAGAAATTTTAAGGGGGACTCTTAAAATTCCCCTTTAAGAAGAAGTCCAGTGGAACAATCCACAAAAACAAGGACTGAATAGATATCATGATGACACTAAACTCATATCTCTCCATAGTAACTCTGAATGTGAACGGGCTTAATGACCCCATCAAAAGGCGCAGGGTTTCAGACTGGATAAAAAAGCAGGACCCATCTATTTGCTGTCTACAAGAGACTCATTTTAGACCTAAGGACACCTACAGCCTGAAAATAAAAGGTTGGAGAACCATTTACCATTCGAATGGTCCTCAAAAGAAAGCAGGGGTAGCCATCCTTATATCAGATAAACTGAAATTTACCCCGAAGACTATAGTGAGAGATGAAGAGGGACACTATATCATACTTAAAGGATCTATTCAACAAGAGGACTTAACAATCCTCAATATATATGCCCCGAATGTGGGAGCTGCCAAATATATCAATCAATTAATAACCAAGGTGAAGAAATACTTAGATAATAATACACTTATACTTGGTGACTTCAATCTAGCACTTTCTATACTCGATAGGTCTTCTAAACACAACATCTCCAAAGAAACAAGAGCTTTAAATGATACACTGGACCAGATGGATTTCACAGATATTTACAGAACTTTACATCCAAATGCAACTGAATACATATTCCTCTCAAGTGCACATGGAACTTTCTCCAGAATAGTCAACATACTGGGTCACAAATCAGGTCTTAACCGATACCAAAACTTTGGGATCGTACGTTGCATATTTTCAGACCATAATGCTTTGAAACTAGAACTGAACCACAAGAAGTTTGGAAGGATTTCAAACACATGGAGGTTAAGAACCATCCTCCTAAAAGATGAAAGGGTCAACCAGGAAATTAGAGAAGAATTAAAAAGATTCATGAAAACTAATGAGAATGAAGATACAGCCATTCAAAATCTGTGGGATACAGCAAAAGCAGTCCTGAGGGGGAAATACATCGCAATACAAGCATCCATCAAAAAACTGGAAAGAACTGAAATACAAAAGCTAACCTTGCACCTAAAGGGGCTGGAGAAAAAATAGCAAATAGATCCTACACTCAGCAGAAGGAGAGAATTAATAAAGATTAAAGCAGAACTCAATGAAATAGAGACCAGAAGAACTGTAGAACAGATCAACAAAACTAGGAGTTGGTTCTTTGAAAGAATTAATAAGATAGATCAACCATTAGCCAGCCTTATTAAAAAGAAGAGAGAAAAGACTCAAATTAATAAAATCATGAATGAGAAAGGAGAGATCACCACCAATACCAAGGAAATACAAACGATTTTAGAAACATATTATGAACAGCTATACGCCAATAAATTAGGCAATCTAGAAGAAACCATGCCTATTCTACTAAAGCTGTTCGGAAAGATAGAAAGAGATGGAATACTTCCAAACTCGTTCTATGAGGCCAGAATCACCTTAATTCCAAAACCAGACAAACACCCTACCAAAAAGAAGAATTATAGACCAACATCCCTGATGAACACGGATGCAAAAACTCTCAACAAGATACTAGCCAGTAGGATCCAACAGCACATTAGAAGATTATTCACCATGACCAAGTGGGATTTATCCCGGGATGCAAGTCTGGTTCAACACTCGTAAAACAATCAATGTGATTGATCATATCAGCAGGAGAAAAAACAAAAACCATATTATCCTCTCAATAGATGCAGAGAAAGCATTTGACAAAATGCAGCATCCATTCCTGATCAAAACTCTTCAGAGTGTAGGGATAGAGGGAATATTCCTCAGCATCTTAAAAGCCATCTACAAAAAGTCCACAACAAATATCATTCTCAATGGGGAAACACTGGGAGCCTTTCCTCTAAGATCAGGAACAAGACAGGGCTGTCCACTCTCACCACTGCTATTCAACATAGTACTAGAAGTCCTAGCCTCAGCAATCAGGCAACAAAAAGAAATAAAAGGTATTCAAATTGGCAAAGAAGAAGTCAAACTCTCCCTCTTTGCAGATAACATGATACTGTACCTAGAAAACCCAAAAGACTCCACCCCAAGATTTCTAGGACTCATACAGCAATTCGGCAGTGTAGCAGGATACAAAATCAATGGCCAGAAATCAGTGGCATTTCTATACACTAACAATGAGACTGGAGAAACAGAAATTAAGGAGTCAATCCCATTTACAATTGCACCCAAAAGCTTAAGATACCTAGGAATAAACCTAACCAAAGAGGTAAAGGATCTATATCCTAAAAACTCCAGAACACTTCTGAAAGAAATTGAGGAAGACACAAAGAGATGGAAAAATATTCCATGCTCATGGATTGGAAGAATTAATATAGTGAAAATGTCAATGCTACCCAGGGAAATTTACACATTTAATGCAATCCCTGTCAAAATACCCCATGGTATTTTCTTCACAGAGTTGGAACAAATCATCTTAAGATTTGTGTGGAATCAGAAAAGACCCTGAATAGCCGGGGAATTCTCAAAAAGAAAACCATAGCTGGAGGCATCACAATGCCAGATTTCAGGTTGTACTACAAAGCGGTGGTCATCAAGACAGTGTGGTACTGGCACAAAAACAGACACATAGATCAATGGAACAGAACAGAGAACCCAGAAGTGGACCCTGAACTTTATGGTCAACTAATATTCGACAAAGCAGGAAAGACTATCCACTGGAAAAAAGTCTCTTTAATAAATGGTACTGATAAAATTGGACATCCACATGCAGAAGAATGAAACTAGACCACTCTCTTGCACCAGACACAAAGATAAACTCAAAATGGATGAAAGATCTAAATGTGAGACAAGATTCCATCAAAATCCTAGAGGAGAACACAGGCAACACCCTTTTTGAACTTGGCCACAGCAACGTCTTGCAAGATACATTCATGAAGGCAAGAGAAGAAAAAGCAAAAATGAATTATTGGGACTTCATCAAGATAAGAAGCTTTTGCACAGCAAAAGAAACAGTCAACCAAACTCAAAGACAACCTACAGAATGGGAGAAGATACTTGCAAATGACGTATCAGATAAAGGGCTAGTTTCCAAGATCTATAAAGAACTTATTAAACTCAACAGCAAAGAAACAAACAATCGAATTATGAAATGGGCAAAAGACATGAAGAGAAATCTCACAGAGGAAGACATAGACATGGCCAACACGCACATGAGAAAATGCTCTGCCATCACTGGCCATCAGCGAAATGCAAATCAAAACCACAATGAGATACCACCTCACCCCAGTGAGAATGGGGAAAATTAACAAGGCAGGAAACCACAAATGTTGGAGAGGATGTGGAGAAAGGGGAACCCTCTTACACTGTTGGTGGCAATGTGAACTGGTGCAGCCACTCTGGAAAACTGTGTGGAGGTTCCTCAAAGAGTTAAAAATAGACCTGCCCTACGACCCAGCAATTGCACTGTTGGGGATTTACCCCAAAGATACAGATGCAGTGAAATGCCAGGACACCTGCACCCCGATGTTTCTAGCAGCAATGGCCACGATAGCCAAACTGTGGAAGGAGCCTTGATAAATGGATAAAGAAGCTGTGGTCTATGTATACAATGGAATTTTACTCAGCCATTAGAAACAACAAATACCCACCATTTGCTTCGATGTGGAGGGACCTGGAGGGTATTATGCTGAGTGAAGTAAGTCAATCGGAAAAGGACAAACATTATATGGACTCATTCATTTGGGGAATATAAAAATTAGTGAAAGGGAATAAAGGGAAAAGAGTGAAAATATCAGTGAGGGTGACAAAACATGAGACATCTAACTCTGGGAAATGAACAAGGGGTAGTGGAAGGGGAGGTGGGCAGGGGGTTGGGCTGACTGGGTGATGGACCCTGAGGGGGGCACTTGGCAGTTTGAGCACTGGGTGTTATGCTGTATGTTGGCACATTGAACTCCAATAAAAAAATTTCAAATAGAATTGAATAAATTTGAAAACCCAACTGTATTACCTTCAATTATAAACCATTAAAGACAATTATGTGAAGTATTAGATTTATTTTAATAAATTTTATAGTATTTTTCCATAAAAGGAGAGATTTCTAAGACCTTTGAATTTATGCCATCATTGGAAGTAAAATGGTTCTTATGAAGTTCAAATCTCAGTAATCAAACTTTTTCTACAATACAAATATGACTCTAGAATTCCTTAAGGGAGGTAAATACTGAATTAAATTTAGACTCTTTCTGAATTCTAAATTACTCAAGTGCATTTAATATAATATTATAGAAATTCATTGATATATTTATATTTATGCTTTTAGAAGTAGAAATATTCCAAAATATAGAGTTCTTGTTCTTAGTCCATTTACATAAATATCAGGCTTGGAAGAATTGCTAAAAATTTTCTAACTAATTAGGTCTTAATGGGTTACTTAAATAGTATAATATCATTGATTAATGATTGTCTTTATCTGTGTATATGTGTGTGTGTATGCAAGTGTGTGTTCTGTATAACTTGTGTTTGCAGGATACAAGCACTACTAGCCAAAATTCCTACCCCTTCAAAGTTAGCTACTCATGATTTTTGCTTTAGTTTTTATTTTTCTATTCAACAATTGCATAATTTCATAATGGCATATATGTGGCAGACTTGCCATCATTTCTCTTTCCCATCTTGACATCAATAATTGATCTTGGTAGTTTTCCTTGCTAATCATCACATGTTATTAGATTTATCTACTTCCCAACTGAGATAGGCTCTATAAATTGATCAGAAATGGCATGCAAACTGAAATTCAGTGGTTATCTCCAATAATTGTGTTTAATATTGAGAGGTCAAATTCATTAGCCCATCCCACTTATATTTATGGCACAGTTACTACATATTAATTATTCCTATCACTCTGTATTATTTATCTAAATGTATTTTCATTCTTCAGCATGTCAGTTTTACCAAATGAAACCTAATTGAGCAAAATAAGCTATTAAAAATATAAAGAAAAGAGAATATTAACCCTCCAAAAAACATGACTCTAAATTCTGGTTTTATGAAGTACTTTGAAGAAAAGATATCTAATTTATCTGTCAACAAATTTATGAAAAAAATTTAAAGAAGTGAAATGCAAATATATATATCCAACTGTTTTAGCCATTTATGAATGATTTTTTAAGAGATAAATGTTTCACTTTCGCTTAACTGTTCCCATGTGTATGACTCAGTAGACAATTTTAGTTACTCTGCATTTGCTCATTCAAAAACATAGTTACTAAGTATCATCTATGGATCACCCAAGGTTTAAGGTACTAGGTGTGGAACCCTGAACAAGATAAATATAGCTTCTGCTTTTATGGAGATTAAATCTCAGTCAAAAAGACAATTTCAAAAGCCTAAGTGCTTTAATAAGACAAATACAGGATAGATAGCATGGGTGAACACAGTAGGACCTACTTGAGCCTAGAAGGATAAGGAAACCATCCTAGAAGAAACCATCCTAGGAAAAAAAAACATCCTAGAAAGAAATAAGTTGTGCCTGAAAAATGCCTAAGTGTTAAGTAGGCATGAGCAGAGAAATGGGAAAATATTCCAACTTCAATTATCAGCACATAAAAAGTCCTGGAGCTAAGAATTAGTTCGATTAAAAACTAAAAGGTAAGTCTTGCTGGAGTTGAAAGTGGAGAGGTGAAGTGAGCAGAGGTGAATCTGGAGACATAGGTCAATTAAAAAATCTCCCAGGAGTTATAGTGAAAACTTTGAATATTACTCCCAAGGAAACTTAAGAACACTGAAACATAACCAGGGAGGGACATGATTCACATTTTATTTTCAAAGAGCCTCTCACTCTTAGCCTCTCAGTGGCAGATATTACACTGAAGAGGTGAAACTGGAGGGAAGCAAAACAAGGAAAAACATGGCACAAAGTCCAGGCAAGACACTGTGGTGGCCTGGACTCAGGATCAGGGCGGTGGTAGGGAAAACACCTGGCTCCTTGTGGGCACAAGGAGTAGTGCACCTGCACAGTCAGGGACTGTGCTAGAAGCAGGTCTGTGGAGTTTGATGGGGATAGGAGAAGGGCATGAGATCATTTTTTTTTTTTGATATGCTGTTTGGTATATCCTAGAAATATAGCATATTGACAGTTTGAAATACAAAATGCATCTATTCTCGGGCATATTTACATCTACATGTCTATCTCCACTGCCATATGACCCCTATATCAATTTCTGTCTTTCTCTGTTTCATTTTTGTAATATATGCATATGCTTAAGAAGCATCATACAGGTGATAAAAATTAAGTATTATGATGGCTACAATTGCCAAAGTGTGACTATGAAGAAGACTTAAAATATTAGAATAGAGTTCCAGAGGCACAAGAGATAAAGAAGTTGAGGTGGAGGGAATTAAATATGTGTGAAGTGGAATAGCGAGAAGCCAAGAAAAACTGCTAGAAATATTCAAATGCATCTTGAACCTTATGTTACAGACAAAAAATAAAATTATCTTTTGACAATATTGCTCCTTCAAGTAGCAAGTATGTTCACACAATTATTGGTGAAATTAACAAATACATACATTTAATACTCATGGGTAACCCCAGCTCAGTCAAAATCTTGTCCTTACAGAGACTGGATCATGATAACCGAGCACTAAATTCACTATGTGTTGAAGCAAAATCTGGGATGCTGTAGTTTTTCTCTTTTAGCAATATCACCGAATCTCTTCTGATTAGAATGAGAGTATACTGAAATTCAGAATCTATTCCAACAATCATTTGCCTAAAACAAATCTGTAATGTCAGGGTTTGAAAACAAGCTGACTTTAAAATACAGGACAATGATCTATGGATGTTTCTAAACAACAATAGCACATCTGATTGATTATTTTCACTTCAGTCTAACTAGTAAATGCAATGGAACAAAAATGTAAGGAAATGTAATAAGAGCTCCTAAGCCTTTTTTCACCTTTATAATCCACATTTTGATTTGAACACAGAGATATGCCTTAATGCCATTAGGAACAATATTATGTCAACAAAGAAAAGTGATCTTATAGCATCTCATGGCTACTTTCCTTACATTCTATGTCAGTCAAAGTCCTAATAAATGTACCTTGATGTTTGTATTCACAGAGCAGGTCTCCGGGGTTTACCTGAGAGCTTTAATATCATGAGAAAAATCCTCCAGATCTGTTTTGTCACCCCACTAAAATCTATACTCATTATCACCTCATCCTCTGCCATCCTACTGTCAGTGCTTTGAATTCTAGTGTTTTTTTTTATTCTTGAAATTTTTGGTGAACTCCATATTTTCTGGTCTGTTGCCAAAGAAGTATACCAGATGGGAGGAGGCTGGGAAGAGAACATGATTGTTGATGCAGCAGTTGCTAAGCAATATACAAAACACACACTTAATCTTCACACTAAACTGGCATTTTTGAAATCACTGTAGGGATTGATTGACCTGCAGAAGCTTTGGTACCGTCAGTACTTACAACTCTGACAGTGTCAAAGTCAATAGATATGTTCAACTACATTTAATAGTAATTAAATTGCCCAAATCACATTTATACAATGATTTATCCTAAAAGTAAAAGATTTCATTTTTTAAAAAGTATCATAAGTGTAAGTTGGAATATTTCTGAAAGTAGACAGCAAAATTAAAACAAAACAAAACAAAACAAAACAAACTTCCTTTTTTCCCGGAGGCATACTTGAATAGCAGAGATTTAACAAATGAACAGCAGTAAAATGTCATCATTTCATGATTGTTTCATCCATTTCAATTAGAATTAGATGTGTATTTAAGCATCTACTTAATAAATATATTATGTTGAGCAATGGCTGAAGAACAACTATACCATTTTCTCGTTCTAGGTATTGCCCCAACACTCACTCTACAATCCGCTATGAACGTTAAACATGTTTTCTTTTATAGAAAAACAGTGTTCATTAAGTTACATCGAAAGCCAGGTTTCTGATCCCTACTCTTTCAGAATTTCATTAGTTGTTATGATTTCTTTTCTTTAACTTTGTTCTTAAGCAATAAAACATCTACAATAGAGTGGGAGCCCTCTGCATATTTGCCAATACTACTCTACACTACTTCATACCAAGGAAAACATTATCTGAAATTCTTTGTTTCTTATTCTCATACATTTTTTATAACTGTATGATAAATGTATGAATCCATACACTATATAAAGTGTATATTAAGTGTACACTATAAAGTGTATAAAGTGTACACTATATTTTCATCTTTTGATATTTATCTACAGTGGTTTGTATTATATATATGTATATATAATCTGTAATTATATATATATATATGACCATCTGTAAATTACTGGTTTTGTTTGAGAGTATGATTTTTATGTTCTGGAAATTATAAGTTAATAAAATTGGCTCAAAAACTAATCCTGTGGAGTCCAAACTCATTGTTTCAAGTGACTCATTAATTTTCTACCCACTAAAAACACTTACAGACTACTGTATGGGATGTAAGTGGATCCTTTTTGAGAGAAACTTGTCAGTATAAAGTTTAACATGCATATATTCAACACTAGTAATTCCACATATAGGTAGAAAGCCTAGAAAAATCTCAGTCATATGTGCAAAGGAGTCTTGTAAGTGACTATTGAAGGAAACCATTCTTGTGATAGCAGCATAGTGGAAACTTCTCAAATGTCCACTGGAAACAGACTGTTTAAACTATAGTATAATCACATCACAGAGTTCTATAGCCTTTTAAAGTCAATCAAAATTATATATGTTAATATGAAAAAATGGGTGAAAAGGAGCCCTCACCTCTTGGTCTCTCTCAGTGGGAACCTAGTTTCAACAATAGGTAGCTGGGAGCAGGATGGGAGATGCTGACACCCTGCTCCCCCCAGAGGAGAGCCCCCCAAGTCAGAGCCAGGAGGTGGAAGGAGTCTTCTGTTCTTGGTTGCACCAGCCAGGAGCAGAGTTTTCATCTCACTGAAGTGGAGCAGGAAGGGAGAGAGCGCATCTTGGTTCAAAGAACATAGATTCTTGATGATATTAAAAATGTTTATTTGATTTCCTTGAATAAATGTTTCTTCATATGCAGTGTACCAGATCATTTTGCGAGATGTTAAATATGTACTTTAAAAAATAAATTAGGCCAGTTTTGTTGAGAGGAATGAGTCTGCAGAGCTCTTCATGCACCATACAGGAAGTAGAACTCCTCTGTTAGCTCTTAGGTAGAATCCTACAAGTCTGGTAGGTCATGTTCAGTTGTTCTTTAATGATGTAAATATGTATATTACTTCACATCATATAATATAAATTAATAAATAATGAATAATAAATCCATAAATAATTGTTTAAATTATGTAATATATATTTATAATTGTCACATCAATCATTCTTACCCTCTATTTAGAACTTTGTTTTATTTTATGATATTATTTAATAGGTTGTAATTTTATAGAGTTGAGTTGTTTTCTTCCATCTTTAATCACGTCTCACTTATTTTGGGACATTTTTTATTATTTTATTTCCCCCTAAAATTCCAAATCCAAACTCACATTTCTTCCTCACCATAGCAAGTCATGTTGATAGATTTGATACATGTCCTTTGCTATGAGCTCATCTATGTAAGATCTATCTGTAACATTTTGAATACAGGAGTTTTTATATTTACAAATTGTATCATGTTATAAGTGTCTTTGTTTCTTGACTTTTCCACTTAAAGTATATCTACTCATGTTGCCCTACACAAACTAGTTTTTCTAAGATACTGTTCCAAAGCACACAAGTAGCCAATGCTACTTATTTTTCTAAAGGTGGACTTCCAATGTTCCTAAAACTTTCTTTTACTAGAAATATCCATGAAATTTGGACCCCAGCCCATATATAGGGCCTGATGGGGTCCTTGATTTCCTGACAATCACTTTTCATCTGAAATTCCAGTCACACTGCAAACTTTCTCACACTAGGTCTGTGCTGTTGGGAGAGGTGTTCTTTGTTTGAAATTCAGAGTTAGGGGAGTACTACGTGGCTTGGTTTTTTGATAGTACACCTTACATGGGCTCAAAAGGTTTTAGCTTTTTCAGTGGGTATTGGAAATCCAAATGTCTCTTCCTATATCCTGTCTTGACCCAAATCCTTCATAGAGGGCACAAAGTCACCGTTGTCCTTTGTCTTAGAACTTCGGCTTAGTGTGCTCCCTTAATTTAGTACTAGAAGCTACCCTTTTCTTTTGGATTAAGCTTTTATTTTAATTGTTAC
Source organism: Canis lupus dingo (assembly GCF_003254725.2). Lineage (NCBI taxonomy): Eukaryota > Metazoa > Chordata > Mammalia > Carnivora > Canidae > Canis > Canis lupus. The sequence goes on along the minus strand of NC_064255.1, from coordinate 56,259,999 downwards.
AATTTATCTAGCATTTCTATTTGTCATCACAGATAAGGGCACTGTGTGCCTCACCTGCCTTTGTTGTGTTGCCGAACACTTCCCTAAGTACTGCTTTCCAAAACTTAATGCATTTATATAGTTGGCAGTTGAGAATTTTGACTAATGAGAACATATGGTACTGTCAGTACAATAATAGTGTGCTACTTAGAATAAAATCAATTATCTATCGAAAGTAATCTTTATCCTTTTAAGCACAATATGCACTACATGCCCTAAAACACAATGCAAAATGTGTCTCCTGGAGTTGTAAAATGTGGCAGTATGGGCCACAAGCAGAACAACTCTTGGTAAAGCAGAAGTGCTCATAAAAAGTAAACAGTTTGCAAAATCAGTTTTTCTGCGATTAGATGGATAAGAATAAATCAGAGCAAATATTGTATTGTAGCTGCAAGGGAAAAAAAAATGAGACTTTTTAATCAGTATTGCCTTTATTCTTGGTTTCTACTTTTATTTCCTTCCCTCCAAAGCAAAATTAGGATGTCAAACATCATTTCAGAAAGAAAAAAAGTCCACCCTGTATGCCATGTATCCTAATAGGTTTATTGTTGGTCTTATGATGTATTTATTAAAGTACAATTGTTGGCAGATCATTTGGAGAACGAGAGCATGGAGGAAGTGGGTAAATTTGAAAGATTGCTGCATTGTTCTGTGGCAATTTTCTGAAACTGTTTTGACAGGAATATCATTTTAATAGTTTTATTTTCTTGCCAGTAATTGCTACTAGCAAGGAGAGGTATGGCAGAAATAGAAAGAAAAAAAAAACTAAATATAAGAGTAGCACGAATGTTTGGCTTTCAGAGCTCTGTCTGGATGTGTTGAGGGTGAGGAAAGAAAATTATGAATGATTTCTATGTCTCAGAGAGTGCTTAGGGACTCATTATTGTAATATCTCATTTGATTGGAGACCAAGCTCATAAGCATTCTTTGTGATTTGCAGAATTTTTAAAAACTAAATTAAGAATATATACCTCAGATTTCATTTAAGAAGATTTGAGACCTCAGAAATTCTAGCTAAACAAGGTGGCATTTAGAACTTAAACATTTTAAGACACCATTCATTCAAAATAAAGTTAGGTTAAATCTAAAAGACATTGCTTCAAAATAGAGGAGTTTAACTTAATAATGATAATCATACTGAAAACCAAATATTAGAGAATATCTTTGGTATATGAGAGTTTTTGGAACTTCATAAAGTTGAATACTAGAATTTTATTTTAGTTAAAGAATTGTAATAAGCTTTAAAATTAGTCATTTTGTCCTTTAAAAACTACTTCTATACAAAAAAATATATTTACCTATAAGTGGTGGAAATAAAAATTCTAATTCTCAAATTTGATTTCTTTTTTTTTAAGATTTTATTTATATATTCATGAGAGAGAGAGAGAGAGAGAGAGAGAGAGGCGGAGACAGAGGCAGAGGGAGAAGCAGGCTCCATGCAGGGAGCCCAACGTGGGTCTCAATCCCAGGTCTCCAGGATCACGCCCTGGGCTGAAGGCGGCGCTAAACCGCTGAGCAACTGGGGCTGCCCTCACATTTGATTTCTATAATATTTTATTTTTTACTGTCAAATAACAAATGCATAATAAATGACCCAAATTAATTGGAAAGATGGTAACATTGGAAAAAACGTATATAAAATTCTAAGACATAGTCTTATATAGCAAGTGTGTGTGTGCATGTGCATGTGTGACAGGATATACTTGGAATACTGCAGGGACTTGCTATTCACTATCAATTTTCAGTATCACAGAATAGCAGAATCCGTAGAAACCTTGAAAATCATATGATCTAATCTGTAGCTCTGAAGCTTGTTGGTGAAGCTTAATTAAATTTGTAAATTTTCATGTTTGCCATCTCAAAGACTTGCAGGGACAATGCCTTTTTATCATGATAGCCAAAAATATGTTTTGTTTGTTATTTCTGTGTCTAGCTAAAATCTCTCTTCCTTTAAGATGATTTACTTTGATTTCTTCCTTTGAAATAGGGAGAACTTGTCAACATTTCCCCCCCACACGCGCAGAGACACACATCGAGGCGCCTGAGATTGATTTTGGCTACCTCCTTTTCAAAGGCATTTCATTTATTGTTTTATTTGTTTATTACTAAGCCATGTAATTGAGGTTTCTCACTTCTCATGAAAGTCAAGATCTTACTCTACAGAGGAATTTAGCTGTCCCTAGAGTAAGTTTGCCATTTCTCAATGCCAGTGAAAATTTCTTACAGTCTTTGAATAAATCAAGCTAATGGGGAGGACTAGATAAAACATCATAATAGTAAATTAGATACAAATCTTTAATACTACAGTAGAGTAGTTACACCACACTCACAAAATTCCTTTTTAATACTTTACACCAACTTTTGTAGTAGTTTGGATTTTTTCACTTAATAATATGATTTTGTTAATTCTTAGCAAATTTTAATGAACTATAAATCTCATATTCTTTTCCAGCTTTGTTGTATTAGACTCTTTTCTCCACTTTATCACTTGTTGTCTAGAAGTATATGTGTATCACAATACCTAACCATTTACTTCTCTATTAAAAAAAACTTTTTACTGTATTAAATTATATAGTAAAATACATAAAATTCAATAGTTAATGTAAATGATTATTCAGATTAGGGGAAATATAGTGTATTATAGGGAAAAATTAGATTTAATTACATCAGGGTAATACATTCACAAATGATTCAAATAAGGATGTATAGTCAAAACAATATAAAAATTTATAACCTAGAGTCTTGCTTTTACTCTTCATGTAGGTAGTTTTTTTTTTTTTTAGTTTTCATTCTGTTACTGTTTCTATATGAACATACAAACATGAATATATTTTCATATTTATTCTCTTTATACAAAATTGTAATAGCTAATATTTTCTTAATGCTTATTACTTGCGTAATACTTACTTAATAAATCATCATCTCCAATCTATGAAGTAGGTACTATGTATTCCCATTTATTAGGGAGGAAACTGAAGTGTAGAACATTTCAGTAATTTGCCCAAAATAACACTGTTGAGTATGAGAGCTGGTTTTGAATCCAGGAAATCTGTCTTCCAAACCTGAAATATTCATCAATATGCTCCACTGCTACAATTATAGAGGGATACCTAGGCTGAAGTGTTAAGATTAATTGTAGATCTATGATCTAAATTCCATCAAATTAGTGTTCATTGATAGAAGAATGGACAGTGAATTAAAGTTAAAGTACTGGGACACCTGGGTGGTTCAGTGGTTGAGTGTCTGTCTTCGGCTCAGGTCATGACCCCGGGGTCTTGGGATCCAGTCCCGCATCTGGCTCCCCACATAAAGACTGCTTCTTCCTTTATGTCTTTACCTCTCTTTGTGTCTCTCATGAATAAATAAGTAAAATCTTAAAAAAAGATATAATTTTTTAAAAAGTTAGGATATTTCTGTGTAAATGCTTCTACATACTCTCCTAGTGTTTATAAAATGTATTGCACTCCTATAATACAGGAATACAATACCGACTCTGGTACTTATCCCAGCACCTATGATCTAGATATAGGTACTATGCTAACCTTAAATTTCTTGAACTCAACAAAGGAAATAATATAGCATATGTCTGCCTCATAGTGTTGTTGCAAGGCTTAAAAGAGATCATTCACATATAGTGCTTAGTCCTGGACATGTCATACTCTAATTGTTCATTGAATGGTAGTTCAAATTCTCATAAGAATTGTCTATAGCACATGAAATAACTGCATATTCTTCAGGGAAAAAAACCAACTAATTTTGATAAGTCAAACTACATCATTGAAATTAGGTCATTAAAGTAGGTGACATATCAACAGATAAATCATCTTTATTGAGCAAAATGTCATATTAGCTGTTCACTTCCTTTTCTAAATTTTTAAAATTTTTATTATTATTTTTAAAGATTTTATTTATTTGTGAGAGAGTGAGAGAGAATTAATAGGAAGGCAGAGGGAGAAGCAGACTCCCCGCTGAGCAGGGAGCCCAAAGCAGGGCTCCACTGCAGGACTCTGAGACCATGACCTGAGCCAAAGTCAGATGATTAACCAACTGAGCCACTCACATGCCCCACTTTTTTTCTTAAGATTTTATTTCAGAGAGAGATAGAGTGTGCATGTGCACCAGGGCCTACAATGAGGGGCAGAGAAGGAGGGAGAGGAAGAGGGAAAGAATCTCAAACAGACTTCAGCACAGACCTGAGATCATGACCCTAAGATCATGGCCCTGAGCTGAAACCAAGAGTTGGTTGCTAAACCCACTGAGCCACCCAAGTGCCCGTAACTGTTCACTTCTAATTGTCACTTACATGGGTAATTTCAACCTCACATATATGTTTAAGAAGCTGCCTTAGTAAAATCCTACATCTTTAGATGGAATTAAATGTATGTTTTTCCTTTCTGATCTGGAAGTAAACAATAACGCTTAATGCAACTAACCTGAGAAAACTCATTGAAACTCTCTTGCAACAATTCTGTTCCGAGGATTTGTAGAACTATATTTGACTTTGAGCATTCAACATTAATTCTAGTATGTTTCAGGTTGGACACTCCAATTGGTTACTTCACTAACTGCATAAAGTTTTAGCCTCTGAGACGAAATTTGAGAATTTGAATAAAAAATATATATAGTATATAGTAGAATGGATTCTTTACATGAGCTTCTTGAAGAGAGAAATTGTATCTTATTTTCTTTTTTTTTAAACTCTGGCACATAGCAACTAAAAAATAAAAAATAAATAGTTGAATGGGTTATTCAAAAAATTCAAAAGTACAGATTTTTTTAAAGTATAGTTGGGTACTATAGATAATGAAATTCAATAAATTCTTATCACTTCATATGGTAATCTTTGGAGGCAATTGAAAATGAAATCCTGAGATATGATTATCTACACAAAGTGACTATCACGAAATGCAGTTTTACTTTTTACAGAGAATGGCAAAAACTCACTTTCTAATTTAAATATATATGAAAATTATGGCATTTGAATTTGTATTTCCTTAGAAGAATGCAGGACCATAGATGGAAGAGCTATGTGTGTATTCAGGCATTTCTTCATGCCAGAATGCCATGAGAGAGTATATTAGTTATAGGAATAGTCTTTTCTCTCTTCTTAAATTTTAATTTTGAAAATTTAAATTTACACAATTGTCCTTACTAAAGGTGACTAGAAATATGTAGTCTACACTACAGAAAAACTATTATGTGTAACAAAAAAGAATCCTAAAATCTATCAATATATAATTCTGAGAAGTTAATAGTATCTCAGAACAAGGTTCATTTAGCTTCAATTTCTGCCAAAAAAGTCATAAGGAAATCTATTTTTCAGATTTTTACCATATTTCTGTAAATCAGTCTATGTCTCTCTCTCTCTTACTTTTATTTTTTATTATTCTACAGAGAGTCATAAACCTTCTGCTAACAATTAATTGCACTTAATGTGAAAGTGAGTGGATAATCACTAATCACCGGTAATCAAAGCTGAGCTACAAATATGGTACTTTATTTAGAGAAGAAGGAGAAAAAAGAAATAAGAATCACTACAGATGTCATCACAGTTCTCCTTCCCTCTGCTTATGAATGAGTTTTGATGGAGTTAGGGGCAACAACATAATTAGTTGGCCTTTCTACCATGTGAACACTTGTAATCTGTGATTTGGACACAGGATGATGGGAGAAAGCATAAAATATTTTGATATATAAGCAAGTTTCACCCATCTGTGAGGAAAACAGATGATTTATGAAGCCTATCTCCCTATAATTAAAAACAATAGACAAACCTGCTGTTTCAGAAGATAAAATGATGGCCTAACTGATTGAACTGTGAGAAGGCATTGAGTTAATGCAGCTAAAGAAATTAGAGAAGTGTTTAGTATATATTAAGTATATAACACATGTTTATAATAACCATTATAGATGTTTTATTTTTGTTTTGTCTTCTTTTGTTTGACTGCCTTTGTAATTTTTTTCTTCTTTTGACTTTTGCTTCAGTCTGTTACTACTTGTTGCTTATCAACTCAAAGATTTTTTTTTGTATTACTAATGCTGATATTATTATTTTTATTTTTTTATAAATTTATTTTTATTGGTGTTCAATTTGCCAACATATAGAATAACACCCAGTGCTCATCCCATCAAGTGCCCCCCTCATTGCCCGTCACCCAGTCACCCCCAACCTCCGCCCTCCTCCCCTTCCCCTTCCACCACCCCTAGTTCATTTCCCAGAATTAGGAGTCTTCATGTTCTGTCTCCCTTTCTGATATTTCCCACACATTTCTTCTCCTTTCCCCTTTATTCCCTTTCACTATTTTTTATATTCCTCAAATGAATGAGACCATATAATGTTTGTCCTTCTCCGATTGACTTATTTCACTCAGCATAATACCCTCCAGTTCGATCCACGCTGAAGCAAATGGTGGGTATTTGTCATTTCTAATGGCTGAGGAATATTCCATTGTATACATAAACCACATCTTCTTTATCCATTCATCTTTCGATGGACACCGAGGCTCATTCCACAGTTTGGCTATTGTGGCCATTGCTGCTACAAACATCGGGGTGCAGGTGTCCCGGCGTTTCACTGCATCTGTATCTTTGGGGTAAATCCCCAGCAGTGCAATTGCTGGGTCGTAGGGCAGGTCTATTTTTGACTCTTTGAGGAACCTCCACACAGTTTTCCAGAGTGGCTGCACCAGTTCACATTCCCACCAACAGTGCAAGAGGGTTCCCTTTTCTCCGCATCCTCTCCAACATTTGTGGTTTCCTGCCTTGTTAATTTTCCCCATTCTCACTGGTGTGAGGTGGGATCTCATTGTGGTTTTGATTTGTATTCCCCTGATGGCAAGTGATGCAGAGCATTTTCTCATATGCATGTTGGCCATGTCTATGTCTTCCTCTGTGAGATTTCTCTTCATGTCTTGCCCATTTCATGATTGGATTGTTTGTTTCTTTGCTGTTGAGTTTAATAAGTTCTTTATAGATCTTGGATACAACTCAAAGGCTTTTGCTTTAGTCTGACACTACTTGCTTATCAGCTCGAACTGGCTCAGTCTTCAGGATATTGACTCAACCACCCAACCAAACCAGTGGCCACACCAAATGAGTTGGTATATAATCAAATCTCTGGCAATTTCCTGTGCCAAGCAAAATAAACACCCAGCTGCACTGCTCGAAGTTCTGCTCACTTAGTAGATTTCTACTCACCATTGTCCTTCCTGGAAGGAGGGAGGCCCATGATTATTTGGACCATTTCCTCATTTGTCGCTCCTGCTACAGTCTCTTGTCTCTCCTAGCCTGCATCTATGGTCTTATTAAGGAGTCTTCTACAATTAACTAAGGAAGAACAGGACTAGTTATAGATTGTCCTGTGCAGTATACAGCCACCACCTAAAAGTGGGTAGCTGCCCTACTACTACTCCTTTCTGAGATATCCATCAAAGACTGGTGAACAGAAATCCTCTCAGTACACTAATGTGTTTCGTCAGGGCCTGCTTGTGCCTAATCATGCATATACCACTTCTTTTTGATGATAAAGTGATGTTGTGCCCACCCAATTTTATGGCTTGGTGGGTCAGACAACACACAGTTCATGGTGAGCAGCTCAGGATGCATAGTAACTTTGTTGCCCATGGCTAAATATTTAGTCCCTAATGTCCTCTAGCAAGTGAAAAGTTTTCTTGAAAGGAAAGTAACTCTCTGCAGAGGATGGCAGGGCTTTGTCCCAAAATCCTAAGGGGTGTACACTGTGATTCACAAAAAAGAGCCTGCCCTAGGTGAAAAACAGTATCTCCCTCTGACATTGACATGTCAAGCAGCATTGAGTCTGCTGAATAAAATGGCCAAAGAGGCAAGGCAGTTTGCACAGCACACTGGACTTACTGCAGAGCTTTCTTTTTATTCTAAGCAGCATTGAAAATTAGCAGATATTTGAATCATTTGGTATCCAGAGTAATACAACTAAATGAGGAATATATTGCCTCAAATATCTAAAGACATCCCCTAGGCTCTGTGCTTCTTTCTTGGGTTGTAGGAGGGAACAGATGCAACAACTTATACTTTAGCTTAGAAGGAATATCTCAACATGCCCCCATACTAAAGAAACTAGAAATTTCACTGGGATGGAAGGCCCTTGATTTTTTTTTTTTTTCAGATTTATTTCCCATCCTCCGACATGCAAATGTCTTACAATAAGTCCAGGGTGGTTGCTACTTCTAGTTCACTAGGTCTAGTCAGTATAATGTGATCAATGCAATGTAATGAATCATTGTGATATTTCATGGAGGGAAGGCAGTTAAGTTTCCCATGGACTGAATTATGATATAGGGCTGGAGAGCTGATATATCTGTGAGGTAGGACAGTGAAGGTATATTGCTAGTCTTGCTGGCTGAAAGCAAACTGCTTCTGGTGGTTTCACTGACAGGCCTCAAGCTAAAAGCCTTTGTCAGGTCAGATGCTGTATACCAGGCATCAGGGTATGTGTTAATTTTCTCTAGCAAGGTAACCACATCTGGTACAGCACCTGCAATTAGAATCACCACATGGTTATGCTTATGTCATAACCCACTGTCATTCTCCAAGATCTATCTGTTTGCTGCACAAGCCAAATAGGCAAGTTGAATGGGGATGTGATGAGAATTACCACTCTGCATCCTTCAATCTCCTGATAGTGGCACTTCATCTCTGTAAACCCTCAAGGCATGTGGTATTGCTTTTGGTTTACTATTTTCTTGGGTAAAGACAGTTCTAGTGGTTTATACTTGAACTTACCCACCATAATTGCCCTTACTTCACAGATCAGGGAACCCATGTAGGGATCCTGCCAGTTGCTTTTATGTCTATTCCAAGCAGATATTCCAGAACTTGGGAAACAACAACAGGATTTGGAGACACACTGGCTCCACTCTGAGATGGATCTGAGCTAAAATTACATCACTCATTTGACCTCCATAAGCCTCAAGTCTGATTGATGGACCATAGTGACATTTTGGGTCTCCTGGAATTAGTGTCAGTTCAGAACAAGTGTCCAATATTCCCTGAAAAGTATTATTATTTGCCATTCCTCAGCGTACAGGCACCCTGGTAAAAGGATGCATGACCCTTTTGGGAAGTCTGGAAGAAAGATTGACAGCACAAAATTTTCACAGTGTAGTGGAGTCCTACTTAAATATCTTCTGCTTCCTTATTCAAGTGGTTCTAGATCTGAAAACTAGCTCAGTCTGGGAATTGACTGAAGGGTTATGATTTTGTGTCTTTATGACTCCAGTTATACTTCTGTTCACTTGACCTAGAACTCTTCCATTTATACAGACTACATATGAATTTCATAAACTACTCATCTATTTTATTCTAAGAATACCATGATCAACCAGCCAATGCCATAGGTCTAGTGAGTCAGGCTATTCTGATTACTGCTTTGGCTCTGTTGTCCATTATGTCTACCCTGTTCACCTTGGTGATTAAGTGACACTGCTTCACTTCTGCTACCCTAGGACACAATAATCCCCGTTGCGTTTAAGGATCTCAGTTTGGTGGCAGCAGTTGCTCACTCTAATTTCTGTCCTACAGAGATGATCAACCAGAAAACTCTTCAAGGATATTAAGGCTTTTTTCACAAATTCATTCCTCACCATTGTGGTAAAATGTGTATTCCTGGGACCCTCCTTGGCTTTTTATCAGATTGAGTAAGCAAGTCTTATATGATAAACCCACTCTAATATTCCAGTCCCCTTAAGCCTTTGACTCTCTTCTTCTGAGCTAAATATTGGATCAGAATCTCTCTCTCCCTGAGCTAAATATTGAATCAGAATCTCTATTCAATGGGTTATATTGATGATTTCAACTGGATCCAACTTTCATGTTTCTTCTACCATTTCCTACATCCTTATCATCCTTTCCCATACAAAGCTCTCAGACTTCTGGGATCCCTGGGTGGCGCAGCGGTTTGGCGCCTGCCTTTGGCCCAGGGCATGATCCTGGAGACCCGGGATCGAATCCCACGTCGGGCTCCCGGTGCATGGAGCCTGCTTCTCCCTCTGCCTGTGTCTCTGCCTCTCCCTCTCTCTGTGACTATCATGAATAAATAAAAATTAAAAAAAAAAAATCTTTAAAAAAAAAAAAAAAAAAAAGCTCTCAGACTTCTATCCATGTAAATTGGAAAAATCATACAATTCTTGTAGAATGTAGCTCACCTCTTCATGTTTCATACAATTTACCTAACTTTCAGGGCCTGCTGGAATTTAGTATAGTTATAGATGTAGAAGCAATGAGAGGTCCTAGAAAAGGGTTCTGATAAAAATCAGCAGAATTGTACAAGGAAACTATCCCAATGGAGGCCATTATAGGTTCTTCAGGCAAAGCAGGGTTAACTTCCTCAGACAAGAGTGATAAGACTGCTTCAGCTGCTAAAAAGAACTCATCAGAATTTAGGGGTTCAATGTTCCCAGCTTCATCAAGATATTCCCATGTGTTCTTGTTTCAGTTTTCATTTTCCAATCCTTTCCAGTTAAGTTCCTCACTTTAACAATAGTCTATAAGGCAGCAATTTAATTTGCACTGTAGGGGTACCTGAATGGCTCAGCAGTTGAGCTTCTGCCTCTCGCTCAGGTTGTGATACCGGGGTCCTGGGATCAGGGGGACTGTGGGACTCCATTGGGCTCCCTGCAGGGAGTCTGCTTCTCCCTCTGCCTATGTCTCTGCCTCTCTATGTCTCTCTCTGTCTCTCATGAATAAATTAAATATTGAAAAATACTAATAATTTGCACTGCAATTCAGCCACTTGCAATTTAAGAGTCTAGAATTGAGTTTTAGCATTTTCAACTCTGAAACTACAGGACATAAGGTATTTTTGTTTTTGTTTTTCAGAGAAGACATAATTTTTTTATGTCATTTATAGGATGCTAAAGTGGAGAACTGGAAACCTAAATTCATGTTTTTTTTCTCACTCTTCTCCTACATTTTGTCAAATTCAATTAGGAGCAAGTAGCCAATTTCATTATACTTACCAGTTTGATAAAAATGTGCTAAGCTAGCAAGTATTTGGTCATCTAGAACTTGGTTTCTTATAAGTAATTGGGAGTTACTGGAAGGTGATATTTTGCTTGTCTCTATCTCACATGATACCATGAACTAACTAATCCATGCTCTCTTTGTTACTGAGAATAGTCATCAGTACCTTTAAAACTGATTAGAGAACCAATACCAAAAAGCTCAGCTGATTTAGAAAATACATTCTAAAGATTCTGTTTCTCTAGGACTACTCTCAGTATCAAAACATATTCTTCAAAGAAACATATGGATCCATGTGTGTGCATGTGTGTGTAAAATAAATATTCTCTTTATATATATATATGTGTGTGTGTGGGGGGGCATATATATGATATATATCATATATGTGTGTACATATATGTATGTTCCCTGTAAATATTGTCTATATTTCTATCATGCTCCCAGTCATGCTTTGTCCTCATGTTCTCTTCTTTCTGTTATGAAACTTAATATCAGGTCAGTTTCAAACACGCAAAGCTTGAAGTGTTGCTTTTTCAGGTATTTTACAAAGGAATTAATCTAAGATAATACATCTTTACAATTCATATTTTCACCATCTTTTTTTAAAGATCTATTGATTTGAGAGAGAGAGGGCCGTGCAGATGCACTCAGGAGTGAGGCGGGGAGGTAGAGGGAGAGACAGAGAAAAGGAGAGAGAGAGGGAGAGGGAGAGAGAGAGAGAGAGGATTCTTAAGCAGATTCAGCTCTGAGTCTGGAACCCAACTCGGGCTGAATCTCATGACCTTGATATCACCACCTGAGCTGAAACAAAAAGTCTGATGCCCAACCCACTGGACCACCCAGGCACCCCCTTTATCATCATTGTGGATAATTGGGAGTGGAACATTTCTAGAGCAGCACTCTACTACCAGATAAGTGGCTGTCCATTCTACATTACTTGAAAGGAAAATGCATACTATGCATTATAAGTCTTTCAAGGATATTAAATAAGTTCCAAGTAAATTTTCTAACTGAATTTACCACATATTTACATGATTATTCTGGATCAAATGTAAAACTCTGATTTAAAAAAGAAAATTGTAAAAGATGTGTGGCCTGGGGCTGAATTGTATGTGGACGAATGTAGTTTTACTCTGCCAAACTGGGCCTATATATCAATTGATGTGACATTGTAAAATATCAGCTTAATTTGGGGTAGAAGAGCAAATTCAACCTTATTGTTGATGCCTGGGGGATTAATGATTCTACATTTTCATTTTGATTCACTTATTTTGATCTTAAATTGTGAGACTCAATTACTAGAGATAAATCCCATCTAGTCTCATTGCATAATTGGTTTTTTGTAGAGTCCATTATCCTAATAATTATACTCTAATTGGCATAAAAATGAAATATTCTGATAAGGAACATCAGGAAATAATAACAGTAATTAATAGTAATTAAATCCAGTGCAGCCCATCATAGAGAACAGAGGTTGGAGGTAATTTTAAGAATACATCTATCTAGGAATTAAGCAGAAATCATAAACACTTAATATGCATTTTTTTTCTTAATTTATCTATACAAGCTAAAAATACATTAAAATTCACAATATAGAATTGTCTTTACACTTAAATCCATTCTGAGTGAATTCAGTGAGTATACATCTGTTACATAGGTTGTGTACTTTTATTGATTCACTCAACTCAACATATATATTGTATGTCAGGCATTGAATTGAATCCTGAGGGAGAAACGACATATATAAGAAACATCCTAAAACATAGGGATCATGAAATTTTACCGGAAACAGGCTGTAAGATGAGGTCTCCGAATAGGGTATTAAAGAAAGAGAGAAAGAAAGGGAATTGTTTGCAAAATAGGCACGGTTAAAAAAGAGGGGGGATGGTAATCTTAATAAAGCACATATGGCAAATGGGAACAACTGGATTCCACAAATAGATTGGCCCACTTAGTCCTGACTTACTCTAAGTAGCTAAGATTTTGAAAAATATATTTTCTTTTTTTCATACAAATTTACATAAAGAACACATGTAAGACACATAAGCAATGGAAATAACTGGATTTTTCTAGATATACATACCAAATCTAAACAAAAAATTCAGACTAATATACTTAAATGATATCCTATATCTCTAATGTAGAAGGCATATGGTTTGTATTATTTTTTCATCATTGGGACAATTGTGCACTGATGTTTTCACATTTTCTTATCCTTTTCCATTCCTGATGAGGCCACAAATATTGATAAGAAATAGATGTTTTACTCAGAGTAGTGGAATTGAATAAAGATAACTGATTTGTGGAATTACGTAAACCATAATAAACAAATAATGTTTGAAAGAGTTGGCTACCTTGGGGGAGAGGATATGAAAAGAAAAAAATAATAGCTACCTTCAAACGTTTTAAGAATTGCTGTGTAAAATTTTTAAGCCTTATTTTCTGTTATTCTAGAAGGGACACCTTAAGATCTAAAAATAATACTTACTTCGAGCCAGACTAGAATTCAATGCAATGTGAAGCTTTCTGGAAATTAGTCATTCAGTAATAAAACTCAGTTGCAGACAAGCATACAGCTTTTCTTTAAGAATTGTGTCAGTAGATAAATATAGCTACTCCTTAGCAACTCTAGAAGAAATCTCTGCACTTGTTGGAGTTTGGACTATATCAACAAATAAGGCTCTTTCTAACCACCATATTTTACTAACCATTTCATAAATGTTATCATAATAAGCCTTTATAAGGGTTTACGGTATTTACTCAAATTTTTTCTTTATTTAAAATATTTTATTACAGAACGTAAAGACTGCTAACTCTGGGAAACGAACTAGGGGTGGTGGAAGGGGAGGAGGGCGGGGGGTGGGAGTGAATGGGTGACGGGCACTGGGGGTTATTCTGTATGTTAGTAAATTGAACACCAATAAAAAATAAATTAAAAAAAAATAAAAAAATAAAATAAAATATTTTATTTTATTTTTAAAGATTTTATTTATTTGTTCATGAGAGACACAGAGGCAAAGACATAGGAAGAAGGAGAAGCAGGGTCCTCGCAGGGAGCCCAATGTGGGACTCGATCCCAGGACCAGTATCACTCCCTGAATCGAAGGCAGATACACAACCACTGAGCCACCCAGGCATCCCCGTAATTACTCAAATTTAAAGGAAAGAGAAAGTAACGTTTATATCTAAAGTTTTAAAGCAAATTAGTAGCTAAAATCCCCTGAGCTAAGTTTGGTTCTAATATTATTTAGTGTGATATTTCGGCATTTCTCACTGATTGTTCTACAATCTCATTGAAAAAATAAATGGCTTGGTTTGAAAAGTCCAGGCACTTTAAACCATTATATCACTACACATTGATTCTCTTAGCCAATAATTCTATTCCTATTCACCTTCTCTGTCCTAAAAAGAAAAGAAAACAAACAAATAAACAAAAACCTCCACTGATTCAATCAAGACCCAAAATACAAACTTCTGATAACAAATATAGTTACTTCTTCCTTTTTGTTCCCGTAGCATTCTCCTAAGTGCTATAAAAACAGTATGCCCACTGAACTGTAATTATTGCTTTATGTTTCTGTGGTGTTACTGAGATTTTGAGGATCCTAAGTCAGAAAATATATCTATGGTTCTGAAACCCCCTATATCTTTCTCAATCTCAAGAACATTCATTTGAGGAGTCATTCATTAAGCGTTGTTTAGTGAACATTAGCCTTTCACCTTGCACTTTTATTGAAGGGTATGTGATCAAGGGCAGTAAAAGAATCACGTACTAAAAAAATAAAAATAAAAAAAAAATAAAAGAATCACGTACTATTACGGCTGCAATGATTCTCCTCCATATCTGTGTGTGGTACAGATGGTCCCTGACTTAGAATTGTTCGACTTACAATTTTTCAAATATATGATGCTATTAAAGCCATATGCATTCAGTAGACACTATACTTTGAATTCGGATCTTGATCTTTGCCCAGGCTAGTGTTCTGTGGTACAATTCTCCCATGATGCTGGGCAGTGCAGCAAGCCACAGCTCCCAGGCAGCCACATCATCCAAAGGGCAACCAACCAATGCCCTTACAACCATCCCTTACCCACGCAACCATTCTGTTTTTCACTTTCCTTACAGTACTTAATTTATTGGATAATGTTACAGGAGGAGAGATATTCAACACTTTATTTTAAAATAGGCTTTCTGCTAGATGATTTTGCCCAACCATTGGCTACTTTAAGTGTTGTGAGCAGGTTTGAGTTAGGCAACGTAAAGCTATGATGTTCAGTAGATTAGGTTTATTAAATGCATTTTCAATTTACAATATTTTTAATTTTCAATGGGTTTATCAGGATGTAACCCCACAATAAGCTGAGGAAGATATGTATGTGCCATAGAACAGAAGCAAACCAGTAGAATATACTGAATCTGGATCACAGACTGTTCTGTTTGTTTGTTTGGCTTGTAGATGTTTTAAACTGCATCTTTTACTAACACTTAAAAATTATATTTCACGTACTAATCTGGATATCTAATTTTCATTTAGAAATAGTCACACTATTGTCCTTGCATTTCATCATCCTTGACCCTTTAGACAGGGCATATATATTCTGATTTGCCACATTTTCCATAATCTCCTATTGTTTCCTGGCCACAAAAGCTAAAATACCTGCTGACATTTATCAGCTTACAACCAGCAACATAACACCCACTATGTTCTTGGTCTTCTTTACCAAACCCTGGGGCTATAATATTTCTGCTACAGTATTCTGCTACCCTGCTACAAATATTTCTTCTTAAGATGAAATATGGTGCTTAGCTTTTTAATATAATAAGGAGGTATATCCCATATGTCTTCTTTCTGTTCAGGATCTCTATTTTTTAAAAGAAAAATATCAGGAATTTTACAGTAATGGGATGGGAGTAAGGTGCAGTGAGTAAAGGTGTATAGTAGTGCCTTTTATTTGTGAAGATGGAGGTCTTTAATTCACATGTATGCTAATACCACATAAGCAATCATACATATCCCATTCCTTACACAAACACCAATAGCTAATCTATAATTCCTGGTCTACAAGACATCAACATGGATTTATTCAAACAATGGTATAGTCAGTGGAAAGTACAAACTGACCATATGTTAGAGAAATATCAGTGGAAAGCAACATAATGCAGTGGTTGAGTATGTAGGCTATGGTGTCAATTCTAGCTCTAATATAGCTAGACTGATCTGGGGCAATTAATTAATCTCTCTGTATCTCAATTCACATGCCTTTAAAGTGGGGAATATAACAATGCTTATTTCTTAGTGTTTTTGAGGATGTTGACATAAAATTATAGAGTAACTTGAAAAATGTCAGGCAAATTAAAAGGACTCTCTCTCTCTCTCTCTCTCTCTCTCTCTCTCTATATATATATATATATATATATATTAGACATTAATAGGTAATATTCAAATATTCAGTGTTATGTTTTAGTATCAACCCTTCTCAGCTAACTGTATTTACAAAGTAAAATTTGATGTGTATATCTTCACAATAAATAAACAAGATAAGTGTTTTGTTATTAGACCAATGTTGCACAATTGACGGATGACTGATTTTCAATATTTTACACAGTTGCATTTAAGAGTAAGTTACTTGGATTTTGTGCTAAAACAAAAATAAGTGTTTTTCAAATGAAGCTTTTAAATCTCATACTCTACCTGACAAAATCTGGAATTGAACTCATGAGAGATTATATGGTGCTGCCTCCCAATCTATATATCTGTGCCAAGGCTGAAGGAGTGACTTTCCTTGAGTGCTGGCAGAAACTGCAAGTGAAGTCTTCCAAATAGTAGCAAATGACATTTAAAACTATCTTCCTGGGTTACCATGACAGGAACTTTATAATTCTCACTCGCCTTAGCCAGGAAAATGCAACTGGACTGAGCAAGTGTTACCTATAGAAATTTCTTTCATTACTTGGAATCATATTTTTATTTTGTTTTCTGTTTCTCACTATTAAATTTTCCTTAATATTAAAACCTGAGGTAAAAAGTAATTTCATTTCAACACGGGCACAAGTTAGAAATTTACTGCTTAATCTAATAGTTTATATACTGCTCCAGATACAATCTGTACGAGCAAGGAGGGTGAGAATGGGCATTGACAAAAGGGCATGTCAAATGATTTTGAGTGGGGTTGATGGCCAGACTGAGATAGAATATTGTAAATTTTCTATTACTAGCTTTTTTGATTGTTTCCAGATGTCCTTGGAGATTATGGTTGTTCAAAAATTATTTTGTTGGTAATTTAGTAATGTAATGATTTTGTTTCAGAATTTTGATATAAACCAAGAACTTTACCAATGAAAAACGGCATCTTCTTTCCAAAAACTTTTGCAGGACTAATGCCACTTACCAATACCATTTAAAAACTTGAATGTCATACAATTTATTGTTCAAATTGAGGTGCTTTTTAGAATGAAAGCATAATTAATAATTACAGTAGGAATATTGGATTAAATCAGACCATTTCAGGCAAGCTGGGTTATACAGGTACCCTGATTATAAGATCATTTACCAGCTATATTCTCTTTTAAATAACTTGCTTGGGTCAGCAGTTAAGACTTGTGAAATAAGCCTTATAATTGTTTTTATATGACACAGTTTAAATGAGGTATTTTTGAAGAAAAACTGAAATAGGAAAAAAAAATACTGAAATAGAAACAAAGAGCCTGCAGTATTTTAAATTGAGCCTAAGGGGGAGGGTGGTTTTCCTCTCTCATCAATGAGATCAGTATTGCTACAGGTGTCAAGCCCAGACCTAGCCTGTCCAAGCCTGGGTTGTTTTATTTCACAAATGACAAATGTCTCATCACAGTGTCCTGAAGCAATAGGATCTGAAGCTAATATTTTTATTTATTTATTTATTTATTTTCTGAAGCTAATATAAGTTGTCTTTCTTAACTAGCTCCCTAGGAGAATATCTTATTCCACTTACTTTCAGATTGGTATAAAAGTAGGCAAATGATGCCTGACAATACAGGATCTATATAAATTAGGGTACCTGTCCATTTGCTGGATGTTGCTGTCTGTTGCCTTCTAAAATATTATTTTATGAAACTTGACAGAATTTGCTGGTCATTTTGTTTATATGTACATCTATCTTTTTTTCTTTAGAAAACTGTTATGGATCTATGAGTTAAAAATTTTATAGTCTATACTTTAGAAATTCTGTTTCTAAAAATCAATAAAGACCCATCCTTGGCATACATTCTTCTCAGCAGGGTTCCTTAATTTCAGTGTGCTTAGGAATCTCATGGGTCAATGTCCAGATAATTCTATGTTAGAAGGTATTGGGTGGAATCCAGAGACTTAGCAATTTTAACAATGTCTCAGATGATTTGGATGTAGATAGTCCAGGGCTTTTGCTTTGTGAAACTGCTTTGCAACAGATAAATAAAGAATAGAAGTGCATACAGGTTAACCTCCTATGAGTTGTTTCTGTATACATCCTTTTACAAAATTTCTTTTTGTTTCAATCAAGACGCTTAATAGACCATTCATGGACCACTGAGTCCATTCTTGAACTCAGTAAATGTTTACTGAGAAATCTGCTGGATGCTAGGGAGAGAATGGTACACAAGAAAGGCAGGTTCATTTACTGCAAGAATCTAGTATAGGTAGACAGGTCAGACAATATTGTGAGGACCAAAAATTAAAATAATAATAATAATAAAATTTTAAAAGAATAAAAGAAAAAAAAGATTGTGAAGACCACAATAGAATGCACACGGTGGCATGGAAGACATAGAAATATTCTTTATCCATAAGGAAATTCAGGGAAGTCTTCTCAGAAGAAATGCCATCTAAAATAAGAACCAAGGAGCAGGAAGATGCAGTTAGATGGAGGGAAGAAGGGGGCAAGATCATGCACTATCAGCCAGTCTGGGGAACAGAATGATGAGATAACCTGGAGCATGATGTATCTAGCACTGGTTGGGGGGCAAAGGGCGACAAGAAGGGATGATGATGAGAAATGTAATACATTTGGGAGGATGTCATCAGACCATGAAGTGACTGATAAGCAATACCACAGAGTTTAGATTCAATCATAATTCTTTTTTAAAAAGATTGTATTTATTTATTCATGAGAGATAGAGAGAGAGGGAGAGAAAGAGAGAGATCGAGAGACAGGGAGAGGGAGAAGCAGGCTCCATTCAGGGAACCTGATGTGGGCCTAGATCTCAGGACTCCAGGATCACGCCCTGAGCTTAACTGCTGAGCCACCCAGGCGTCCCTCAATCATAATTCTTATCCTCAACAACTTTTCCTTAGTCCAATGTTCTCTTTAATCAAATTAGTATCTCCTTTTGTTTCACATGCACTTTGTTTCAAATGATTCTGGTGATTTTCCAATAGTTAGAACTATAATGAGGTTTACTAAAATATTTTAAATGCATCTTTTTTGTAACTTTGTCATGCTAATTATCTACATATTTTTTAAATAATAGTACTTTTAATTTATCTAGCAAGGTGCCTAAATTTAAATACAATATTCTATGCTTGTTGTTATCAATAGTTGATTTTATTACAAGGAGGCAACTCCTAATTGCATAGATTCCTCTTTGCTGTTTTTCTTATTAAGGATAAACTCAACTGATGAGTTCAATACCCCAGCAGCTTTAAAGTCATCATTAATTTAATGTCACTCACTCTTCATTTATTAGTGGTCCTAATTTCTCATCAACCCTGAAATATTTGGAGAAGCTGACCTATACAGTTTGATCCCAGTTGCAGGTATTAATTAATCAAGCTCTCTGACTGCCCTTATGCTTCCCTGACAGCTTTAATATTGAAACAATTTTACTTGGATTTTTTTCTCTCCTTCACTTACAAGACTGTCATGGGTTGGTAAAATTTGAAAAGACACCTTTAGAAAAGTGATGCGCAATTATTACCTCAATGTAAACATATACATTTCAAGTTGCTGAGTTACTTATGTAAATCAAATTTTATTTCATTTTTTTACTAAAGACATCAAATAATTCGGCAATATACACTAGATGTGATTCCTAACTTGTTTATATAAAATGTGATTCCCATCACATTTATGGTTTTCAGCAGAAATTAGATATTACTTCCTTCTATAGAAATGTTTATAAATGTGTGGTCCATAGACCACCTCTATGGCTTAACATATACCTGCTGAAGCAGAGTTTTACATGCAAACCTAGTCAACAATATTTTGGTAAAATTAAATGATTCTACTTCATACCAAAATTTAAGAATAGGAATGATTTAGCTGATGACAGTTTAAGAAGTTTCTCTTTTCCACAATACATTATATCTATACATTCACAGATAGTTGTGAATATGGTTCATATAAACTACACATGGAACCAGTTTCTTTTATAGGAATCTGTAAATACAGTATGAATTCTTATCACCCTGGGTCATTAAATTGTGACTTCTCTATTATAGAACAGAAATTGAGCATCTAGAGTGACACAAGTGGATTTCCAGATGGACAAATTCAGATGGGTGGGGTTGTTATTAGGTATAAAGACTTGAGAATTATCATACTGGTCTACAACTGATCTCTAGTATTTGTATCAGAGATACATGTCTATGTAAAATAAGAAAACTAAACATTAAAACTTGCCTCGATTTTCATCATAAAACTAAAGGCTAAATTAAAAAAAAACCACTACTGTATTTTGTGCTGGAAATTACTTCTTTTAAAAATTTAATTTTAGGTTTATCACTCAATGATGTACCAGGAATGTCTACAATTGGCTCTCAAAGAAAAAAGCCCTAATTTTTAGTGTTTGCTCACTTCTATTTTGTAAGTAATCCTACTATTGCTAAGTTGAAGCTACAAATATGGTACCATTTTATACAGATTTCAGAAGAGATGAGGAGTAGCATATATTTCAGTTTCCCAATCATGCAAATATAATAAATGTAATTAACGTAAAGAATACAAATATAGTAAAATATAGCGATATAATTAAGAAACTATGAATTTTGAAATTTTATTACTATTTTCACCATTTATTTTGTTGATGATTTATATAATTTAACTTTAAAGAATAACTGAATTTAACAACCAGATAGCAAAATTTTTGAAAATTTAAAATTGGCCCCTACAAGCTAATCCCAGTCAGATCAAGAACAGCAATAGCACAATGGGCTTGTATCCTTTTTAATATAGAAACAGTATGTATCATAGAGTGTGTGTGCTTATGTGTGTTTCATATGTGGCACACTTTTCCTCTTATAAATAACTTACGTAATCCAATTCTCAGTTGGACTCACTTTTCTTTTTGTACACACTTACATCACATGGTAGAAAACTAAGCACTCTGCCAAGAGCTAGAGCGTCCCAGTTACCTCTGCTTCTGTGTTCCTGCTTCTGCTGATTCTTATTTAGGTGTCCTGTTTTGAATAAGCTGTCCCTTACTCTACCACATTTCTGTTAGACTTTTAGTCTCCACAGTATCATTGTATTTTAGATCAAGTCAAGTCTGTGTCTGCGTGAAAGAAGATATGTGTTGTTAAGTCGGGAAAAGAAAAAATAAGTATACTGTTTTCCATTTTGAGGGAGCAGAGAATGCATAGGCTTGGAGCAAGTTTGGGTGGAGATATCTTACATTTTGATCCCTTTCTTTACATAGTTATGTCCTGTTATGTTTATACCACTTGATGTAAAAACCTTTTCATCTTGACAAAATGTTTTCTAATTTATTCCTAACAGAGGCAGAGACAGAGGCAGAGGGAGGAGCAGAGAGCCTGATGTGGGACTCCATCCCAGGACCCTGGGATCATGACCTGAGTCCAAGGCAGATGTTCAACCATTAAGCCACCGAGGCATTCCAAATATTTTTTTTGAATATTTTGTTATTTAGCATCCAAGAACTTTTGCCAACTCAGTCAAGTTTTTTAATCTAAAAGGAGCTAAATGGGGGATCCCTGGGCGGCGCAGCGGTTTGGCGCCTGCCTTTGGCCCAGGGCGTGATCCTGGAGACCCGGGATCCAGTCCCACATCGGGATCCCGGTGCATGGAGCCTGCTTCTCCCTCTGCCTGTGTCTCTGCTCCTCTCTCTCTCTGTGACTATCATAAATAAATAAAAATTAAAAATAAAAATAAAAGGAGCTAAATGAAACATGAAGTGATTTATTCTTTTATAACAGTGCTATATATCCCAGCAATTAAAATTTCTTCTGTTATATATTTGTATAAAATAAAAGTTTATTTGACTTGAATGTCAGATATTTATTACCCATGTGAACTCTTGCTGGGTTTTAAATCCTGCCTGGGTGGCTCAGGGCGTGATCCCAGGGTTCTGGGATGGAGTCCCACATCAGGTTCCCTGCAGGGGGCCTACTTCTCCCTCTGCTTGTGTCTTTGCCTCTCTCTGTCTCTCATGAACAAATAAATAAATTCTGGATATAGATTTAAACACTGCTACTAAATTTGTTCTTTTGAAAGTCAATAAGACAGTAGATGTTCAAGCAATACCCTGTTTTGTCAAAACAAAAGTTCAAGTTCTAAAGATGATGGGTAGTTTTATACTCCAGAAACTACTAAGCATGCCATGGTATGAAATATTATTTTACTAACTGGGTTTTCTCAAATTTTACTATCGACCTTGGCAGAGGCCCATGCCTATCATTTTTGATAAGTCTGTCCTTCCCCATGAGGTTTTAACCTAGAGTTGTACCATTCACTTTTTGCACTAGTTTAGCCTACTGGAAAGATTTTAACCTAAGTTGAGGCTGTCAGGAAATCCCAGAGTGCACTGAGAATCTTTCTTGAGATCCAGCTAACAGTGTTGTTTCCCCCCCACTAACTTATGAAATATTTAAATAAAACTTGAAAACGTATCTTATGTACCACATTTTCCAGAAAGAAACAGTCAAGTAGATTTGATGGTATAATACTCAAAAACTTTTGAGGGTTTTTATAATAATGTTGAGATTCAGTCTTGAAGTCTACTTGCAGAAATACTATATTATACATTTCATAGGTTTGTTGATAGAAATAGAAATCTGTTTGTTGTCCATGTAAATCCAAAAATTGCCATCAGATAAACAAATTATCTTAACCACATTTTGCACAGGGAGCTTTAGGGTCATTATATGAACTGGTATTGGACCACTCATAATTTTAAATCTAGAATAAAGTGTGAAGACAAGATAAAGACCCTCATTTTATGGAGTTCAATCACAGATGACCCAGATAACAAACTTAGAGTTGGGATTAGAGAAACGTACAAGGATGAAAAAGCACCTATTCTCCGATCCAACTATGCATATTAAGGGTTGCCTCAGAAAGGGATGTCAGGGGCCTGACAGGGGCCTTTGGGGGAAGAGCTAAGGCCTACATCCTCAGCCTCCAGAAGCCCAGCCTCCACTGCTGTGAACCCAGGGCCTGACTTATCAGAACTTGCTGCTGTCTTGTTATGGAGGGACAGATGGATGAATGGATGGATGATGGATGGATAGATGGATGGATGGATGGCCACGGATGTCCAATGTTTCACACACACAAACTGCTGAATGGAAGCATTTCAGTGAGCATGACAGCCTGTGGCAAGAATATACATATCTGTTTGTGTGGACGAAATCTTCATATTTTAAGGTTTGGAAATATTCAAGACAAAATGTCATGGAAGCAATGAAACCAAGGATGGAGTCACATCTGGATTCCGAATCTCAGGATGTGTGGAGGGCTGTGCTTTAAGGCCCTGTTGATTTCTCTGTTTGCGCCTTGGTTCAATAAAGCACTGAGCAAGCTAAAAAAAAAAAAAAAAAAAGAAATTGAAAGATACTCATTAATGGCTAGTACATCAGTGACCCTTGTTGCTATGGAAATTAGATGATGGAATTAGTAGAGTTAACAGATAAATTCATTTTTTTTCTAATACATTTGTTTGATGCCTAGACATTTGTTTGAAAGATAAATATAACAAGTAGAAAGATCATTGTATCCCTCTTGACTGGTTGCATATTGAAAAAAATCTGAAAATAAATGTGAAAAAAAAAAAAAAAACCCTGAGGAATAACTAGATGAAGAAGGAGGTCATTTGCTATAAAATATAAAAGAAATGATATAAACAAAAGGAGCAGGAAGAAAGCTCTAGATCTTTTTCCAATGAGTCACATATATAGGATGAAGTCACTGGACACAAGGCTTCAGATTTTCATACTTCTATTTGACTGCTATCATTGAGTCAAAGTATTCTCTCCTAGGTATTTGTTGATAGCTCACAATACAGGTTGTGTTGGCAGTCTGATTTAAACAAATATACAAAAACATTTGCATGACTTTTTATAGAAAGTATGCAAACTGTGAATAAGGACTCTAACTCACCATCATAGTCTAAGCCTTAAATATCATTATTGATTACAATTAAACCTTTATTGCTGAAGGATCGCTATTTATACTCAAGCAGTAGGGAATGAAGACTTCTCTCCAAGTCTGTCGAACTTAAAAGAGAAGGCAGGACCATGCCACCATTCCCAGTCACTATCCACACGTGACTCCCAGAGCCTTTTTGTTCTTAACAAGTCCCCTTCTCATTCTGGTTGCTTGGTGTTGTCCTATGGCCTTAATTATATAATTATATCATATAATTACTATGTAATTATTATATAAAACCCCCTTGCTTCTAAATCTCTTCAGCTTCTTCAGAGTTGTCAGGCAAGATTGATACTTTTAAAAAATAATTTCAAGCTCATGTCTATGAAATACACCCAGATAGCTAATCTCAAAGAACATTTAAACACACCCAATGCAAACCAACTTATTTACCCATGTTTTGTTAATAAACCAAGCTTTCAACATTTTTAACAACTTGACATCAATATTTCATGGAGTAATCAGAATTTTTCCAATTATACAATTCTTAAAATTTTGCTCTAGGTGTTAAATGACAAATTGTCCATGAAATGGAAAGATTTTGAGCATTTGCAAAACCCTAAAGTGCTTTATTATTAGATTAAATCTGAGTAAATCATTTCTAAAGTCAGGATTTAATTAGAAAATAAATATTAGAATTGCTGCTAGAAGTAAAATAACTCAGGAACAACAAATCTATTAAGAAATATGAAACTATAATATTGATGAGACAGTTTTTATCTTACATTTTCAAGCAATAGAAACTTTTTTCATAATGATTCTGAAAGAAATTCAAATAGTGCTAAACCCTTCAGAGGTGTCCTCTATAAAAATATATAATAACCATAACTTACAAAATAGTTTCTACATTCAAATTTATTGGATATTTAACTACTTAATCTGTTATTAGAGTTTTTAAAGCAATTGCACAGTTGGAGGAATAGAAATCTATGTGAATTTGTGCTCTACTTTATTGTTTTTTTTTTTTTAAGATCTTCTTAATACAAAGTAGTTGTCACAGCATGAATCACTTCTAATAATATTTGGCAATTTGAGAAAATTGCTGACCATTCAGCAACTGTTTTAATATCAGCAGGAATTTGCATGGTCTTTCAATTAAAAAGAATCATTCTAATAGTTATATTTTCATACTTTTCTTATTCACATATTCCTAAATGGGGTTAGAATGTTCTTACAATTAATAGTAATGGTTTCTTTTAAAATATCTAAGTTATCTTTAAAAGGGAGGTGTTTAAAATACCTATCTGTTAACTGCTTTTTTCTGCAATGTTATTGGGAGGAATTTCAGTAAGTCCCATAATAAACTTAGAAACCATTTGAGACAAATGTTCGGAAAACCCTAGGGCAGGATTAATAAGAGTAGTAACAAAAATATATTTGCACTTCCTCATAAACATGGTTAGGAGGAAGGGCAGTCTAATCTAAGCATATTCATTTTTTATGATACTTTTTCTATATTGAAAAAAATTCATTTTTTACCTATAATTTCTTTGGATTGGAGTTCCAACCATTAAAAAGTACACCTTAAGGAAGTGTTTAAATGACCATTACTCCTATTCTATTACCATGATATCACAAGAAGTATGATGAGAATTTTTGTGAAGGAAAAATAAACCTAAAACATTGATCTATATTCAACCATGTAGTTAACAGATCTACAATATTTGGGTATCGACATGTATCCTTTAATGATATTTATCTATTTTTTATATCTATTAAGTTGGGTTTTGTCAAGAAAAGAGAGGGAATGAATGAAAGGGAGAGAGGGCACCCAGGCACTGAGCTGCCAAATGTTCAGCTGATCTACTAGTATTAGGGCAATAAGTCAAAGTGAGTAATAGTCAAAGCTTTTATTCACTTACTGTAATATGTGTAACCAAGAGGCCAGAAAAAAAAGATGTCAGCTCTCTCAATGGTTTGTTTTGTTGTTTAGTTTTGTTTTTGTTTTTGTTTTCCCCTTCTGTAATGGCACTGGGCAACGGTTGTAGATCACAGGAGGCAATAGAGTGGGAGGGGTCATCTCATTCTGGAAAGACCTAACCGGAAACTACTGTTGTTTTATGGCCCCAGGGATCAAGAATAGGGAGGGGGGAACTAAGATTTGAAAAGTACTCAGTAGTGAACAAAATTATCTTTATGGACATCTGATAAGGAGGTCTCAGCAGGAGCACCTGAGAAAGGCCTTCCTTAATGGTCCTCTTAGAACTGGGCCTCCAAATGGAGGCATTAGGCCAGGAATGCAGATATGCATAAAAGCATGGCTAGCCAGCAGATGGGGGCTGAGTCTGACTGTAACAGCCTTCAGAGACTGCAATGTACTGGCCGTGGAACGTGTCTGATATTGAGAGAGTAGCTTCTCCTACCTCTGTGAGTACTTCCAGGTAATCACATGAAAAATAGCCCATAGGATTTTTTCCTGGAGTTTGACTCTTCTGATTTTATTTAAACAAAGGGAAATTTGTAGCTACAATAAATGGAAAATTGTGTCTCTGGCCATAATTAAGACAGATACATACTATTAAACTGTAAGAATTTATATTCCATGTCAGATTAATTCTGCACCAACTGAAGTATGAAAAAGATATGTCTGGACAATAACCTTTTAAATAACTGATAAATTTAGATACAGAAGATAGAAAGAAATATTTTAAAATATGATTAAAATGACTAATCTAGTTTACAAACTCAGTTTCAGTATATCTAACTCAATGTGCGATTCTTGGCCCAAATTATATTCTCCCTCCAGAGTTGGCTGCTTTCACTGATTTTTTTTTTTAATTTTTCTTTTTTTTTTTTGCTTTCACTGATTTTTAAAATCAACTTTATTGAGGTGTAATTGACACAGAACAAACTCAGTAATTATCTATCATAACAAATATGTGTAGTTATTTAACTATTACCAAAATCACAATATTAAGTATTTCCATTGCCCAAAATAGTCTTCACATTTATTTTTTTTTAAAGTAGAACTCCTTCCCTTATCCCTGTCACCTAGCAACCAGAGATATACTTTTTGTCATGATAGTGTTTTCCATTTCTATAATTTCTCATGAGTGAGATCATACGGTATGCAGTCTTTTATATCTGACTTCTCTCACTTAGCATGATGTTTCTGAGATTCATCTACAGGGATGGGACTGTCATTACTTACCTTTTAATGCTAATACTGTAATCAGTTATATAGATATCCTAAAACATGCATCCATTCATGAGTGGATGAACATTTGGGTTGTTTTCAGTTTGAAGCTATGATGAATAAAGTTGCTAAGAACATTCACATGCAACTCTTTCTGTGGTACAATGTTTTCATTTTTCAAAGGTATATACCTAGTAATTGGTTGCTAGGTCATTAAGTATATGTTGAACTGGATAATAATTATTATCAAGTGTATGTTTATCAAGTGGATGTAATAATTATCAAGTGCATACTTAGCATGTGTATATTTAATAATTAACCAAGGCTATGTTTAATTTGGTAATAATAATTGAAATAATGGCTCAGAGTGGCTGTGCCATTTTGCAATCCCATCAGCAAAATACAAGAGTTCCATTTCCTTAAAATTTTCATCAACATTTGTTATTGTCAGTCTTTTTAATTTTAGCCATCA
Source organism: Canis lupus dingo (assembly GCF_003254725.2). Taxonomy (NCBI): domain Eukaryota; kingdom Metazoa; phylum Chordata; class Mammalia; order Carnivora; family Canidae; genus Canis; species Canis lupus. The sequence continues at coordinate 56,231,956 of NC_064255.1, read as the reverse complement.
CAAAGAGTATCTAATGGTGGTACAGTGTGGGTTTTATATGCACATCCCTAATTAGTAATAGTGTGCACATTTTCATGTGCTTATTGAATATTCTTAGATCTTTTTGATGATGTATGCTCAATACTTTAGCCCTTTTTTATTGACTCACTTGTCTTTTTATTATAAAAATATAATAAATCTTAATATAACTTTATATATATTATCACATGCAAATTTTGCATTTTTTTCCAGTTTTGAATATTCATTTCCTTAACATTGTATTATTTAGAACAAAAGACTTAAATCTTGCGAATTACAATTTTCTATTTTTTTGGTTCAGATTTTTGTGTAATATTAAAAAACATTTGTTTTGTTTTTATTTTAAGATATCTTATTTATTCGAGGGAGAGACAGAGAGAGAGAGTGCCCAAATCAAGTGAAAAAATGAGTAGCAGAGGGAGAGGTAGAAGCAGACTCTCCCCTGAGCAGGGAGGCCCTCACAGGGCTTGATCCCAGGACCTTGAGATCATGACCCTAGCCAAAGTCAGATGCTTAACCGAATGAGCCACTCAGTCACCCCTGTTTCATCTTTATTTTAATTCCAGTGTAGTTAACATACTATGGGTCATATTAGTTTCACATGTACAATATTGTGATTCAACAATTCAATACATTACTCTGTGCTCATCAGGAGAAGTACACTCCTTACTGCCTATTTCACTCATTCCCTCCACCCCCCCTTCTGCCCTCTGGTAATCAATCATCAGTTTGTTCTCTGTAGTTAAGAGACTGTTTCTTGGTTTCTCTCTCTCTCTCTCTCTCTTTCTCCTTTTTCCCCCCTTTTGTTTTGTTTGGTTTCTTAAATTCCACCTATGAATGAGATCATATAATATTTATCTTTGACATATTTCACTTAGCATCGTACTCTCTAGCTCCATCCATGTAGTTATAAATGGCAAAATTTCATTCCTTTTCATGACCGAATAATTTCCTATGTATATATCTACATATATGAATATATATTTCCATATATCTATATATAGATATATAGATACCCTGCATATATATATATGCCACATATTCTTTATCCATTCACCCATTGATGGACATATGGGCTGCTTCCATAGTTTGGATATTGTAAATAATATTACTACAAACATAGGAGTGCATGTGTCTCTTTGAATTAGTGTCTTTGTATTTCCGGTGTAAATATCCAGTAGTGTGATTACAAAGTAATAAATGATTTGTTTTTGGTATATTCTAGCTTTAAGAAATGGTTTTAGCTATTACATTTAGGTCTATGATCCATTTTGAGTAATTTTTCACATGTATACATATATACAACGTGAAGAAGATATGTTTCTTTCATATGGATTTCATTATTCCAGAAAATAAATTGTTGAGAAAATTGTCTTTTCTTCATTGAATTACTTTGTTTCTTTTGTTAAAAACCAACTGATCATGTAAACTGATTTCTGGACCTCCTATTCACTTCCATATCTCTCTATGATCTATTTGTCTATCCTTAATTGGCATGATTATGGCAACGTCATTATAAGCCTACTGAAACTGTCATTCAGATTGTTCTACCATTCAAAATATTTTGGCTCTTAGAGATTTTTTTTTTTTACATATAAATTTTACAATAAGCTTGCTTATCTCTACAACAACATGAGTTTGATAGGATTTTGATTGAGTTTGCTTTGAATCTATAGATCAGTTTGGGAAGAATTGATATTTTTAACAATATCCTCTGTGACTCATGAACATTGTGTCCTTCTCCATTTGTTTATGTCTTTTTTAGACTTCAGTCAGCTAGTTTGTGGATTGGTGACCATTAATAACATTATTTCCATAGGACAGTATGTTGCAGGCTCAAAAAATATCAACGAACAAAAATTTCACATATATTTGGATAGAGTTAGTTTCTGGATTTATAGCTCTTAATTTCTTTAGTTAAATATTACAAATGTCATAATGATCTGTCGTGAGAATCTTACTTACAATCTCAAACCAACTTTAGGTTTGTCATTCAGAAGGTAGGAATTTGGCTTTATAAATAAGGAACTTTGTAAAATGTTAATATTTATGAGGAAAATCATGAATTATCAATTTAAAAAGAAATGACATGACAGCTGCAAATAACACATTGGAAGACAATTTTACTAATCATGAATCCTAAAAGTGCCTTTTTTTTTCAAGGAGGAATGCTTGAAATCACTAGGAAGCAAAATGTGATGGCTGTTTCATGCCAAATCTATTTCAGTTTTTTTTTTTTGACACAGAATGTCATAATTCTAAATTTTGTTTTGAGCAGGGATTGCCTCATAACCAAAGGGGAATTTCATAAAAATATTCACAATGAACTTATTTGGGTGAAGAGAAAGTGAAAATTATGAAAAAGTTGAAAATAGATTTGGAACATATTCCTTTAAGTGAAAGAAATTGATAAAGTGTTTTACTTTAATTAACAGAGGCTTTCTCCTCCTTCTTCTTCACCTTCTTCTTTTAATTTCATATGGTGTGTGTATGTATGTGTGTGACCAAACCCATCTCACTTGATAAGATGAGAATGCTGAATCAGTATCTGGTGTCATCCTAGGAGCAGCTGATGCTCTTCCTGTATTTGTAGTGCCAAGTCACTACGGAACAGGAAAGTTACATGTGGAATCAACTGAAAAGGCAAGATTATCTACTATGACCTATGCATTGTTACAGTAACATAATGAGAAGTGTGGGCAACTATGCCTCATGGTGTGGATTTTGACCAGTAATAAGTAGGGGCCTGGGAAGGAGCCAATAGATAATTTCTTCTCCTTTCCTCCAACAGTAAATCCTATGGCTTCTGAAACACAGAAAAAGAATAAGCAATTACATTTGATAAGAAGCTATGACCACGTCATTAATGTAGTCCTTCATATTTTTTCTTCTTTATTTGCCTCACATCCTTTTCCCCTTCTTTCTGATTCCTTATACTGAACTGTAAGGAAGTAGCTACATGTAACTCTTTGAATCAAGCTTCCTGTTCTAGGGTATTTTAACCAAGAAAAATATTAAAATATATTTCAAATTTCAGCTTAAACTTTCTAAGGGTTTTATTTTCTGGTATTGGATATTTGGAAAAAAAAAAATTTGAAAGCTGTCCTAACATAGAATAGGACAATCTTAAAGTTGGATTTATATTTCTTTAGCGTTTTGTGAGTCCCACATGACCAGAAAACAATATTCACAATCTCTCCTCCTAATTCTTTATAGGAGACTATATGTATATTATGTACACATAATATGCAGGAAGGAAGATCTTTAAAATCACTCAGATCAATTTATGCATAATTAAAACCAAACAATGGCTCTATAAGCTCCATTATCACAAGATTTTTCAGTGGACCCTCTTACACAGAGCTGGGCTTTAACTTCTTGCTTCGTAACATTTATGTAGTCCACACATATTATACCCATATAACTCTTTTATTTAGACTTAAATGGTAAAACTTTGCTCAGTAAAGAGAGGTTTCTTTTCTCTGTTTTTCTATGATTCTGTAACGCTGTTTACATTTGTTTGGCCTGTTCAACATAAAATCCTTTTTTTTTTTCTTCCAGCCTCTGTCTCTCTTTTTCTTCTTCTTCTTCCCTCCATCCCTCCCTTTTTCCCTTTTCTTACACTGAATTACATCTTTTCTTTGTTAAGAGCACTAGAATAGCCAAAAGACATTTTAATCTAACACAAACTCTTTATCATCAAATCCTTAATATTTTTTCATTATTTCCTTTTAGTTTTTCTATGTAATGAAACAGAAATGGGAACACTCTCAAAAATCTAATGAAAAGTATTTTATAATTGTAACTTCAAAGAAACCAAAATAGTTTAAACAACATTTTCATTACAATCCAAAATATGATCCTTTATTCCTAGCTATTACACTTTATTACATTCATTTCTAATCAAAGAAATATTTTTCCAATTTCCCAGAATATGGTTTTTTTAAATATGTACTTTTAAATATAGAAATAATATGTTAATAGTTTCACATACAGTGTACTGCAGTCTTAACACATGCCTTTTACAAAAACTTCTTTTTTTAAGTTATATTTTTGCTAAAATGGAAATACTAGTATAAAATTATCATGTTCTTTTTATATTCTCAGCCTGATCTGGTCCAATTTGTATGTGGAATCTTACAAATAAATCCATTTGATAATAATTTATACCCTGTGATAATAATTTATACCTTGTTTCATATCTGATTTTCTAAATCATTTGGTTGAGACTTTGAGTTGAATAAAATAAAACTTGTATATTTATTAGTGATGCAACCACATGTCTCTGAGAGCAACTCACTATTACTTAATTTTGTTACTGTGTGCCTATTTATTTTATTTTGTTTCACCATTTTAAAATAGATATACAACTATTTGATATTTTATACTCTGTGATTCAGTTCACACTAATAGACTTCTCATGAATTTCATATCCAACTAAAATGGGCTTTCTAGGACTGGGTGATTAGCCAGATTGCACGAAAGTTAAACAAAACCAGAGAAGGTACTAACTATTTTAAAAAGACCTATATATTGGTCTATACTCAGTGCTTCTGAGGTTACTAGAGTAATTTTAATATCCCCAAATTCAACACCACCACCACCAACAAAAAGTATTTCAGTTATTTAGTGCTTGTAACAAACCTCCTCAGCCCTTAATGGCTTAAGACATATATATATATATATATATATATATATATATATATATATATATATATATATAATATATCTTTCACCAAATATATATATATATATATATATATATATATATATATATATATATTATATGTGATGTGTGTGTATTTCTCTCCCTCTCATAAATCTACAATTTCGGCAAAGATTGGCAGGGAAAACATAATTCTACTTCCTCAAGTGTCAGCTAGGGCAGTTCAACACTGGGAGCTGGGATCAATTGAAAGTTTATCCACTTCATTCACATGTTTTGGCTGTAAGCTGTGACTTCAGCTGGGGTGTCAAGTGTAACACCTACTAGTACTTTCTCATGTGCTTTTTTATGGGGTTTTCTTCAACGTACTCTCCAAAGACAATGTGTGTCACGGAGGGGGGGATGTTGAGAGAGAGAGAAAACATGACCAAGGAAGAACTCATATTAGCTTTGATAACCTTGACTTGGAAGTCACAGAGCATCCCTTAGACCACATGCTATTCAGTAAGACAGTCACAATGTCTTATTGAAGTTCACTGGGAGGGATAGGATTATAATAGACTCTACCTTTTGATGGCAAATAACAAGGTTCTGAAAGTGCATGCAGGATGGTAGATATTCTTGTGAGCACTTTTGAAAACAAACAAACAAACAGAATCTATCATAATTAGCAACCAGGACAAGAAAAAAAGACATTAAAAAACCTCATCATCAGCAAAATTAAATGATATTACATCTTCATGAGCTCCCAAACATAAGCAGGTATGCTTGCTAAGACTGAAAATAACCATGGTATTGCTAACTATGTAAGAGGCAGCAAGGGGTGTCTCGAGTTCTGAGCTTCAGAGCTGTGGGACCAGTCAGTCACGTTTCCAGAGGTAAAAAGTCACAATTGAAAGATTCTCCATTTGAAAAAAATAAATTCAGGAAAAGCTGAAAATGAGATGTAGGGTTCCTTAGGCTACGATCACATGAGTGATAGAAAACTGCAGAAATTAAATAAAGCTTTCTTCTAAGACCAAGTCCTGCTCTGATGAAGATCTGCTGAATATAAGCTATATTTAATTACACAGAAATACAAGAAATAAATTAAAGAGAATGCCTCGAAAAAAATAGAAGAGAGGAGGAAAGGAAAAGATCATGGAATGTAAAAGGGTACATTTTGGATACTTTACACTAATAACAACAGCAGAAACCCAAGCATCATTAAACAGGAAAGCTAGCCCAACTTACAGTATTCAAGAATACGCTTTTATGAAATATCTTGAGTTGGCAAAAATGTATAATTTCAACATTATAATAAGAGTAAGGCTAGGATTAGGAATGATTCAGAAGTTTCAAGCATTTTAGAGTCGCCTATTTACAAAGCCAATTGTAATCATCGGAACTTTTCCTATCTACTAATTAAAACTTTTATTAAAAAATAATTAATTAGAAGGTTAGATTACTAATTACCTGATACATTTTTAAATTTCTTTGATTAAGGCTCATAACCAATTCAAATCACTAATTTCACCAATTAGATCAATGCTTTTTGTTTCTATTCAGAGAAACTAATTTTAATAAGACATTTTTATATAACCTTGTACATATCAAATCTTGTCACCTGAAATTTATCTTCACAAGGTCAGTACTTGCAATAGTTATGGTTGTCCTACATTTGAATTAAATATTATAAAAGGCTTTGAACATTTTCTATTGCTTAGCTTCATGTAGTTTAAAGTGTCTTTGTTTTAGCTCTCCAAAAATGCTACAACTGATTTTCCCTCCCCCACTTCCTCCACTAATAGGGGAGAGATGTTTATTGAAATGTCATTGTAATTTCCCAAGTAAAACAACTGATATTGTTTATAGTTACTTGCCCCGCTGTTTAGAAAAATTAATTTTAACCTTTGATAACACATTTATCCAGCAAGAAAATGTCAATTAGGTCTTATTTAAAAGAGCTTGACCTTTTCTACCTTTTCTGGCAAGTAGAAACTATAATTGATTTATAATAATTCATGCAGATGTGTTTGTTTGCGCTGAGTAGAAAACAAGAAATGCAAACATTTATACACTCTACAAATCTGTAACTTCATTATCAATAAGATCCTAGGGACAGAGAATGAATTAGAGAGAGGTTAGCAATTAGAGGTCAATTAGAAAGGAGGTTGGCAAAGCCGGGAGGCTGCTAGCTGGTGCTTCAGTTGGGCAGTAAAAGAGAGAGAAAAATGAGCAATAATTGAAATATGGTCATGTAGATAGCGTACTTCACTTTATTTACCTTTTGGTTTTCTTTCCATATGTTCATATTTTAAACGAATGAAGCAGTTGCAGTTAATACATATAATAAAGTGAACAATATTTGATTCATATGGAAGGGTACTCTCTACCATTATTTTTTGTATATCATCCTTCAAACTATATTAAGTAAAAAATAAGTTTCATGACCAGATGGGCAATGCTGAGTTAATAATAGACGTTTGCTCTAGTCTTTATAGGCATGAATGTTAATGAACTTGAAAAATCAATTGGCTACTGTCTCTCTTGCTTTAGTTATATATGTAGATGTGCATTTCTCTTTTCTCTCCTTCTTTTTCTCTCCTAGTCCCTTTAAGGGCAACACTCAAGCCCCACTCTCCATCTTCGAATGAACCACATTGTGGTTCTTCTGTATCTTGCTCATCTCTCTTCATAGAACAGCTGGGGAAGATGTGTGGTGACACAAAGCATGAATGTAGGGACAGAAAGTCTTACCTTTGGAATGAGAGGATTCTATCACCAGGGGGTGAAAATCTTAATTTTCTATGCTTATTTTCTCTATAATCCCGAAGATAGGTCATTTCTGGAAGAGAATGATAGATTTAGTTTAGGTACAATGCCTTAGACTTATTTTTTCACCTTGGAAAAAAAGTTTGTATGTCAATACACAGAAATTCCTCAATGTATGATGGGGTTACATCCTAATAAACCCATCGTAAAGTGAAAATATCCTAAGTCAAAAAAGCATTTAATGCACCTAATGTACTGAACATCAGAGCTTACCCTAGTCTACTTTAAACATGCTCTGAACACTTACATTAGCCTACACTTGGGCAAAATCCTGTAACAGAAAGCCTACTTTATAATAGTGTTGAATATCTTATGCATCGCTTCTCGGCCTTTTGGCTAAGATCAAGTGTAGAATATCTTATGCAATTAATTGAATGTTATAATGAAAGTGAAACATAGAAGTGTTGTAAGAGTGCAGATTGATTGTGCACGTTAGTTATTTACCCTCATGATTGCAAGGCTGACTGGGAGCTGTGGCTTTCTGCCACTACCCAGCATCACAAGAGATCAAACCACCTATCACTAGACTTGGAAAAAATCAAAATTCAACGTGAAGTACAGTTTCTAATAAATGCACATCACTTTTTCTCCATCATAAAGTAAAAAAGGTGTTAGTTGTAACATCATAAGTCAGAGACCAACTATAGTTTGTTCAAATGATGTGGCTCCTCTGATCATGATTATATGATGGCTTGGTTTCCAGTTTAAGTAGGTCATTAATATCCTGTTTGGTAAAATGTACATGTGAGTTCTAAAGCATTTTTATTTTAGGAAAAATAAAACATATTGCCATATTGTCTAGACTTCCAGGACAGGTTAATGTCTGCAAACAACAGGAGTGAAAAAGCAACCTTTTCAGAGTGCTTCTCGCTGCTGGGAAACTTCCCACTGATTCTTCCTTCTCAATACCCAAAGCCTAAACATCACAGTTTTCCCCAGAAACTCCCAGGATAAATTTCATCGCACCCTATAGCCTACTTTTTAATCAGCCTTCACAAAAGGACTTAAGCCATCTACCTGCTCAATCCTCACCAGTGAGGCTCTCAGATCTACCAGACTGATGCACTCAATCTAACTGGAACCCCACTCACGTCTAAGTCCACAAAACCTTTTTCTCTGTTCTGTGGAACCCAAGATCTGACATAAATAAAATTCCCTATATCTCCAACTTCCTTATCAAACATTCCTTCACTTCCTCTTTTGATCTAGCTGAAATCTGCTTTTCTCTGAGACATTAATTTCTCTGAGTCACCATTTTTATTTTCTCCTTTCAAATATGACTCTCATCACACATCTATGTCACTATGCCTGAAGATGATGTGGTCATCTTTGATATGAATCATTGTTGCTTCTAGATATCTTTCCTTTTCTCATCCATAAAAATGCCAGCATTGAAGCAAAGGCCATGAGATCATATTATCCAGTATTGCTTGTTATAGGGACAACCACAGATCCCCAAAGCACTGGGTCTCTGTCTTTGACTCTGTTTTTTTTTTTTTTTTTTTTTTAATTATTTATGATAGTCACACACACACAGAGAGAGAGAGAGAGAGAGAGAGGCAGAGATACAGGCAGAGGGAGAAGCAGGCTCCATGCACCGGGAGCCCGACGTGGGATTCGATCCCGGGTCTCCAGGATCGCGCCCTGGGCCAAAGGCAGGCGCTAAACCGCTATGCCACCCAGGGATCCCTGTCTTTGACTCTTTTAAACAGAATTTACCCTCATTCTCTCCGATGCTACTCCTGTAACACTTATTAATAATTTCAATTATACCTATACTATAACTTTGCATTACAAATAAATGTCCCTTCTATAACCTTATTCCCAAGTATCTTATTCCTAAAATACCTCTGCTATGTTTTTACCTTCTCCTTGAACTTCAACTCCAACTTTTCTTTTACTCTACTGGAACCTTCCATCCATTGTCTTAACAATGTTTTAATGTCTCTCTGTCACTCCCTCAAGTTCACCTTCATGTTTACTTGGCTTAGATTCCATGGCCCATTAGTATAATTACTTCTTTGTACATAATTTTATTCTATTTCCTTTTTTCTTCCCTTCACCTATCAAAAAAGTCCCTGACTGGTCCAAAACATCTCTTTATGTGCTTTTCTCTTGAACTTTAAGCTAAATGTGACTGGAGAAAAACTTGAAATAAGGCCAACTCATCTCACTTTTCAGAATCAGTAACTGTAAGTAGAATGTTAGTGCTGCCTACCAGTTGGATTCTATTCCCTAGATGTTAAATTTCCTTCTCTCTGCATGACTATTTCATACCTTTCCTTTCATCATATTTCCAACACAACATCTATCGTTTACTCTCAGCTAATGACATTGCTTCTTTTTTTCTTCCAGGAAATAGAAACTGTTAGAAAAAAATCACCCATAAACTCATACTAAAAATTACTATCCTACCTGCCTCTGAATCCTTAGAATTCACTGTTAGTACAATGGATGTCTTTCTGCCTATATGAATGAGGTCAGCCCTTCAGTCCTTCCCCAGTTTTATCCCATCTTCCCTCCACAAGGATATTATACCAACTATCACTTCTTTCTCTGAGTCACCATTTTTACCCCTCGTCTACTGGGTCATTCCCGAAGACCATACAAATAATTTCTAACACCTCTTGCTTTAAAGAAGGAAAAAAAAAGGGGAGGGGGTGGAAACACCTGAGTGGTTCAGTGGTTGAGTATCTGCCTTTGGCTCAGGGCGTGATCCCCTAGTGCTGGGATCAAGTCTTGCATGGGCCTCCCTGTGGGGAGCCTGCTTCTTCCTCTGCCTGCGTTTCCACCTCTTTCTCTCTGTGTCTCTCATGAATAAATAAATAAAACCTTAAAAAAATAAAGAAAAAAAAAAAACTTCCTTAGCCTCAACCATCTTTCATTTATTACCACCAACTTTATCACAAATCTCTTAAATTATTGTCTCTACTCACAATGCCCCACAGGAAATCAACCAGTGATCTTACTGGCTTCAGTTTATAAATCCATATCATCTTGGTTCAAGACAGTTCCATATCTCAACAGGATTGCTACAATGGCATCTTGTAAAGAATCTAGTTCTTTTCCTTAGGCTATTGCACCAAACAGTAAGGTGATGATTTTTTTTTTAAGATTTTTTAAATTTATTCATGAAAGACACAGAGAGAGAGAGGCAGAGACAGAGGCATAGGGAAAGCAGGTTCCATGCAGAGAGCCCAAGTTGGGACTCGACCCCGGAAGTCTGGGATCACGACCCCAGCCAAAGACAGACACTCAACTGCTGAGCCACCCAGGCGTCCCAAAGGTGATCATTTTACTTTATTTATTTTCTTTTTAAATATGTTATTTATTTATTCATGAGAGACACACACAGAAAGAGATGAGAGAGAGGCAGAGACACAGGTAGAGAGAGAAGCAGGCTCCATGCAGGGAGCCTGATGTAGGACTGGATCCCGGGTCTCCAGGATCACATCCTGGGCTGAAGGCAGCCCTAAACCGCTGAGCCACACAGCCTGCCCCTAAGGTGATCATTTTAAAAGATAAATCTCAATATATCATTCCTCTGTTAAAAGTCCACTTCGCTTAAAGTGAAATTCAAATCCTCATATGGTGTACAGTATTTACATGATGCAAACACCATCACCTTCCTCTACTCCCTCTCTGTTTCCATCTTAACATTCTTAGCTTCTTTTCTCAAACTTTGATCTCTGGTGTTAAAGCCTCTTCACCTGAAATACTCTTTTCCCAGAGTTCCACATGACTTTTCCCATACCTCTTTCACATTTCTGCTCACAGGTTATTTTTATGATCTGGGCATTCCTGGTTAAATTACATAAGACAGTAATAACACTGCCCTCCTTCTTGGCCTTATTTTTCTCCATAGGACTTCTCATTCCCTGATATGTTATATAATTAACTCCTTATTTGTTCATTGTTGGGAGTTAGTTTATCAGTCTTAATGCTAAAATCCCTATGAGAATACCTGGCACATAGAATATATTCATTAAATATCTGCTGAATAAGTTACTTTTGAGAAATACCTTATGGTAAAAATTTCATCATATGAAAAAAAAATTTCATCATATGAAATTTTTAAGATATTTCATCTGTTGTGTAGTGGACATGATGTTGCAAACCTAAAACAAGCTCCACCCTAAAGTGAATTGTGTGAAGTTGGAGTTTCCATTTATTACAATTTTCAATCTATAATCTCTGACTGAAATGACAGCTTACATCAGTGCATTTTCTGAGACTGATCACCTGTATTAATGTTTAAAAGATACTATATTGAAAATTCTCACAAAAGACAGTCATAACTGGTTAAAAATGATGGAACATATTAATGTTTAATCAAGTGTAAAGCAAAAATGGATATCTGTATTAAACATAAATAATTACAAGAATAAGGAGTATCTTAAACTTGAAAGTTTCCAAAATTGCTTCTTTGTCTAAATTCCTGGGAAGATAAATGAAATATAAAAGCAATGTTGAATAATTTTTCTATTACAGTCTATTCTACAATGGCCTATAGAAGCCAATGCCCTTCACAAATTGGCCTCTCCAGTTTTATTGTTCTCCTGAGATAGCCCATCCTTAGCCTCAAATCTTCAGGCTATGAAGTTTAGTTACCTTTAAATGCGAACAGGCTGGGAATAATTTTACATAACTTCTGCCATAACAAAAGGTTCGATAATTAATTTATAGCAATATACCTTGCCCTTTGAGGTTCTATTGAATATATGAAGTCATTCTTCTCAAAACGTTTGTTCTGGTCTTTAATAGCGATTGGTTTATACTTTGAGAGAAGAACCTCCTAACTTTGGGGATTGATTTTTAAAATTCTCCAGAAAGGTAAACTATTTTTTTTCTTCTTTAAGATGAACTGTTTTTTTTTTTTAATTATTACTAATAATGAACTTATTATCTTCTTAGACTAAGAGAATTTTTTTAATGTCAGAGAGTGTTTTATTTCTTTCTTTATTCCCATTTCTTAGCAATATATATGCTTCATATAGTAAGTGGTAATTAAAACTTGAATAAATACTGGGCAGCCTCAGTGGTTCAGCGGTTTAGAGCCACTTTCAGCCCAGAGTGTGATCCTGGAGACCCGGAATCGAGTCCCACGTCAGCTCCCTGCATGGAGCCTGCTTCTCTCTCTGCCTGTGTCTCTGCCTCTCTCTGTATATATCTCTCTCATGAACAAATAAATACAATTAAAAAAAAAAGTTGAGTAAATAGAAATTATCTATTTTAAGAAGATATAGATTTTAAAGATTTTAAATATTTATTTATTCATGAGAGAGAGAGATAGGGCGGGGGGCAGGGGGGGGCGGCAGAGACAAGGCAGAGGGAGAAGCAGGATCCATGCAAGGAGCCCAAAGTGGGACTAGATCCCGGTTCCCGGGATCACACCCTGAGCCAAAGTCAGATGCTCAACCACTGAGCCACCCAGGCATTCCGAGAAAAAAATTTTCTGCATGTCATCCAATATTGCATTTGCTTCATTTGCTATGAAAGATATTTGTAATTTGTTTACATATAGGTTTATAGAATATTTCTATGCATAACAATTATATAAATCTAAGTATAATATAATTTTATTTTATAACTGGAAAGTTGAGTGATATAATTAAATAACTTGAATATACATATATATCTGATTATATATATTTATTTAAGTATACATATTTATAAATATGTATTTAAATGTATATATATCCAGGTTATTTAATAAAATAATATATGTGTATATATTCAAATCTTCCCTGCTTCTGGCCTTGATTTTCTCATTGAAAAAATAGAATTGGAAAGAGTATTTTAAAGTTCTTCAATTCTAAAATTTCATTACTTCAAAGCAGAATATCTAAAAAATTCAGTTATATAGGGCTCCATTCCAATACATTCAATGATAACCTGTTTTTTATTTTTCTGTCTCTCTCTGTATCTCTGTCTCTTTCTGTCTCTGCCTCTAGCTTTATTTCTCTTGCTCTGTCTCTCTTTCTGTCCCTTTCCGTTTGTTTTCTTTCCTAATATGAGTAGGATAGGATAGGATAGGATGAGCCCTTCAATACCGTTTCTAGAATTTACTGGTAAAGTGGCCTGAGGTAAGTAAATCTCTCAGTAACCCATTTTTTATATTTAACTTGAGGATGAATATAGTATCTAATTTATGAAAATATTATAAAATTAAGTTAATAACACTTGTAAATTACATAATATATTACTTGTTACAATGTAACCAATCTGTTAATCTTAGCTATATTATTAAAAGTATTGTATTTCTTCATGTCCTGCTATATTGTTACTTTTATTTTTTTTTCCCCAAGACTTATTTTATTTATTTGAGAGAGAGAGATAGCACGGGGAGGGGCAGAGGAAGAGGATCTCAAGCTAACTCCATGCTGAGCATTAAGCCTGACACGGGGCTGGATTCCACAACCCTGAGATCATGACCTAAGCCAAAATCAGGAATCGGATACTTAACTGCCTGAGCCACCCAAACACCCCTATTATAACTTTTCATTCATTTAGTCATTCAACAAAAAATTATTGGATTGCTTGTAATTCACTTATCCATTCAGCAAAATGGTGGGAAAAAAGAAAACAGAGAGAGAAAAAAATGTTCAGTGTTGTGGAGATTATATTTTGTACAGATAATAAACAATAAATATAATGCATGAGAAAATTATGTAGTATATAGATTATAAGTACACAGGAAAGAGAGAAAAAGAGCAGGATAAAGGGAATCCAAATTCAGGGAGCATTGAACCCACTTTAAAATAGAATGGTCAGAATGGGAATGAATGTAAAGTAGCATTTGAACAAACTTTAAAAGAGGCAAGTAGTAAGACTTCATGTACCTCTATCATATAATTACCTATAACTTTTAATCAGATCTTTTATTTCAGGAAAAATTGTTTTCATAGCACAATTTCACTTCAGTGTTAATGCGAGGATCATCTCTTCCAAGAAATGTCCTATGACCTCCTTAAGGATGTTGGAGTCTCTCTTACAAGCTTCTATGCACATAGCATATGCTGGATATATTTTGGTTCTTGTTTTAATTTAAAAAACTTATTGGTTGATTAGAAATTGTTATTTATTTAATAAGAAATTATTATTTATTAATTAGTAATCAACTGACTTGTTGATACCTGGGCTTAAACTGATAACCCCAAATAGTAATAGATAAAACTTCAATGGGATAGTCCATTAAGCTTTGGACTCTTGGTTTCAGCTCAGGTCATGATCTCATGGGTCCTCAGATCAAGCCCTGTGTGCTGAGCCCTCCATGCTCAGAGGGGAGTCTGCTTGAACATTCTCTCCCTTTGGCCTCTCCCTCCCTTGTTTTAAAATAAATAAATAAGAGATCCCTGGGTGGCTCAACGGTTTAGCACTTGCCTTCAGCCCAGGGCGTGATCCTGGAGTCCCGGGATCGAGTCCCATGTCAGGCTCCCTGCATGAGCCTGCTTCTCCCTCTGCCTGTGTCTCTGCCTCTCTCTCTCTCTCTCTCTCTCTCTCTCTCTGTCTCTCATGAATAAATAAATAAAATATTCAAAAAATAAATAAATAAAATAAATAAGTAAATAAATAAACAAATATTTTTTTTAAAAAATTCAAAGAAGATCGTTTACAGTGTTTGGACTGTATATTTCTGTCACCTGCTGTGAAATATTTACAGTACTTTGCAAGTAAGTTATTTTAAATAAAGAGAAATTTCCATTAAACCTATTTTTCATTATTCTGTTCATTCTTCCTTTCAGATTATTTTCCCTTATACATTAGTGGATTCTCTGTGCACTAGGAATGGCTCAAATGGCTGGGGATACATCAGTAAACTGGTTTCTGAGCATGCCCTCTTTTCCTCCCTCCTTCAGAGACAGAAGCTTCATTCCACTTTACAAAGGCTAATCCTGCAAATCTTTTCAAAGGTAGTTACTGACAGGACATAATTATCAGTGTAGGAGTTCAGGATAACATATGTGATAGTCTGTTATCTATAGATGGAAGTATGAGCCAGATGAAAGAAAACAGCTTGACTACTAATGTAAATATAAAGTCAGAAGAAAGATCTTATTGACTTGGTCATTTCTATGCAGTTCAGCAACATTTAGGTTCACGGTTGCCCAAACAGACATATGCCATATCTTTTAGAATAAATCTAATCATTTGTTAATTGTTTTTAAGAGAAACATAAGACATTAGAACTCTGGAGATAAAATATAAATGTAAAATGTCTCATGACATTTTTTTTTCCTCAGACTCCTGAGCAGCGTGAAAATATCTTTGTACATCCAGTCTGGGTAATAAAGTGTTAAAGTATGAGCCCTTAAGAAATTAGAGCTATTTACAAGAAGCTAAATTCCTTCTTTTTTCCTTATTTTTTATTGCATTGTTTATATATTTTTCTCTAGTTTAAAATGGCATGCAACTTATTTCTAAATCTTTTTAAATCACAAAAGAAACGGTTAAATGCTTATTGTAGATACAATTTCTAATTATTTTACTTTTTTATTTTAATTAGAAAATCAAAGTTAAATTTTCCTGAATAAATGCCAGAAAATCATGTTGTCCATAATGGAAAAAATGAATAATGCTTTTGAAGTTAAATATAATGTTAGGGATGCCTGAGTAGCTCAGTGGTTGAGCACCTGCCTTCAGCTCAGGGCACGGATTCCGCTCTGGGGATAGAGTCCCACATTGGGCTCCCAGCGAGGAGGCTGCTTCTCCCTCTCCCTGTGTCTTCCCTCCTTCTCCCTGTGTCTCTGCCTCTCTCTCTCTGTGTCTCTCATGAATAAATAAATTAAAAATCTTAAAAAAAAACAAGTGTAATGTTAAATAAGAGTCGTATCAATAAAAATGTCATAGCTCAAAACATTTCTAACTGGGTAGATACTTTGGTGACTAAAAAGAATCAAAAAAGTACTTATAATAACTAAATGACACAGATAGGTACCAAAAGGATAGTGATTACTGTGATCATTTGGTGGGACTTGGGGTGATTTTTCCTTTCTCATTTTCCATAATACTGTAGTTTAATAAAAATATAGTGGAGAAAGCATAGATTTTGCAATACCAGAGGGAACTGTGTTTAAACTCAATTCCAAGTGTTATTAGCTGGATAATATCTGACAAGTTAGTTAACCTTTAAAAGACTCAATTTTCTTACTATAAAATCGGAGTTAAGAACGCCTGTCTCATAGAATTGCAGTGAAGACTGATGGTATAATATTGAAAACTCTCTGTTTAATTTAGCATATACAGTAGAATGGCAGCTAAATTAACAGTATGTTAAAATTTATTTAGAAAACCACTTTTAAAAAATTCAAACTTATTTTATTTTTTATTTATTTTCTTTTTTTTAATAATAAATTTATTTTTATTGGTGTTCAATTTGCCAACATACAGAATAACACCCAGTGCTCATCCCGTCAAGTACCCCCCTCAGTGCTTGTCACCCATTCACCCCCACCCCCCGCCCTCCTCCCCTTCTACCACCCCTAGTTCGTTTCCCAGAGTTAGCAGTCTTTACATTCTGTCTCCCTTTCTGATATTTCCCACACATTTCTTCTCCCTTCCCTTATATTCCCTTTCACTATTATTTATATTCCCCAAATGAATGAGAACATATAATGTTTGTCCTTCTCCGACTGACTTACTTCACTCAGCATAATACCCTCCAGTTCCATCCACATTGAAGCAAATGGTGGGTATTTGTCATTTCTAATGGCTGAGTAAAACTTATTTTAAAGAGCATCTCTATGGCTACTAGTGAACACCACAGCTGTTTTATAAAAATGTGCTCTCACAGGGCACGTGGGTGTCTCAGTTGGTTCAGTGGTGCCTTTGGCTCAGGTCATGATCTCAGGGTGCTGAGACTGAGCCCCTCAATAGGCTCCCTGTTCAGAGGAGAGACTACTTCTCCCTCTCCCTCCTCTAAACTGGTTTCTCTCTTCTCTCTCTCTCTTTTTCTCAAATAAATAAAATCCTTTAAAATTTTTGCTCTTCATGATAATGTTGTGAGCTATATATTATTTAACCTCATTTTGCATGGAAAAGAGTGAGTCTCCAAAGGATCAAGCAACTTGCCAATAGTACTTAAGAGTCCAGAACCGATCTCTGAATCCAGGTCTTTCAGATAAAACAATTCATGCCTTTTCAACAACCTTTTACTAAACCACATGGTAACAGCATGATTAAAAGAAGATTTGACAGTAACAGAGCTCAAGGTAGCAGAAAAGGGGGTCCTCAGGTCTATAAAACTTTTGCTAACTCCTTTTTCTCCATGAGCATATCTCATGTCTGCATGATTGGTACTAGTTGTATTAGCATTTATAGATAAATTTTGGACCTTCTATATTTCTAGGCTTGGTCTTTTGGCTTGGTTAATGTCAAACAGTTAAGTAGTCCCTAAGTAGAGGAAGCTATTAGGTCGATTCCACTTCCATAGCTTTAGTCAGTAAAGAAACAATGAACTCAAATGGATTTAGACATAGATTACTCAAGCAGGGTAAAGCAGCCTGAGCTTCATATCTGTATTTGTTATTTTCCTTCCTCAAGTCACAAGGTGTGATATAGAGGTGGTTTCAGTCATATCTTTGCACATGCGACTCTATTTTGTAGCTGATGATCTCTGAGATCAGAAAATCTCCAATCTTGTAGGAGGATTGCCCACAACCTTGTCCTCCTCCCCTCCAAAGAGAGAGATTTTTATAACTCTGGAATATGGGCAAAGGAGGCAGGGATGCATTCTCTACCTTTATTATTCTGGTTAGGAAACAAATATACTGTCTGCCACAAATAGGAGACACTCTCTCCAGCCTCCAAAGCTGTTTGCTGCACAAATATCCATGACATAAACAGCCCAGTATAAAACCTATTATAAGACATGTAGAAACACCATAAAGAATGTCCCCCAACTGTCAGGTATGGTGAGTATTATTATCCAATTTGCCTCAACATGGGTCTTGATAGCATTTTAGGCCATTTGAGATTTGCTATACACTACACTGAACTCTTGATTTAGCTGGTTGTCCAAGCTTCTGCTACAGATTTATCGCATGCCTTGCTACATGGACCCCAAGGCAAGCCCATTAACTCAATTCAGGTACCCTCCCTTCAAACCTCACTGAAGCAGTGGAAAGTGAAATTTCAGCTCTCTTTCTGCCCAATCATGCTGTATTTCTTTGTCGACTTTGGCATGGCCACTGCCCCATGTTGGTTTGGAGCACTATGTGAGGTAATCCTATTGTAGAATCTCTATGCAAACATAAACAAGAATCCTTTATTTCCATGTTATACTCAACCTATCTAACACTTTTCCGCTTATACAGCTGAAGACAAGAAAAGAAGATCAGACCCCATGCCTCTGTCCTCCACTCCTTTCCCATAATGCATGAAGAACAGAAGAGTTAGGCTTTCCCTTTCAGCTTTCAAACACCTTCATATGCCAAAAGTGTGTCATCTATCTATTATCTATCTATCTATCTCTCTATCTATCATCTATCTATCTATCTCTCTATCTATCTATCATCTATCTATCATCATCTATCATCATCTATCATCATCTATCATCTATATCTATCACAGATGCTATCTGAGTTCTCCTGTCCTGATTGCATTCCAGGAAACTATTTTGTTTTTCCTCAGCACTAGAGGTGGTGCTACATGTGCTATAACCATTGTTTTGAGAGGGAAAAATTAGATGCAGTTCTGGAAGAAATCACATCTAAGAAGAAAACTAACAGGAAGACAACTGTTTTGAGTGTATTATGGTGCCCTACTGTGTCTTCTTCCCAGAGCTAAGGCAGGAAGAACAATGATAAATTCAAAGGGTACATCCTACATTTCCTACATTCTAACTGATTCCCACATTTAACCATTTATACTCTTTTGTTATATACTGGTTATGACCATGCTCTTTAATTGCTAACATTATGTTTTTTAGTACACACTATGAAAGTGAATCAGTTTGGTCATTGAAGCACTCATTTATTTTCAGCTGCCTAACATCCATTACTATCGTCCCAGATGCTCAATTTTATATCCATTTTTATCTTCTGCATTCATTTTCAATATAATGAATACAGGCAATAATAATTTCAGACAATTAGCATCTCTTAGCAGCTTCAAACAAATCACCCCCACTGCAGTTTACATGTTACCATTGATCTCTATTTTCAAATATTCAGAAGAGATTCCTGAATATTCATACATCTTTGTTCTTAACTTTGTAAAAAAAATTGGAAAAATATTGGCAAGAACTCTTCTCTAGAAATTAGGATGCCTCACTTTTCTTCTGGTCTGACAATAACTAGATATGAACCTTAAGAATGAAACAAATTTTATGAAATTCTGTTTTCTTGTCTATAAAGGAAAGATGATGCTGAATTATGTAGTCCTAATTTTTTGTGTGTTCTATAACTCCATGATTCTATTTAGTATATTACTTATCCAAATAAAAGTATAATTTAATCAAAAGTGTAATTGTGAACAAAACCTTTAAATAAACCTAGTGTAATTCATTGGCCCATTACTCTAGTCTATTATTAAACAAGGCAGATATTTCCTCAAGTATGGAGCAGAATGAGTGACACACAGTTCTTTTCATGAAGAAGCCTAAATATATTTAGATAGTATAACTAGAGATTATTCATTCTAAACTAGAACTGTTTGCTAAATTAATTTTTAAAATATTTTGACTATTTTTTACACAGGAGCAAAACAATATTCAAGGGCATAGTTTTAAATGAACTAAGAAAATATTTTCACATTTTGTTTGATCAACTAATCCATTCATTCAAAAATTATTTTATTGTTCCTAAACTGTTTGACACTTATTATACTACATTTTGGTAAACAAAACATTAAAAAAAAAAAATCCTTACCTATGCTCTTCTGGGGTCTTGGCATGACTCACTCCCTCACTCCATACACCACTGGATGATAGGCTTCCTAAAGACAGGATGAAGTGTGTGAAGGGATGAGGAAAATCCAGAATTACCCTTAAAATATTTTACTTGAGCAAATTGGTAATGATAATGTCAATTCCTGAAGTGCTAAAGGCTGGAGGATATTTAGAGTTGCAGGGAGGAAACGAAGATTTCTCTTTTATGTCTTATGTTTTAGAAGCCAGTTATATATGAAAGCAAGTATGTGGACTTGGCAGCTGGATGTATAACTGAAGGTCTGGGAACCTTCTGGGACTGGCACAGAAATCTGAGATTACTCAGCATATGGGTAATATATAAGGTCATGAAGCTTTAATAAAATTACCTGGGGAGTTAAAATTATAGAGAAAACTTTTTCTTTATCTTTTGAATTGAGATAGTACTGAATATGCTATACATTTAAAAAGATAATACATTTTAGGAAAATCAATCTGTTTATACACTTGAAACTTAATTGAAAGCTAATTTTATTGCATATGTCTCTCTGATTGCTGAACCTCATGGCATAGAATGGGAACTATTTTAGAGTTGGAAAATAAAACTGGAAGAAAAAATAAGAATCAGTGCAGAATTGGTAGTAAGGGGGAAAAGGAGTTTATTATGGGACCAATATTATCTTTTATCTACCTATTTATTTGCATTTCAGTGAATACCTCAGGCACTTAATTTCTTTCAGGTCATGGTTTCCTTTATTATCTTCCTTTTGTCAATAACTTATGAAATAATTTGTGTGAAGATGAACAGTGTTTAGGATTTTCTTCTCATATTGTAATTAATAAGAATGAAAAAGTTACTGGGAAATGAATTGTGTTTTACAGTAGAAGTTAGAAATGTTATCTAACTTGCTAAGTTGGATGTAGTATATGCTTCTATATCTGCACTATTGAGTTGTAGAGGAAGAAGAGTAAGAGAAGGTAAGTTGCAGAGAATATCTAGACATGCATCAATTTTCATTGAAATAGTCACTTTTTCTTACTGGTAACTGAGACCTATGGCAAGGGGTCTTTTTATGAGTGTTTTTGGAGAAGGACAGGCTTGCAGAAATTTCACAACTAGTATTACACTTATACGCATACAGTATTGTTAAATGTTTAGTACTGATATTCAAATCATCTATTAAACTAGAACACTGTCCTTTTCTTTAATAGATAGTTTTGTATGTCAACATTTTTATTATATCTTACAAAAAGACACTATGTAGAGATTCTCAAACTCTTTAACAACCAAAAAATGTAAATTAAGACTAAATATCAATCTATAGCTATTAGACTAGTAAAATTTGAAAAGTTGGATATTGCCAGATGCTGTTCACAACATATGTTGATGTTGGGAATGTAAATGATATAGTCATATTTGTAAAGCAATGTCTCAAAAATTCTTCTTCTACATATTCCAAATAAATTACTTCAGAGATCCATAGAGATATATGCATGCATGTTGACTGCATCTTTACTCAGGGGTTCAGTGAGTTAAAGATGATATGAATGAATGTTCATCACAGGGAGAAAAAAATAAGTAAAAATGTGGTAGATGCAAGTGGTAGTTACATACATTGGAGCAATCTGAAGTAACAAACTAGATGTACACAAAGCATAGGCATAGTTCTTAAACATAGTATTTAGTAGAAAAAAGGGAGGGAAGTAAGAAACAATGAGATTTATAACACAGTGCAATTTATTTAGTTATACATGCATATATACATTTGAAAAATATTTTTAAAATGTATCAACATTTTAATTAATTAATTAATTAAATTAATGAAGTTAACATTGTGTTTAACAACTATAGGATCGCCTACTTGTTGGGAAGGGAAATGGGGTAGAGAAGGAAGAGGAGGGGATTCCTGGGTGACTCAGGGGTTTAGCGCCTGCCTTCAGCCCAGGGCAAGATCCAGGAGTCCTAAGATTGAGTCCCACATTGGGCTCCCTGCATGGAGCCTGACTCTCCCTCTGCCTGTGTCTCTGCCCCGCCCCCCACTATGTGTGTGTCTCTCATGAATAAATAAATAAAATCTTTAAAAAGAGAAGAAAGAGGATTCTTGAACAGACTAAAAAAGATACCAATTACCATAAACTGTGTTGCCAAGTATTAAAAACAACTTTGAGAGTTATAAATACATTGATGTCATTTAAACTCATCACACTTAATGAAATCTTATGGGAAGAATGTACAAATAAAGAGAAAGAGTCCACCAATGTAACTCTGAAATATTACAGTTAGATGAAGGACAGAGAATATGCAGCAAAGTAGATGAGGAATGAATATAGAACTATCAATAACCAATAATCCATAACACTTAGTGTCCTTAATTGTGATAATGAGTTTTATAACTCCTTACCAGGGCTAAACTATTTTAAACCCAGCAACAATGTGTTAGCTAACTTTATCCTAATTATCACCTCCAGTTTACCGACTGGGAAAACTGAGACAAAGAACATTTTTCTGAAGCCACACAATGAGTGGGAAAATAAAGCTTCGAACTCCAGGAACTTTGCTACAGGGTTTATGTATCTAACCAATGCACTAACTACTCTCCACACTTACAGAGCAAAACTAGTGGTTTGGAGCCACGGCAGTGTCCTGTTGGGTTAAATGTTATCTGTAGTAAAGTGAGAGGAGTCGCAGAAGCAGGAAAGGCAGTTAAATGACTATTTGGTAATTTTATGTAGCTCAAGCCCTGACACTTCTTCACAATCTGCTCCTCATTCTGGCTTTATTAAATGTTGAGTTGGACACACAGACTCAAAATTTGTCCATCAAATTCACGTCTAGTTCAGAAGGACTTGGAAATTAGTAAAAAGAAAAGCAAATACAATTAGATAAGAAAAAGTGAAGGGTAAAGCCTATTAAAATAATTGGGGTTCTTGAATAGGAGACTAAACAACAATGCCAAGTAGGGCAGAAAAGAGTAGAGATTTCAAGGAGTCCCCAGGAGAAATCACTGTTAAGGGAACTCACATGACCTGAGGCTTTGAATGAAATAGAAAGCTGAGCACAGAAGCAGCCACTCAACATCTCTGAAGACATCACAACATAGCATCATGGAAATATCAGATACTACTGTTATTGATCCATAGCAATCACAGAGAGATGAAGTTATGTTTAGTTTGCTTTCTAATACTTGTTACAAAGTGTTCTATCAAAAACAAAGGAGACTGACCTTCAAAATCTGCCTGGGATGTCAAGTATCCATAACACAATCCAGTGAAATCATTTTGGATAATGAAGTGTCATAATGAATAATTATAGATTACAATGATATGCTATGGAGAGGACATGACTTTTACATGCATGGTGTAGATTTCCTCAATGTTCATAAATCATCATTCAGGATAGTCATGAAAGAAGCCAGGAAAAAAAGAAAAGATGTTAGAAAAGTTATTTCATGTGTAATAAGATAGAACCTGAATCAGGATGAATGCAGAGATTAGTTTTTAATTTGTCTATCACATGGTTTTGTTAGGGTTTAATTTAGATCGTGTTGCTAAAAGGAATGTGACACTTGTAAAAGAAATGTCATAAAATAGATATAAACTTAACAGTATTTTTTTTGAAAAGTGGATAGAACTGCTTACTTGCAGGTTTCAGTTAGGGAAAGATATAAATTAATAAATGAATTAATTAATCTCCTTTTTGAAAGAAAGGAAAGGTGACTATAGAACATGGTAGGCACAATTAGTACTCTACAGTAATGAGTACTAATTTTGATCCTTATTGATAGGAAACACTCCACAGAGAAAAGAAATAGCTGCTTTCAGGTTAGAATTTGTATAGAATAGGGATTAAGGGATTTATTGCCTGAGTCAGATTACTTGACTCCAAATTATAGCTCTGCAACTTATTAGAAATGTAACGTTGCTGGTATATTTAACCTCTGTTTTCTTTTCGGTAAATTCAGAATAATAGCACTTATATTTGTCATGTTACCAGGAATACTAAAATATCTGCTCCATGTGAGGTATGTAGAACAATACCTGCCATGTAAGACAGCAAGTCAGATGATGAACAATTTTACTGCTCTCATTGTTGAAATGTAGACTTATGCCATTATCTATATCCTTGAAATGGTTAACATTACACATACTCCACACAAGCACATATCAGCTCTATTACATATATAGATAGACTCTCCTATAACTTAGTATAACCCTATCACAGGGTAATTTAAGTAATCAAGAGAATTCTGAAAAATTAGACAGGTTACAAAGAAGGTAAGTCAACAGAAACAACAACTTCTAGGTCCAGAACAAGCAAATGAAGTGAAAAACCACATAATCAGACCTAAGTCATGAAATTCAAGGCAAACTATAAGCAAAGCATTAGGATGCCAAAATAATTTTAAAAAATATCAAGTTCCAGAATGTTATACATCACTAAATCTCTTCTGCAGTTGATCAAATTGGTCCTGGAGACCATGAGTGGGCTGACCCTGCATGTATAACAGAAGTTTTTCTAAAGATGGACAAAGGATATATAAAGGACAGGGCATTTGAAGCAATAATTGGTCTTGATAACAATAGTTGTGGCATTTGCTAATTTATTTTTAAATATAATGACAGTATTATCAAAGAAATTATGTTATGAATGTCAAACTTTTAAAGCATATTTTATGTCAATTCCAGTGATGTAAAACTCCCAAAATTCATTGTTTTGTTTTAGGTAGCAGTAAATATAGTAATGAAATGAGACACCTAGGGAATCTCAAGAGACCAGCAAAAGAATCTTAATTGCAGTTGTTACCCATCCATGTTCTAATGGGAAATTACTGCCTGCATGATGAAACCATCAATCACAAATTCAAAGACTATAACCTAGGTGTTAGAAATTTTGAAAACTTCCTCTATTTAGCTGTTAGGGAACAATGAAAAATTATATGTTGTAAAGACATAAGCAATGAATTTGGAATAAGACCTAGCTAAAACCAAGTTCAAGGCTGATTTTGAAAAAAGTCATTTAAACTCCATGTCAATTTCCTTTTTTTGAAAAGGAAGATGAAAAAAAAATAAAAAATAAAAAATAAAAGAAAAGGAAGATGAGTCAAACATATTTTGTCTTCTGCAGAATTGTAAGAGTCAAATCAAAGAGTATGAAGTAAAATGTGCAAACTGTAAAATGTCCTACATTATAAGTTATTATTGTTACATAACATACCTGACCTCAATCTGTTTCTAGAATAATTTATTATAATTTATGAATATGAATAATTAATGTTTTCTATTAGCCAATGGACATCAATTGTTCTAGAATAGGTTAGTTCACAAAATTTTTTTACAGTGTGCTATCCAATAACTAGTTTACAAATGAACATGTTTTTAAATATACTGGCAAAACAACTACAATGATTATCTGTATAACCTTACAAAGGTTCATTGTGTAATCCTCACGCTACATTGGATACTTCAACCCTCCCATCTAATTTACCTAAGATTGGCAGGAGCTCATCACCATTATTAGGTGAAATGGTAACTATAATTTTATCATCTAATCCAAGATACTTCTGGGTTATCAATGATTGTTTTATCATTCTAGTATACTTGTATAATATCCCTATTCATATTATTTTTAAAAACTTAAATTCTTTTTAAAATAGTAATACTATGCATCCATATATTTAGTGAGAGCAAATTTATAATAATTCTTCATATTTATTTTGATAACCAAAAAAAATAAGCAAAATAAGTATTCTTGGCACATAGTAATGCACTTGAAGCATTTTCTTAGCCATAGATGTCTTTAAAACTGTCGCAGTTATTTTTCTGAAAAATCCTTTTTTTAAAAAATGTGGTCTAATTATTATTATTGGTCTCTCTACATTTTATTAGTCTATTACATGGTCCAATTATTTCTTTATATAATTGGCAGCAATATTCTTCAAACTTTCATTTTATGGGTAATTGACTCTTCTCTGTAGATCTTGATATTTTAATCAATAAAATATTTTCTGTATAGAGATGTATAACAGGATAAGCTCCCTGGTAAATTCAAGGAAGATTCTACTAAGTAGAGGGTATCTCAAGTCTCATACTTTTCATGTTAAAATATGTAAATATCACAGCTTTAAAATTTTTATGGGTCCTATATTTTTGTCTGCAAATACAGTCCCTTGCTTTGACAAATATTTCATGAGTGTTATACACACACTCTCTGTCCATCTTTTACTACTTATTCAAATTGGCCTCCAGAAGGTTTACATATTTTCAGAAACAATAACTATGAAGGGATATTTTCCTCACGTGTGGAATTTACCTGTAAATGAAATTTAGTTACTTTTGTGTTTTGTCTATTGAATGTGTGAAAAAATAGAACCTTATTTTACAACATTTGTGTCCTTTTTTAAATCACCTGGTGAGGATCAAAATACATTACCTGTTTGCATTCATATGATTTATACTATTATGAATGCCAATGATGGTAATAATATCAAGAATTTATCATATATTTACTGATCCCTAGTAAGAACTCAATGCTTTAGCTGCAATTATTTCTCTAATGAATTTTCTGTTTGGTCGCTTTTTCGAATTTTTGATTAATGTTTTTTACTATTTTATTAATTCCATATGTATGTTAATGTTCTTAGTCTTTTGTTACATATGTTGCATTTTTCCAGTTTATCATTTTAATTTTATACATTATGTTATTTGGATATTTAAAGGATCATAGGATTGAATGCACACTAGATTTAGCTACTGAGTAAATCTGTATGTTTTCAAGCCATGATCTTGAGTGGAGAATTTAGAGGTTGCAAGTTAAAGAAAGCTGAAATAAATTAAATCTTTAACTGAAAAATGTCATGATTAATTCTATGCTTTTAGGTAATAAACAATCAAACAAAGAAACATAGGTTTAAAAAAAGAAAAGAAAATAATAAAAAGCTAATTTTCAACTTTGGTTAAAGTAAAACCTTAGAAATTAAACATTGACCGCTCTAAGATTTGGCATGGTTTTAATAAGAGACTTGCCTTCTCAGCTCAGAATGACATGTGGAAAGGCAGGATTATTCACTGAAACTAATCTCATGTTTCTTTTATATAAAAGGCAAATCCAAAATCAATTCTGCTTTAACAAAATTGATTTGGGATCAGGACTACATATAAATGCTGAATCAACATTCAAGATAACAAACTATATTGGAGACATCCTTAATGCAGATTGACAGTCACTAGATGAATGTGACATGATTGATCCCAGTTCTTGTTCTAATAACCATTCATTAATGTCCAAATGATTTCCAAAGAAAAAAAAAAACCTCTTCCCCCTCCTTTCTTCTATTTTTAAATTATCTTCACTGTTCTAAAGTTCAAATTTCTAAAATTTCCAGTTTCAATATGTTAAGTGCAATTTCTAGAAACCTAAAAGTCCTGGGGAATTTGGCAATATAATGATCTGAATAACTCCCTGGAAAATAACCAAACTAAAAATAATTAATATTCAGGAAAGTTGATTTTAAAATATTTTCTGAAGGATTTTGTAGATTATTATGAAAAAAATTTGTTTCAAATTTGAAAGATTAGTATAGTATTATATTTGTTTTAAGATTTCTTCTTTCTGTCTCTTAAAGTTAACTTTTCATTCCTGGCTTCACTGATACTACAATTTCCTAACTTCAAACATGTTTGAAACAAATATGTTGTTCTGTTTGAAAACAAGTATGTTGTTTTGTTTAAAAACAAATATGTTATTTTCAACATATCACTAAAAGTGCTGTGGAACCTTTACATCAAGGAGACAATAATATTTGACCTTGTTTATTAGAGTAAAAGAACATGCTGAACACCTTGACTGGCATCCTATTAGTTTACAAAGGAACTGTCCTCCTGCCACAAACATTATTTAAGTTGAATAGTTGCTTTCTACATAATTTCACATCCCAAGACTCACACAATTCTTGACAGTCAAGTTTATGGGACTTAGCCAGTCTAAATTTGGTTGTATCTAATCTTCTTTTCTTTTCTTCCTTTCTTTTTTAAGATTTTATTTATTCATTCACGAGAGACACAAAGAGAGAGGCAGAATCATAGGCAGGGGGAGAAGCAGTCTCCTTGCAGAGAGCCCAACGTGGGACTTGATACCAAGACCCCATGACTATGACCTGAGCCAAAGGCAGACCCTCAACCACTGAGCCTTCCAGGCTCCCCTAATTTTATTTTCCTTGTTATAGTTTGATTAGTCTTCTGGCCTAACCTTTGTATTAGAAATAATGATTCTTTATATTGTCTTACTCACTCTGCTCCAAAGAATGGGTTGCCTGATTAAGATTTAGAAAATACCTCTCTTCTCTCCCCTCTT
Source organism: Canis lupus dingo (assembly GCF_003254725.2). Taxonomy (NCBI): domain Eukaryota; kingdom Metazoa; phylum Chordata; class Mammalia; order Carnivora; family Canidae; genus Canis; species Canis lupus. The sequence goes on along the minus strand of NC_064255.1, from coordinate 56,203,240 downwards.
GCTCTTTTTCTGTTTAGTTCTCTGTGTTTCCTTCCATCTGAAAAACTGTGGATCTGCGTCTTCTATAAGACTTGCATGCCACATTCTGGTTCCTTCTAGAAGTAAATCTGAAGTCCATTTTCCTCTCTATTCTGAGTATTGGAAGGCAAGTATGCACAATAATAATGAGCACATCTTCTCTTTAGATGCAAAGTCTCTTTGGGTTAGATTGCCCAAGGTTCAATTATTTAATTATTTAAGGAGATTATAAGAATATTTGACTATGATTTATATCTAACCCACAATTTCCAATCCAGTCTTTAATGGCATTAATGCCAATACTTTGATACCCTTCTCTTTGCCCCCAGTATTTGATTTCACAATTGACGCTGAACTTAAAGGAGACATAGGGGCATGGGAAATTATTACAGTAGATCCTAAAACAGGAAAATAACACCCAATCTAATAGGTTTGTAACCTTCAGCCATATTAACATATTTTCTTGACTCTAACCACATATTTTCTTGACTCTAACCACAAATAACCATATTTTCTTGACTCTAACCACATTATATATTATAATCTAACTCTGATTATAATATATAATCAGAGTTATATATTTTGACAAATAAGGGGATTTATCAAATTCTATGTTTTCAGTATTTAAAAGTTATACTTAGATCTTCACTATCTCCATGTATCTTAGACACTCTACTATAAAGAAACCAATTTTTGACCTTCTGTGTAGGAAGATTAGAAACATATAAAATGTATGAAGAAGAACAAACATAATCGAATCAGAGCAGATCATACATTGATTCACCTTCCGTGGCTTGGCTTCAAGATTTAGTTTGAGGTGAATTTATAACTTTGGATTTCTTGTACCCATAGGATACCTAAGTTAGGTGTAGGTGTCTCAAAACAAATAATTTGTTATAGAAATAATTCCTGCCTGTAGCAGATACAAATCTAGTTAACACAAATTTCCATGTTCTTTCCTCCTTGTTTCTCTCTACTGTAGGAAGAATTAAATATTTCTCTCTCCAGTTCTCTTGGAGATTATGCATTACAGAAATCTAAATTTACTTGGGGCTTCTATGATAGTTTCATTTTTCTTATAAAAATGACAGAGAAAACTGGTACCAAACATTCCCTACAACTGAGTTAATTGTTTCTTAGAATCTATCTTCCCAGGGTGTCTGGGTAGCTCAATTGGTGAAGTGTCTGACTTTGGATTTCAGATCAGGTCATGGTCTCAAGGTCCTGGAATCCAGCCTTGCACCTGGCTCCATGCTCTATGGAATGTACTTGGGATTCTCTCTCTCTCTTTCTTTCCTTCTGCCCCTCCTTCTGCTTGTGCTCTCTCTCTCGCTCTAGCTCTCTCTCTCGCTCTCTCGCGTTCTCTAAAATAAATAAACAAATCTTTAAAAGAAAGAACTTATCTTCCTGAGGGAAATTATTTATTAGTTATTAGCAACCCTAGGACAAAGGGAAGTATTGAGTCACATAATGTGGATTCTTATATGATATTCTGTACTTTTTATAAACTTTGATTTCAAGGTCGTTTTTATAAGGTAGTTTTTTTTATACTGATCAATTATAATGATTCAAAAGATGAAATTGTAATTTGACACTACCTATTATGAAAACTGTGGTTCTAAGGAATATAAAGGTTTCAGGAGTAGAGCTTAAATCACTGTCACTGGGACCAGTGTTTAATTAGTTTTAGATATCTTCTCTACTTAAGACTGATATATTAACTTGCTGAAGCTTTATTTTTCATTACCAAAGTCCCAGACTGATTAACTTGTTCTATGATCTGTGTAATCAATTGTTTATCATGAATTGAACCAACAGCTTTCAGAACAACTGTGTTGGAAATAACCCAGGAGCAAAGGAAGACATGATTTCAGGAAGAGAAAAACAAAATGTAAGGAATCAAGCCAACTAAAGTATAACTTATGCAAAGATGAGTTTAAAGGTGTCTCTTGTGTGCTACTTCTTATGTATTAACAAGAATTAGTCACAGCCCTTGGGTCCTAAAGCAAAAACACTGACACAGTGTAGGAAGTAAATTATCTGTGAACATAATTGAAAAGTTGGAGCTCCTATTTTTACACCAAAAAGTTTAATTATGTTACAGTGCTCTTCAGAGGTTTTTTTTATTGTTGCTATTCTAATTATATATATCTATTGAACTCAATTCCACTTATTATTTTCATATATAAAGTAAAACTGTTTACTTTTTGATATGTGTATTAAAGGACTTACTTAACACATGCCTACTTAAATAGATTTATAATTTATTAATCCTCTCAAGTAAATTACATGTTATTAATTATAATGACTAAAATTATGTTAGTAAATGGTTAGCATAAGCTATAAAGAGTGCATTTCTTTAGAATGAATATTAATTAATTTATATTAATTAATATTTAACACTAAGGTGAGTTAGGTTTTCACATAAACATTTTAATATTTAATTTCAAAACTATAAGCTTTCCAAAAGAACATAGCATGAAATTAATGAAATAAGTCATGTTATTTTTCTTACTATAACACAATATTTTCTTCACTTTGGATGAGAATGTTTTTATTACTTGTTTATTTTTTCGGTAATTTTCCCTGCTTCCTTTCACAGGATTTGGATTCTGTAAAATATTTTTGCACATCATGCTCCACCTCAGCATCTGTTTCTGAGGAACCCAATTTGTGATAATATTCCATATGTAAATCAGATAAAATTCATTTTCTAGCACTTTCTTCTAAACAGTATTTGTTCTATTAATTTATCCCATTCCATTTTTCTTTCTTGATACAATTTTAATGACTTAGAGAAAGTATAAAGTTACTTTATATAAAATGATTGATCTTATTAGCTTTAGCAGCTTCATTTAAGAAAATTAATAATGTGTCTTCCTGAACAGCTCATTGACTGTCTCTACTATATCAATTCATTTTCTCGGTAAAATGAGAGGATGAGATCAGAATGTGGATATGTTGGAATAGGTGGAGCTATGGAACAAAAGTTAGAAGCAATGTGCTTTCAAACATTCCCAATTTTGCTTTATTTTTTTTATCTATATATTATCTATCTATCTATCTATCATCTATATCTATTATTATTATTATTATTATTATTAATCTATATCATCCATTGTCTATATCTCTTTCTGTTAGAAAGGGAGAAGGAAAGATAACATTAGAATTTCTTTAAAAGAAAAATAAATTTTAATTTTCTTTTTATAATTTCATGTCAATTTTATTCAGGATTTTTTAATTGCCAAAGTGATTGTTCTTTTGATTATGTACAAATTCACTAAACTGTTTAGAAGTGAATATTAATTACATATATGTCATCTTAAATATAATTTGAAACTTCAAAATATAATTCCGTTTCTGTTCTTAAAAAAATAATCTAGAGGCAAACCTAATCACAAAACATTAAGATATTCATTCATTTACACATTCTTTAGGTATTTATCCAGGACCATTGTATCAAAGGTAATCCTGCACACATGGAAGATACAAAGATAATTAACAATATGCCTTTTGGCAATTAAAAAAGTTGTTTCCTATAGTAAGTTGTACGACTACAACTTACTATGGGAAGCAACTATAAAAATGTACCTATAGTTTCGTGTAATAACTGCTGATAAAGAAACTATGATGAAGAAAATCGTGTGCTTGAAGAAACAGCTGAATCACATTTCTATGAGTTAAAATAGGAATGGAAGCAACACACAAGTTCTTTCCAATTACCAGTACCAAAATTTTCTAATTATATTCCAACTTTAGTTTAGTCAATATTGTGAGAAAAATGGACATTTCAATATTATAATTATGTATTAAAAAGCTAAATGTGAAGCTGAAACCACAAAAACCCTAGATGAGAGCACAGGCAGTAATTTCTTTAATATCAGCTGTAGGATATTTTTCTAGATTTTTCTCCTGAGGCAAAGGAGACAAAAAAAAAGAAAAAGAAGAAAAGAAAAGAAAAGAAAAAAGAAAAGAAAAGAAAAGAAAGAAAAGAAAAGAAAAGAAAAAAACTATTAGAACTATATCACTAAGTCAAAATAAAAATCTCCTGCACAGCAAAGGAAATAATCAACAAACAAAAAGACAACCTACTGATTGGGAGGAGATATTTGCATATGATATATTTGATACAGAGTCAGTATCAAAAATACATAAAGAATTTATACAACTTAACACCAAAACCCCACAAACAATCCAGTTAAAAAAAATGCGCAGAAGACATACAAATACCCAACAGACACATGAAATGATGCTCAATATCACTAATCATCAGAAAAACGCAAATCAAAACCACAATGAAATATCACCTCACACATATCAGAATGGCTAAAATTAAAAGCAACAAGTGTTGGCAGAATGTGGAGAAAAAGGCATCTTGCGTTGTTGGGGGAAATGCAAACTGGTGCAGTCATTGTGGAAAACAGTATGGAGATTCTTCAAAAAATTAAAGATAGAATTACCATCTGATCCAGTTATTCCACTTCTAGATATTTATCCAAAGAATATGAAAACACTAATTTGGGGGCACTTGGGTGGCTCAGTGGTTGAGCATCTGCCTTTGGCTCAGGTAGTGATCCCAGGATCCAGGGATTGAATCCCCGCAGGGAGCCTACATCTCCCTCTGCCTATGTCTCTGCCTCTCTCTCTCTGTCTATCATGAATAAATAAATAAATTCTTTTTTTAAACAAAAGGAAAACACTAATTTGAAGGGATACATGCACCCCTAGGTTTATTGCAGCATTATTTACAGTAGCCAAATTACGGAAGCAACCCAAGTGCTTACTGATAGACAGATAGATAAAGGAGAAGCGGTGCATATACACATACCTACACACAGGTAGAATGGAAGAGTACTCAGACACAAAAAGAATGGAATCTTACCATTTGCAACAACATGGATGGATGTAGATAGTATAATCCTAAGTGAAATCAGCCAGTCCAAGAAAGACAAATACCATATAATTTCACTAAGAAACAATTCAACAAAGAAAAAGAAACCAAAGAAACCAACTCTTAATTATAGAGAACAAACTGGTGGTTGCCAGAGGGGAAGTAGGTGGGGAGATGGGAGAAATAGAAATAGAAATAGAAAGAAATAGAAATAATAGAAATAACAGAAGGGGATTACGAGTACACCTATTATGATAAGCACTGAGAAATATATAGAATATATAGAATACTATAGTGTAAACCTTAAACAAGTATAACACTATATGCTAATTATATTGAAATTGTGCTAATTAAGAACAAAAGTACAAAATAATTATGACTATGCAAATATTAATTCAAGCAGTAGTGACAGTCTACTGCATTTTCATTTCATCCTTCTACAATGTTTTGTTTATTCTGAAGTGTTTTGCTGCTTTTCTCTTTGCTTTCTTAATTTCCTCCTACTTATCCCTATTTCTTACTCAATTGCTTTTCATAGGGTCATATCTTCAAATCCCCACAGAACCCTCACCCTGACTTTAAAATATTCCATCATCTTACTCTAGTCTATAGTGGAGTTTCTACTATCTATTTCTACTACTGTTTACTACTTATTTCCATCCTGGAAATTCCCTCATGATCATTCTTGAAATTCTTTCATCTCTGTCCTGATTGAACACAACATTTCTGAGTTCCATACACTTTTAAATTTTAGTTCATGTCTGTCTGCCTTCCTTCCTTCCTTCCTTCCTTCCTTCCTTCCTTCCTTCCTTCTTTCCTTCCTTCTTTTCCTTCTTTTCTTTTAGAGACCTTTGGATTTTTACATAAACACGATATTTAGCAGACAGATATGATGTTGCTTTATTATTTTTTTTTAGGTAAGCTCTAGGTCCAATGTGGGTCTGAATTCATGACCCAGAGATAAAGAATGACATGCTCTACTGACTGAGTCAGTTCTATGCCCAAGTTAATGCCTTTTTAAATGTAGATTATATACTCTAGTTATGTAACTTATTAATATAAGGTTGGTTTTTATGCATTAATAACTGAAATGTTATTATTCTACCCAATGACTTATTAGTGCTCTAATAATGACACTGACCCTTTATATTTGTCCTATCTTTGTCTTCTGGAGAGTTTCCAAGATCTATTAATTAATTTTAATATTCTAAACATTTAACAAAATGTTTAAAAGATCCTATCTAAGGATTCTTTTTATTCATTTTCTTTGTTGTCTGGGAGGATTTATATTATTATTGGGGATAATTTTTTGTACTATTTATTTATTTATCACCCTCCCTCCTTTTCTTGTGTTCTTAATTTCAGGGAGGCTTATTGAATTGAATCAGTAGATTTCATGTAATATTGACCAATATTTTTTTGTTCTGCCTTTTGTATAATTTCCTATACCCTATCTTCTAATTTTTCTATAGATTCTTTTAGTTACAGTAATAACATTTTTACTTTTAATAGATATTTCTTATTTTTAGAATATTTCTTTTTTATTACATCCTAGCATTTGTTCTCACCTGAAACATCTCCATTTATTTCTGAATATTTTTCTAAGCCTTTTTTTTCTTCATTCCCTTACTTGCATCTCTTTACATCAGGTTCAGTTTTTCTTTTTGATTGTTTTGGTGTTGATGTCTTATATGTTGTTGTTGTTTCTGTCTTATATTAGAGATTTTTCTCAAAAGTCCAATGATCCGGGAAACTCCATTTATATTTAAGATGAATCTATTTGAATCTGGTTAGAAGCTTATGGGCAGAGGTTAGGTTTGTAAACTGGTAGCTCCCCTAGGGAAGATGTGACTTCTTGCCACATTACTGAGAAAACCCTATAAAAGCAGCAGGCTTGCAATGTTTTGACATCCTTTTCTAAAGGGATGCCTCTGGAGGAAAGAAAAGAGGGCAAATGACCTGGTCTATATCCTTGTCAATCTGAACTCTGAGTAAACAGGGTAACGATATTTGCTAGGAGTAAGAGACCTTAACTGTGAAGTGTCTTTAGTAGGATGTTTCTTTTTTTTTTTTTTTTTTTGAAAGGTTCAAATACTTTAATATTTCCTCGCATCCTTTTTTTTTTCTAAGATTTTATTTTTATTTATTCATGAGAAAGACACAGAGAGAGAGAGAGAGAGGCAGAGACAGAGGCAGAGGGAGAACCAGGCTCCATGCAGGGAGCCCGACGTGGGACTCGATCCCAGGTCTCCAAGATCACACTCTGGGCTGAAGGCAGTGCTAAACCGCTGAGCCACCCCAGCTGCCATAGTAGGATGTTTCTAGCTAAATATTATTTAGACTAAATGAGAACCGAAGGTCTATAATGCTTAGCTTTCTAGAGGATGTCCCATGGATTATATATTTGCAGCAAAATGTGGAGATTTGTGATAATTTGAACATCCCCTCTGTGGGTGAGTCTGTGAATCTCATAGTGGTCACATTTATCTGCACCTGACTGTTGTGGACCAAATAGAGAAAGACTTTGACTGCTATTCTTAATATCCCAGACATCTCATTTCCTATTTTATTGTTGAGATTTTTTTTTAACTGTCTGAGCTATTTTACTGCTTCTATCATTCAAATTATTTAGTGAATCTTGAAATTAGGTAAGATCTGTGATTTGCATGACTCTGATTTAAATCTGATCCTGTTAGCTTACCTAATCTCTAGCATTCTCAGAGATAACAATGGTAAGAAAACTGGAATTCTTCCCTATTAGTCTGTAGGTTTTCACTTAATTCAACTTTTACTTTTTTGTTACCACATTTTTTCTTTACACACTTTGTGACTAATATTCTGGCATTTGGAAAATCTTTGATTAGCTAGATGAGTAAGGCAGAGAACAGAGAATCACTACACTTAAATTCATAGACAGGTTTAAGTACATTGTAACAGGAAATTGTATTTGTGTATGACTATGTAATTTAATCATGTACTGCCACTTTAGTGGGCTTTTCAGTGGGATTGGTCATCAAATGCATATAAAAATCATTTAACTACCTTTTCTAAGAATAAAATTTAAACTGGAATGGATCAAACCTCAGTAGTACAGATGAGGCAATGTCAGTTCCAAGACATCTACAGAAATTTTGCTAAACAAACATGGTCATTTAAACAAATTATTCATCATCTATAGTCCTAAATTCCCAAAGATATATTTATTCCTGGTAATATCCAAGCTAGCTCCTCACTGAATGATCCACTATGGATGAAAATATAAACTCTGGACCAAATGTAAAAGTTAAAAAAAAAAACAAAAAAAAAAAAACAAAAAACAAAGATTCAGCTTAGATGTCCATTAACAGATTATAATAAAGAATATGTGGTATAATAGAAATGTGGTATATATAATATAAATATAGTATATAATAAAGAAGATCTGGTGTGTAAATATATAATTATATATATAAATATAGAATGGAATATTACTAAGCCATCAAAAAAACAAGAAGTCTTACCATTTACATTGACATACATGGCACTGGAGGGTATTATGCTGAGTAAAATAAATCAATCACAGAAAGACAATAATCATATGGTTTCACTCATATGTAGAATTTAAGAAAAAAACAGGATCATAGGAGAAGAGAGGGGAAAATAAAACAATGTAAAATCAGAGAGGGAGACAAACTGTAAGAGACTCTTAATCATAGGAAACAAACTGAAGGTTCCTGGAGGAGGAGGGGGATGGTGTAACTGGGTGACAGGCAATAAGGAGGGCACATGATGTAATGAGCACTAGGTGTTGCTGATGAATGATGAATCACTGATGAATCACTGAATTCTACCTCTGAAACTAATAATACATTATATGTTAACTAGTTGAATTAAATAAAATAAGTTTAAAAAGTAATTGATTTCAAGGCTTACTATAAAACTTCAGGAATCAAAATAATGTGGTATTGGCATTAAGACTGACAAGTAGGGAAAAAAAAGACTGACAAGTAGGGGCTCTGGGTGGATCAATCAGTTTATATTTTACTATGATTTTGAAACTGAACTACTGATTTCAATAAAGTTTCATCAAATAAGGGTTTTTAAAAGTTTTATGTTTAAGTATCCCCTCTTGGTCTGTTAGTAATCTTTAAAAATATCCCAAGAAAAGTCAAGATATTGTTACATCGTATGCAACAGTAAATAAACATCTTCTGCTGTCCCCATTACTTTGGTTTTAAAACCGCCCTTGCAAATTGCCAACTTGTTAAAATTTTCTGGTCTTAAAACAACATTCTATTTCTTAATCTTGGGGTAGATGATAGTAGTATAAAATGCCAATAGGTTCATTAGTTAATAAAAGAAAAAACTAGTTGCTCTATGATTGTGAACTCAATAAAGAAAAGGAACTAGAAAGAATGAAATAAAAAGTCCTATTAGGCTTATTATCATCTATAATGTTCTGACTGTTCAGAAATAGTCTACTGGAATCTGATTACATTTCATGATTATGCCCTTATATTGTCCCTATTCTTTCTGTTTAAATTTTTTACAACTCCTTTAAATATATTCGTTTTCATCACCTTTTAGTCTATCTCTATTTCATCCAAGCAATGAGATGAATGGCTGAATGAGATAGATTTGACAACATTTTAGGCTTATTCTCAGGTCCTTTCTTATAGATCATCCTAACACGCACACTGCATTTCACAGACATATAGTACATGGTCCTTAATATGACATCTGAACTTAATAAGAAACATATCAAAGCCAGAATAGAACAGAATACTTAATGCAAACATTTCAAATCTCTTCAGCGTTTCTGCTACCTTTCTAAACAGGCCTGGATTAAGCATGAAGATTTTTATTATTTTATTTTCACATATTATAATAATACAAGTTCAACAGTGGCCATTACTAAGTGTCTTCCTAGGTGCAGTTTCTTTCTTCTCTTCCATTTGATAGGATTAACCCTGCAGGTGACATCCTTCCTGTCATCTCAACATCTTTGTATGAAAAATGTATAGTTTTCAAAGAACAATTATTTGTACTCCTCTGTCCTTCCAAATTATGTTATACCAGCTCCTATATTGTAACACTAGTGTGTACGTGGTGGTTGCACTTAGCATAAATAACTCCAACCTGACACAAACTGTTATACTGTTGTGTATCATGTAAAGAATCCCATTTTCATCTCGCAGGATGGATCCTGATTTCCATATCATCCAGAGCTATCTCAATATGCTGGCCACAATTATTGCTGTAATGAAGTCATCATTATTCAGCTTAAGACTGCTTCAGTTCAAAGGATGAGAGAAGGAATCTTTCACATTCTCGCTTTGAATCATTTGGTGTGCAGATGGGAGGCTTTAAATGTCCCAGGAACTTTGCTACTGAAAACGAAACTATCCTGAAGACTGATCTGAGACACAACAGAAGGTAAAGGTAAGTAAATTACAAGAAAAGGTTAGCCTGGGTGACTCAGTGGTATAGTGCCATCTTTCAACATCTTTAAAAAAATTACAAGAAAAGGAGGCAGGTAAATGATTAAGCCGTTCGTTAAAATGAAGCAGTCTCAGGATGTTTTCAAAGAAATAAAGCAATAAATTCCTTTATGGTTCAAAATCATTTGAGTCGGGCTTTAAGTTTTCTAACTGAAATTGTTATTTAAAAAAAAAAAAAGATTTTATTTTTCCATTCATGAGAGACACACACAGAGAGAGGCAGAGACTCAAGCAGAGAGAGAAGCAGGCTCCATGCAGGGAGCCCCATGCCGGACTGGATCCCAGGACTCCGGAATCACACCCTGGGCCAAAGGCAGACTCCCCAACAGCTGAGCCAGCCAGGCATCCTTGTTTTTTTTTAAATATAAATATTTCATTATTTACACAAGATTGAGAGAGAGCCCAGAGGGAGACTGGGATCCCTGCTGAGAAGAAAGCCCAAGGTGGAGATCCATCCCAGGACCCCAAGATCATGACTTGAACCAAAGACAGTCGCTTAGTGGACTGAACCACCCAGCTGCCCCTTAACTGAAATTATTCTTTTTTTTTTTTTTTAATTTTTATTTATTTATGATAGTTACAGAGAGAGAGAGAGGCAGAGACACAGGCAGAGGGAGAAGCAGGCTCCATGCACCGGGAGCCCGATGTGGGATTCGATCCTGGGTCTCCAGGATCACGCCCTGGGCCAAAGGCAGGCGCCAAACCGCTGCGCCACCCAGGGATCCCAACTGAAATTATTCTAACTGAAGTGTGTACTCATAGCATTGTGTGATTACTCTTTATATACCTTTCTCGCATATTAAATCATGAACAGCCAAAGATGAGAAGCCATAATGTCTTCATTTCTATTTCCCTAAAACCTAGCAGGCAGCCTGACTGATATAAAAATTTAGTGAATATTTTTTAAATGAGTGTATCAGTGTGGTGTTATTAACCGAATAGATTTTTAAAAATTACTCTTTTTTTTTTTCAAATCAGATGCACATATCATTAAGCCTCATTATTCACAGATTTGTGAATTTGTCTACTCTCTAAAATGTATTTGTAGCCCTCGAATAAATGTTCCTGATACTTTTGTAATAATTCTCAGGAATCTTGAAAAGTTTTGAGTCAGATGCACAGCTGAGGTCAAATAGGTAAACTGGCAGAGGGACCCACAGCACAGCCACAGCCAGAAGCCAGCTGAGAGAGGGCCTGCCTTCTTGTTTCAGCTGTTATAATGACATGACCAGGGGACGGAGATGGTAGGGGACAGATCAGTATAGTGCACAATGCTTCATCTCTACAGCCAGCTGGAACTCTGGCACCTGTTAGTGGGTGGCCTCAGGCAAATCACTTAACACTTTCGAATCTCATTTTATATTTTGTAAAACTAAAAAAAAAAAAAAAAAAAAAAAAAAAATAGAACGTAGGCATCCAAATTGGAAAGGAAGGAGTAAAATTTTATCTGTTTGAGGATGATGTGATTTTAGAAAACATTAAAGATTCCATTGTTAAAACTAATAAATTCAGCAAAGTTGCAGGATGCAAATTCAACATATAAAAATCAGTTGCATTTCTCTACACTAACAAACATCCTGAAGAGGAAATTAAAGAAACAATCTTACAACAGCATCAAAAAATAAATATCCAAGGACTTGTGCACAGAAAACTACAAACCACTGCTGAAAGAAATGAAAAGCACAAATAAATGGAAAGACATTTAGTATTTACACATTGTAAAACTTAATATCAATAAAATGTCATACTACACAGATTCAATGCAATTTTTTATCAAAATGCTAATATTTTTTTGCAGAAACAGAAACATCCATCCTAAAATTAATATGGAATCTCAAGAAATGCCCCCAAAGCCAAAATGATCTTTAAAAAAAGAACAAAGTTGTAGATCTCACACTTCTTGATTTCAAGCTTCCTACTAAGCTACTATAATCAAAACAATGTGGTATTTGAATAAAAATACATATATAGACCAATGGAATAGAACCGTCTTAAGTTATTTTCTCTTTTTTTACTTATGTCAATTTATTTTCTCTTTTTTTTCAAGTTATTTTCAACATAGGCACCAAAACCATTTAATGGGGAAAGGACAGTTTTTTAAATAACAGATATTGGGAAAGCTGAATATTCACATGCAAAATAATGAAGTTGGTTGGATCTTTATCTTACACTATATACAAAAATTAACTCAAAAAGGATAAAAGCCATAAACCCAAGTGTTAAAACTGTAAAATTATCAGAAGAAAACATAGGGGGCATCCTTATGACATCAGATTTGGCAATGATGTTTTGCCAATGACATTAAATGTACAGGCAGCAGGGATGCCTGCGTGGCTCAGCAGTTGAGTACCTCCCTTTGGCTCAGGGTGTGATCCTGGGATCCTGGGATCAAGTTCTGCATCGGGCTCCCCACATTGAGCTTGCTTCTGTCTCTGCCTGTTTCTCTGCCTCTGTGTGTGTGTGTCTCTCCTGAATAAATAAAAATCTTTAAAATAAATAAATAAATAAATAAATAAATAAATAAATAGATAAATAAATAAATGTACAGGTTAGCAGAAGAAAAGATAGATAAATTCATTTCATCAACTAGGTGTTATATACAAATGACAAATTATTGAAAACTACATCTGAAATTAATGATGTACTGCATGTTGTCTAATTGAATTTAAATTTAAAAATGAAAAAATTGACTTCAAAAATTTTTTTAAAGTTTTGTGCATCAAAGGATGCTATCAACGAAGGAAATAAAAAAGGCAGCTTATCAAAAGGGAGAATTCATTTTCAAATCTTAGATATAAGAAGGGATCAATATCCAAAATATATAAAGAGGACTTATAAGCATGATTTAAAAATGGGTACAGGACCTAAACAGATATTTCTCAAAAAAAAAAAAAAAAAACATACAAAGGACCAATAAGCACATGGAAGGATGTTTCTCCTGACTAATCATTAGGGAAATGAGGGAAATACAAATCAAAACCACCATGGGATACACACCCATTAGGATAGAAAGAAAAAGAAAACCAGTGTTATAGACAACAGGAAAAATTAGAACCCTTTCCAATTTGGGAACGTAAAATTGTACAGCTGCTGGGAACGTAAAATAGTACAACCACCATGGAGAACAGTATGGTGATTTCTCAAAAAAAAAATAAAATAAAATTACCAGTTATTGAACTTATGGGTATATATTCAAAAGAAGGGACTTGAAAAGATATTTGCACACCCATGTTCATAGCTGCATTATTCATGATAGCCAAAAGGTAGAAACAACCTAACTGTCCATCAGCAGATAATGGATAACCAAATGTGGTAGACATGCAATGCAATATTACTCAACCTTAAAGAGGAAGAAAATTCTGACAAATGCCACAATATGGTTGAAACTTGAAGATATTACACTAAGTGAAGTAAAGTAGTCACAAAAGACAAATACTACATGATTCCATTTATATGAGGTACTTAGAATCGTCAAATCCATAGGAAGAGAAAGAAGAATGGTGGTTGTCAGGGGCTAAAGGAAGAGGAGAATTGAGAGTCAGTGTTAAATTGAGAATTGAGAGTCAGTGCATATTCTGTAAGTATGGGCTGCACATAATGACTTCTTTCCAAAGAGTACAGTATGTACAGAGGGTAAAAGAATAACTTTGCAATCAAGAAAGCTAACAAATACTTCCTCAGCTAGGTGATCAAGGTCAGTATCAGCAGTAACAGATCATATTGATAGCATGTGCTCTGAATATGAGGTAATGAGGATGGCACTTTTCCTCCGTGATCTTACTTCTAAAAACCTATAACAAGGCAAATCATGAAAAAAATCATCATAACTGAGGTATGTTCTACAAACTTCCTGATGAGCACTCTCCTAAAAACTGTGAAAGTCATCAAAAACAAAAGTCTGAGGTACTGTAGCAGTTAAGAGAAGTCTTATCTTTGAAACCTGGCAACTAAATGCAATGTGGTATCTTCAATGGGATTCCCCACAGAGAAAAAAGATACTAGGTAAAAACTAAGGAAATCTGAATATAGTATAGATTTTAGTTAGTTGTAATGCATCAATATCAGTTCATTAACTGCAACAAATATATATGTCTCTCTCAAATAAATAAATAAATCTTTAAAAAAAAATCTAAAACTGTCCTAAGAGGGGCAGCCAGGGTGGCTTGGCAGTTTAGTGCCGCCTTCAGCCCAGAGTGTAATTCTGGGGTCCTGGGATCGAGTCCCACGTCGGGCTCCCTGCATGGAGCCTGCTTCTCTCTCTGCCTCCCGCTCTTTCTCGCTCTGTGTCTCTCATGAATAAATAAATAAAAATCTTTATAAATAAATAAATAAATAATAAAACTGTCCTCAGATTAAAAAAAAATATTTTAAAAAGACAGTGAGAAAATGAGTAGACATAACACAAACTATGAAAAATAATTATAAACTATTTAATACTTTTATTTAGCATATATAAAGTTCTTATAATTTGATAATATATTTTTTTAAATTTAAATGGAGGAAAGTTATTTTCTTAAGTTATTTAAGTTCAGGGCAACTGTTTCAATTGTTTTGTTTTGTTTCTGAATGAATGCTTTGGTGGGGCAATCAAAGAAAATAGCGATTCTCTGTCTTCTAATGAACATGCTAACTAACATATTAAGAGAAATTCACGTTTAACCAGAGATACTAGGAGTAGTATCATCTTGGGATACATAAGTGGATACTTTCTTGATGAAATGATATAGTTTTGCTTTATGGATTATATTTAAGTGGATGAAATGGAGGAATAAAGAGTGAAGTTATAACTCATGAGGCTCATCTAAAAATTTAAATTTCATAGTCTGCCTGAACTGAGAAAATAAATTGCATAATCTCTAAATAGCCAGAATTAAGGCATCTGTCAGTATTTTTTACTGATTAAATGGTTTTTTAAATCAGAAAAAAAAGTGTATTTCTTAACAACTCAACTCCAGAGACAATATTATTTATACAAATTTATTTTATTTTCTTACTCCACTTTGAGAAAATATTTGCATGTTTCACTAATAAGCATTCTCTTTTGTTCTCTTTATGGTTCTGCAATGGGTGGGAATAGGTAGTGAAGCTCTGAGTTGGGATGGGATATAAATATGGTCTAGATTTCCCTTAAATGAATATACGGAGATTTTTTTAAAAGGGTAAGATCTGAAGGTTGTGGACATAATGCTTTGTTTTAGGTAATAAATTGTTATAGTTTAAGTTCTCAGTAGGAGCCTCTTCATTTAAAAGTTAAATTGAATGAACCAGATACTGTATTTGTTACTTACTTCAAAATTAGCCATTCAATTAATGAGAGATGTTGGCAAGGGTTAAGGATCAAGGACTCTGCATTATTCATTTATGTATTTATTATGTATTTCCTGCCACACTACATTACCCTGAATCTATGTCTTATAAATAAGAATTGGGAACCCTGTAACACACTGAATACCAATGTATCTCAGCTGTGGGGAAATGTATTACATGCACATGCATTAAAATCATAGCACATTAGACTTGGGACCTTATAGGTCATTTAGTCCATTTTTTTCATTTTTCAAATGGTTTGGAGTGAGAAGGGGAGTTGTTTTGTAGAAGTGAGAGAAAGACTAGGTTAAAATAGCTTCTCAAAATTCACATGCATACTTAGTTTTAAAACTAGAGTTAAATTCAGGCATCTTTATTTTCAGTGTAACACACTCTCTACTTCATTAGGCTGATAATTTGAAAAATGTCACAATTAATGTTCTGTGACCTTTATGTGAAAACATATAATCTTTGGGAAAAAATAAATAAAATGTAAATAAACCGCACCTATATCTTAAAAATATATTATTTTCAAATGCTCCAATAGACTTTGTGTATTATATTTTAGTGCAAATGAAAAGAATCCATAGTATAAAGTAATCAGGGATCAAACACTTAACATTCTCCATTTCATTCAGATTTGGATATCTGATCCCATTTTGTATATTGGATGTTTATAATCTTACTCTTGCTAAAGGTGAATAAATTCTGACACTTTCCTCTTTAAAAATAATCTTACAAAATTGCAAATATTTGGCAAAATCAAAAAGAATAGAACATGGTCAGGACAATAAATCATTGTGGCCTCGGTAGGATATCATCCACAATGCTTCTGTCTCTATACTTCTAAATCTTCTGTTTCTTTAATCAATAGGCATAAATAGTCAAAAAGCTATCTTTAAATAAAATAAGTAAAAGCCAACTTTAAATATAGCTGAAGATTAGAATCAAATTGGTACGGTAGAAAGAAAAATGAATCGGAGTTAGAGGACCATACACAATATCTAGCATGGTCACTGACCCGTGTTACCAATTCATTGGTCCTCATATTCTTTAATCTTATAAAATAACAGCGACAAGAAACATAGATTTGCTACTGTTGTATCTGCTTCATACATTCCATGTGGATGACTATTTTCACTGTAAAAATATCTCAGGTCTTATAGTTTACTTGATTCATCCTACATTATATAAACTGAAATTCAGGAATAACAACAATTATAATTAGACGGCCTGTTCATTGAAAAGATGATATAAAATAACTTTAAGGGATCCCTGGGTGGCGCAGCGGTTTGGCGCCTGCCTTTGGCCCAGGGCGCGATCCTGGAGACCCGGGATCGAATCCCACATCGGGCTCCCGGTGCATGGAGCCTGCTTCTTCCTCTGCCTGTGTCTCTGCCTCTCTCTCTCTCTGTGACTATCATAAATAAATAAAAATTAAAAAAAAAAAAATAAAAAAAAAAATAAAATAACTTTAAAAACCTCCTATTACTTTAATGAATAGATTACAAATAAAAACACTTTAGATGACTACAATTAAAGTCTATTGAATGTACCATTCTCTAATTTTTCTTTGATTCTTCAAGATAAAAACAGCTCTTCCTTGTTTATGTTTAGAATCAGTCCTTCAAAATTCTAGTATAAACATTAAGGGTACAAACTTACAACTAACAGACACATAAGTCCTGGAGTTCTAATACTCATGAAATGAATATAGATGATAATATTGTATTATAATCATCAAACTTGCTAAAAGATTTAATTGTTCCCATCACAGAAAATAAATGAAACTTACATGACATGATAGAGGTACTATTCCTACAATGGCAATCACATTAAATATATGTGCATCAAATTAACACGCTGTACACCTTAAATTTATAGTTCTATCTCAAATATATCTCAAAATAAAAACTCATAAAATAAAATAAAATTCATGTATTAATGGTAGATAAAAACCTCTAGCTAAGATTCTGGAAATAAAATTTAATTTTTAAAAATAAGTAAATAAGTTCTTATCAAATGTCCTATATTACAAGTCAAATCATGAACATGTGAGCAAAGGTTAAAGGAGTGTGGTTAAATAGTAATTATTGGTTAGGGAATTAACTGAGTTTGAAGATTTTTAAAATTATAATCCATGTATTTGTTTTTATACACCACTTAAATGTAGAGGATCAACATAGAAGCTTCTAATTCTGGCAAAGTGGCAAGTCAGATTCAATGACCTGAAACATTTTTGAAACATATGGTGATCTTATTAAAAAAATATATGTATAAGTAAAATTCCTTTTGGCCAAAGAAGAGAGACTTGAGAATCAGAGCAATGAGAACATTACCTGACATTGTAGTAGTTCTGGGTGGTTCTGGTGACTTCCAGTCTCTGTAACCACAATCTGTAGTTTTAATGCCCAGACGGGGCAATAAATGAGACTTAGAACTACATCGCTCACGTTACTCCAGGGACTATGTCAGGCTATGCTCTCAGTGAAAAGGTAGCATGCACACAAAAATAAATGTTATAGACAGAACCTTATGTCTATTTGTTTCTTTTTTTAATTTCAAAATGCTATAATTTACAGTTTTACTTCAAGTTACGTTATATTGTCATTTCTATTGAAAGCACTTACTCATAATTTATTCACTTATTTGCAGATTTCTGCCAAAACACACTGGATCACTCAGTTCAAATATTCTTTGATGAGAGAGAATTACAACACTGTACACAAAGCAAAGTTTGAGAAAGTCGAGACTAAATATAAGATTAAAAACCATTTTTGTAATTCGATGCCATTTTTCATATAATAATTACACATGGAGAATAGCAATTCAAAATGTTTTTATAGTCAATGATGGGAGGGATCCCTCTTTACATCTGATGAGAATAAACCATACTTTTGATTGAAAGAATGGCTATTGTACATAATGCATCTGGAGCTTTTCACTTAGAAGTCAGATGTTTCATTCATGAATATCTCAGTCAGTGAGTGTTAAAAAAAGGCAATGATTCTAGATTGGTAAGGCTGCACTCGCATCCTATTTTGTAGGGCATCTGTAATAGCTCTCTAATTACAAGGGAATTACATGTTCCTAAAATTACTTGATAATTATACTTGATATTACCAAGTAATTCAAAGATTAGTTACTATATAACTTACAATTTTGAGATCTCATTGCTATATTGCTTTCCTTATTTTAAGGGTTTGCTGCTACCCTAAATAGTGGACACTACGAGCATATTCTAAGTATTTTTAGATTAGTTTGCAACACATATTTGTTATAAAAAGCAAATATTGGTCAGAAAGAGCAAGTAAATATGAAGTAATATACAGTCATTTATCTTCATGCTTAATTTGCATTTAAAATATATTTCAGTATTATATTTCCTTTAATGTAGATGATTTTGTGGTTTCTGATAAAGGGTACTTTTAAACCAAAGTGATAAATTAGATAAATTAATCTGTAGTAAATTGCTGTAATCAAAATATTATATTACACTCAAATATTCATGACTATATGCAGATTGATAGCAAATTTTAAAGACCAAATGATAGGTCAATTCAGTTATGCTAGAGACTCAACAACATTTATATAACATTAGTTGACATAGGGAAAATAAAAGATTTTAGAAAGGATTTAATCTGAGTGTATCAAAAAAAAAAAAAAAAAAAAAAATAATCTGAGTGTATCTATAGAGCACTGAAGTATGTGTTTGGATATTTGTGAGTTTTAATAAAAGTCGAGGAAATAAAGGATTAAATAATGTTTGTTTGATATTCTATGCCAGTTAATTGCCAATTAATGTTTTATATTGGGATTATGAGACGCATTGATGTTTGCTTGGAAGAAGACACCCAATGAGAAGGAGTGGGTGCTGGCATGACACTCGCCTTCATAACTGGAACAAGAGAAATTCAACCAGATACACATAGCTTTAGTTCAAATTGAGATGTTAAGCCCCTCAAATGAAAATATGAGGCCTCTTATTCAAAATTAGGAATTTTATGACAGCGACTGTCGGACGTTAAATCAAGCAGGAGATCTTTCTGGGGCTAACTTGCCTACTCATGTAGTTGACCCTGGTGCCAGGGTCCTAATATTTGCTTTTGTGGCCAGCATTGGCCAAGACACAATAAAAGGAATTTCAGAATGGATGATTCTTAGAAATCTAAGCTAGCAACTTGAAATTAAGAAATATTTTATAACCTCTAGAATAAAGAAGTCATAAAATTGAAATGATCAACTACTATGTAGGAAGCTCTAAAATGATTTCACCTCCCAATTCTTGGGACACTTCTAAGTTTCACTCAGGAAAAAGTTGAACATTTACACTTTATTATTATTATTATTATTTTACACTTTATTATTAAAAAGAAAGGGACGCCTGGGTGGCTCAGTGGTTGAGAGTCTGCCTCCAGCTCAGGGCGTGATCTCAGAATCTGGGATCAAGTCCCACATCAGGCTCCTTGCATGGAGCCTGCTTCTCCCTCTGCCTGTGTCTCTGCCTCTCTCTGTGTCTCTCATGAGTAAATAAATAAATAAATCTTAAAAAAAAAAAAAAGGAAGAAGGGAAAAAGAAAAATAAAAACCCTGAAAATAAATGATGTAGATATTAATCTCAAGAAATCAAAAACTACACTATACACCAAAATAATATGATCTATTATAGCTGAACAAAATAAGAACTATTTTAACTAATGAAACATTACAAGAATCAGTAAGTACTGATTTTTATAGAATCAAACTAAAAAAAAGGGGGGGGGAATGAAATCAGGAAATTTAGGGACTTTGCATTAATTCTAACTTAATAGATAGTAATTCCGAGGGAAAAAATGACATTAAAAAAGTATTATATATAATGTTATACTTTCAGATGTCTTCAAATCCCATCACAAAAACAATGGAAAGAGAAGAGGAAGTTCAGAGGTTTGGAAGGATAAAGTTTGAAATAATTAGTTGTGATATCTAAAAGAAATTAATGTCATGGAATTGCTAGGATAGGATAAAATGTTTCATGAATTAATGGGTACACAGAGTAGTTTCAGAAGCTCAGGGAAAGGTGGAAATCTGTAGTTGCTCATGAATTCTTAGAGGTTAATGTGTTAACAGAGGAAACTCTCAAGTTATGGCCCGGCCAATCTTCTATCTCATCTAGTGCTTTGATATAGAATAGGCTCAACTGTAAAAAGCATCTTGATTTGAATAAAGGACGAAAAGTGACATTTACAAATAATAATAATGTAAGCTATCCTCAAATAGAATAAGAATATTCATGTGGAAACCGATATACTGTTTTCAAATGTTCATGGTCTAAATATATTCCTCTTGTGTTTATTTTTATTTTATTTTACCCTCACCTATAAGCCATGTTTTGGAAAAGACTTTGGAGAAGAAAATTAAAATTGCTTCTGGAAGTAATAGAAAGCATTTACAAGTTAGTACTAGCCAGAGGCTGGAGAGTCTGTAGCTAAAATTAAATTACTGGTTAGGGATCTTAAGGCAAATAGCAATTTTTCAACAACAACAAAAAATGTATACTTAGGTTTTTTTTTTTTTTTTTGCTATAGGCTGTGTGCGCCTGAAGTCGGCCTGCAAATGTAAGCAGAAGATGAAGCGGTGTCTCAGTTACCTACTCCTACAATTTTAAAAATTGTACCAGATCTCAAATATTTGGTATTTGTTCTAGATTGGAAGATGGGAAAGGCCCAAGAGTAGCAAGAGCACTGTTAATGGAAACTTAAAAGACAATGAGGAAATCACTGAATAGTGAGGAAAAGTGACAGGATATTTGACAACCGTGTTGCCTATGTAATGTGGGAAATTTGAAAATAGAGCAATGAGCCTGTGGAAGTGGCTATGAAGATTAACAGGCAGCAGGTAAAAGGTGACAAATGTCTCTTTTAATTGTGTATTATAGAATTTGGGAGGACAGAAACGTATCAAAGAGAGAATTATCTAGTTTTAAAGAAAATTCGAGGGAAATATTTTTACCTAAGGACTTGCTTGGTTGAAATGTAAAGCTGTTTCTCCTTTCAACTACTCTAGCTGGCCAAATAGTCTCAAAGTAAGAAATTGCTGCAGTAATATTGTCATTTAAAACTATATGAATCAATGAGCTATATTTTAGACTTAACCCATTCGATTGTACAACTTGTTACATAAACATATAGTGTGCCAAATAAAAATCATTGTCAAAGTCCAAAAACATTATTCAAACGTGATGTCAGGTCAGCACGTTATAACGTGGTGGTCCTTTTAAGGGAAAATACATTAAAAATTTTATTTCTTATCCTGAAAACAATACCGCTTTATGATTATAAGTACTATTCAATCATTTTAACCTTTTTTTTGCAATAAAAAGATCAGAGTTTTAGGGAATTGGTGTTCATTCTGAAACTAAATTCTCTTACAGTAAGTTTTTATGAAACTTTATAGGGAGAATAAAGTTGTTACAATAAATTTTCCCGCATTTAGAAGCTAAAAGAATGTGCCTATTTTGAAACTGCAAATTGCTATATGTTCACTAATAACACCTATGATGATTTGCAAAGACTTCCAGCCTTATGTTAAGCATCTTTGTACAAAAGTCTAGTCTTTGAATAGTTTCACCTGTTTCTCCTCTGTGCTTATGTAAAATTATTGAAATACTTTCTAAAACTTAAAAATTGCTTCATAGACATTCAGCTACTGTCAAGGGGAGGGAATATATATAGCCAGGGACCATCATCTAACATCTTTCTAAAGACTTGTCAAACTGTACGTAACAGAGAGATCATTTCTGCATTATAGGCATGAAAATGGTTGTAATTAAGTTCTCAAGCCCAACTGCATGGTGAGAGGGATAATTATAAAAGAATTCAAACCAATCTCAGCCTTAATTATTCTGCACAGGGATGGGGTGGGGGGATTTCCAATAGCCTCCTGTTGTGCTATTGGAACCAAAGCAAGCTTGATTAGTACAGATTATGTCAGGTTCTTCTTCACCCAAACAGTTATATTTACTCTCAAAGTAAAATGCAAGTACTAACCTTTGCCAACTTTGAGAACTATTTCAGAGAATTTAGGTTAAGAGGAGGATAGGTTACAGACGAGGTTGAGGTCATACACCTGGGAGAAGATTCTCTAAGACAAGGATACAAATCTGATTTGACAACAATGGCAACAAATTAAAACGTGTCACTGTTTTTGACAGGTTTGGTACTAAAAGGCCCCTTTTATTTGATTTGTGCCATTATAGTCTTCAATGGGAAGAGAAGGGAAGAACTGCAATTTCTGTTAAGAGAGAAACTATAGAAGAGCTATTATTGTTGTTATTGTCATTAACCTGAGTATCAGTGTATTTCTGTTCTTTATGATTTTAATTTATGTATTTTTCAAAATTAGTAAAAGCATATTTTCTTCCTTTTTATATCAAAAGAGAGGAATAGAATACCACTGTTATTGTACTGAGGTGCACACATAATTATAATAAGGGATGAGGAATACAATATGAAGTGCTAGGTATTGGAGAGTGAGCTAATAAAGGACTAAGTAATCTTACGTGAGGACTTTTAGTGAAACATCCTGTTCTTAGGGACATGGCTTATATGACCTTTGTAAATATTTTTCTTTGTTTCTGTACTAATGTCATCTATAAAGGACTTCAATATTTACAATAAAATACACACCTAAATCCATTAAAACTAGGGTTAAAAATTTACCTTGTGGACAAAACCTCTGAGATTATATTTATAGACTAGCTAAACATATTTACTATAAACAAATCTCTGAGCTTCCTGAAAGTCTGGGAAAATATAAAATAAGTAACATAATCCTCACTGACTAATATCAGATGCAAAATACTTGTGATACATAATTCTGAGAAGAAATTGTTATATGAGGTATTAAATAACCCAGCCTAGTACCAGCCTTTTTTTTTACAGAGTAAAGAGCATGTAAATTAATTATTTTATTTAAACATTGTTCCATATGTAATGAAATATATATGAGCACCTACTGTTTTATAGGCTAATACATAGCCTTAATATATTTTATTTATATCTATTTCATACCTGCATTTTGTTTTAGTTTTCAATTATATTTTCTTATTTTTTGGTTCATTTGCTGTTTATTATTTTAGTACTGATAATGTATACATTGAAAGTAAACTGTATGATAGTCTGAAAATATTCTGAGGAAAGTGACGGAATCAATTATCTTATAATTGTATAGATATATGAAATATGTGGAACATTTAAATGACAAAGCTTGATTAATTCAAATTAAGCCAGCATGACTTATTTTTCAAGTCTATACTTACAAAAGGGTGGTGTCTATAACTAGCAAAAATAATGAGATTAGTTGTTTGGAGTTATTATAAGAGCTGCTAAATAAGTAAGTTTTCTTTGTTACCTTTTCTCATTCTTGAATTTTTTGCTTCTTACTTCAATGGGTACTCCAAAATTATTTTACTCTTGCATGTCTTAACAAACGGTTGTAGAAAATAAACCTTAAGAGCAGAATTTCTAGTGTTAGCCCAGAAAATACTAATGGAAGCAAGTGATCATTTCTTTGTAACCAATATCTCATAGTAACCTATAAAGACAATGACAAGTATTTTGGCCAAAAGCAAATACAGGAACTCCAACTTGTCTAGATACAAGATAAAAGAAAAAGGGAAATGTATGTTTCAAATACGATTTCAGTAGGAAAAGAAAAATCCAATACTTTCGTTTTACCTCAAAATTCCTACAAATTATCAACTAGTAGTGATTTACCCTTCTAAATCCACACACTGCAATCATATCATAGGCACTTCTTTGGAATCTCTAAGTAGCTTGGGTGCTGAGGAACAGAAGTATTACCAGTATTTTAGACACGCTCACTTAAAGAATCCTAGAGTTATAAGTCAGCTCACAAATACTTCATTCAAACTACCTCCCATTTTGTAAAGATTCCTTCTGCGGACCCTGCCAAATTGAATGCTCCCCAAAAAAGAAGTAGCTGTACTTTTTTAGGGAAATGCAAAATTCTTCAAATTAGCAAATCAAAATAATACTTTGTAAATTAAACTGTTGTTCTTAAATCCTACAAAGCATCAGTTAATTGACAAAATTGAAGAGCATATTGGGAGTGTGGGACTATGTATGTGTTATCGTACGTGTGTGTATGTGTGGTTGGGTGTGTTTTGTTAATATTGATAAATTTGATGGCAAGGCCCACCTAAAGTCTATCTTTTGATAGAATCACCTGTGTATTTTCACTTAGTAAGATTAAGTTTTGCTTCACAGTCAAAATTCAATCAAATGGCATACATATTTCCTGATTTGGTTTAGATTGTTTTCTAGAAATGTAAATTATTCCAGCTGGTTATTAAATTAATCTTCCAGGTAAAGAGTGCTATTTTCTATTGTGCTAGACATTGTTCTCTTTGCTCTCAGATCCACTTCTGTTTCTTCTACCTTAGAGGAGCCTTCCTTAGGGTTCACTCCTGCAAACTAGGTTTTCCCATACCCCTGGTTAATGAAGCAAAATTCTGCTAGGAATTCTGCTAGGCTCTGGCAAGGGATCGAAGTACACAGGTTTGGTGGAGAAAGCAGATCCGATCTGCCTCTTCCTTTCTCTGCAGTAGTGACATCTTGAGAAATGGCTATGTCTCACCCCCAGTCCCAACTACCCACTAAAAATTCCCTATGCTTCTGCTGAGTGGCCCCAGATCCTGGGCTCAAGTTGCTTTGTCTCCTCCTTTTGTCATTCCATCCCACAGATGGTTGCTGCTTCCTGTGTTTGTAAGATCTGGATTGCCTCAAGGCCTACTTTTTGTACTTCTAGCATTTCAGGGCCTACTTATACTTAAATACCTTTCTTACTTGCCCTTTATTGAATTATTTCATGTATTTATGGTTTCTTTGCTTGACACTGACTTATGCCACAACCATTCTTTGATATGGACAAGTTAAATGACAATCTAGAGAAACAAATGCATTTCATTAATATTATTTACTCTAACAAGTTATGGAAAACAAATAAAAAGGGATTAGTGATGTAATAAAAATCTGACTATAATGTCTCTAGGAATTACTTCTGGGTTACTGTTCCAGAACAGAAAGACCTGAGATGATAAAGCTATAGTTATCTGCAATGATTAGGAGAAGTTTGAATAAAATACAGTAAAGTTTAGTGACTTATTTTTAAAATATAAGCATATTTTATATTTTACATACAAATAGTAAAATCCAACCCAAATTATTATATTCAGTTCTAGAATTTCCTGGAATTCCTCAAAGAAAAATACCCAAAAATATCCATTTATTCACATTCATAAACTTATTTAAGTTACACAGGTAATATTATGTTGAATAAAGAAATAAATGTGACATTCTTTCAGCTTTTTCTACCATTGACACAGAATGTTTAGTCCTTTCTGATACAGAAGTGTTCTATAGAACATTTTTCATTATTATTAAGTACAACTTCCTGCAAATAGCAGGTTTTGACATTTTGATTTTATGGGATGTCTCTATTAAATAGTGATTTTTAAAAAATGAAGCAAGTAACATTTCTTTTAAAGGCATTTTATCATTTACTCCATTTTCTCTTGCAGTATTATTATTATTACTATTATTTTGTGTCAAGAGAAAGTGAGACAAATATTTTATTTTCCTATATTTTTTGTTGCCGAGAAATGGTTCATATTTAAAGTTTATTCTTTCACCTTGGACAATCTGACAAGGACAAATGGTTCATATATCAGGAAACACCCTGAACTGCGAAGTGAGGCTCTCACACTTTGTGTACACAGTGTCCTACAGAGGTGACTATAATGACTGTAATACATCATCTGGAAATGGGGCTGCAGAAATGGTGAATCCATGTCCCAGGAACAAAGTTTATTTATTTCTGCTGTTTTGATAGGAGCTGCTAGAAGCATTTTTCTAATGGTCCTAATGAGTCTCTGAAGACCTTGCTTCTTGTCTTATTTCTTACAGTACCTAAAAATAGAAGTTAGTATTCGTGCAGCAACAGAGCTAGATAAATAGCTTCAGGAGCATTCAACAAACCACATTTTTTTGTTTTATGTTGTTATTATTTTTTTTTTTCTCTCTGAATGGACTGCCAGAGAATTTAAGCTTATATTCTGTGGTTATCCTTAATCTCCTCAAGAAACACCAACAGTTGATATAAAATAGATGTAACGTATGCTAAAAGTGTGATTCTTATCCTTTGGATGTTAAAGGTACAGCACTTCCTAGCCATGTTCAAAAGCATTCAAATACACGTGAATGCTATCCTCTGATTATTTATTTAGTACATTCACTAACATGACCTCTGGATATCAAGTACACAAGCTGCTCCTTGAGAGAGTAATACATGAGTATTACCTTGACAATACTCGTGGCAATTTTATAATTTTGGAATAGTACAAAGCACTTTAGCTGTCCAGTTATTTTCAGAATTCTGCCTTTAGATGGAAATTATTCTTTATGATTTCTTGAAATTAGAAATGGAAGAGCCTAGGATTTAAATAAGATTGGGACAACACAGGCAGTAATTCTGAGAGGCGTTTAAGGCCGAGTTCTATCAACATGACAACCTGTTAGGTGACCAGGAATGTTAGACCAGTCATTTATCACCACAGATCTTACACTAGAACATTCCATCCCAGGAGGGATCAGAAAAAAAATCTGTTTAAATCTTAAAACAAATATAAATTTCATTTGGAACAGAAAGATGATTTTAACAAAAGATTTTTGAGAGAGTAAATAACTAAAATGGTTATATATTTACATTGAATGACTATTCATATAAACTATAGTGGCTAAATGATTTTCTCAAGCTGCTTGGCATTTTGTAATATGTCCTGTTTTATTTCTGAAAGGACATATCACTAGTCTTACTCTTTCCTTCCTCTGCCCCTTTACACATGAATTGTTAACTCTGGGGTAGACTTCACCAAAATTTGGGCAGAGGCCAGTGGCCTGGCAGTGGAAGAATTCACCCAGGACAGAAAAAAGGAGATAGAATTTTATTGAATACACTTCAAGGGAGCAGCAGGCAGGTCAGCAAAGGAACGACTGTGAGGAGACAGTGCGGGTTTCGGGGGGGGGAGGGCTCTACTTAAGAGGGAAGGCAAGGAGGTATAAGAACTAGTGAATTTTCCTTTTTGGGTACTTGTGTCTGGGTGTAAGTAACCCATTGGTCAGCTAGGACTTAAAGATGTTTTCAGGTGGGTCGTCTAGTCTGCTTTGATTCAGCCCAGGAGTCATTGTGGGCCCTTCTACCTCACTCAGGTTTCCAAAACTCAGGTTGGTTGCCTAAAAGTGGCCTCTACATTAACCTCTTCCTCTGCTTTTCCTGTCTGTTTCTACTAACAATCTTCTGTGTGATTCACTTTCTATCATAGGGAACATGGAAATTATTATCCACACTTAGCAGTGATACTGTAAAGACAATTTTTTCAACTTCTGCTGAATTTCTCAATAAATCAAAGATAACATTTGAGTCCCTACCCAAACAACAACAACAACAATGGAGTTTACAAGGGGGAGTTCTTTTTCTTTAAAAGATTTTATTTATGTATTCATGAGAGACACAAAGAGAGAGGCAGAGACAAAGGCAGAGGGAGAATCAGGCTCCTCGGAAGCCCAATGTGGGACTCGATGCGGGACTCGATCCCAGGACCCCTGGATCAGGCCCTTAGCCAAAGGCAGATGCTCAACCACTGAGAGACCCAGGAGCCCCCAAGGGATAGTGTTTTTATTTCTCTCTCATATCAACAAAAGTGGGTGAGCATTTTTTTTTTTTACTCTTTACCTATGTGAAATAAACTCATTCCTCCCTAAATATATACTACAGGTTTTAGTTTATGTCCTGATATAATATTTTAGGGAGAGAAATGAGATTATTTTCAAAGTAACAAAAGCAAAAGTATAATTCTGTTGAAGCCAATCATGAAAAATCCAGACTTCCCCCACCAAAATTTGGAACTAGTAGTGAGTATAGGAATTCTTAACTCTGTATGTAATAGCATATTTTAAAATTTATTTTAGCTGTCCAGTAAAAATGCTTTAATTGACTTTCACCCAAAGTTATTAAAATTTATGAAGATACGTAAGAAGCAGAGGACTCTGTTGAACAAGGAAACAGAGCAGATAGACATTAAACAAAAACTGCCTTATCTCTGAGTTAATTAAATGACTAGATCTAGTCTAAAAGAGTCAGAGTAGCACCTCACTGATTTTGAAAATAAAAAGATATAAGAAAAGTATTTATCTGCTAAAGATTTAGAAACTTACTTAATTAACCCTTGAATTTTTCTTTTGCACATAATTTGAGAATAGAAATTAAATGTAAATCTTTTAAAATTTCTTTAAAAATCATCTATCATTTAAGTACATTAAAACTCCATAAGCTGAATTCCTGTGAAAGGTCTGATTATCATAAATTGCTTCCATTGTTTCATTTTGTCAAGAGGGACCATTCATTTTACTTAACATGGGTAAGGAACTTACTCTCATGGATTATGTCATTTATATTATTCTAAACAAGTTCATGTTGCAAAAATAATGGTGATTATTATGCCTATTATGATGTGAGTAGGATGTAACTAGCTCATAACTCTTTCATTCAAAACCAATGTCATATAAAATACACATACGAATAATTTGCTACAAGATTTTAAAATATGCTATTTTCTAAACCCCAGAAATCTATCAACTCTGGTAATAAATATGTGATTACTGAACAATGTTTTTCCTTTTATTGTATATCATTTGTGGTAATAATGCTTTCTTTTCATTTTCTATCATTTATAGAGACCAAATATTTCCCCCTCTATCATAAATCTAAGTTATACAGTACATCATTGACTACTTTATCACTTTAGAATACAAAGTCAGGTATATTCCATTTAAATAACTATGAGAAATCAAATATTTACTTAAAAATGTTCTAGTACATTTTAAATGAAAAAAATACAAATAATAGGTTCATGTTTTGAGAACAAGTAAACATTGTAATGGAGGAGAAAAATTGAGTCCAAAACAGATTTCGTTGTCAAGATTTCAAGAAGTCATAATCTGAATAGAAATGATATATTTAAAGGTCATGGAAAATATTTTGACAAAATTTTACTTTTAATATGCATTGAAAGCCGATCAATAGAATATACAAACATAATGCAAGTAGTCACTTTCCTGATGATTATTTATTTTTTTGCCTTTCCTTGCTTCCTTTGGACAAGACTGATTTATGAAAGAATGAAAAGCTGCATTTTGCCTCACCACTAATCAAAAATGCAAATAACACCATCTTTGGAATCCTTTGTAGGATGGTAGCCAGGAAATTTGTTGTACTGAATGGAAAAGGTAAAGGAATTGTTTAGGGTGATCCAAGGGTGTATAACGAGGAGTAACGGCATGAAATGAAGTAAAAGGGAAATCTAGTCTGATCTTCAGATCGATGTCCTAAGTTTATTAGGCTACACAACTCTCTCCCAGGGGAAATGGTGAAAGCCCCATTATTTCAGTCACTTAAAATTAACTGGGCAGCATACTCTAGGATATAATGTAAAAAATAATCCTGTATTGTCAGAATGAGATGGAAGAGATGATCTAACAGGTCTTTTCCATCATTAATTTCCATGGTCTATGAACTAGTGATTGTGGCTGCAATTAGCAGTGTTTAAATGAAAGTGCAATTTCAATACCACAACTAGCTTCCCTGGAGCTAAAAAGCCTGGACCTAATTCAAAGTGAAAACAAGGGGAGGAGGACGGGAGCCAAACCAAACTACAATAAATATACTTAGAAGTGACAAAAGAAGGAAATTCTAATGTTAGTGCTGCTATAGATGGCTGTTTAGTCTTTTTCTTTTTCTTTGTCAAAGGAAACTTTGGTGGCAGTCCCAGTATTATTCTTTTTCACTCATGCATCATCTTGATTCATCGATTTATTTTCAGGATCGGGGATAATGAATGTTTGGAGACTGTAAGGCTTGGCTCTCTAGTTAGCCACTTGAAATTTGTCCATGTCTTTATTCTCTCCATTTGTATGTTATTTCATCAAGCAATTTCTAAAAGATTCAAAATGCACAAGTGAATTTCCAGTGATGTCTGTAAAACTAAACTGTCCAGGGCAATGAAGTACAGATCTTCTAACTAACCAGTCACCTTTAGTAGCTATCTATGTCAAATTGAAAAACAAAAAAAACAAAAAACAACCATTTAAGCTCTCTTCAGATATTTGTTAATTATTTATTCTTTTTTTATGGAAAAAATGGGAGACATGAAAAGAAGCAACTCTATATCATTGACACTGGCTCTGAAAAATAACTTTCAAAATAAGAATGAGAGTAATATTTGATTCTCATACTTTCTAGAAGTAAATATTTCAGAAAGGTGAAATGAACATCGAGTTGCAAGGAGCTTCCCAGGGAAAAGAGAACTATTTTCATATCAATAAATACAATCACAGAGGTCTATCAGATGTTTGCAGAGAAGCAAAAAAAGAATTTAGCTGATTTTACTTTTAGTAAAAAGGAAGAGAATGGCCATGCTTTTAAATAATCCTTCAAACAAAGTTGTCCTTCTGTGTTTGAACTCCACAGTCATTTTTAAGCCATGGTCTCTGCCTTCAAAAAGCACACAGTCTAA
Organism: Canis lupus dingo; assembly: GCF_003254725.2. Lineage (NCBI taxonomy): Eukaryota > Metazoa > Chordata > Mammalia > Carnivora > Canidae > Canis > Canis lupus. The sequence continues at coordinate 56,171,913 of NC_064255.1, read as the reverse complement.
TGGGCAGGAAGAGGCAAAACACGCACTGAATGTAGCACTGATTGTAATCAAATAATTTAATAAATGCCGCTGTGTGCGGCAGAAAGATGAATTTGTCTAACTGGTTCAAGGACAGACCCGTGGTTTGCTAATCTGTGTGTGTGTGTGTGTGTGTGTGTGTGTGTGTGTGTGTGTGTACGTTGTGAGGAGATGAAAAAGTATTTCTGCAAGTTGGGGCAGAATGAATAGCTACATGGAAAAATGAAATATATTATGTCTTTGGGGAATGATAGTTGTAGTTTGCCAAAGGCAGAAGTTTAGGAAGGAATACTAAGAAAGAAGGTTCACAATAGAATAAGAATTCTGAATATTATGGACTCTATTCATTGGCAATAGAGGACCCTTAAAACATTTGGTGTTTTGCCTTTTCATTTGCATATTTGTTTAGCTGAGGACTACTGTGGTCAGCAGGCATACTGCAAAGATTCCTGTGATGAATAGAATGGAAAGAAGGGGTTGCTGAAGCCACAGAGCTCAGCTAAAAGGCTCATGTGAGGATGCTAACTAACATCTTTCTTTTCCCAAAATTCTTTTGCACCTAATTTGGCCCCTCACACCCCCTCCCCCTGCCAAAAAAAACAAAAAAACAAAAAAAAAACAAAAACAAAAATCTGGAAGGTATTGCCAGATCTTGAATTAGTATGAATCTTTCTTTTATAATTCAGAGGAGATCAAGTGTAATTAAACCAGAAGAGATAAAGGAAAGTTTATCCATGTCACTTTATGGTAAGACAAACAGGACGATAACTTTGGCAGAATTCGTACAGACAACAGCAAGCTGCATCCTGAAAGGGTAGTAAATGAAAGTGGAAACCACCCTGTCATCTCACGTACTAAGTACAAAAATCGGCCTAAGGAATTTCAGCTGCTGCTGTGAACTGAGCAAGGCAGGAATGTTGTCTAGCGCTTTTGCTCCTCTAATACTAGGTTAGAAAGCTAAGAGGCAAAGCCTGGAAGACTACAGGGGGGGCCGCTTTCACCGAAAACAGCATCATTCATTATCAAAAAGGAGCCCCTCAAAAAAAATACTTCTGAAGGAACAGAATTGTATTTTTGCTTTGATCACTTTTAGAAACTTCTCTTATCAGTCATATTTTCTCCGATGGCAGGAACATAAGCATAGCAACATGAACATTCACCTCACAGAGATCATGTAGCTATGGGCACCTTTCATGGAACGCACCATTAATTTTTGAAACTACCTCTATCACTGAGTACTACCTACGTAGGTGTGAGCTGATTTTGTTGTGGTATTCGTTTGTTTGGTTGGTTGGTTGCTTTGGTTTTAGCCAGTTACTCTAAACATTGTGGATTTATTTTAGACTTTTCAACCCATATTTATCACAAAATTTCCCAAAGCCTATTACTACAGAATAGACATCACTCTGGGGAAAGCTTAAACCTTATCATTAGAGATATTTTTACCCATCAGATGTTTCTAAGCCACAAATTGTTTATGTAGCCTCTCTCTGTATATCCAAAAGTGAATATACATGATCTTAAAAGCTTCTGTAGGGCCTACTGACACCTCTGTCATTGTAGATGACCTTATATACCAGGGTCATCAGGGAACATAGAAGAGAATAAGCACAAGAACTCACAAATTTCTCAACATCTATATGTAAACTTCACTTACATTCATTTTTCTCTCCTTTGTTCCACTTCCATTAGAAAAGATGCTCTTCTATGTGCATGTGGAGGTGTTAAATATCACAAGGTACTTAGAGCTACAAATGAGAAGAAAGACGGGTGCCCTATAGGACAACACTTCCAAATCATGGGGCAAAGGTGGCATACTCTGTGTCTCACGTATCATGTTCCCCTACCATCTGGCTCTTGACATGTGAAGTTTTTGACATGAGAGAGAACCTAATTTAGGACAAGATTGTGAAATATCACACTAGAGAAAGATATATATATATATTATATATATAATCTGAAATGGACTTGTGGAGCTGGAAGAAATGCATAATGCATCTTGGTCTTTCTACCTTACAACTCTATGCTATTTTAGAGGATAATAAAATCTCTAAGAGATGCAAATCATAGTAAACTTTGGAACCTGATTCCTAAAGGAGAATGCTGACATCAGCTTTACTCTGCAAAATATGAATTGTTTTTTTTTTTTTTAATCATTTTACAGATGAGCCAAGTGATCACAAGGTATTAAGAACGTATCTAAGCTCACAACCTTTTCTGTCTGAATTCTTGGAAAATTTCAGCAAACATTTTCAAAAATTATCTCTTTTTTTGGCAAGTATTTTGTGCTTGTTTTATGTTATATGACTTACATATATTTTCTTTGTTTCTGTTAACTAGGTATAATTATCCTGTTTTTGCAGATAAGAAAACTAAGGTTGAATCCGACAGGTCCCTGAAGCGAAGAGTGATCCAAGAAAGATCCACCATTGCTGGCCTAGTCAATATTGCCAAAAATAAGAGCTGCAGGTGTGGCAGCAGGTATTAGTCAAATCTCAATGATTGAGTAATGTGGAAGGAACCAGTTTTCATCCACCTTTGAGTCTCCTTCAGTTTCAGAAAACGACCTGGCACCACAGACACAGGTGAGGTGCTGAGGAAGTATCAGTGCAGGGGCCTCCAATTCATGACATCTTCCAGGAGCATCTACTACAAAAAGAATAAAAACCAATAAATTAAGATAAAATCAAATGAAAGACATTGTGAAAGTTATTTTTGTGCAGAAGAGTTCCATAAAGATGATAAATCAGAAAACAACTTTGTGGTACAGGAGGTGGAGAAAGAATGGTGTTTAATGTTGTTGAAGGGGATTAGGTAAAGTAGCTACTGCTAATTGTGTTCCAGGGTCAAAGCAGTAAATACAAAACAGATCATAAACATGATCAGTTTTAACCGCCCCAAATTACCAATAGCATCACCAAAATAGTGAGCATGAGCAATAGCATGAGGAAAAGATGAATTCAAAGACGGTTCCTGGAAATCAACTGAATAATGCCATCCTCACTACAATGATGGTGATTGTCCCATTACCAGATATAAGGTCACTATGACCCTCAATCAGATATCCTAAACTTCCCCGGGGAGCAACGGAGAGTGCTGACAACTATAATTAAGGTGAAGAAGGCAGACCAGTGAGACAGAACTTGCACTAGGGTTGCCGAGATCCCCTTTACCAATGACAACCTAAAGAGATCATCAATAAGGAAGATGAGGAAAATTGAGAAAATGAAACCTAGGGAAAAGTGTCACCTCAATTTGGGTACTGCCGCACCTTCAGCTACCCACCCAGACAGCCATAAAACTAAATTACAAGACAACAAAGAGAAGAAATGTAGTACATCAACCATCTGAAAAATTCCTAGCCCAGAAAATCCTAGACTTAGCCCAGAAAACCCTAAAGTCTTGCTGTTCAAAGTGTGATCCAGGAACCAGCATCATCGACATCTCCGAAGACCTTGTTAGAGATGCAGAACACTCAGGCCTCACCTCAGACCTACTAAATCAGAATCTGCATTTTAACAACATTCATTCCTAAATGATATGTGGAGATGTCAGGCTTAAGAAGCACTGCCTTGATTCACAGGAGGGTAAAGAGACATTAGCATCAGATTCACCAGATGAACAAAATACATCTGCTCAGAGGCTGTGCAACGGATTACTGATTAAATGCTGCCTTGGCAACTTCAACCTCATCCAGTTTTGCTATTCAACTAGAAGTAATTGACATGAAATCAGCAATAAGATTTGAACTAAAGGAGGTAAAGAGCTCAGATGTTAGAAAATATTTAAAATGTATAAATTTTTGAAGGTTACTATCTTTGAAGCTTTTAGTTGGTTTGATAAATCCTGAAATAATTAATAAAAGAATAAATAACAATAAATATGGCAAAAATAAGAACATTAAAATCACTTGTCACCAAAAAATAAAGTGAGTGCCAATAAATAATCTCTTTGTATTCTTGGGAACCACATTTTCCACATAAGAGACAGACTCTACAGATACAAAATTTAAGGTATTACATTTAAAAAAATCCCTGAAATCCTAAATTTGAATTGGAAATATTGTTTTGTACTCATGATGCACATCTTTAAAATGTAATCTTTCTTAGATACAACCACCAAATGCAATGTGTGATTCTAGACTGGGTCTTAGATTGGGAAAAATAATTGCTATGCAGGACAAATTAGAATAATTGAGTTGACAAATGGCAAATATGGACCATGTTTTAGAGAATCATATTTTATCATTATTTTAAATTTGATATTTCTAGTGTGGTTATCTAAGATATCTGTTGTTGTTTTTTTAAGATTTTCTTTTTATTTATTCATGGGAGACAGAGAAAGAGAGGCAGAGTCACAGGCAGAGGGAGAAGCAGGCTCCCTGCAGGGAGCCTATGTGGGACTCGATCCCAAAACCCTAGGATCACCCCTGAGCCAAAGGCAGACGCACAACCACTGAGCCACCCAGGCATCCCAGTATCTTTGTTTTTAGGAGACCTGTTAACAATAGCTTTGTTCTTAAGAGATGTGTAGTGAGGTAGTTAGGTTATACAGGGTCATGATTTCTCCAATTTACTCTCTAATGTTTAGCAAAATAATATTAATAAGCATAATACTATATGGGAATATATATCCATATACATCAATCTAGATGAATCAATAGGTAGATATAACAACAATCACAACATGTTAACAACTGGTGAATCTAGGAAATGTACAGAATGTGTTACCACATGTAAAAGCAAGGATACTATCAAAGACTACTGGAGATGTATCTTAAACTCCCTTGAAAGGCTCCCACAAGTCAAAGTTTTTCCTACAAATGGAAAAATTTGAGCATTAACAAGAATAACTATTTCAGGGACACCTGGGTGGCTCAGCGGTTAAGCATCTACCTTGGCTCAGGCATGATCCCAGGGTCCGGGATGGAGTCCCACATTAGGCTCCCTGTGAGGAGCCTACTTCTCTTTCTGCTTATGTCTCTGCCTCTCTCTCTGTGTGTGTCTCTCATTGATAAATAAATAAAATCTGGGATCCCTGGGTGGCGCAGCAGTTTAGCGCCTGAGACCCGTGATCCTGGAGGATCCTGGAGGGCGTGATCCTGGAGACCCGGGATCGAATCTCACGTTGGGCTCCCTGCATGGAGCCTGCTTCTCCCTCTGCCTGTGTCTCTGCCTCTCTCTCTGTGTGTGTGTGTGACTATCATAAATAATTTTTTAAAAAATTAAAAAAAATAAATAAAATATTTTTAAAAAAAGAATAACCATTGCAATCTATTAAAACATTACATGTCTAAGTCCATGAGTTTATCAAGATAGAAAAATACTTCTTTTAGTTCCCACTCATCAGTTTTGGAAGATATCCAGAACTAACCTGATGTTTAAAACTGTCAATGAAAGAAAATAATCAGACATTTATCTCAACAACTATATCACAGATAACCAAATAATTAATGAGCTATTTCTTTCTATGGCAATTTTGCAGCTAAGAAGCAAAGAAAAAATCATAGAAAAATACCATTTTTCAAAGTCCTAATGAAATTCTTAATTTAGGCAATGATAATCAACAGACAGTAGCATCATAAAAACAAAGATTACTAGCGAATTTATACCCCTTTGATGGGAGTACACAAGTCACCTATGAAGCATTCTTACTAAAAACTTCTAATTTGAATCTGATTCCAGTTCCTATACTTGATGAAGGAAAGTAGGAAGAAAGGAAGGAAGGAAAGGAGGAAGAGGGAGGGAGGAGAGAGAAGATGAATAAAAAAAAAATGGACTCGACAGCTGTTTAAGCCCTTGTTATGTGCTCACTGACTACATAACTAGATATCTCTGTATTATCTATGTAGCAGGACTTTTGTTGTTGTTTTTACTTAATGTCCCTTTTTTGATAATATTTTCTTATGTCTGGAATTTTTAAAAGGACCTTTAATGATTTTTGCATGGTCTTATATACAATCACCGCGGTATTTTTGAGAATTTCATTTTTAATTTGCAACATGACTTTAAAAATTATTTTCAAATGTTAATCTATAAGCACATATATTTATTCCAGTGAAACAACAAAATAAAACAACAAAAATAAACAAGCAAATCAATAGTGGGAGTAGAAGAAGAATAACGTTTGAGTGTATAGTCATTGAACTGAATAAGGAAACATGAGCGTAGCCTTCAGAAATAATAGATTTGTTATAAAGAGGTAAGAGAATTTTAAAATTAATATCAAGAAATAGGTCAAGCTCAGATGTTCAATATAGATAAACTTTAGCACATTTTTAAATATTTTAAAATATTCCATTAACATTTTACAGAGAATAAAAGTTACAAATGATGATTCTATACTTTCACGAATCTTCACAAATGTAACCAGCACCTAGATTAAGAAGCAACAATTAATTAGCACCTAGAAGCCCACTTCATGGGACTGATAAAAGGAAGAATCAAGAATGGAAAATCCGAGTAAGAGGGAGGAAGAGTGCAAGGGGCTGTAGCCTGGGGAAGGGAAGTGGCCTTGGAAGACCTGGGGGGAAACACTATTTTCCTACCCAACCTGAGGTCTTGGAACAACTCCATGTCTCTGCAAGTGGAAGGAAGATCTGGACTAGATCTTTCCACCTCTGCCCAAGGCTCTCTGCATATGCAGTACCAGCAGAGCATGCAGTTAGTTGTTGGATCAAGCAGAGCAGATCCCTTTAAAGTCTCACCTCCCTGGGGTGGAGGGGAAAGACACATATGGAGCAGAGTCACAGGAGGGCTCAAGTGGAGCTAAATGGAGCCTAAGCGAACCCAGCGAGGGGCTGCAGGGCGAGGAGACTGCCTAGCAGAAGCGGGCAGGACCGTCTGTGCCTTCAAGTGGAGGATCTGAGCTGCGGTCCAGGAGATGCAGGTGAATCCCTTGGAGTCTGTGAAACAGGAGCTGAAAAAACAGCTGGACTTGTCCCCCGACTCCACCCCCCTGCTCCCCCCAACCCCCCCTCTGTCCCCCCCACCCCCACCCCCACACACATACACTCAAATGGCAGGAAGCTAATCAGAAGATTCAGGACCTCCAGGCCAGTCAAGAAGTCAGCGCTGGGTGTTATACTGTACGTCGGTAAGTCGAACTTCACTAAGTATAGATATTTTATATAGGTATAAAAGAAGTCAGGGCAGATCAGGAGCAGAAAATGAAGGGATTCGGAGCAGAAGCTACCTCGCAGGAGTGGGGTGATGGTGAAATACAGGAAGTCTGCAGACTTGGGAAGGGATGGAAGGGAGCTGAGCACGGAGCAGGGAGCCTACCTGCAGGGGCTGCAGCGGGATAGGAGCCTTAGGAGAAGGTACCGGAGCACCTGGTGGACCTGGAACTGCACAGGGACAGGCTGCGGGCAAAGCGTCCAGCTGGGAGAGGCCGGACCAGACCTGGGCTTGAACACTAGGACCCCGGAGAACCTTCCAGGTCCGTCGTTGAGCTGGAGCAGAGGGAGCTTCACCCCCCACCCCCTACCCCCTCAACCCCCCACCCCGGCTTCCCGGGGCTTCTGCTCACACATCAGAAGCGCTTGCGGCAAGACAGCCGATGCAGACGCCTCGGATTGTGATGCTGTGATTTATTTGTTTGGACATATTGTTTTTTATTGGAGTTTGATTTGCCAACATATAGCATATCGCCCAGTGCTCATCCCATCAAGTGCCCCCCTCAGTGCCCGTCACCCAGTCACCCCCACCCCCCGCCCACCTCCCTTCCACTACCCCTTGTTCGTTTCCCAGAGTTAGGGGTCTCTCATGTTGTCTCCCTCTCTGATTTTTCCCACTCGTTTTCTCTCCTTTCCCTTTTGATCCTTTTCACTATTTTTTATATTCCCCTTATGAGTGGAACCATATGACGCTTGTCCTTCTCCGATGGACTCATTTCACTCAGCAAAATACCCTCCAGTTCCATCCACGTAGAAGCAAATGGTGGGTATTTGTCGTTTCTAATGGTTGAGGAATGTTCCATTGTATACATAGACCACAGCTTCTTTATCCATTCATCTTTCCATGGACACGGAGGCTCCTTCCACAGTCTGGCTATTGTGGACATTGCTGCTAACTTAAAAGGAGCAACTTGGGAAGTGGTGTTGTCTCTGCACCCGCCTCCTGCACAATGAAAGTTAGAAGAGCTGCAGCAGCTCTCAGTGGCAGAGGGCAGGGAGGTGAGTGGTGGTGGGAGCAGGTGCCCAGGACATCCTCTGTTCTTGGAGTCACCCCCTCCTCTTTCTTCAGGTGTCTGGAGTTGCCTGTGCTTGCTGCAGGGGTGTCAGGGGACTCAAGCATCACAGATGCCCTTCAGACGCCTTCCAAGTTAGTTCTTGCTACTCCACCTGTTCCCGAAGGCCCACACCCCCCTGTTCTCCCGAGCACATCACGCAGGCTGGTCCTTGCTGTCTGTCCTGTCACCTTCCTTGGGTCTCAGGCAGGAAGCTGAGGCTGTGTGGGCCACAATGGTCTGTAGTCAGCACTTTCCAGCTATTTTCTCCAGAGCTGCTTGACTGTGCATCCCTTTGTTAAAAAAAAGATTGCAAACATGCATGCCAATATGTGCATATTCATTCTAAAAGCACATAAGCATAGCTGCGATCCATGGACAATAATAGAATATTAAATAATTAAATACTGAGTGAGGGATGCCTAGGTGGCTCAGTGGTTGAGCATCTGCCTTCAGCCCAGGGCATGATCCTGGAGACCCAGGATTGAGTCCCACATCGGGCTCCCTTGCATGGAACCTGCTTCTCCCTCTGCCTGTGACTCTGCCTCTCTCTCTGTGTGTCTCTCATGAATAAGTAAATAAAATCTTAAAAAAAAAAAAAAAAACTGAGTGAAATATTAAATAATTAAATAATGAGTGCATTGATTTTGAAAGATTTTTTTAAAATAATTACTTATAAGATATCTTAAAGATTTCTTCATTTTTAATTGGGATATAATTGACATAACATTAGCTTCAGATATACAATGTAATGATTCAATATTTGTATATATTGCCAGATGATTACCACAGTAAGTCTGATTCACATCATTTGCCACACAGAGTTATGATTTTTTTTTCCTTGTGATGATGAGAACCTTTAATATCTACTCTCTTAGCAACTTTCAAATATACAATACAGTATATACTAACTATGGTCACCATGCTGTACCAAAGCTTATTTATTTTATAATCGTAAATTTGTATCTTTTGATAGCCTTCACCCATTGTTGAGGATTTTTGCATCTATGTTCATCAGGGATAGCTTTTCTAGCAGTGTCCTCGTCTGGTTTTGGGATCGGGGTAACGCTGGCCTTTTAAAATGAGTTTGGAAGATTTTCCCCCTCTTCTATTTTTTAGAAGAGTTTAAGAAGGACTGGTATTAGTTTTTCATTGACTGTTTGGTGGATTTCACCAGTGAAATCATTTGGCTGTGGACTTTTGTTGAGAAGTTTGATTACTGATTCAATCTCCTTACTAGTAATTTTTCTGTTCAGATTTTCTATTACTTCCTGATCCAGTTTTGGTAAATTGTACGTTTCTAGGAATGTGTACACATCTAGGTTGTCAGCATCCCAAAGGTTTAAAACTACTAGGAGGAAACACATCCCTAAGGAAAAAAAAATCATGTTAAATCACATTCAGAGCAAGTATATATACCTTATTTTGGCTTCAGGGGAATGAAACACATAGCAGAGTATCTCTGTTTCAGAGTTAGTTCTAAAAAAAAATAGCTCTTCCTTCTTATTAAGGAGTATCAACAAAGAACAACAAATTTAGTGTCATTTATATGACATACTAGGAGACCAAAATATAGAGCTAATAGCATATTCTTTATCCATTCTTAATGGGGTTGTGCCATGTAGTCCATCACAGAAGAACAGATTTTCCACAGGTTCTCCGTAAACAAAGAATGGTATAATTTACCTGATAATTACGTGCACTTACCTTCATATATGAACTGCTAAAAACCCAAACCAAGTACCAAAATATTTCAGCATGTCACACTCAACAATCAACACAATTTTGAGGTTTCAACAATTTATCTTACTCAGTGTAGTAAATACATCTGTGAACTCATGAGTTCTAAATCCTCATTCTGAACCCTGTTGCTACTTGACAGTCAGCTCTGCTTTCCAAACAGCCTTTTCCCTAATATTGCGAAGCCTTTAGTGATCAAAACACCCAAGCCTATTCCTCAATAAAAGCAGACATCTGTTAATTCAAGTATATTTCACAAATGCTGAATTGTAACAAGCTCCTTTACAATCCAGCAAGGCAACTATGATTTAATAAGGAACAAACCATGCAGAATTACTTTTTTCAAGGAAAGCACATCAAGTAGGAGGACGAATAAACCAGCAAGATGTTTTCATTTACTCAAGTGATAACCTCAGAATACACCAAAAACGTCTCCTGCCAAATGGATCTAAACTGAGGAAATGTCATTGTATCACTGCGGTTATGAATCATCTTCCCAAGACATGATATGACAAAGATTGTGTGTACCTACAAATCTGCTTAATACAATGAGGAGGAAGATTAAGCTCCTCTATCTATTTGAAAGCTATTTCCACAGAAGTCTATATATTATAAATTTTTTTCACTTCTAAAATGCATTTATAATTATCAGTAAGAAGAAACCATTCAAAATTCTTATTACAATGGGGAATTTTAACTCCCTAATTCTATGTTACTTTTTATGAGGCTAAAAATTAACTCTATATATCTTTCAATTCATCCTTTTAAATCTGAAAAAAATCTCTTTCAAAAATCTGTACAATTGGTCTTAAGCCTGTTGTCTCTGAGAATTGCATAATTATATTCCTTGATAATAAATTACATCATAATTAATGGTATCGGAGTGCTCTCAAGAAAATAATACTAGATGTTACCAGTTTGATTCTCTTTGTTAACAAACTGCTAAATAAATATTTATATTATTCTCATAGATAAATCCATAGTTCTGTTCTTTTAAAATGTCATACTCGGAACAATATGTATCTTGATATTTTAAAACCTACAGTAATTTCTACTTCGAGCTGAAAAGTTATACCTGCAATTTGTTTTTACTGTATTTTACAAAGCTATCAGTTTATAACATATTGAAAAAAGAAAAGTGGTCCTTCATTACAGACCATTTGAGAAGCATACCTCTCTTCTACAGCAGCCTAGACTAGAAGCTAATTCATATGGATTCTTCCTTGTTCCCATCTTTTGGGACAAAGCTTTCCTTTTGCATATTATTACACAAAAATACGTCCCAATTCCTTCAACTTCTATTCTGTTGGCTTTGAGGATTCATTAAGTTATTAATACACTGAACAGAATCTCCTAGACACATGAGGCATTCATTACTACAAGGTGAACAATCAGGGGGCAGTAGGCTGGGTGCTAGACACAAATAGTAACACAGGGGTGTGCACATCGGCCCTAGGTCTGTTCCCACGAGATGAATGGTACTTTGACCTATCTATCCAGATCTGGTCTTCCACCCATCTTGCTTACCAAAGTTAAAGAGCTCATTTTGTTTTACTTTCCAGTTTCATAGAACCTGCATTTACAAGGCACCAACATCCCTTCTCCTTCTTTTCTATTGCTTCTTCAAATAAACATTTATCCAGTTCTGCTACTTTAAAACTCTTCTTAGAAGTACATATGAGAGGGGCTCCTGGTGGCTCAGTGGGTTAAGTGTCTGACTGGGGTTCAGGTCATGATCCCAGCGTCCTGGAATTGAGCCCACATGGGGCTCCCTGCTCAACAGGGAGTCTGCTTCACCCTCTCCCACTGCCCCTCTCCCTGCTCGTTCTCTCTCTCTCTCAAATAAATATTTTTTAAAGCATGCATGTGAAATCTTTGTGACTAATAAAGTATTCAAAGCCCTTATATCTACCTTTGTAATAGATGGCTGAAATCTAACCATGCAGGGTTTGAAAAGAAGTATATGAAGTACTATTTGGGAAAACAAAGTGAAGAGAAAAACACAGAGGTTAATAATTTGGATATTATCCCAACCTAATTGGGATTTTATATATTTTATATAATTTATTATATATATATAATTTATTTTTTGGATATATATGTACACTAAATTATTGTTATAAAAACTGTCGAAATATATTTTGAACTGAAGTTAAGGATTTCTTCGTCAAGCAGAATGCAGGTCATAAGTGATGGAACCAGCAACCAGACTCAGTTTTATCCAAATCCCAACTCCGTACACTAGACTCAGTATTTTTTCATTAGTCTATTTCACTCACCCCACAATAATGGAAAATACAAGTGATTAATATTTTCATACCTCTTACTTATTTTTTCTGTTTGGCAGCCAAAAAATGACACAAAGTTGTAGATAAAATATTCAGAATAACTTGACTGCATTGAAAATAATCTTCAAAAAAAAAAAAGTAATCTTCAGGGCATCTGGGTGGCTCGGTAGTTGAGCATCTGCTCTTGGCTCAGGTCATGATCCCAGGGTCCTGGGATGGGGCTCCCTAGAGGGGGCCTGCTTCTCCCTCTGCCTGTGTCTCTTCCTCTCTCTCTGTGTCTCTCATGAATAGATAAATAAAATCTTAAAAAAAAAAAAGAGAGAAAGTAATCTTCATCAGTTATAAGACTAAGACTAAGCTTGAAAAACAAACAAACAAAATGAATATATAAATAAATAAAAATGTGACATGGCCTACTCAGACAAAAAAAAAAAAAAGAAAGAATGTAAAACTTCAGGTTTAAAAATAAAATTCCTATGCAAATGATAATCACATAAATGGAGAAGGCATTCAGAATATTTGCAAAATAAGATAGAGTTTAGGATATGAGACATTACAAACGTTTGTTTTTCTAGCACATTAGAAGAAAATGAATATGAAAACAATATAAATCAAAATAGCATCTTAAGATATCTTTTTCCCCTATTTTCAACATTTTACTCTTTTTTTGCCTTCTTTGCAGAAACAACTGCTATTGGATGGAAAGAATAAAATTTCATTCCACGTACTTTACCTTGGCCAAGTGCAAATGACTTAGAATGGTGTTTATCTTATTAATCTAAATAGCATTAGGGAGGGGAGAGAAATGAACAGAAGTACAATTCTGATTTCTTGAGTCTGCAAATGGAAATACTTATCAAAGAATATGGTCTAACTGTGTGATCCTCTGAATAGAAATAAGGGAACAATGTGCATGATTTGTTAACTAGGTTTATCCTATGAAGTGTAATAATGTAATTGTCTGCTACATCAAACAAATAGAAGTATGCTGATTTATTCACTTACTTAGTTACATCTGTGAAATGTCCTAATTCTTTCTTCTTTATTTCTTTATATTTTGTTTTATTTTACTTTATTTTGATGATATTTCGTCATATTTGAAGGAAGAAAAATAAAAAAGAAACATAAGCTATTTTCTACAAATGATCTTAAAATTCTATTTTAGCCTTCAGAAATGTATTTGTTGTAAAACTAATTCCAATAAAGAACTATTAAAGTGTTTCTGAGTACATGCCCATTCTCCACAGAACAAATAAATACATTTTATTGCAACATGATAATTTAGGATCACAAATGCTTAAAGGTCAAGCAATGCTATTTAACTTGTGTGGTGCTTCTAAGTTGCTATGTGTAAGGGAGCATGTTATAATGAGCCCTCTGTAGTTCTTGACTACAGGAAGTTCTGTGCAGGTAGGAAGTGCACCTATCTGGTTCCCTGCTATCTGAGGGGAATCGAAGACGTCTGCTTGCCAACAAGACCTGTTCCTAACACACACTTACAAATGAATTATTTAGTATTTAACATCATTTTTCTTCATGTATAAAATGAGAAAGTTAGACGAAATGGTTGTATGTGTTAATACATGAAATACAAACTTTTTTTTTTTTTTTTTTACATTTTGGCTAAATAAACATGGGGAAAATTCTATTTTACATCCCTCTCCTAAAAATTCACAATGCCTATTAACATGTTAAGTTCTCACAGAAGTCTTGAAAAAAAACAAAAAAACAAAAAACAAAAACACCTGTGAATTCTTTTTAAACCAACAGTTCCAAAATACAAATTCAGAACACTGTGTCTCCCCTGCCCCCAGAAGTTCATTTTAATTTACCAGTGGGCTTTTTTATGAATACACATGGATTCTCTAGGTATCTAGAGCACGTTTAAATTTAAACAACTTTAGATACCTAGTTGGAGGTATCTTTAGAAAGTAGCATAACCCAGAGGATAGATTAACTGAAGGTATGGTTACTATGATTAAGCAAGCTAAACACACAACATGTATGTATGTATTTACTAATTATTATTATTATTAAAACATTTAATTTACTGCATTAAGTTGTCAGAATATTCATCATCAAATTCAAACATCTTCCTAAATGGCAACAGATCCATGAGTTAGATTAATGATTCTAAAGGGCAACAAACAAAATACCAACCTACAAAGTATAAAACAAACTCTGACCTAAATTAAGAAACTTGTATCTTTTATTTTGTTCCCCTCATTTTGTTTATCTAAATATTTGCTTGGATATACTTTATTTCCTTTTGTTTCTTCTCCAAGTGCTAAGCAAGATTCTTTTCTACAGGCCTCCATCCCCTGGTCATCACTTGCTGAGCTACTTTACAATGTGACTTAGTTAACAGTTAAATGTTTTTTAAACACTGCCCTAATTTTTTGATCTTTGCTGACTTCTCTGCTTCTGTCTTCACTGTCAATCAGAGATCAACCTTAATTCTAGTTCAAAGCCATTTTGTTGGATACCAAGTCAACTACATATCAGATCTCAAAATTAATACCTTACACTCTATCATCTGATTCTATGGCTCCCTCTTCTGTCTAAACTTATTCAATTTCTCTATTTATTACATGGCATCATCTTCTTACAAATGCCAAACAATATTTTACTGTTAATGAATTAAATCGTAAATTGAAAAAAAATAAAAAATAAATCATAAATTGATTTAAAAAAGCAAAAACGAGCGCCTGGGTGGCTCAGCAGTTGAGTGTCTGCCTTTGGCCCAGGGCATGATCCTGGAGTCTCAGGATCGAGTCCCACATTGGGCTCCCTGCATGAAGCCTGCTGCTCCCTCTCCCTATGTCTCTGCTTCTCTCTCTGTTTTTCAATAAATAAATGAAATCTTAAAAAACAACAACAACAATGTAGACATAGCAGTATTTGTAAAAACATTAGAGGAGTTTCTTTAGAGGAATATTGTATGCAGAGGATTCTTAGAAAGGTATTTAGAGAAGAGCAAAGATACCGAAGTAGGAGCAATGAGATAATGACAAAAGAAGTAGATGTGTACTAATCTGACAAACTTCAGTACTTCTCAGCTGGTCTGTGGCTGGCCCTGAATATGCAATTAAAGCGTGCGTGTGTATGTGTGTGTGTGTTTGTGTGTGATGAGAGAACAATGAATAAATAAATCCATCTTTTCACCTATCAGAAAAAAAAAAATTAGCCAAAAAGAGAATATGACAGGAGCATTGCCTTTTAGTCTTATGTTTCATAATTAAAATTAACCAAAAAAAAAAAATACACCTTCTCTTCACTGTGTTAAGATTTAATTCTCTGAGGCCAAGAAAGGCAAAGATAAATACCTATATACTCGTGTAGTTTGTAAAAATTTTACTGAAACGTATCTGAAAACAAAAACATATTAAACAATATTTTAAAGTAATTTTGATAGAGAAATCTCTGATGTATAAAAATTCCAAAAATTTGTGTAGATACCCCATTCTGAAGGAGGTAGAGCTTAACGTCCTACTCTGTAAGTGGGTACTGAGCATTGTGACTTCCTTCCAAAGACTATAGTATAGACAGTGTTGGGGGAATTAATATTACAGTGGAGAAATCTGACAAACATTAACTTAGCCAGGGGATCAAAGCCAATTTCAGTGGTGATAAGCTATGTTGATATGTATCTTTGATTTGATGTGATGAGAATGGCATTTTTCCTATGAGATCTTCCTTCTCAAAATCTATAACCAGTTTAACCTTGAGGAAATGATCAGGTAAGTCCCAATGAAGGAATATTCTATGAAACATTTGATTGGTACTCCTCAAAACTGTCAAAAAGTTATCAAAAACAAGAAAAGTTTGAGAAACTAACACAGTCAACAGAGTCTTGGCTTTGAGACATGATGTATAAATGCTCTGTAGTATCCTGGATGGGATTACAGTACAGAAAAATGATTTTATGCAAAAGCTAATAAAAATCTGAATAAATCATTAACTTTAGTTAATAATAATGAATCTGTATTGGTCCTTCTTGTTGAGTCCCTTCAAATATTGATCAAATTTTAAATTTACATTTATACCTCAGTTTTCATGAATATTTCACCATAAGTTTGGTATCAATGTATACAAACCAAAAAAAAAAAGTCAAGTGAGATAGTATAGGTGAGATTACCAAAATATAATTTTGTTCCCACTATGCTTGTCTCCATTTGAGAGTAGGAATGGGCACACAGACATCAACTTAATATACTACAGTGGATATTAATTGACATCCACTATATACCAGGGACTGTACTAAACCTTATGAATATTCCAGTGAAAACAATATAATCCTTCCTCATGGTGCTTAGGGTAAAATTGACAAGAAATAATTACATCACAGTGTGATTCTACTATGATTTGGATAATTATGCAGAAAAAGACATACTAGACCAATTAAACCAGTTCTGGGAATCTGGCGGCAGGGCGGGGTGGGGGTTCGTTACAGAAAAAAATAAAGTAGGGAAAATACACTGAAATCCAAAAATTGTGTAGGAATTAGCCAGGAAAACTGGTTGAAAACAATCAAGGCAAAGAAAATAACACGCAAAATTCCAGGAACAGATGTAGGGCTTATTTGGTAACTAAAAATAGTTCAGTAAGTCTAGAACATACAGAGTACATAGGATGTACATAGAGATGGTGAGGCTGGGGAAAGACCTTATAAACAAACAGATCTCTTTACATTTGTTGAAGAATCTGGATTTTACCATCATGGTGATTCAGCAATTTTGCTCCTTGAGGAGCTTCCAAAGGAAATGATAACTTATGTCCACTCACAAACCCACATGCAGATATTTATAAGAGCTTTATTCATAATTGCCCAAACTTGGAAGCAAACATGATGTGTTTCAGTAGATGAATGCATTTAGAAACTGTAATATGTGAAGACTGTGGAATATTATTCAGTGCTAAAAAGAAATGAACTATCAAGTCATGAAAAGCCATAGAGAAAACTTAGTGCATATCACTAAGTGAAAGAGGAAACTTCCTGGGGACAAGAATAGTTTATGTATCATATTGTTTATTTAGGAGATTCTCAATAAATATTTGTTGATGGATAGATAAATCAATGTAGATTTACCTATCAAAAGAGGAGACCTGGATGACTCTCAGACTTTGGCTTAGCAACCATTTGAATATGCAAGCAATTCAATTAGACTATAAAAAAGGATGAGTAGGATTGTGAGAGAGGAAAATACATTCAACTGGAGATGTTTTCAGTATAAGGTACTTTCAAGGAAGAAGAGTAAAGATGTGTATCTGATGTTGTAGATTTGCCTGGTTCACAGAAGTGAACCTGGGGCTGGCTGGAAATACATTTGAATAAAAACAACAAAATAATAGTTGTCCATGAAAACTCAAGCCTGATTGCATTAATCGGGGAGGTCAATTATCGTTATATAAAATAAAGTTCCTATCCATTTGGAAAGAATGAGATTTGGATTCGCATCCCAGAAACTAATCCTTAAAACAGAGCTAAGAGACTCAGAAAACTTTTACTTCATTTTATCAAAACAAGTTAGGTTTGTTTTTGTTTTTTTATTTTTATTTATTTATTTATTTTATTTATTTATGATAGGCACACAGTGAGAGAGAGAGAGAGAGAGAGAGAGGCAGAGACACAGGCAGAGGGAGAAGCAGGCTCCATGCACCGGGAGCCAGATGTGGGATTCGATCCCGGGTCTCCAGGATCGCACCCTGGGCCAAAGGCAGGCACTAAACCTCTGCGCCACCCAGGGATCCCTGATAACGACATTTTATAGAAGATATTCTACCCATTTTTGAGAAAGAAATCTAATTAATGTGCCTTAGAATATTTATCCTTTGGCAATGGAGTTCACATAGTAATTCTAATGTGTGGAAGGCCTACAACAAGAAAAGGAGAGGGGAGACTTGCAGAGTGAAAAAAAAGTAGAGTGCTATAAGCATTTTTTAGTTATCCTACTTGTATTTTAATCATGTGACCCAACTCTTTAGATTTAATATGATATGGGTGAAATACAACACTACTAAATAAGGTGTGGTGAAAGAGTGATTTTTATAGATATAGAACACCAGGCATCCTGTAACCTCACAGCAGCTCTGCAAGGTATTATTAGCCTATATTAGAGATAAGGAGATTGAATTTCAGCAGGATTAAATTAACTCCGCAGAGCTAGCAAATGGCTGGGCTGTGGTTTGAAAGAAGATATATCTGATTTCAAAGACTATGTTCTTAGCAGTATACCATGCTGCCTCCTTTGTCAAACTTACTTCCACTGCATTAACTTTTTAAATCCATTCAACAAATATTTATTGATTGCTTTCTATGTGCCAGACACTCTGCGAGAGCTTGAGATACATAAATTAACTAAAGAGACAAATATTCTTCCTCTCATGGCTCCTATATGCTAATGATAAGCAAAGCCAGCAAGCATAATACATAAAATAGGTAGATTATTACAAGATAATGATTGCTATAGAGCAACAGATTTAGGTGAGGGGGATCCGCATGCTGGGATAGGGGTAAGTGTTGTAATTCTAAACACAAATGTCAGGATAGACCTCATTGGCAAAATGACATTTGAACAACTTGAAGAGAATGAATGATTAACCATGAAGATATCTGGGAGAAAGGTGTTCCTGTCAAAGATAATGGTATGTGCATAGGCCCTGTATCACTCAGTTTCAGCAAAGTACATAGTTCACTCAAAGTGGGTAGTTGCTGAAAATGTGAATATCGGGACTATTTACAAGTGTGTGGAGAAGACAAAGGAAGAGTGCAGGATCACAGGACTTGTAATAAAATGAGGGACTGCAAGAGGAGTTAAGGGAAGACAAAGCAAACCAAGAAAGACCATGGCCTCACAGGAGCTCTGGAAGCCTTTGGTGAGGAATTCAGCCCACTTGGCAGTGATCTCATAGGGAAGGAACCAGAGTAAAACATGTGGACGTCTCCCCTCCATCCTCCTGATGTTCTCCTGGTGATTCCCGTCAGATGAAGCCACTGGAATCCAGAGGGCAGGGAAACCACTGAGGGCACAGAGAAAGGTACAGAAGCATAAAGAGAGGATCTGAGCATGCAGACCAAGATCTCCAGCTCAGACCCTAAAGTAAAACTCATACCTAGTCTTTCTCAGAAAGCGTATGTCACCCAGTATGACTGGGGCAAATTGAGTGAAAGGAATCATGGTAGGAGAGTGAGAAATGAAGTAGAAGGGGCACACATCATACATATCAAGAAAGAGTGGATTTGCAATTTCAGTTTGCACTTAAGATGTGTGCATGTAGTTATTGATTTATTTTGTGTGATTTCCAAAACATCCTCACCCATTCTATACTTCACATAAAAAGCTTCCTTCTCATTAAAGAATTCCCTGAATTTGGAAGCTCTTTGAGTGGAAAGAAATCTGGAAATTCGTTAAAAAGATACAGAGTATTGAAAATCAACATCGCACTGTGTTTAAGACTCTGGGTCCCTGTCACACGCTGACTTACGCTGAAATCTACAGTTGCTACTTTCATATTTCATCGTGATTTACAACCATTAATGTGAGTTTTCTAAGCAGCAATTTTACCATCTAAAATTTCAAAATAATAATAGGACATTCCTTACAATATTGCTGTGAGGACTGAATGAATTAATGTACATATAAAAGTTACTGTAACGCTGGGATGCCGGGGTGGCTCAGTGGTTGAGCACCTACCTGCCTTCAGCCCAGGGCGTGATCCCGGAATCCTGGGATCGAGTCCCACATTGGGCTCCCTGCATGGATCCTGCTTCTCTCTCTCTCTGCCTATGTCTCTGCCTCTCTCTCTCTCTGTGTGTCTCTCATGAATAAATAAATAAAATCTTTAAAAAAATTACTGTAATGCCTAGTACATTCCAGTGTTAGCTTTATGTCTAAAGGCATTATTAGTCTGTAGGCTAAGCTATTTTTCTTAATCTTCCTTCAGAGGAAGATTGTACCTTTCAGAAATCTGGTAATAATTCAACAAAAGGAGGTCTCCACCTGTGCTATGTCTAGTGGTATATGTTAAAATTCAAAATAGAGCACGTAGCCACTTTTATCTACCAGATATTTTTCTAAGTATCTTACAATGCTCTTGAAGTGCAAGAGTAGCTAGAAAAAAAATGAAAAGCATTGCAAGTAAACCAGTTCTATCTAAGCTACAAGGTAATTAAAACAGTCCAAATATAAGCAAGTTTACATTAGCATGTGCCCTTAGGAACTTCTGAGATTTAACCTAAATTCTGGCCTATCATTTAGGATTTCCTCTTCCAAGTATAAAGTTACTATGTAGAATGAGGTGTTCGAAACACCGTATAAATGGGGCTCTTCATTGACTGTGGATTGTCTCTCTGTTTTATTGTTTTGTCAATTAAGAACCTAAGAGCCTTTGAAGTATTCCCTTCTGATAACTCATTTTGATATAGAGCCGCCAGGCATCATCCATCCCAATAAGAAGTGACAGTCCTAAGATTAAACTATCATTTCCCTATGAAGATTGTAAAGGTGCATTTACTTATAATTAGTATGCATGCTTTGACGGACCAGACATTTGCAGCACTCTTTCAAATAAAAAGACTAATTAACTATAAATTAATATTTATAAGGCCATCTAGTGCCTGAATTTGACTGTATGTATAGAACGATGATTCCAAAAAGAAAAACAATAAACTAGGGTTATCTGTCTTTCAGGACTAAAAAAATAAATAAAAAAGAAGAAGAAGAAGAAGACATTTTAAAGTAAGAGCTGAGCTATTATTTCTTTCCTGGTTTGAAGTATTTTGTTTTAGGTTTTAAAGTCTTTATTTAGGGAATGCTCTTTTGACCAATACAGGTTTTTCTATGCAGACAGATGGTTGCATTGGCTGACTATTTATGTCTTAGTTAAAAAACATTGTTTTGAGCAGGGAGCTGAATATATTCCACTTGTAAAGAGAAGCTGTATTTGAATTTCTTCCAACTTTAAAATAGATGATAGATAGATAAACAAGAAACATCATTTAGAAAACTCCTCCAAAACCAAATGGCATCTTAAATATATTCTAAAACCTAAGGAAATGCATAATAGCTCTGTTAATGTCGAACTAGAGAATATCTTTACATGTTCTACCTTTTTTGCTATCTTACACAGATATACAGTATGAAAATTACAATCTAATAACATATTTTTTCAGTCTCCATTTGTTTTACTACAATCACCCTATTCACAGCAAATGGTTTCCTACTACAGGCCCTCCTTACTCCATATACTTCTTATTGTCTTCCAAAACCCTATTAGAGACCTAATATAATTCATAATTTACCATTTTTTGTTACTTTTTTATTGACTAAACTCAAAGCACTCAAAGACAGGTTACTTTTTGGGTGGTATTTCCCTAGCATATGACAAGTGCTCAACAAATATTCTTCAAACCTATTCTTTAATTTATTGAAGACAATCTTAAGTTTTCCTAGAATTTTGCTTTATTCCAAACCACGTTATCCCCAGCAGAAAAAGAATGCTCATAAGTAAGGGATACAAAAAGATTTTAGATACAAACTCTGCATTTCAAGTCTTCTAGCCTTTATAGCATATCATGGGAAAAAGACATGGTGAAAGAATATGCTTTGAAATCACGTATAGCTGCAACTGTTTTTAATTTTCTTTGGGCAAATGTGTGTGTGTGTGTGTGTGTGTGTGTGTGTGTGTGTTTTAGAGAGAGAGAAGGGGCAGAAGGATAGGGAGAGGGAGAGAGAGAAAACCTTAAGCAGATTCCATGCCCAGTGCAGAGCTCAACATGGGGCTCAATCTCACAATTCTGAGATCATGACCTGAGTTGAAATTAATAGTCTGATGCTTAACCAGCTGAACAACCCAGGAACCCCACATAGCAAATATTTCTAAATAAAAAATTAAATAACAAATTATAACCTGATATCAGGAAAAACATGTAACTCTCTTTAGTTAATGAAGAAACAATGAGATATCTTCTACATTCTATTAATCCTGACCACTATTTTTTTATGAGGTAGTATATGCAGAAATAGAATTTATACATTGGAAAAAGAAAATGAAGAGTTCACCTGGTGAGGCACCTGGGTGGCTCAGTCCTTACATTAAGCATTTGATTCTTGGTTTTGGCTCAGGTCATGATCTCATAGTCATGAGACTGAGCCCCAAGTAAGGGCTGTCAGTATGGTCAGTATGGAGTCTGCTTCAGATTCTTTCTCTTTCTCCATTCCCTTATGTCCCTCCCCACTTACTCTCATACTCTCTCTCTCTCAAATAAAAATAAATAAATAAAATCTTTAAAAAAAAGAGTTCATCTGGTATCAGAAAATGGTGTGATTCAGGATCGAATCCCACGTCAGGCTCCCGGTGCATGGAGCCCGCTTCTCCCTCTGCCTATGTCTCTACCTCTCTCTCTCTCTCTCTCTCTATGACTCATAAATAAATAAAAATTAAAAAAAAAAAAAAAGAAAATGGTGTGATTCAGAAGACAACATCAGGATCAGCAAAAAGCATACAAGGCAGAAATGTGTTAATGATGAAACTGCCAATGGTTATGGATGACGGAGACATAGGAACCATGTGTCAGGACAGAAGAAAGTAGATTAGATTAAACATGGTGAATCATGAAACACGAGGTCTGGAGAATTTGAAAAAGGTAGGTTCTGCAATCTTATTCCATATTTACACCAATGATTTCCCATCTGGGTTCAGCAGAGCTCAGAGGACACCTTGGGAAAGCAAATTAGAAGCACAAGCCAGAGATCTCTGGCTCTCTATACCTGCTTAACAAAGCCCACTGTATTGGTTTACAGACTACCACGCCATGAGAGACATGTTTCAAATTGGATGAGATTGGTAAATTCTTATGAATAAGATTAATAAGTTCTGGGGATTTAATGTACAGCATGGTGACTATAAGAGGAAAATTGGAGATAAATATCTATCTCTAGTACAAGTTAACATAGGTAAGCTAGATTGCACATTGAGTAAAAAGCCATGAAAGAAATCTCCATGCCCTCTGAAATTCTTCCAAACTATGAACTAATTTTAGTATTTTCTCAACTTTTTCCTCCCTCTGTCCTGCAACCATTGACCTCCCTTTGACTGCAATTTCTGGGCTTCATAGGACAATGTTTGTAAACCACCACTAATAAATTGTTGAAAATGACAATAGTAACACAGGACAGAACCAAAAGTTTCAAAGAATGCATTTTAAGAACTTCAAATATATCATCATTTTCTTGAAAATCCTTTCATTTCTATCAATACTGCTAACAAGAAACTCTTTTACAAGCATGTTTTACATAATGGCAACACATGCAAGACGATGGCAGAAATAAAATGAGGCTGGTTTCTTCTAGGCAGTGAAGTCTTGAAAGCAGAGAAGACACCAATTTTTGCTCATCATTTTACTTCTTGCATATCACATGCTGTTTGCACGTAGTATATAGATTAAAGGCATCATGGGTGACTTATTTGGCTCTATAATTTAGCTAGGTGACGGGTTCCCAAAGTCACCTTCACAGTATTACAAATGTAAAATCATACCATGGTCCTTCAGGGCTGTTCATGGATGGTCCAATGCACATCAAGCCTGCAAAAGGCATAGACCTACTTTAATGGACACATGTAATGTATTCATATGTGTTAATACAGAAATTTTAATTTTCAGCCTTATCTAGAAACATGCACTAGTGCGAGAATGGACTGAAATAAGTTGTCAAGATTAAAGCAAAAAGAAGCAAACGGCAACCAACACTACTCCCAGTTTTATGTTTTCTTTCCAAATCCAGCTATTGAAAACAGGAATTTAACTCCACTAAACATGAACATGAGCTCAAGTAACTGTCTTCAACAGCATATTGAAACCTTTTACAGACACACCTTGGGGGGAAACCAACCCATCTTTAATTAATTTAATTAAAAACAATTTTGTCAATTAACCTGATAAAATAGAGCTACCTATGGGCTGTCTGCTAGTGTGCTCCAGAGCCCTGCTGCCTGGCTCCTGCCTTTTGAAAAGCCAGCTGCTAATTATTTGCCGCACTTGCAGGCAATGCTTTTGTTAAGGGTAGTGTATTTGTTGAGGCTTCAACATGTTTTCAGCTGACTTTCAGCATTCTACGTTTCCTGTCAAGCTGTATCTGTTGTACGTTGTAACCTCTGCATGCCTTCATTTGCACATGCTCATGATAAGTGTTAGACTTGCTATACCATGTCAGTAATGTTTTCTACAGATAATTAGAAGAACTAATAAATATCAATCTCTTCACGTAAGAAAGAAATTGTTTCTCTGCCAACGTAAACACAGACACACACAGTTCTTGCTGCATCAGCTACATCATTTGATATCACTGTGTCTAAGGACTCTGCTCTACCTTTACTATTCTCTGCCATATAGCTAATGAGTTATTTGAAACCTAAATAGTTAACCACTGACAAAAGCAACAGGATCCGGTTTTTTTACAAATTACCACCTTGGTAGGCTAAAGAGGAGCAATAGAAAGGAATAAAATATCTCTGGTATTAAAGGCACAGATTTAGCCATCATATTTTTGGGTTAGCAACTACATACATGTTTATTCAGTGGCTGTAGGCAAGAGATGGCAAAGACCAGGAAGGCTGACTTCACTTCTTTGATAAAGAAATAAAATACAGGGCAGCCCGGGGGGCTCAGCGGTTTAGCCCCGCCTTCAGTCCAGGGCCTGATCCTGGAGACCCGGAATCAAGTCCCCCGTCGGGCTCCCTGCATGGAGCCTGCTTCTCCCTCTGCCTGTGTCTCTGCTTCTCTCTCTCCTCTCTATGTTTCTCATGAATAAATAAACAAAATCTTAAAAAAAAAAGAAACAAGATACAGAAGATTCAAAACAAAGCATTTTTCTTTAAAAGACATTATATTTGTTAGTACAAATGCCAGAACACAGTGAGATAAGGAAAGTGATAATACAACTCAAGGTTGAATATACATATACATATATGTATATGTAGAAAATCAACATATGATTATATATGAATGCAGAAATATACATAATTTTAACATTTCTAGTATATATAGATACTTTTGTCTGCAAACAGTACTCAAAATCCTAGAAATAAAAAAACATATTATATCAATTCACAATAACCCTCATAATATTTTTATTTTTTTAAGAATTTATTTATTTATTCATGAGAGACACACAGAGAGAGGCAGAGACATAAGCAGAGGGAGAAGCAGGCTCCCCACAGGGAGCCCAATGTGGGACTCCATCCTGGGACCATGGGATCATGCCCTGAGTCAAAGGCAGATGTTCAACAGCTGAACCATCCAGGTGTCCCCTGCATAATATTAAAAATATTAAATGGAAAAGTGGGGAAAATTACAAAACGAGGAGTTGAAAATGATAAAGAATATGGAACACAGTCAAAAATCTGTGACATCTTTCTAAGATATGTGGTGACACCAGTTGATTAAGCTGCCTTGATTTTATATTTTTATTATACATATTTATATAAAGTATGTCTAAAAAAGAAAAGTACATTACACATACTTTATATAAATACATTGTCTATATGCCATTAAATATATTGTATATATATCATTATATACACATACACAAAGCATATATAATCATTTTATGTGGAAGACCATCATTCTCTTTAATACTAGTGACTGAATCAAGGTAATGAAGAAAAAACATCAATCTGATTAAAGTAGGAATAGTACTCGAGAGTGTTTTAAAAGAGTCATTTTAGGATAAAAGATAAAGAAATGGAGATATGAGGAGCAGAGGATATGTAGAAACAGAGGGGATGAGGAGGAGAAGGAAGGAGGCAAGCAAAAGACAGCCTTTGACAGCTGTTACACCAGATGCTTTCAACAAAAGTGATTGAGATTGGCAGAATTGGAGAACAGCTTTTCAATAAAATTATGCAAAATGAGTAAATTGGACCAAAAGCTTTCTTTGTTGGCAAAAATAAATTCCTTCAATTACTTTTAGAATAAAAGCCTAATATGCTGGAGATCCCAAAGCTAGATATCACATGAGAACTAAAAGGGAAAAAAAAAAAAAAAAAAAGGACTGTGGAAAACATGACTCCAAAACATGATTATATAAAAAAAGAACTTTTATCTTTTGTCACTTTTACTAATGATTGTTGATTCCTAGACATGATTTATAAACTGATCAGTGTATAGTAATATTATAGAGAATCAGGGAAATAAAAGAAACAATAAATGATGAAAATTACAAAGCCTAATGTAAAAGAACATTTAAATGCATACCTAAAGGTCTTGCCAACCAACAATGATGGAATCATGACATCCATATTAAATATGCTTATATTTAATCTCCACCATAAAATCAAAGAATTCCATGCCTATGAAAAATAAGTCTAAAACCACAATTATGCCACAACCAAGAAAATTATAAGTTGTGAACTATTAAAGAAATTTCACAAGAAGCATATTTTACAGACGTTTGCTGCCTATTTTTATTGTAATTGTTTCATTTGAAATGAAAATATTTAAGACAAGTCATTGCTTTCAACCAAAAGGAAGCCTTATTTTTTAATTTAATTAGCATATGCCTCTAGTCAGTAAAGAGACAGTACCTCATATTTTTCTCAATTATTATTTTTTAGAACTGTATAATAATTAGAAAGACCTATGTGAGTCTTTTCCATTTTCTCTCTTACCTTAGTCCTCAGGTCTAAAAAGCTTAGATACACTTATTCTGTACTGTGGAGCCATTAAAAATACAATTTCTTTAATCTAATCTATGAATTAAACAGATCTGGGGCGGGTCCCAGGAACCTTAATTTTTTATAGATCTCACAGGAAATCATATGCATCTTTTCCGTGAGCATTTTTTCCACATACATTTTTTGTTAAAACAATGGTTTAAACCAGAATGGCCCCAATTGAAGATTCAGTTTTCCTTAGAAACTAGGCCTTTCTTTGTTCACTTAAAAATATATTTTGAAAACATAGCTTTATCAATTTAATTAATTATACCTTATTCTCTTTAATATTTCATATCACTCAATTTCACAGATACAATATTAATTATTTTATCTGCTACCCCTTGTGGTCATTCATGTTATTATCTCCTATTCTCTCTCTATATATATGTATATATGCATACATAATCATAATCAATATAATTAATTATATTATATATTTTACATCTATCTATACATACACAATGTTGCAAACCAACGTCACTTACATATATTTTTGTTAAGTCATGACTACATTTGTAGAATATATTACAAATATTGAATATGCATCAAACATGCTGGTTTGATAGAAATGGCCAAATTGCATTATCAAAAAAAAAAATCCTATCTTCAATGTGTGAATGTTTTACCCCATAAATTCTTTTTTTTTTTTAATTTATTTTTTATTGGTGTTCAATTTACTAACATACAGAATAACCCCCAGTGCCCGTCACCCATTCACTCCCACCCCCCGCCCTCCTCCCCTTCCACCACCCCTAGTTCGTTTCCCAGAGTTAGCAGTCTTTACGTTCTGTCTCCCTTTCTGATATTTCCCACACATTTCTTCCCCCTTCCCTTATATTCCCTTTCACTATTATTTATATTCCCCAAATGAATGAGAACATATAATGTTTGTCCTTCTCCGACTGGCTTACTTCACTCAGCATAATACCCTCCAGTTCCATCCACGTTAAAGCAAATGGTGGGTATTTGTCATTTCTAATAGCTGAGGAATATTCCATTGTATACATAAACCACATCTTCTTTATCCATTCATCTTTCGATGGACACCGAGGCTCCTTCCACAGTTTGGCTATCGTGGCCATTGCTGCTAGAAACATCGGGGTGCAGGTGTCCCGGCGTTTCATTGCATTTGTATCTTTGGGGTAAATCCCCAACAGTGCAATTGCTGGGTCGTAGGGCAGGTATATTTTTAACTGTTTGAGGAACCTCCACACAGTTTTCCAGAGTGGCTGCACCAGTTCACATTCCCACCAACAGTGTAAGAGGGTTCCCTTTTCTCCGCATCCTCTCCAACATTTGTGGTTTCCTGTCTTGTTAATTTTCCCCATTCTCACTGGTGTGAGGTGGTATCTCATTGTAGTTTTGATTTGTATTTCCCTGATGGCAAGTGATGCAGAGCATTTTCTCATATGCATGTTGGCCATGTCTATGTCTTCCTCTGTGAGATTTCTGTTCATGTCTTTTGCCCATTTCATGATTGGATTGTTTGTTTCTTTGGTGTTGAGTTTAATAAGTTCTTTATAGATCTTGGAAACTAGCCCTTTATCTGATATGTCATTTGCAAATATCTTCTCCCATTCTGTAGGTTGTCTTTGAGTTTTGTTGACTGTATCCTTTGCTGTGCAAAAGCTTCTTATCTTGATGAAGTCCCAATAGTTCATTTTTGCTTTTGTTTCTTTTGCCTTCGTGGATGTATCTTGCAAGAAGTTACTATGGCCGAGTTCAAAAAGGGTGTTGCCTGTGTTCTTCTCTAGGATTTTGATGGAATCTTGTCTCACATTTAGATCTTTCATCCATTTTGAGTTTATCTTTGTGTATGGTGAAAGAGAGTGGTCTAGTTTCATTCTTCTGCATGTGGATGTCCAATTTTCCCAGCACCATTTATTGAAGAGACTGTCTTTCTTCCAATGGATAGTCTTTCCTCCTTTATCGAATATTAGTTGCCCATAAAGTTCAGGGTCCACTTCTGGATTCTCTATTCTGTTCCACTGATCTATGTGTCTGTTTTTGTGCCAGTACCACACTGTCTTGATGACCACAGCTTTGTAGTACAACCTGAAATCTGGCATTGTGATGCCCCCAGATATGGTTTTCTTTTTTAAAATTCCCCTGGCTATTCGGGGTCTTTTCTGATTCCACACAAATCTTAAAATAATTTGTTCTAACTCTCTGAAGAAAGTCCATGGTATTTTGATAGGGTTTGCATTAAACGTGTATATTGCCCTGGGTAACATTGACATTTTCACAATATTAATTCTGCCAATCCATGAGCATGGAATATTTTTCCATCTCTTTGTGTCTTCCTCCATTTCTTTCAGAAGTGTTCTATAGTTTTGAGGGTATAGATCCTTTACATCTTTGGTTAGGTTTATTCCTAGGTATCTTATGCTTTTGGGTGCAATTGTAAATGGGATTGACTCCTTAATTTCTCTTTCTTCAGTCTCATTGTTAGTGTATAGAAATGCCACTGACTTCTGGGCATTGATTTTGTATCCTGCCACGCTACCGAATTGCTGTATGAGTTCTAGCAATCTTGGGGTGGAGACTTTTGGGTTTTCTATGTAGAGTATCATGTCATCGGCGAAGAGGGAGAGTTTGACTTCTTCTTTGCCAATTTGAATGCCTTTAATGTCTTTTTGTTGTCTGATTGCTGAGGCTAGGACTTCCAGTACTATGTTGAACAGCAGTGGTGAGAGTGGACATCCCTGTCTTGTTCCTGATCTTAGGGGAAAGGCTCCCAGTGCTTCCCCATTGAGAATGATATTTGCTGTGGGCTTTTCATAGATGGCTTTTAAGATGTCGAGGAATGTTCCCTCTATCCCTACACTCTGAAGAGTTTTGATCAGGAATGGATGCTGTATTTTGTCAAATGCTTTCTCTGCATCCAATGAGAGGATCATATGGTTCTTGGTTTTTCTCTTGCTGATATGATGAATCACATTGATTGTTTCACGGGTGTTGAACCAGCCTTGTGTCCCAGGGATAAATCCTACTTGGTCATGGTGAATAATTTTTTTAATGTACTGTTGGATCCTATTGGCCAGTATCTTGTTGAGAATTTTTGCATCCATGTTCATCAGGGATATTGGTCTGTAATTCTCCTTTTTGGTGGGGTCTTTGTCTGGTTTTGGAATTAAGGTGATGCTGGCCTCATAGAACGAATTTGGAAGTACTCCATCTCTTTCTATCTTTCCAAACAGCTTTAGGAGAATAGGTATGGTTTCTTCTTTAAACGTTTGATAAAATTCCCCTGGGAAGCCATCTGGCCCTGGACTCTTGTGTCTTGGGAGGTTTTTGATGACTGCTTCAATTTCCTCCCTGGTTATTGGCCTGTTCAGGTTTTCTATTTCTTCCTGTTCCAGTTTTGGTAGTTTGTGGCTTTCCAGGAATGCGTCCATTTCTTCTAGATTGCCTAATTTATTGGCGTATAGCTGTTCATAATATGTTTTTAAAATCGTTTGTATTTCCTTGGTGTTGGTAGTGATCTCTCCTTTCTCATTCATGATTTTATTAATTTGAGTCTTCTCTCTCTTCTTTTTAATAAGGCTGGCTAATGGTTTATCTATCTTGTTAATTCTTTCAAAGAACCAACTCCTGGTTTTGTTGATCTGTTCCACAGTTCTTCTGGTCTCGATTTCGTTGAGTTCTGCTCGAATCTTTATTAACTCCCTTCTTCTCTTGGGTGTAGGATCTATTTGCTGTTTTTTCTCTAGCTCCTTTATGTGTAAGGTTAGCTTTTGTATTTGAGTTCTTTCCAGTTTTTGAATGGATGCTTGTATTGCGATGTATTTCCCCCTTAGGCCTGCTTTTGCTGCATCCCAAAGATTTTGAACGGTTGTATCTTCATTCTCATTAGTTTCCATGAATCTTTTTAATTCTTCCTTAATTTCCTGGTTGACCCTTTTATCTTTTAGCAGGATGGTCCTTAACCTCCACGTGTTTGAGGTCCTTCCAAACTTCTTGTTGTGATTTAGTTCTAATTTCAAGGCATTATGGTCTGAGAATATGCAGGGGACAATCCCAATCTTTTGGTATCGGTTCAGACCCGATTTGTGACCCAATATGTGGTCTATTCTGGAGAAAGTTCCATGTGCGCTTGAGAAGAATGTGTATTCAGTTGAGTTTGGATGTAAAGTTCTGTAGATATCTGTGAAATCCATCTGGTCCAGTGTACCATTTAAAGCTCTCGTTTCTTTGGAGATGTTGTGCTTAGAAGACCTATCGAGTATAGAAAGAGCTAGATTGAAGTCACCAAGTATAAGTGTATTATTATCTAAGTATTTCTTCACTTTGGTTAATAATTGATTGATATATTTGGCAGCTCCCACATTCGGGGCATATATATTGAGGATTGTTAAGTCCTCTTGTTGAATAGATCCTTTAAGTATGATATAGTGTCCCTCTTCATCTCTCACTACAGTCTTTGGGGTAAATTTTAGTTTATCTGATATAAGGATGGCTACCCCTGCTTTCTTTTGAGGACCATTCGAATGGTAAATGGTTCTCCAACCTTTTATTTTCAGGCTGTAGGTGTCCTTCTGTCTAAAATGAGTCTCTTGTAGACAGCAAATAGATGGGTCCTGCTTTTTTATCCAGTCTGAAACCCTGCGCCTTTTGATGGGGTCATTAAACCTGTTCACATTCAGAGTTACTATTGAGAGATATGAGTTTAGTGTCATGATATCTATTCAGTCCTTGTTTTTGTGGACTGTTCCACTGAACTTCTTCTTAAAGGGGAATTTTAAGAGTCCCCCTTAAAATTTCTTGCAGAGCTGGTTTGGAGGTCACATATTCTTTTAGTTGCTGCCTGTCTTGGAAGCTCTTTATCTCTCCTTCCATTTTGAGTGAGAGCCTTGCTGGATAAAGTATTCTTGGTTGCATGTTCTTCTCATTTAGGACCCTGAATATATCCTGCCAGCCCTTTCTGGCCTGCCAGGTCTCTGTGGAGAGGTCTGCTGTTACCCTAATACTCCTCCCCATAAAAGTCAGGGATTTCTTGTCTCTTGCTGCTTTAAGGATCTTCTCTTTATCTTTGGAATTTGCAAGCTTCACTATTAAATGTCGAGGTGTTGAACGGTTTTTATTGATTTTAGGGGGGGATCTCTCTATTTCCTGGATCTGAATGCCTGTTTCCCTTCCCAGATTAGGAAAGTTTTCAGCTAGAATTTGTTCAAATACATATTCTGGCCCTCTGTCCCTTTCGGCGCCCTCGGGAACCCCAATTAAACGTAGGTTTTTCTTCCTCAGGCTGTCGTTTATTTCCCTTAATCTATCTTCATGGTCTTTTAATTGTTTGTCTCTTTTTTCCTCAGTTTCTCTCTTTGCCATCAACTTGTCTTCTATGTCACTCACTCGTTTTCCACCTCGTTAACCCTCGTCGTTAGGACTTCTAGTTTGGATTGCATCTCATTCAATTGATTTTTAATTTCTGCCTGATTAGCTCTAAATTCTGCAGTCATGAAGTCTCTTGAGTCCTTTATACTTTTTTCTAGAGCCACCAGTAGCTGTATAATAGTGCTTCTGAATTGGCTTTCTGACATTGAATTGTAATCCAGATTTTGTAACTCTGTGGAGAGAGGACTGTTTCTGATTCTTTCTTTTGAGGTGAGGTTTTCCTTCTAGTCATTTTGCTCAGTGCAGAGTGGCCAAAAGCAAGTTGTATTGGGAATAAGAGAAAAAGAGAGGAAAGAAAGAAGGAAAGAAAAGAGAAAGAGAAAAAAAAGGGAAGAAAAAAAAACGAAAAAAAAAGAGAGAAGAAAAAGAGAAAGAAAAAGAAAGGAGAAAAAAAAAGGGGGTGGGGGAAGGAAACAAATCAAAAAGCAAAACAAAACAAAACAAAACAAAAAGAACCACCGGGGAGTATCTTCTGATTCTGTGTTCTTTAAGTCCCTTGGCTTCTCCTGGAAGTTGTCCGTCCAGCTGGTGTTCTGGGGGAGGGGCCTGCTGTGCTGATTTTCAGGTGTTAGCAGTTGGGGGAGCTGCTGTGCCCCTGCCTGGTGCAGGGCTCAGGGGGGTTGTTTACCCCGTGAGGCCGCAGGAGGAACAGCCCCAGTGGCGGGGCAGCTCTGGAAACCTGGATTCAGCTCCGGCAGGAGCTCCGTCTGCAGGGCCTGGAGGCTCCGGGGCGGGGCCGCTGATCTGCTCAGCTGGGACAGGAGCGTCCTCGCTGTCCTGGGCCCTCCCGGCCTCTGCCTGTCCCGGGGGAGGCCGGATCCTGGGCTGTGTCCCGGCGCCCTGTGCTCCGGAGCCTGCGCTGGTGGATTCGCGCTCCCGGGCCGCGCAGCCCCCTCCGCGGAGCCGCCGCCCGAGCCCCTCCGAGCTGCTCCTGGAACCGCGCAGCCCCCTCCGCACGGAGCCTCTTCCTCTGCCCGAGCCCCTCCGAGCTGCTCCTGGAACCGCGCAGCCCCCTCCGCATGGAGCCTCTTCCTCTGCCCGAGCCCCTCCGAGCTGCTCCGGGTCCCGCCGTGCACGCTGCAGCCCTTAGGGAGCTCGGCGCACTCTCCCGGGGCGCAGTTGCTGTTACTGTCCCCGGGAGCCCGAGGGCATCCTCGCCCTCCTGGGTCCTGCTCCACCTCCCTGCGAGCCCCTTTACCCCGGGAAGGTCGGTGCAGCTCCTGCTCCTCCGGGACGGGGCTCTCCTGTCCTGGGGACACTCGCCCCGGCCTCAGCCCGGCTCCTCGCGGGCCCCTCCCCCTTGGAGGCCTTTTGTGTCTTTATTTCTTTTTCCCCGTCTTCCTACCTTGATAGATGCGCGAACTCTTCTCACTGTTGCATTCCAGCTGTTCTCTCTTTAAATCTCAGGCCGAATTCATAGATTTTCAGGATGATTGGAAGGTTTTCTAGGTAATTTGGTGGAGACAGGTGATTTGGGGACCCTACTCTCCCGCCATCTTGCTCCTCCCCCCTCCCCCATAAATTCTAAGCTGTATTATGGTTCTTTTAACCAGTACTTTTGCCAGTTTGAGAGAGGAAAAGTGCTATCTTTTATTATTTAAATTTTTATTTCTTCAGTTATGAATAATGGTATGATACAGGATATGATCCTAGTCATTTTAATATGTTCTCTCTGTTCATATGCTTTCCAAATTTTGAAGTTTTCTTTGTGCAAATTTTAAGTATTCTCTATATCAGGACATTAGTATATTTTATAAAATAAAGAGTTTTCAAAGGAGCACCTGGGTGGCTCAGTTAAGCACTTGACTCTTGGTTTTGGTTCACATTATGATCTCAGGGTCGTGAGATCGAGCCCCACATGAGACTCTGCGATCAATGCAGAGTCTGCTTTAGATTGTCCCTCCTCCTTGCCCTCTGCCCTCTGCCCCAATTGGGCTCTCTCTCTCTCTTTCATAAGTAAATAAACAAACAAATAAATAAATAAAATATTTTTTAAAAGTTACCTGAAGTCTAAAAACTAAGGTGCTGTAAACACGAAGTTCTTAATTTCTGCAAACATGGAGGAGAAAGGGGCTAAATTTTAAGAGGGTGACTTAAAAAAGGAAGTGAAGACTTAAATGAGCATGTCACACATTTGCCTTAAACTAATGTTTATTTTCTGAAAGAAGTTCTATCCAGATGGGGAGATTTTCCCCCAAATTCTCCCTTAACAAGTGGTAAGGGCTTCATTCTGACAGTCTTCTTCCCAGTGGTAAAGACAGAGGGGCACACCTCATGTCTATAGAAGTTGAGGATGGCTTTGCGTGCCCCTACATATCCACTGGAATTATGTGGTACATTTCAACTTCAGTGCAGACTACTACCTAGAAGAGAAATTACTTCATTTTTTTTTTCTGCTTTTTCACTAGTGATTTTTGACTTGCATAATCATGCCACTATTATTTAGTTTTTCTGTACTAGCCTTATTAGTTGATATTTAATATTCCATTTGAAACGTATTACTTTACTGGCATTAGATTTGGTAATAGTAGTAGTAACTCATAAGTATGTGTCAGACGGTGTTCTAGGAACCTTTTTTTTTTTTTTCAATTCCTTTCAGCCTCACAGTAGATTTCCGTGGTGGTGCCGGAGCTGGTGATTTATGCACCATCCCTTATTATATACCTGTGATGAAGTAGTCTGATCCATTCCTGGGCCAAGAATTTGCATTATTCTTACTTCCACAATTAGATACTAGCTTTGATTAACTTGCAACTTAGTCTACATATTATAGTTCTAACTATAAAATACTAAGTCTGCAGATACATGACATACATTTACGAACTCAATGAGATGTCCTTCTAGCCAAATCTGATTCAAGATGTCTGACTTAGAAAAAAAAAAAAAAAGGTATTCTAATATACAAGTAAACCAAAGGGAACTTCACAAAGAGCAGGGACTAACTTACAGAATAGCAGAAGTGAGTTCCATTGTCTTTTCTGGCTGTCTTTCTTTTAGTCAATCTTACATGCAGGCGCCTTTCCAAGTTAACAAAATCTCTCTAGGTATATAGGTCTCAATCCTTAATTCCTAGGTGATTTCAAATGTCTTGGATTACCTACCCAAAATGTGACACCTAAAACGCAAATGACGTAGCATCGTGTTGGCTGCTGTTGAATGTTGATTCTTAATGGAGAAAGACAGTGAGGGGTGGGTGGACTCTAGTTTCAAGGCATCCTTGGGCGCCAGCAAAGACTGCATTTGCTTATGAGCAGTCTTGTGCTTCTGTCCTGTGGTCCTTGCTTTCTTTCCGTCCTGTTGTCAATGAAGTCTGAACAGAGAGAAAAGAAATGCTGATCAAGGATGCATACAAATTTTTAGTCCAATACTTAAGTGCATATTCTTTAAATGTTGATTATCAAGAACTTCTTTCCCTTTTTTCCCTGCTTCACAATTATCTTTTCCCCACAAAGCAGTAAATAACTCATGGCTAGCTATTTGTACTGGGAAATTGGGTTGAGAAATCTTTAGTATCCAAATGAAGGCATTTGGTGAATACAAGAACAGAGGATAATACTGTTGTTAGTATTTTGAAATATTTTGCCATCACAAACAGAATGCAACAGATAAAAAATTTCATGAAGTTATAGTCAAATAGACATAAAAAGGCAAAAAGGTGTCAAGGAAAGATTCACAAACATTTTGACAGTTGAACACAAAGGAAGATTTTCTCCAAAATTTTATTTTATTTTCCTGGTTTATTATTGCCTTCAGAGCTACTATAGAACTATTTTTGTTTCTCATCTAGTCTTCAAGACCATGATACTACACACTAAATGGGAGGGTTTTTTAATTTATTTTTTACTTAATTTAATTCTTTTAATATTTTAAAACTCTTTAGTAGTGAGTTTCTAAATCTATTAAACTGTGATCAGAGACTAAATCCTATATCATTTTTATCAGTTATAGGATACATCTGCACTATTTTATAGACATTAGAAAATGCACATTAATTTTAGGAAATAAATTTTTATATAAATTTTAGGTATCTATAACCAAATCTCAAATGCATACAAACACAATTAAATTGTATTATTTACATTATCCAAATATCATGTACTTAATACATTTTGATTTATCTGTCATTAATTTCTAGTGATATAAGAATAGCTCAAAGTAAAATGAAATTTTGATCTATTCTATATTGACTTATTTGAATATACCTATGTGTTAATTTACATATAAGGGTCTATATAAATCTTTTTAATATTAATATGCATTTTTATATTAAATCACTTTGTTGCATAATCAAATGATTTTTATTTTTAAATCTATTGTGACTATTAGTATTGTCTCCTCCATTTTTGTTTGTATTTAGATAATATATTTTGCTCAGCTTCTATGAAATATAGATGTAGATGTGCTATTTTGAGCCTCATATCATAGATTTTATTTCTTATATTAAACAAAAGTATGTTCTTTTTGCTGAGAAGGCTAACTCATTTACATTTATTGGCAAAAGTGGTGTTTTTTATGTTTTCACTTACTTATTTTAAAAATGTTTTCATATTTTAATGTTTCATCAACAATTTTGTTCTTCTTTTCCTGACTATGTAAAAACTAAAAATCTTAAAAGATTGAAGCTGATCTTTGTCTCGTGCTCAGTGCTGTAAGGCAATTTCACTGTGCACTCTCTCCTATATCTTAGCAAGTGTGTTCTGTCTGGTTCAAAATGGGTATATTCTCAGTCTCATCTGTTTTTAAACATAGAAAATACAAAATCTGATAAATCAATTTATTTTCAGAAAAAAATACAGTAGCAGATGCTATAAGTTCGTGCCTTATATCTTCATATTAACTTAAATGTCAACTGAATTAACTGAAACTTTTCTCCTGCTTAGAATTTATCCCAGTAATTTCAACTGTGGGAAATTTTTATTTCCTGGGGAATAACTGTCAATATCTGGAGATATTTTTTTCTCATGACTGATGAAAGGGTGCTATTGGCCTCTAGGAAATAGAGGTCAGGGGTGCTGGTAAACATTTTACATCATACAGGACAACAAAGAATTATTTGGTCAAAATATTAGTCTTGCCTAGATTAAGAGTCCATGCCTTAACCTAACATTTGATCTCTAATATTAGAAATATTCTGTTATTAAAAAGAGATTTTCAGGTAAGAAGCTAGAGATCCTCAGAAGCAGTTGCCTGGTACTCAAAAATATTATCCTAGGTCAATTAGTGAGGGATGAAAGTTAAGGTGGAAAAAAATTGCCACAGTTTCTTTCTCCCTGTTATGGCTGAATTATGTCTCCCCAAAATTCATATGTTGAAGTCTTAACTCCTAGTACCTTAGGATGTGGATGTATTTGAGAAAAGGCCTATAAGTAGGTAATTAAAGTAAAATAAGTTCATACGGGCAGGTCCTAAGCTGACTGGTGGCCTTAAAAGAGGAGATTAGGACACAGACACACACAGAGGGAATATCATGGGAAGACAATGAAAGAAGATGGCCCTCTATTTAGTCAAGGAGAGATGTCAGAAGAAACAAACTTTGCTGACACCTTGATCTTAGATTTCTAGACTCCAGAACTAGGAAGAAATGTACTTCTGTTGTTTCGGCCACCTAGTCTGTGGTACTTTGTTATGACTGCTCTAACCAACTCAAAAACTCTCCCTATAACCTGTACCTCTGAGTGACTTACTCTCAATAAGGCCATATTTAATAACCATGAAAAACAAACAAACAAACAAACTAGACCTGAAAGGCATGGTTCGTGAAGTTTGTGCGTGCTTGCTGCTCTTGGAAGCACTATAAACATCTTCTTGCAAACAACCCTGCCTAACTTGCTGATGATGATGAGAAACATACGGCTCAGCAACCACTTTTTCCCATTCACCAGCCCCATTTTCCCCAGCCAACAGTCATCTAACATGCAGAAGTGGAGGCCCCTGGGTGAGCAGAGATGGCTCACCAGCGCACAACACAAATTACTAATCCACAGAATCTTGAGTTAAGTAAGCCACAATGATTTGGGTGGTTCGTTATGGTGGCAAAAGCGAATGTGAGGTAACCAGTAAAAACTTACAAGTTAAAGGTCATTTTCCTTAGATTTTTAGCTTCCACAATAATAGTTAGATTCCTTTCTTAGGACTCTAACTAGGAAAAGTCTACCAGTTGCTATCGCCATCAGCAGACTGGACATTTTTCTTAGTCCTTTGTTGTAAATCAGCTAATTTCCTTGAGACTCTCAGATTCAGCAAATGTAGGCCAATAGCCAAAAGCCATTAAACTGTGGATATTATCAAGGGGAAAATAGGATGCCTTCAGTACTCAGATAAGTGCTAAACTAAACTCAAAAGACTGATTATAACAAAAGTTGGGGGAGTATATTTTTTGATACCATTTATTATATTGCACCGCTTGACACAGTGTACTATATTGTGCCTATAAATCAGTTGTAGCAAATTATTTAATGATGCATTAACTGTAGAATTTCACATACATTACTGTTCTTTAGCCAATGTTGAGTGCTTTTTCAATAGCTTAATCCATCCCCGAAGTACTGGAGCACACATAGTCATCCATCATTGCAAGACACATAGTTTGAACTGCAGTTTTCTTATATTCTTTTATCTCATATAAAAGTAGCCCTATCAATAGGAGGTCAGATACCAAATAAGAGCTTCCATTAAATGTACACTTAAAAGTCTATGCAAAAGGTGTGTCCTTCATCCTTCTTTAAAGTCTTATTTATTGACTTATTCTCTCCTCTTCTACTCTCCTCTGCCTGCCCCCCACTGTAACTTAGAGGGGCAAATGTACACAAAATAGAACTGGGAGATACATTTTGGAAAGATAACTTGAAAAAATGACTTGAAACATGGTCATAAGACATATTAGATAGGGATAACTAAATAACTTGAATAAAACCCAATATAAACTTGTTTCTTGGAAACTTGCATCATTAATTCTGTGGTTTGCATTAATTTAATAATCCAAACAAGTTTCACACACATCCCAGGTAGACAGTAAGTAGAAAATGTATTATTGGAGCTATCATTAAGCAGGGAGGCCTGAAAATGCTTATTTATCCCTACTCCCTCCTGAAATTTAACTCAAATGATAGTAATTAAATATGAAAGTTACTAATCCACAAGGAACCTTCAAAATTAAATCAGGGATTAGAGTTTTAATTTTGAATGACTCAGTATATGGATATTGCTTTCCTTCAAATGCTCACTACAAAACCTTGTAGTTATCCTGAACTACTCTTTCTCTCAAGCCTCACATAAAATCCTTCAGAAAATCTTTCTAGCTCAAGTTTTAAATTATGTCTGACTTCTCACATACCCACCGTGGTGCAAAACACTGTCACCTTTCATCTAGATCATAACAGTTGCCTTCTAGCTGGTTCTTCTCACACTCTTGTATAAAACAACAGTGATAAAGTGAAAGTCACAGTATTTCAACCATCTTCTCAAAACTCTCCAATGTGAAGAAAGTCTACCCAGTGCAGATGTACTAGTCTTAATTGACTGGCAAGGCTTCTTCCAACCTGAACTTCTCTCCATCCTCCATTCCTAGAGCTTCCTCTCCTCTGGGTGTTAGAACGTACCTGAGGTCCTGCCTCAGGCTTTTGCATTCCTCTCTCTCTCTGAAACATT
Organism: Canis lupus dingo; assembly: GCF_003254725.2. Lineage (NCBI taxonomy): Eukaryota > Metazoa > Chordata > Mammalia > Carnivora > Canidae > Canis > Canis lupus. The sequence goes on along the minus strand of NC_064255.1, from coordinate 56,131,882 downwards.
CTGTTCTCAAAACAGTTCACTTTTTATTTTCTTCAGGTTTCTCCTATTATCCCCACATCAGCAAGGCCTTCTTCTGTTAGCCCAAAACAAAATAGCACCCCTCCAACTCCACTCTGACGCCTTCACCCTGAGTCTGCAGTATTTTTCTCCATAGTACCTATCTTTCTATCATTATCTAATTTCTATGCCCAATTATTTCTAATTATCTATCTTTCCACGTTAGAATTTAACTGGCTTGAGTACAGGACTTTTCCTTATGTATATGGTCTGTATCCGACATACAGAAGAATGTCTGGTATTTAACAGTAGGAGTGAACATAAGTTTGTTGCATGATAAAATGAATGATTACATTGTAATATATCATATCCTAGAGGTGAGAGGTGTTCTACCACCAAGATCAATCATTCTGGGAACCTTCAATTTTGACCTACTTCCTATTTCTATCTTGTGTATTTTTCTCAAATACTCCTTTAAAGCTTAAAACTCCTCCCTGCTATTAAACTTCAACATTTCAGCCCATCAGTGGACCAACTCCACGATTCTATCACTTTTTGTCATCTCTTTGCTAGAGATACCAAGACCTCACGGTTAGCCTTCTCCAAGAGGTTACCATCAATAAGTTAGTGCTACGTTTCCCTGCTAGCTTCTGTCATGGTCTTTTGATAATGGTCAGACATTAGAAAGTACTACTGTCTGTGTTCTCTGCCTTGATTGTCAAGATGCCAGTTATTGCTACAACATTCCACAAGACCATACTCTTTGGATGCATCGTGTATATTTTTTTTTTCAAAATTATATTAGCTCTTTCAGGAGACTAGGGTATTTGGTAAAGAAAGCATATGTTAGTTTTTAAAACACTGAACAATTCAATATAGAAATAACTAACTAACTAAATAAATAAATAATAAATAATGTTTCTCTTTGACCTGCTTATCTTGTGTCTGAAACTAATACTGCAGTATATGTTAACTAACTAGAATTTTTTTTTTTAATTTTTATTTATTTATGATAGTCACACAGAGAGAGAGAGAGAGAGAGAGAGGCAGAGACACAGGCAGAGGGAGAAGCAGGCTCCATGCACCGGGAGCCCGACGTGGGATTCGATCCCGGGTCTCCAGGATCGTGCCCTGGGCCAAAGGCAGGTGCCAAACCGCTGCGCCACCCAGGGATCCCCAACTAACTACAATTTAAATAAGAATTTGGGAACTCCTGGGGGGCTCAGTGGTTGAGCTTCTGCCTTTGGCTCAGGTTGTGATTCATAACCTGAGGGTCCTCCCTCCATGCAGGGAAACTGTTTCTTCCTCTGCCTCTCTCTCTGTGTCTCTCATGAATAAATAAATGAAATCTTTTTTTTTTTAAAGAATTTGAAACAACGAAAATAAATAAAATTTAAAAATAAAAAATAAATAAAAATAAGCCCTCTTAACAGAGCTTGGCGCCTGCCCAATTATAGCTCAAAATCCTTTTTAAGGGAATGGTAATAGAGTATAATGTGTTTCAATTAATATATTAATTTTCAAAGGCTTTCTTATTTCATGAGAGACTTTTGATTTATGGAGAAGTACCCAATGTTGATACATAAATATTACCTAAATAAGTGATGATATCTAAGTTTTATGATCCTGAGGCAAAATTTAAAAACAAACAAGAAGACTAGTAATATAGAGCACTAAAAGTAAAGCAGCAGTCTACCTTCTAGTTTTCCATTAACTAGAAAATGCCATGAACATTACTTCCTAGTATAGGTCTTTGTCAACTCTTGTCGAACCTGTTTAGTGTTCAAGATCTGCCTATATTGTCCTCTGATCATTGCTATGATTCAATACCTTTCTGACTCTTGATCGCTGCCCTGGATCTCTGGTGTGTCATCTGATCTTCAGGACTCTTATTCCTGGCTATGCCCGTTTATACCCAATTCTCTCTAATATCATCTTGACATTCTATCATAATATCTCATCTATGTTTCACCTTTAAGCTTCTCTTTCATTCTTAATAAATAAACAAATGAACAACAAACTTCTGTTCCAATATCCTCTTTTTGTCTTCTTTTGCTCTCAGATGTATCCTCCCTGCTCTTAAAGGTATTCCTTTCACTTTATATCATGTTTCCATTATTTCCTTTCTTCTCTAGAATGTTTTTCTCTTTTCTCTTTCTGTTCTTTACTTTCTCTGCCTCCATAAAGATAACCATCTCCATTTCTCCACTAAACTAAATTAAAAATAATTTCTCTGAATTCAACTACCTGCTATGAACTACTTATTATCTCTTGTCCTTATTGACAGGACAGTCTGTAGTCTTTATTTCTATTTTCTCCTCAAATATTAGCACAGTCCTTACTACATCTTGAAAGACTGTTCTTACCATCCCATTCCATATTTCAACAAACATTCCTCTCAAAATAATAAATGTCCTTATTATCTCCAAATTGTCAATGACTATTTTTTAGTTCTTGTTTTTTTCTGTATTTAAATTATCTTTTATTTTTAACATTGTTTTATTCCTCAGCTTTAATAGTCTCCATACTTCTGGATTTTTACTTCATAGATCACTTTTTTCTTATTCATCTCTGACGTCTCTTCAACCTTATTATAGCAGTCTTTTCCTAATCCAGTATGCACTCTTTAGAGTTTTAACTCCTTATTCTTTTTACATTTTTTGCTCTGAGATATTTCATCAGCCTCTTAGTTACATAGACATGGTAGTTGAAGGTAATGAACAAGTGTATAAATCAACAATCTTTTTTGAAAGTTCTATGATTGGATTGTGGAGGATATTGAAGATAATTAACTAAATATACAATGACATAGCACATTTGTAGTAATCATATCAGAATTTGTCATTTTCCCACAAGTGCACTCTTTATAGTAACATCACCCTTTAGTAATTGGCATCTGCCTTATTACAATCACCAAGAATTAATACTTAGAAGTCATGTCTTGCTCTTCTAAGTTTTTCATATTACATACCCTAATAGCTGCCAAAACCTACATATTCTACTTCTTGGTAAATTGCCATTAAACTGATATAAATTATTATCACTTTTTTTGTTGGATTGTTTCTCTTTGAGAGTGAGGGATTTATTTAATATCTTAAATGACACTAGTGCCTCCCATTACTTACTAAGACATCATATAAACAAACACCTCTGAATAATTGCCTAGTCATTCTCACTGCTTATATTAAATTTTGTCCTTTTTTTTATCTTTTTATAACCTTTCAGCTTTCAACAATCAGGTATTAATGGCCTTTTGACAAGTATTATGAGTTCTTTTTTGTAATTACTCCTAGACCAAACATATAAGTCCTTAAGTATTTGTGTACTTTCTCATATTTGCTCATTACAGTTATTTTTACTGAGAGTCTTTCCCAAGAATTCATGTTTTATCTCAATCTCTCAAGCTTACACAATCTTCAAAACCTAGCTTTAAGGCATCTGGGTGGCTCAGTCAGTTAAATGTTTGCCTTCGGCTCAGGTCACAATTCCAGAATCCTGGGAGGCAGTCTTGCATCCAAGTCCCCACATAGGGCTTCCTGCTGGCTGGGAAGTCTGAGCCTTCCTCTACCCCTTCCCCGATCCCAGGTCTTGCACACGCACACACATTCTCTCTCTCACAAATAAATAAAATATTTTTAAAAATCATAGCTCTATGTCACTTCCTTTATAATCCATTCCTAGTTTATCCCTTATTGATATATTTATCCATAAATTTTCATGACATTATTGTGTATTTTGTGAGGCATTTGTTAAACTCTTTTCTTAAGGTTCATACATTCTTTTGAAAAATGTTTATTAAGCACTTCATTTCCTTCTCAATGAGGTCTGACCTACCCACACATTTAACATTACAACCCTTTCCATATACCATGAACTTATTCTCTATTTTCACAGCGCTCATCAATTTCTAAAATACCACACATTTATCTATTTATTGTGTTTATTGTATACAATCTTTCTTTTGTACAGTGTGTTGAAAGCTTTATGAATGCAGAAATTTTTGCTTATTTTTTTCACTAATATATTCCAAAATCTAAAATATGCTTGGCACTAAGTATACATTCAACAAAAGTTTGTTGATGAATGAGCACTGACTCTATTCCACTGACTGCAATAAATAAAATAGACAAAATCCATGGTTTTCCTATTCAGGGGATTATGATATAGGGAGGGAAATTGATAGTAAACACAAAATTAACCTAAAAGTAAAAGTGTTGAAAAGGAAAATAATAACTTACCTGCACAAATGACATGTAGGCTAAATCCTGGGAGTATATAGATGCTATTCTTCAATGAGCTGTCCAGATGGAAAAAAATAACACATGTGAAAACACTAAACTCTAAAATTTTCATGCAGCTTAAGAGATGTGAGGAAGATGTTTATAAAGAGATTAGAGAGGGAAGCCTGGGTCATATATAAGATTTTATTCTAAAGCATTGACAGGTCATTACAGAATTTTAAAACAATGGAACTATATACAGTAATTGTATTCATATATTTGAAAAACCACTCTGGCTGTTCGATAAGAAATGAATTGGAGAAGAAGAGTTAATTAAGTAAAAACCTGCCTGGTAGCCTATTACAACAGTTTATGTAGAGGAGGATGGTGACAAGAGTTAAGATGGTAACCCATGGGGAAAAGTGGAAGTAAGTTCTTTGTTTACTTGATTTTTTACAAGGAACATTACAAATAGCTTGAGGGCAAGAGGCAGCTACATTTTAGCTGTTGTCTGCATGGCCCCTTTATGTTGAGGGAACATTAGGTTGAGATCCAGATATACCAGGATTTGTAGTTCCCTTTCCTCCTTTTTAAACTATGTGGTTTGGGTTAAGTACTCAGCTCTTTAAACCTCTTGTTTCTCTGTGTATTGAGAGTAATCACATGCCACTTATCAAACTTTGGTAAAGGGTAAACAGTGTATACAAATCTCCTAACAGAGATGGGTTAACAGAGATTGCTATCTGTAGTAGGCTCTGAATAAATACATGCCCCTAATGGACTACATAGTTCTTTGAGTACTCTTTTACACTCACATTCACTCAAAAATTTTTGTGAATACAAGTGCCACATAACTTTGGGAGAACTTTGATTTCCTTTTCAAAAATTCAAATAAACAAACCTTTAAATTATGTTTAAAATGAGCTTGAACATTCTTAAATGATTACCGACATTCAAAACCACTGATTGGAATAATAAGATATCTAAAATAAATAAATTATTCTCCAAATTTAATTTATGTACACTTCAAATGACACTTTTTAGTTTGGGGATCACTACTCTTTCCACAGCTTACTGAGTTTTATCTTTCCATTTTCATTTTGATATATCTTTCTGGGTCAAAAACAGAACAGATAATTACTTAAGGAGATACATATGAAATTTATTAAATGGGCTTAATCACGTTACTTTGCTAGCAATTTACTGGCAATTTTTAAATAAACATTCCTTTTCTGCTGGCATCTCCATATATCTTCTAGAAGTGTACATGCTTCATATGCCCAATAATTGAATAATCCCTTTTCTTTTTATTTTATAAATGAGCAACCTGAGTCCTAAGGTGATTAATTGGTGTACTCAACATTACAGTTGCTTGATGTCAGAGTTTATTTAGTCTTCGATGTCTATGTTAGCATGTCTTTCGGCTACACCAACTATTTCTTTTACGTTTTGGCTTTACACATATAACCTCTTTTACTAATGGTATTATCCTGACAACCCAGGAAGATTCAGTGAAAACAAAAAGAGAGAGAAAGAGAGCAAGGAAGGGAGGGAGAGGAGAAGAGAAAGGGAGAGAGAAATTAGAGGGTTGGGCTTTTGTGGCTAGAAGCTAGGGGATGCCCATTGTTGCTGGGCACCTCCAGAAGCCAGGAAAAAGTAAGGAAGGCTTCTTTCTCAGAGTTGTGGGAGAAATTTTCGCCATGCTGACACTTTCATTTTGAACTTCTAGCTTCCAGAACTGTGAGACAATAAATTTCTGTTGTGTTAAACCACCCAGTTTGTGGTGCTTTGTTACAGCAGCCCTAGCAAACTAATACAGTCATTATCATCATCGTCTTCTGAACATTTTGTTGCTAAGAATGACTGCTAAGGGTCTCCATTGTAAATTTATGATTTTTGAACTGCTTCCAAAAGCTCCCATAAGGGGGAAACTCCTAACACATCAGATTTGCAGAATCTCCATTGTTGCAAAAAGGGCTTGATCTTCCTCATCAGAATATAAAGAAAAGATAATTTGTTCAGGGACATGTAGATTTGGAAGTTTCAAAACTCATTATTACAGCTGAGGTGAGCTATGGATCTTTGCTGGGTCTGCAGATTTCCACTGAACATCTGGCTTTGGAAAAGAGGAAAGAAATGCCTCAATTGATTACCAGGTTCAAGAAATACTGTTTCAGTGATCAAGTAGGCCATATTGAGATTATTAAAATATTAAATTATTAAGTCATTGACTAGGGTTTTTTTTTTTTTACTGTGGGCACAAACATTAATCATTTGTAATCGTTCTCTTTATTATGAAATTTAGACTTACACATATTGATCGATCACAGAAACTTTAAGAAGCACATGTGAATAAGTAATGCAAAAACATAGTATTGGAAAAATATCTCCTTTGGTTATCCACATGGAAACATTCAAGTTTTGATTTAACCTCATTTGATTATAGTATGGCCCGTAAAAATATGGGGCAAGCTTTTAAATGGCACCTATTTAAAATGACATGCCAATGAAACACGGCAAAATGAATCTCAGGGGAAGACAACTTAATAAGACTATAAATTTCTCAATATAAATTTAAATGAAATGCCTTACGAGATCGTGAAGGATTGCTGGTTAGCCCCTGGCTATCAGGGAAATGGTGGAAAGGTCCCATGAGAACAAGAGCTTCTGAGAAAGGAAGGTGTTCTGTAAAAGGGGGATGTTATGTTGGGAAATTAATCTCAGCTGGAAAACCTAAAAGGGTCGAATTTAATGGGTTTTTGATAACCCTTATGTATATATGTGGTATTACCTAGCTTTGAAGAACATTCTCTTTGTGTAATGGGCTTTGATATAATTTACAACTGCCACTCATTTTTTGAGTTATAAGTGGTATATTTTCCTAACCACCCCAGAACTGACATGCTGTGTGTCAAATCAGAAAATGTTTCATTCCTCTAAAAAGAAAATGCTTTAATCAAAAACTGTTTCTTTCCAGAGAAATACTTGCGACACACATTTTTGACATACATTTTGGGGAAAAATTCCTTTTTTATTATCACAAAAAGTCACTTCAGGCTGTGCTGAGGTACTGATTAATGCTTGCCTGGGTGACACTGAAGGTACTCATGTTTCACTATGCTCTCCAGACAGGCATTAATCGCTTCCAACACACCATGTTGTCATTTCTGCTCCCAGGTTGGAAGCACTTAAAAAAAATGCTTCAAACATGGAGTAAAAAACACAGTAAGGAAAAAAAAAAAAAAAAAAAAAACTACAAGTGGAAGTTGAAAGGACTATCATCTTACTCAGTATTTTTTTTTTATTTAAATGATTGCTGAATTAGGAGATTGTGCTAAACCAATAGGTAGGGAAGAAAATCTTTTTCAATCTTTTGTCTTCAAGTGTCACTAGATGATAAATAACATTGAAGTGAAGATTAACATAACTTACTGAACTTTGTAGGCAAAGTGTGGCTTATTGTTACAGTTATCCTTGACTATAATTTGTAGGGAGGATATTAAGTCTTAAGACTCTATTTGTTTGATCTGAATAAATGAAGGATTTAGACATTGATTAGGGTATGGCAGCCTTTGGCCACGTCACTATGTATGGCTCCTAAAAAACCAGAGGCATCCAGGCATCATTTTCAGCCCTTTCTTCTTTGCACTCTTGAATTAGGTGTTAAACTTTCTTCTTTGCACATTGTCAAAATGGCTATCAATAAAAAGTACATGACTGATATTAATGAAGATTGATAGAGTGCTTCTTGTGTATCAGACATAAAATAAGCCTCTTACAAATGCTAGTTTATTTAATTCTCAGAATAATCCTGAAGTGCATTTTAACTTTGTTTTTTGTTTGCAGTATTTTGCAAATTAATGCATACAGAAATTAGATAAATTTTGCAAAACACTAATTGTTAAGCGAGAGAACCAGAGTTTAAGCCAAATTATATCTGATTCACTACTTAGCCACTACAATAAGGTACTTTACTGATGGCACCTTGAATCTTTTAGGTACTTCATAGAAAGAGTGAAGAACCATGACCATGAGCTGTATAAGTCCATAATAAATGAAATTCCATAAATTTTGAAATGAAAGTCCATAATTTCATAAATGAAAGTCCATAAAAGATGAAATTAATTGATTGCTTAAAAGTACTGTGATGACACTCAAGGAAGTTTTTTAAATGCATAGTACTTCAGCCATTAGGACCATAAATAATTCTTAAGAGAAAATCATTGTTAATAGAAAACAAGAAGCATTGTCACATGAAAGATGATTTCAACTGGATTGCCTACAAATATGTCCCATAGTCAAGTGTACACTTCAAATTTAATCCTTTAAACATCCTACAATAAAACATAGTAAATATTACATGTGTTTACCAAGTAAATAAATAAACAAAAGGCTGTACATGGAACATATGAGGATGAGCTTGTTGGTGACGATTTCACTGATTTTTATTGGTTTCAAACCCAATATTGCAAAAATTTTTGAAAGGTTTACTTATTTGAGTGAGAGAAAGAGAATGCACAAGTCAGGGGAGGGACAAAGAGAGAGGAAGAGAGAGAATCTCCAGCAGACTTCTCGCTGAGGCCTAGCCTACATGGGGCTCCATCTCACAACCCGTGAGATCCTGACCTGAACCGAAATCAAGAATCAGATACTTAACCAACTGAGCCACTCAGGAACCCCTGTAAAGGATATTTTTTTAAGTGGTGGAACATTGCATATTTTGGTCATGTCCAGGCTTATACTAAAGAACATTTTGAACTACAATGAGAGGGAGGGAGACAGAGAGACAGAGAGAGGAAGGAAGAAAGCAAGTCTATCTAAAAGACTAGCAAAAAAACTGTAATATCACAATCACTACTTTTATAACTTACTCTGATCTTTCTGTTTGCTAACTATAATTTTCTTATTTTTTCCAATATAGCTTGAGGTTGATTTGTAATGAAGAAAGCTTTAATTTATACTGATCATGTTGCAACAATGAAACTAAAACACGAAAGTATATATCGTATGGGATGATAATATATTAAATATGCAATAATTACATAACATTCACTCCAGTGGGGCATAGGAGTAATGAGCAGTGGATATGGCTCACTCCTATTTTAGTCAATAAGAGAGTACATTCCCCATAGAGAATTTAAATAGGAAAATAACAGCAAATAAAGGTTGCTCTGTTTTTCATTATTACCATATGGCAATTTTAAATAATGCAAATTAAAAAATACTTTTTGATATGCTGCTTTTTCCTTGCTATTCCACTGATACTCTACTATAAAAATGTATGAAAAACAGGTAAGAGTTAATACTAGCTTATTTAGAACTATGTTTAAGAAGAGATTTTCATAATTAACATATTTTGTGTTTGCTCACTCTCACATTTTCAATTATTGTTTATAATACCTGTAAATACAGGCCCACAGAATTCATAGATAAACATAATATAACTTCTTTCCTAGAGGAGCCCAATGGCAGGGAAGCTGGAGACCCTTGAATATGCTAGAGAAATAAAGCTAATATTACATAGTCTTTAAGTTAATTATTTATATGTTTCTCATAAAAATTCACTATGACATACACTATAATATGTACTTTTTATATGTATTTTCAACTTCAAAAAAGTTTATTGAAAAGCTAAAATGTTTAACTGAATATATAGGGAAATAACTTCATATTGATATCATTAATTATAAAAAAATTATATTCATAAAGATTTAATTATGTGTTTTTCAATGAAAAACTTTAGTTGTTAAGGCAGTTTTAAATTCACAGAAAAATTGAGTAGAAAGCACAGAGCTCCCATAAGCCCCAGGCCACTGTTGGCATCTTCCATTTGAGTGGTACATTTGGTACACGCAGTTGATGAACCTATACTGACACATTCTGTCAAAGTCTGTATTTTAGATTAGGGCTCACCTTGGTGTTGTATATATTCTATGGGTTTGTACATATGTATAGTGACACATACCCATCATTACAATATTATATAGAATATGTATACTGTTCTAAAAATCCTCAGTGTTCCACTGGTTCATTCCCTTCCTCTGCCCAAGCCCTGGCAACCACTGATTTACTTACTGTTTCCACAGTTGCCTTTTCCAGAATGTCATCTAATTGGAATCATATGGTATTTTCCTTTCAGGAAAATAATAGGCATTTAAGTTTTCGCTATGTCTTTTCATGGCTTGATAGCTTTCTTTTTTTTTTTTTTTTTTTTTTAGCACCGAGTAATATTCCACTATCTGAAACCATGTACCTCTGTTTTTTATGCATTTATCTCCTGAAATATATATTGGTTACTTCCAGATTTGGGCAATTATGAATAAGGCTACTATGAAGATTCATGTGTACACTTTTCTTTAAAGTAGGCTCCATGCCCGAGGTGGAGGCTGATGAAGGCTTGAATTTATGACACTGAGATCAAGACCTGAGCTGAAATCGAGAGTCACATGCTCAACCAACCAAGCCACTCAGGCTCAATGTACATTTGTGTACTTTTTTGTGTGTAGACATAAGTCTTCAGCTCCTTTGGGTAAATGCCGTGGAGTATTATCACTGATGGTATGATAAGAATATGTTTTGTTTTATAAGAAAGATTATATATATTTTTTAATTTTAAAGTTGTTTTTCTTGATTCAAAAGAATTCCTAAAAATACATATTAATTGCTATAAATATAAGCAATGTCATAAAATAAATTATTTTTATTAATTTAATTAATTGAACAATTTTAAGCAAAATAAAATTATTTCAAAATATTAGTAAAAGAAAATCGTAAGATATTAATACTTTTTCATATAGACGATATCAAATAGATTGAGATCTTAAAATTGATGTTACCCAGTTTGTCCTTCGTATTATTTATAAAACATCCCTAACCTGAACCTGAATATTACACCTTTATGTAACCATCATGAAAGTCTATTTGAGAAATTGAAGGAAAGTTTTGCTCTTCAATGTCCAATATTCATGCCAAGCAAAGTTTGCAGACAATTTTAGAGTGCCATGTATTTCATTTTATTGTGAAATATGCGATATATCTTTACCTTTTTGTCCTCTTCTAGACATTAGAAGAAAATGACCAAATTCCAGAAAAATGGGACCTCCTGGATAATTACATAATGCTTAATATCTAACATATCTAACATGGCATATATTTGTAGATACATCAAAAATGATTTCATCATGCCTTGTGTATGTAGTTTCAGTAAGCCACTTCAGAAAATAACTACTTCTTAAATGATGTAAAGCTTTCACTTAGTTACATAGATAAACATTACCCTCTAACGTAATGTAATACAAAAAAAAAAAAAAGATATTGAATTTGGTACAAAATTGATAGAAATTTGGAAGTTTATTAAGCCATGATTGATACTTAATAAATTATAAATAAAAAATTGATAAACAGTAGAATTTTATACAAATGATTGGCTTTGTTATGCATAAGAGGAATTTATGTTGGAAAAAGAAGAAAGCTGAATCTATGCTAAAACCTCAATTTATCAAATTCTTGGTCTACATTTTTCTGCTTTTTTTTTTCATTTTTCTACCTTTAAATTTCATTTTAAATTGAGTCTACAGCTACTGGTTAAAAAAGAGAATAACTGTGACTAACCTAAAACTTCTCAAGAACTTTAAGCAAAGTATCAGTTAAATTATATATATATATATATATATATATAAACATATTTTGCATGATTATATGCATAATATACAATTCTAGTCTCAGGCCTGTTTGTATTCAAAAGAATTTTTAAAAAGAGGAAAAGAAAAAGATTTTGGAAGAATGAGTAGCATGAGACTGAGTGGTTCCTGGGGCTCCTGGGTCCACTCCTAGAGATTAATGCACAGCAAGCGTTGGCATAGCCCATGAAATTTCCTTTCAAGGACCTCCTAAGTGTGGTTGGTTTTGCTGGTCTGGAACCCTTGATCCTACTTGCTACTCACTGTGTAGTCTGTAAAACAACAACTTCAGCATCTTTGGGGAACCTTAGAAATCCAGAAGCTCAGCCTCAGCCGAAACCTACTGAAAATTTAACAAGATTCCCAGTAATATGTGTGTACCTTGTATTTTAAAAAGCACTATCCTCAAGCATAAGAATATGGAAATTTTCTTTATGAAGATACCAAATTAACTCCAGAGATTTGCCATACCTTATACCCTCTGATATTGTGTGCATATTAACATGAAACAGGTGGGAAGAGTCAGTTGGGATAGTTTGCTTTCTAGGACACTCCATAAAATGCAAGCATAAATAAAAGGGTTATAAGAATTATTAAAAGCACTGAATACATATAAGATTAGTTATGCAGCTGAATCATATTGATTATTGGATTATGTGAACTACTGAGATTTTCATTTGTTTATATGCCATCTATCTTCATTTCTAATTTGAAAAAATATACAATCTAGTCTGAATGCTATTAAGAATCAAAATAAACTATTCTGGCAATAAAAAACATAGTCTTTTAGAGAAATAACCCTATAGGGCCCAAATTCTGCTAAAGAATGAGCCCTGTATTTACTAAATCTGTCAGGAAAATCCAGGATAACCTCTCACACTGTCATTCAAGGTAAAACATGGCTTTTTCTGTTTCCTTCTTTTCCCATGATTCTTACTCTTCTAATGGGGTCATTTCTAACTTGACAATTCAGGTGCCTCATCTCTGCTGAGCATATTTTCTAATGTGTCACCGAAGTGGTAATTTATCTCTCCTTGTCCCTTATCACTGGGTATGAAACATTTAATAATTGACACTTTACACGGTCTGTATTAAATCATTTTGTCAGCAGGCTTTCATTTATTGGGCTCCACACAATCATAGCTCTTGGTCTCCATGGTTTGAAAAGAAGCAAATGTATATTGTCATGAGAAACATCACCTACTTCAATGGTGGAAATGTCAAATAGTCATCATGTTTGTTTTCTAGTGAGTCTCAAAACCTTGAGAAAGGGAAAACAGTTGCAAAAGTTCAGATCCTGCATTTCTGGAATTTACAATCAATATTAAAAAAGGGAAGTATTATGGTTAGCCTAAAATGGTGCTTTACTTGGAGGTGGAGGAGTCCAGCCACACTCCAGTTTTACGACCTTGAGCAGAGCTTTATCTCTGAACCTATTTTTCATCTACAAAATGAACAGATTGTACCAGATGAACATTGACTCACTGTAGCTTTAACATTACTTAATTCTATGTGAATGACTCATGTTACCTCTTAAAGAATAAAACCGTTATGAAAACAGTTTTAGTAAATTATATACAGGCATTTAAAACTCAATATGAATACTCAATGCCTCTTACTTTATTTACCCTGAAGGAATGAGTCCAATGCCTGTATTTGAAACACCGTGTGCTCTAATGGCATAGGAATAGCTGAGCCAGAGGAATTGTCAATGTTCTTTAACCCTCCCAGCCCACCACACACGGGGACACCACAGTTTCTGCCATAGTTCCTTGATAGGCACGGTCATATTAACACCAAGAACAATTGACTACAATCTGGAAACATGACTAAGGAATCATAGGAAGGACAAAGAGAGATAAAGGATTCTTTAGGAAACAAAAAGGAAATGAGATGCAGGTTTATGCATCTCACCTTGACAGTTGTGCTAACATGCTGAAAGGAGGGGGTAAGATCTGTCATTGCAAGTACTATTTAAGAAAAAAAAAAAATCTCAGGCAGGTCAGTGTTAAATTAAACTCGTTTTGTTACACACTATTTATATTACATAGAATATACCATAGGACACGGTCTCTGAAAAGTATGATTACTCATTAAAAACTGAGGTAGCCCAGCTGCTGCATAAGACAAACACGATTAAGTACTTTAACTCAGTAAAATTAGAGACAGAACAAAACATTGCAAAAAAATTTAGCTCACTTCATTTAGAAGCGTACTTATAATGAACTCTTGGCTATGTTTATATTTGGTATGTCTGAACTACCTGTTTTTTCTTATAAGTAAAGGATAACAATATGGTGAGATGTTAAAAACAAAAATAAAAACAAACAAACAAAAACCTTCGCTTCTTCTCATTATATAGTATATTCTGGCACAGTGTCACTGAATAAACGCCGAAATAGTACCACTGGAGTTTGTTCCTAATGCTTCCCTACGGTGCAAACATCTATTTATTTATTTATTTATTTATTTATTTATTTATTATTTATTTATTTATTATTTATTTATTTATTTATTTATTTCTGTTCATTCAGTCTGGGAGATCTGCCTCTTAAGAAGCAAATTAAAATTTTATTTGTGACTTTGAATTACTGTGAAAAATGCCATCTGGAATAGGCCTGAGACACGATTATCTCATTTAGCCTAATAGAAGTTCATCAGTTTCATATAGTTCTGACACGGAGCAGAGAAACAAACAGACGTCATTCAAAACAATAGGCTATTATTATTATTAATAATACCAAAATAGTTTTGTTTTATTTCCTACTGAGAAGTTTCCTATTTGACTGGGCAACTCTGTTATTGCCACGAACATGGACATACAATGTGGTGGTTATTTACTGAAGTCTTGTTTGTGATTATATAAGATTTGTTTCATTGGCTGAAAGCAACATAAAATCAGGTGTCATTGGTTTCCTGAAAAGTGTTTCCTTCAAGAATATTATGTTGTGTTCTTCATAGCCTGACCCCTGGAAAAAACCTTAAAATAAACACATTAATACTATTTTTTGTTGTTCTAGTAATATGTAAAGTTTGCTTGATGTTTTACAATGACTCAGAGATCATTTTAAACCTGTCAGCCATGATTTAACAGAGAATTGTATTAATTTCCCAAACCACAGAAAACTACCTTTGTAATCATTTTCTTGCAAAGTAAATAAATGAGACAATGAAGAAGAAAAACTAGGTATCCTTTCCTATTAAAAGCAAATTAATTTTTATTTCTTATTAGAAAATAATATATGTTAATTGTAGGAAGATGAAAAATAAGTGTGAAGTGTGAAGAAGAGAGTAAAATCAGTCCATAATTCTGAGATCCACAAATGGTGGACGGGCCTTTCAGACCTTTTTTTTGTTAATTAATTTATGCATTTTTAATCAAACAAGTAATACATAAGTAAATGTTCCATAAAAGATATTCAAATATTATTCCAGAAGGCATTGACAAATCCCCTCCCCAATACACACACACACACACACACACACACACACACACAATGCATACACCAAGGCCAAAATGTGAAAACAAGTTCTGTTAAAGTTTTGCTCCTTAACTTCCCAAATATTTTACATGTATTTTATACAAATACATATATTTTATAAACAGATATATAGTTTCCTAAAGAGATAACCTAGTGTTGTGATATAATTAAATTCATCTAATTCCTCCTCTGTGATTTTGCTCTTTGTGTCTGTCTTCTTTAAGAAATCCTTTCCCATGCCAATGTCAAAAGTCATTCCTCTTTATTTTCTTTCCCAGCTCATAGTTCATTGTGGTTAGGTCTTTAAGACTTCTGGAGTCCGTACTTTAAAAATAAGAGTTTTATTTTACTTTATTCATATATGGCGCTGGTTTTCATGAGATTATTTAATAATCCATAACTTTTGATTGCTTAACATTTCTATGATATAACAATTATGGCGTATGTATAAATTTCTTCCTATATTATTTATTCTATGCCATTGATTTAATTTATCCCACTTTCACTGGTAGCACACTATTTTAATTATCAGAAATTTTCAATATTATCTTAATACATGTGCAGGAGCATTCCCTAAACTGTGAATAACATTTTATAAATTTTCCTAGATATTTGTGAATCTTTATTTTCTATATGCATTTTAGAATCAGTTTGCACAATGGCAAAAATAAAATCCTTGGATTTTTATTTAAATTGCAAAAGTGGCATACATTAATGCAAGAAAAATTGACATCTCTATAAGATTGTAGTCATTTCATCCACTGACATGGTATCCCCGTTTATTTGGAACTTCTAATATGCTTTTAATATTTTTTTTTTAAAACTATGTGGTAGTAGGCTGAGTAATGACCTCCAAGGTGTCCATGTTCTAATCCCTGGAACCTGTGACCATTACTTTACATAGATGAGGAAATTATCCTGGATTATCTGGCTGGGACCTAAACATAATCACAAATGCTCTTAGGAGAGAAAAATAGAAGATTTGTCACAGAAGAAAAGTCAATGTGACCATGGAAGCAAATAAAGGAATGATGTGCCACAAATTAAAAAATACCAGCAGCCACTAAAAACTGCAAGAGTTAAGGAACCTATTCTTCCTTAGAGCACAGGGAATGAAAGTTCTGCTGACACCTTAATTTCTGCTCAGTGAAACTGATGTTGGACTTCTGACCCCCTGAACTATAAGAGAATAAATGTGCATTCTTTTAAGCCAGGAAGTTTGTGGTAATTTGTGACAGTAGCCAATGTTACATGGATTTTGGTTAGGGTCCTGTTTAGATTCCTTACAGGTTTTTGTTTTTGTTTACAGTGCAGATAATACAGAATTTCTATTATATTTTTAATTGGCTAGTATAGTGATAAAAAGTTATATATCTTAAACTAGTATCTATAAAAAGCATTAAACTTGTTGATTTTTAAGGCCTTATATGTAAATGATCATCTTATAAGTTTTCTTTTCTTATTTGTAAAGATTTTATTTATTTATTTGATAGAGAGAGAGAAAGAGCAAGTGAGCATAGGCAGGGGTTGTGGCAGAGGGAGAGGGAGAATCAATCAGGCTCCCCGCTGAGCAGGGAGCCTGACATGCGGCTTGATCCCAGAGCTCTGGTACCTTAACCTGAGCCACCCAGGCACCTCAAGGTTTTCTTATCTCATTCATTTTCTATGTATCTTTTTGCTTTTTCATTTGTTTGCAATTGATTACGATTTTTATGTTGTGTGATAGTGATTATGATCAACCTTGCCTTTTCAACATCTAAGGGCATCAGGTAATGTAATGTATCTGTGTTATACATGCTATTTGGCTTACATTTTCTTTACATGGATTTTTTAAGATTAAGGAAGTTGTTTTCTGTGGTAGTTTATACTATGTCAACTTGATCAGGCTGAAACTTGTTCTCCAGAATGCATTTCTCCTATATAACTCCCCTTTAGAGTTGGCTGAAGGAAGAATATGCTTAGAAGTTGGGAGTCATAAGTGAAGCAATGGCTAATACTCTCTGCATATCAGTATGGCTAGATATGGAGACAGAGAAACTCATTGGGTGCTGGCAATTTTCATGTTGCTCTCACTTCCGCTTCACATTTGACTCTCCTTGATTGCTGACTGTGTAGATCAACTGTGGCCCCAGCTCTAGCACCTGATTCTTGGTTTGGATCCACTTGTTGGCTTACCACGTACCTAGCCAATGAATCTTCCATTCCCTTACACGGGTATTCTTGGCAGAGATTCTGGATTCAATGTGTTAACTTAAAAAGGCTAGAAAAGGCTTTAATAGGTTAATTGTTAATTGAGACCAAGATACGTGGGTGACCCACATTAAATTCTGTTGGCATGCCGGAAATCCCTGGTATACAACAGAGGAAGATACACAAAGGTAAACAGAGATTCAAAGCTGGAATGGATTTTTTATGTAAGAGTTGCTTACCTTCTTCATGATTATATCCTATAGGAAGTTGAATAGAATACTTTTAAACAAAGGCTTTGAGGAACATATTGGAAGTAGAGGAAAGATCCTTTAATAGCCCTATAATGGCTAGTCTCTACAGATCAGGAATAACAGTGAGAAATGCTATCACTGAAATGGGCAAGGATCATGTGGCAGCATTTACTCATTAGAGACATGGTGTGTGTGATTACCATAATGAATTCACAGAGATCATTTGCATTGGCTAATTGATCATGATGTCCCTGGACTGCAATAAGTGGGCAACCTACTAATATTGCACTGATTTGTAACAGTAGAAATGCTCAGTACAGTTGAACAGGAGTCTGATTTGGATGACAATAGAGTCACTACTAAACTCAAAAGAGTTGAGCCAGTTCACAGACCCATTGTCTCTTAACTAAGAAGAGGACAGATCCTTCTGAAGAAGGATCTTGATATATTGCAAATTTTAAATCTTCCTTTTAGTTTTCCCTGAAATGACTTGTGGTCACTTACCAGGATAACTCTGCATTGAAAAAGTGAAAATAAACAGACTTAGGTTACTGGAAATTGGCCCTGATGTGGCTCTAATATTTGGTGACTCCAACACCATTATGGTCTACCAGTCAGACTGAGTGCCTATAGAGGTCAGAAGATTTAATGAAGTTTTAATGTAGATCCATCTTACAGTGGTCTGGAGTGCTCCTCAGTATTTGCAATTTGTGTTAAAAGTTGACTTATCAGTTAATATCTCAAAACAGTCAAATCTACAAACCCTTCAGGGATGATAGTATGACTTACCACACTAGGCAAGGAACAATGACCAACAGAGGTAATTGCTGAGAGACAAAAGAATATGCAATAGATGTTGGGAGAAATTATAAATATCACTTCACAGATGACCAAGTGAACAGCTAGAGAAATGAGAATTTTGGGATATGTCAGTATTTCTTCCTGACTTTGATGTTAACCAATTATGTTTTCTTTTCTCTCCCCCTATGGCCCACCCCATCTCCTGTTGCACTCCTGTCATAAAATAGCTCACTACCTAAGTTACAGGATATCAAAAAAGGAATGCCATTCAACCATAAGAAAAATGAACCATCACTCAAAGATGGATAGAGTGTCATGTGGAACTTTTGAATCATTTCTGAGGAGAGAGTTCATGTGTCTTCAGTTGAATGATAGCTGGTTACTCTATGTTGGGTTGAAGCATGATTTTGCTATTGTTTTTATTTGAGCATTAAATGTATTTAAAGATGTGTTTATGAAAATCAAGTTTATTAGAATGGAAGGCACTTTTTGGAATTTTGTCAAATTAATACTTTAGACTAGACTAAAAGAAAATTTGGGGTAAATTTTAGGAAGTGGATGTGAAGGTGTCTGTTACTGTCTGACATTGTCATGGTTAAGTGTGGTAATGTACAGACATAAAAGTTGCCAGCAAATTCCAGCTTGTCTTCATACTCCTTTACCCCCATACAACTTTTCTTCCTAACTGTTGAACCTGTTGATCATAATTGGTTTCACGTCCTTCACCAGATGCCAACAGTGGACCCCCAAGGTGGTTCCTTAAAGAGAGCTCTCCAAGATATTTTCCTTAATGGAGTCATTTCAGTGGTGAGATGTGCTAGATTTTTAAGACTCTCTGGTCAGTGTCCAGTCCTATCATTCAACTTCATTTCCAGAAACTTCAATCTCTAGCTCCTCTGGCAGTTGTGTAAGGTCAAATTTCTCTAATAAATCCCTAATCCCATAGATCAGAGTGGGTTTTTTTGGTCCCTCATTGAACACTGACTCATATACTTTCTACACTGTGTCTATTAGTTATTGCTGTGCAACAAACACTCTAAAACTGAGTGACTTCATTGTCTGCAAGTTCCAGTTTGTATTCACATTTCTCCATCCACATACAGCTTTTCTTACTTATTAGGGATTAGAAATAGGACAGCTGATTAGTTCCTGGATCTATGCTATGATCAACTGACTTATGGGAAATTGTGGGGCTGGAGGTTAGCTTATCTAGAAGGCCACAGCCAAGACAGTTCATTTCTGCTCACAACTTCAGGCATCCTATAGCATGCTTGACTGAGCTTTTTCTCATAGTAATGGTAGGGTCTCAAGAGACAGCTAACCAAGACAAACAATCATGAAAGGAAGTAGAAAAACTCAAGCACTCTTTTGAACCTTTTTTTTGTTCATCACATTAACATCCTACTCACTGCAGATAGTCATAGGCAGCCATAATCAAAATCAGAGGGGGAGGGCATCACATATTTTCAAGGAAAGAAAGCATGGACAAAGGGAGATTATTAACTGGGACCATCAATGATATCGATTTACCACATATTTCCAGTTTTTTCATGTAAGGTTTTATTTACAAAGCAGAGTATCAAATATGTTAGAGGTAAAAGTTAAAAGTTGATATAATTGTTGATAATATTTATAATAACAAAATCAACAAATTGCTGTTGAGAATGTATAAGAAGTATTTAATACATGTAAAAATCACACAATAGAAAAATGAGCAAATAAAAAATTAATAAATCATAAACCAAAATAGCAAATAATCATAGATACTTAGCTTTATTGGTAACATGTATACAAAAATTAAAGTAATAATGAGATGCTGTTCCATAAACATGATTGGCAAAAACAAAAAGTATAAGTCTGATAATAATTATTGACAACATAAATGAATGTATCTTTTTTTTTTAAGATTGTATTTATTTATTCATGAGAGACACACAAAGAGAGAGAGGCAGAGACACAGGCAGAGGGAGAAGTAGGCTCCATGAAGGGAGCCCGATGTGGGACTAGATCCTGGGTTTCCAGGATCATGCTCCTGGCAGAAGGTGGTGTTAGACCTTTGAGCCATCAGGGCTGCCCTAAATGAATGTATTTTAAATCCATTTCTTTGAGCATTTTAGTGAGGAAAATAATAAACAGAATATCGTGTGTGTGTGTGTGTGTGTGTGTGCAATTAAACTACACATAAGTGAATGCTCTTTGGAAGAAAAAATGAATGGTATGTGACCTTAGCATTAATTTAAATATGTAATTAAATTACACAAATATGTACACACATAAGTGCATGTACACACACACAAGGGGCCAAGAATTTTTTTTTTTTAAGTGGGAAGGTTGTGCTAGCAAATGGGTGGGGGAGGAGGAGGAGAGAGGCAGAGGGAGAGGGAGAGAGAGAATTTAAGCAGGCTCCTGTTCAGTGCAGAGCCAGGCATGGAGATTGTTTTCATGACCCTGAGATCATGACCTGAACCAAAATCAGGAGTTTGATGTTTAATCAACTGAGCCACTGAAGTGTCCCTGGCCAAGCATGATTTTTTTTTTCAAGAATGATTTAAATAAGCTGGTGTGCCTGCAATTCAAAGTTACAATCAATCCTATATCATGTATCTAATTTCAAATAATACATTTGTTGTATTATTACTTTTGTACTTTTGTTACCCAATCTCCAAAGTGGTCCCCAGTGACCCTTACCCCTAGTAGCCATGCAGTTGTATATTCTCCCTATATACTAAATAGACCTGATCCATGTAACCAATAGGCTATTACAGATATCAAGAGGATAGGATATTTCACAAGAAATTATATGACATGAGACTAAGTATGAATTTGTTACCCATTAGTGTTATGACAGCACCCTATTTCTATATATAGAAAACTGTATTAGCTATTGATTGCTGTATAGATAGCAAATTGTCTCAGAACTTGGTAGCTTAAAACAACCATAAATGTTTATAAGCTCAGTTATGTGGGCCATAAATTTGGGATTGGCATAGTTGAATTGTTCTGGTTTAGAGTCTCCGCTTCATAGGCAAAATGCCAAATGGGGCTATAGTCATCTGAGCCTTGACTTGAATAGGAGGGTTTGCTTCCAAGATGGCTCATTCACTTTGCATTCAAGCTATTGCAGGCTGTTAGCACAAACATTTCTCACCATATGAACCTTTCTATAGGGCTGCCTTTGTGTCCATAAACCATCGGTCTGGCTTTTTCCAGAATAAGTAATTCAAGAGAGAACAAGTCATAACCCTCAATGTCTTTTATGACAGCCACAGAAGTCACACACCATTTCCTCAATTTCCTGTAGGTTACTAAGGTCACCACTATTCAATTCGTTAGGGAACAGCACATGATATCACTAACAGGACATGAGCAACTTGTATGCATAGGTCTATTTCTGGATTCCTTATTCCATTCCATTCATCCACTAGTCCACTTCCACTAATGCAATACTATTTTAATTAACATAAATAACAAATACACATTCCAACTGGTAGGGAAAATACTTCCTCTTATTTCTTTTTCAATGTGCATTTATTTTACCTTGTGACTTTTAAAGCCAAGCGTAATTTTCCATAAAAAACTCATTTTGGGATTTTAGTCAAAATGCAATAGAATTGATATATTAGCTTATGGAAAATAAAAACTCTCCAATATTGAACATTTCCATCCATGATCATGGATGTTTCTCTTATTTTTTTTCCTTTTTTCCTTTTTAAAAATATTTGTATTGAGATATAATTGAAATATAACATTATATTAGTTTCAGGTATAAAACATAATGATTCAACATATGTATAAATTATTAAATGATCACCACAATAATTCTCGTCAACATCCATCACCAAACATAGTTATAAAGTTTTATTCTTGTGATGAGAACTTTCAAGATCTACTTTCTTAATAAATTTATTTAAAAAAAAATCTACTTTCTTAGTAACTTTCATTATTAGTTACTATAGTCATCACACTGTACATTATATCTTCAGGACTTATGTAGTTAATAACTGGAAATTTGTACCTATTTCAATTATTTTAACATTTTGAGTAAAAACGATTTATTTTCTTACCATAATCTCACAGATGTAGTACTAGGATTATTATTATGTGCCTTAAAAATTTGTTGCAACTATGTGCAGTTTTATAAAAATTTAACACATTTCTTTGTTGTTGCAAAAGAGTTCCTATTTCAATATTGTATCTCATTTATATCTACTTATGGAACTCTCATTATTTGTAACAATAAATTGATGCCTTTTTTCTTATTTCCTTTTGATCTATACAGCTAAAATATAAATCCTATATTAAGTGCCCATTGATAAAGTCTTCTAAATTTAGTTGTAGTATGTAAGTAGTCTGTGATGATAGAACTAGAAATAGTCTATGTGAATAAATTGGTCAAAATAATTGTCAAACATAAAAGACATAACAAGAGAAATTAGAATTTCCCATTAGTTTCTCTGTCATCTTTTTTTATTTCTTTTTTTAAAGAGAATTGATTTTTTTAAATTTCCATAAGTAATCTATATCCAATGTGGAGCCGAAGCTATAACTCTGAGGTTAAGAGTCAGTCACATGCTCTACCAACTGAGTCAGCCAAGCATCTCTTTTTATTTCTTTCTGAAGATCTTATTTTAAATGTGAATGAGTAGCTAAGAATTTAAGTTAGTATGCATGTTTTTAGTGTTTTATCTTTGGAAAGCTGATACATTAGCCAATAAACCAATATTAATAAAATATTTGTTATATTTTTTCCAAATTAAAAATGTATATAATTTACAGAAGAAACAAATAATCAAAGTTATTTATTACTTTGACTATATTGTCTTTGGTACAAACTTCATATGTCAATCCATTTTGGGATAAATTGGTAATGAATTCTAAAATTATAATTTATAAGGTGCAAAATTTATATACATGATTCCCTACAGGCTTGTACTTTAAGAACTGATATTTGTATGTTTCCAAACCTTTGGGTGTTGGCTGAAAAAAATCAGTTGAATTAGGCAAACATAAGATCATGACAAATTAATTATTTGATTCCAATCAATGTTGGTCCAGCTCTTGAATGGGTTTTTCCATTCATACAAGGTGAGTTTCACTGGTTAAGACAGCTTTTCACTGGTTTAGCCAGATATTGTCTCCATTCTTCTCTTATGACATATAATTGGCATATTTCAGATAGACATATGGTGCACAGCTGCATGGTTCCATTTTTGAAAGTTGGCATACCTCTTCTTCTACTTTGTTCCTTTGACTCACTTCTAGAACTCTTGATGTGAATTCCCAGTTTCTTCCTTTAAAATGATAAAAGGGAAAAAGTTATTTTCTCATAAATTTAGTGTGTAGGTAATAAATAGGTATACAATAAAATTTTCTCAAAATGAAGTCTTCAAGTCAGAAATATTAAATTTCCTCAATACAGGGAAACTTAAGAAATTGTTTATGCATGCAGTTGAAAAGTAAAAGATCAAAAACTTGGATAGTCAGGGAAGTTTGGAAACAAATCCAAATTGTGGATGAATGAATAACTTGAGAAACCAATGTAATGTTTCCTTATGCTAATCTGGCTTCTTTCCACCATGTTAATGTATGTGAAACATTGAGCCATTTCCACTTACTGGCTTTCTCTAGTGCAGCATTAGTTCTAGCATGCCAATTAGAATAGACAACAGATCGAGATTTAAAATCTTCTGGAATAAAAGTAATTATTCCAGAAGAAAATAATGAAATGTAGATTTGTAAACCTCGGAACTGAAACTGTATTTTTTCAGAGTCCTGGTGATTCTCTTAATACTTGTTATAGAAAGTAATGACTCATGCATTAGGAAAGTCTTGGAGGTTAACTTGTACAGTTTGAAGGAGAGAGAGAGAATGTGAGATTTCACATATATCATGTGTTTTAAGTGCGGTTTGGTAATACTCAAATTGAGCCAAACCTGAAGAGGGCTGGTATAAAGGAGAAAGAGAAATACAGCTATGACTTCACATATTGACACCACAAAACAGGGAAGTGATCAGAACCAGATAGGGTAATATTCTGCTCAGAGGATACCAGCATAGACAGGTGACCAGATAGCTCCTGAACACAAGAGCACTACAGAAATGCCTTGGGATTAACTTGAGCTTCAGGGGGAAAAAAAAAGAAAAAAAGAAAAAGAAAAAAAAAAAAACCCTACAGCTTATTGAGGTTCTAACAGGGTAGAGTGAAGACCACAGGTGAGTCTATTTCAGTCACAGAGATAAGATCATGATTCTTACACAGCTACTTTGTGGATGAAGTATATGCCTTTTCCAATGCAGTGTTGGTGTTGGGTTCAGTACTCTCTCCGCCCATGTTATGTGGTCTCATACTACTTAATACAATATATGGACCATGAAACTAAACTCTAAGCAACCACATTTTTAGAATATTGAATGGTTTGGTTATTAAAAGTTGGGCAAATGTATTCCAGATCCAGAATTGTAAGAGAGTGAGGGGCATTTGTTATAAATGAATAATCTTATGTACAAAATCCCATATATAGTTATTTTCTTTTTCTTCATTAATTCATTGGCAAAGTTTGCAAAATTTACAGAGTGCTGTACTTAAGGGGATAGAGCAAGAATAATAGAGACGGCAAACATTGTCCCTGCCATTCCAGAACTTGTGATTTAATGAGCGAAATCAGAAAGCATATATGTTGACAATTAAATCTAACAATTGTAGACTCGTTTAGTTGTTTAAAGATGTGAGAGGAAAAGTTGTGAGATTTATGAAATGGAGAATAACTTCTTCTAAAAAGGTAAACATAGAACTAATTAAATCGTTAAAGATTAAATGCTTAAATGATGGAAAGAAGCCTGAGAAAAGAATGTTTGATAGGCCTCAAAGGTTATACAATTCTGGGAGCCCTATTTTTATTTATTTTTATTTTTTAAAGATTTTATTTATTTATTCATGAGAGACAGAGAGAGGAGAGAGAGAGAGAGGCAGAGACACAGGCAGAGGGAAAAGCAGGCTCCATACAGGGAGCCCAACATGGGACTCTATCCCAGGTCTCCAGGATTAGGTCCTGGACTGAAGGTGGCACTAAACCACTGAGCCACCGGGGCTGCCCTATTTTTTTTTTTTTTTAAGATTTTTTTTTAATTTATTTATTCATGAGAGACACAGAGGCAAAGACATACGTACATGGAGAAGCAGGCTCCCATCAGGGAGCCTGATATGGAACTTGATCCCAGGACCCCAGGATCACGACCTGAGCCAAAAGCAGATGCTCAACCACTGAGCCACCCAGGTGCCCCGGGAAGCCGTATTTTTAAAACTGAATACTAAATTATAATGATAAAATTAGGCTCAAGTGGCTAGTGCAATGCAAGATCTTGAAACATGTGTTTCATTTATTTAAAACAATTTAAAATATAGTAGAAATGGATCATATTATGTAGATTTTTTGGTTAAGTAAACAAATGTATATTTCTATAAAAAAAATCAATGGAAAATCACCAAAGAGATCAATTTTGTAGCTAAAAAATAAGGTAAAAATATGTAAGAATTCAAGTGCAGTCTGAGCCATGGGTGTTAAACAAATGAGAAATGATAGTGGTTTGATCTATAATGGCAAATTACAAATGAGCATGGACTCATGACATGTGGAGACAGTGGTGATCAAGTTTGCTAGAAGATCAAGTATAAGAAACAGAAGCAAGTCTCAAATCAAGAAAGATTTATAGGAGTGGTGGCCTTTACGAAAATGGAAATACCAAGGGAGGAGTCATTTTGAGAGTTTATTTTAGAATCTATTGAACATCCATGTTGGCAACTACATCAAGAAAAAATCACGCTTGTGATGGTTGGGGAAGAAAAATTTTGTATTATCCATGGGAGAAGGCCAGCATTACCCAAAAAGTTTAGTATATTTCAAAAAGCTATTCAAAAGGTTGCAGACATTAAAAAAAAAAAAAGGTGCAGACATTTGAAAGGGGTCAGTATTTATTCAGTACATTCTAAAACAATCACTTTGCTGAAATTTAGCAATTGGTGTGCAGGGACTATAACTTTCTTCTCTTGGTATGTGGAGCAATATCCTCATCAGAGTCATCCATTAGAGAAAATGCCATTTGCACTCAACTGGCAAAATCAACATATGTGATTACAATATTGCTCAAGATATACTTTATGAGATCCCAGAAAGAAAAGAAGAGGCTAATATCATGTGCCCCATGGTTGGCTCATTGTAGGTTCTCAAAAGTTATTTGATGTGCTCTTAGAGATCACAATGTGGGATTCCTTTCCGTGGCTGCTCCTTCATATCTGCTACTATGACAGATGCTAGTATTAGAGAACTATAGACTAGTAGGAGAAGCATGTAAGTACACAGACTATATAAAAACTTTTAAAAAGAGCATAAAATGGTTTTATGATTTAGCACTTGGGAGAAGAATGCAACCAGAATGGGAGATCACACAAGACTGTTTAGAGAAGAGAATGACTATGTTGAGCCTAGAGAACAGCTAGTAATTAGGGAAGAAAAAAAAAAAAAAAAGATTCATTATCAGCTCTGCTTGGCCACTTACAGTAGCAGCACTAACCTACTCAATTTATCTCTGGAAATTTCAGGGGAAAGGACTTCATTATGTTGAGGCTAAACAAAAATCTGTTTCCACTTAATTTTCATCCATGATTGCATTTCTGCCTTTTGCAGCTGTACTGTGTCTACTTCCTCTCACTTGACAGGACTTCAGGTTTCCTCTTTCAGAGGCTTAATGCCCCAGTTTCTTAAAACTATATTTTATTAATGCAGGTTTAGAACATTCACCATCCTAATCACCATCAGCTGGGCACACTCACTTTCTACAGTTGTTCTGAACTTATGAGGTATAGAATTAAGCACACTACTCAAGCCATATTTAAAACACCAAGAATTAAGGCAAAACTATTCTGTTTTTAGAGTATTAAAAACAACCATTCTAGTAGTTCTAAAGTGGTAGTTTTCACATAATCCATAATTTGTGCAATCAGACACATTTGTGTTTTATCAAAGGTTTCCATAGTTAGGCAGTATGTTAAATACACTTAGAAGGTAGATTTATTACTCAATAGATTTTATGGTTCCTTTGCAACCATTAGTGTCTATTGTGTGACCACGAGTTTTGGCAAACTACATGACTACAGTGAATAGGGCCTACACATTATCAAGGTCTTCATGCAATTTCTTAAGAACCTAATTATGAGTATCTAGCAACAGCAACCGCAACACAAGAAGATCTGGACATACATGTGTCCTTTAAATAACTTAATAGTAAGGCCACAGTCCCTTAATCTAAATGACCTTCAAAATGTGTCTTACATTTTAACAGGGATTCTAAAAAGAGGGTGGGCAGAAACGGTGTAACAGAACCAACAGTGAGCAGAAAGGAAGGATAAAATTGAATAATTTGTAAAACTTCTTTCAACTTCCTCACATACCTAAATCCTGAGATTTTGACGATAATTGACATTTCGAAATTTGATGGGGAATGGCATTTATAATATTTAAGAGGCTTTTTTTCCCTGTCAAGTTACCTTTTTTTTAATGAAAAATGAGAAGAAAATGAGCCCTAATTAAACTCATCAATTTTGTGCCTCTCCCACCAGATTATTTGGTACAGTAGTTTTTGTTCTTTTGTTGTGTTTTGTCTTGTTTTAATTTACACATGTACTAGGCAGAGAGACTAGGCTGGAATGATCAAGAAATATAGGAGGAAATGTGGAAGGCTCCTGAAGAGGTATAAAATCAGACCTCTTCACATGCCTGTCAAGAATGGCTGTCCAAATATTTTTCAAGTGTACTGAGACTTTCTTGTCTACTGAACAGCCCAAAGGGGTGTCTCAGAGAAACGTGCATTTGAAGGGTGATGTGAGGAGACTTGTAATGATGTAGAACTTGGAGAGCCACAGAGTATTAGCAAGGCTGGAGAAGGCAACAACTGCCATAGCCACACTCTTTTTATGCCTAAACTATTCTTACCCTTTTGTTTTAAACGAGGACAATGTATCTCACTTCCCAGATAATAAATAAATAAATAAATAAATAAATAAATAAATAAATAAACAAACAAGCTGTCAAGTGGAAATTTTCAAACCTTTTTGTTAGCAGACTACCAATGTATATGCACCATCAGCCCCCACATGGCTTCCCTTACTAAAGAAGTGCTGCTCTCCGGCTAAGGTAAATTTCTCCACTTGTGCTCTGAATCCCATCCCTTCTGGGTTGTTTTGGAGACAATGCTCCATAAACAGCCACATGTATCATGCTACAAATTATTTAAATGAAGACTGACTGACTGAATGAATGAATAAATATAACCATGTAGAAGATACTCATTGCTCAAGTGCAGGTACCTAAAAAGGCCTTCTTCTATTTCCCAGAGCCCTTACCTTCATTGTTTATTCAAGTTAAGTATTTGAGGCTTAGAAAGGGAAACAAATTTGCATTTTCTACCTTTGCAGGTTATTCTTTTATGCAGATAGATCAGAATACTTCAGTCACACCATCTTGAATTTTCTGAGACAAGACTCTTTACATATAATCAATCTTTCTTGCCTCTTTTGAAAAAGAATAGGATTACCCTAACATTTCAACTTTCCAAGTGGCTCTCCTTTTTTGCCTGAATTTTAAGGATAATAACTCAGGGGACATTGGCTCAGGCAGCTGGGTGGGGGGGACAGGTAGGCAATTTCAAGATATGGCAGATATCGAGTAATGTTTTCACCTGTATTATGTGACCTGATGTAAAGGTGGGGTGGGAAACAAACAAAAACTGCATATTCTCATTTGATCCTGCTCCACTCACTTAAAGACCAGGTCCCTTAGAAGGGCTGTACGTATACATAACCTTACACTGGGCTTCTGCCAATAAGGAAAAAAAGAAAAAAAGTCTTTTTGGTTTCAATCCTACCCTCTACCCCACAAAACAATAATTTAAAAAAAGAAAGAAAGAAAGAAAATTGAGGACTTGAGCCATTATCTAAAAGAAATGATGGATTTTCATTTTTTAATATTATTATTTCAGTTTTGTCTATAAAAATAATGGAAAAGGACTATAATTACTTAGTAAAAAGCCATATTTGGAACCTCAAAAAGTAAATAGAATACCAGTGTATTTTTTTCTTCTGTAAGTAGATACTTAAAAGATTTTTTCCTAAAACATTTTTACAAGGCATATCACAACTAGATAAATTCTCATTAAGTTGTAAAGATGCCTTATTAATACATCTAATTCCAGGCTAGAAAAAGAAGGTATGTAGTTTCTCCAGAGGAACACTCACTTTGAATAGGCAAATTCTCAAGGAATGAGCACATTTTTTTTAAAAGATTTTATTTATTTATTCATGAGAGACATAGAGAGAGAGCAGAGACATAGACAGAGGGAGAAGCAGATTTCCCACAGGAAGCTCGATGGAGGACTTGATCCCAGGACCCCGGGATCATGACCTTAGCCAAAGGCAGATGTTCAACTACTGAGCCACCCAGTGCCCCAGGAATTAGCACATTTAGATGTTACATTTATTTCTTGTGATAGTTCCATCTAAAGAATTTATTTAATTTTTTCTTTGATTTTATTCTATATAATTTAGTGGTCTTCAGTTGTTATATGTGTACACTTGTTTGTCTTCTACTATTCTATTTTGTAACTATAAATTGTTGGTAATAATATGAAAGACCCTTGTCTATAAAAATATAAATACATTTTGGGACACCTGGGTTTGGGGCATTTGGAGCATTTTGGGGCACATTTTATTACACTTTAGGTTATGAGCCAATTTTTTATCTATAAAAAAATTCCAAACAGCATTATTAGTTGCCTTTATACATGTAATATGTTTTACAGATTTTCCTTGTATTTATTTATTTATTCCAAACAGCATTACTAATTGCCTTTATACATGTAATATGTTGTACAGATATTTATTTATTTATTTATTTATTTATTTATTTATTTATTTATTTACAGAGACACAGAGAAAGAGAGAAAGGCAGAGACACAGATAGAGGGAGGAGAAGCAGGCTCCATGCAGAGAGCCCTATGTGGGATTCTATCCCAGCATCCCGGGATCAGGCCCTGAGCCAGAGGCAGACGCTCAACCACTGAGCTGCCCAGGCATCCCTACAGATTTTCCTTTGAATCTATTTTAAACTCTTAAGCTTTCCTCATTAATTAATGAACTAAAGAAATCCCTTATTGGTAAGAGCATCAGGATTTTACTTTTTTGAAAATTTTACTTCCTCAACATTCAAATAAATTTGCCAGAGAATCTAAAAATCTTTATTGCATCCTAATAGACTTATATATTTTCTCATAAAATTATCGATAAATAACGAGTGAGGAAAATTCACGTTTCTGGCTATGGAAATAATTGTGCATTCTCCATGGCGTGATAAATGTTGTATCACTCATCACTGTAAATATCTTGAGGAATACTGGAGTTCTTGTAATCACTGTCAATTACATTTCGAAAATAAAGTAATAAAGATGACTATATAAGCAAAGAATACTTTGGAAGATTTGCATTTACTGGTATGACTTAATGCTTTTTACACATGATGAATTATTCACATATTAATTGCATTTGCATTTGAATAAAATTGATGACTAAAAATCTGAAAAAGTCTTGAAAGTATGAAAAAAGTGAGTCAGGGACTCAAGAGGAAGTTACAAATTGAATAATTATAAATGTTACTATGTTGAGTAATAATTCTTTAAATACTGTAAACTCTCTTCTATACCAGTTGGACACATATTCAGGGAGAAACATTTTTTTCTAGATTGTGATCTAGGTATTTTTGAAATAACTACACACCTACATCTTCATCTGCCAAGAAGAAAACTACACATGGAAGGACAATATTTCTTAAAATAATTTAGATCTTTAGGTTAACCTTTTACATTGAATTTTTCATACTGTAAAATTAAAATCTACCTTCATCAAAATTAAAATTCTCCCCTTTCTAAGACTATACCCCATTCAGGGCCACAGTGAACCAGAGTCTTTTTATTGAGATTTCATCCCATCATCTCACTACCATCAGGGTGATATAAGTTATAGGGAAGATACTTTCCTCCCCTTATTAAGTATGAAGCTTCCAAGTTAAGATCTAGAAATTTTTCTGTGTAATTTAAATTTCCTTCTCTGATTTTTTTTCCATAGTAGATGGATATCCAATGCAACCTTAAAGATTACTGAAAAGGGCAAAACAAGCTCTGTTTCCCTTATTTTTATGATATATTTTGACCAATGAAGTGTCATTACTGTAACATATTCTGAACAATGAAGAAAATAAGCAAATTGAAATTTTATTTATTTTTGTTTATAACCTTTCTTTTTTAAAAAGGATATTATTTATTAATCTAGATAGATAGATAGATAGATAGATAGATAGATAGATAGATTTGACAGAGAGATAGAGCACAAGCTGGGCGAGCTAGAGAAGGAAGAGCCCCTCCAATGTGGGGTTTCATCCCAGGATCCTTGGATCATGAATTGAGTAATCTTGTTAAATGCAAATTGTATTTCAATAAATCTGCGGCTGTGCTCCCAAGTCTTCCTTTCTAAAATCTAACTCATGAGTGATTGGTCTGTGGACTACATTCTGGATAGCAAGAACCATAGTAAACATCTGAAATTAATCTGATTTTGAACACTGCCTTGAATTTGTTTATTGGCTTGCTGTGTGTTTTTTTGGGGGGATGTTAAAACCAAGAAAATTCGGTAAATACAGTGTTTATTTTGAAACGAAGACCCAGAAAGCTATAAGAATCTTGTTGAAAAAATTACCAAAAATCTGTGGGTGTAAGACTTTGTTTAAAATAGAAAACTTTATACATGAATTGAGTAGGGATTTGATGTACCATTTCATCAATAAGAACATGAAAAGTATTATCAAAAATAACTGAAATGGGTATTTTACAAAGTATAGTGAATTCCAACCCTTTTTCAAAAGCAAATGCCTCATTTTGATGTATATGCATTGGACTACTATTGCCACCTGCCATATCAAATTGCCTACAATGATGCTAGCATGCAATTATTGATTTATCACCACTGTCAGCAGCACATAGCACTCAATCTCCAGTGAGGTAGCACCATTCTAACCTTTACTGTTGGTGATTTAGACTTTCTCGTTTCCTTTCTGTTTTGTTAATTCAAACCATGCCTAGATGGGTTGTCATAGCATGTATTTGCCCTCCACTGTCACATAATAGTTCTAGCTCATCCAAACAGCTTACATCTCTTTCAGGATTCTCAGCTCCCACTTGCATGATGTACTGGTGACCTTAGCTTCATTGGTATTCTGTGAATGTCAGAGATATGCTTGCCTCAGCTGCCTGGGCCCTGGTGAGCAGGTGGAAAAATGACCAGTTGAAAATGAGTTGTTAAGACCACTACAGTGAAAAGATTGATGCAATTAATTTTTCATTATGCACAGTGTCTGCGGATTCTAATCAGTTTGGATTGTTCCTCCTTTGAGGCACAAATAAAATGCAAATGGCTTTGGAATGAAAGGGAACATTCTTTATGGTATAGACTTTCCAAAGCTGTAAAATGGCTCAGGACTAATCTGTGGTGTTAGAAATATTTTATGAATTAGGCCCTGGCAGGGTAATGTAAGTTCTTTCTGGGAAATCTGAGCTGTAGCAACTACAGGAAGCAGCTTGAAAGGTAGATTTGAAGGGCACAGACAACAAATGGGAATGAGACTTGAGGTAAACCTTTCTGGATTTAAAAGAGAGTAGGGGAGCAAAGGAAATTTTTGTTTGCTAAACTAATTGTAAATACACATGGTCCAATCTACAGTCATTATGTGTGTAGATTTATTTTCATAATCCATGCAAATAATTTGCAAAAGCAGGAATATGGATTTACAATTGTCTTTAGTCTCATGATAAAATATATCCCCTAGGTTACATTATCTCCTAAAATTTACTTTGTAGATATGGCAACCATGCATCATGAACTAAAATGAACAAATTAAGTTATAAATATTCTTATAATATTATATATCCCATTTTTTTCTTAAACTAAGGTCATTCCAGTTATAAAACAAACAACTGACAATCTTTTATGGATGGTCATCCAAATATGTTTTCACTTATTTCAGTGAAAGATACTGCTTTTAAGTTATATACTTATCTGAGTAAGATATTTTCTTTAATTTGTATTAAAATTGCTAAAGGGCACCTGGGTGGCTCAGTGGTTGAGTGTCTGCCTTTGGCTCAGGTCGTGATCCAGGGTTCTGGGATCCAGTCCTGCATTGGGTTCCCCATGGAGAGCCTGCTTCTCTCGCTGCATATGTCTTTACTTCTCTCTCTTTCTCTCATGAGTAAATAAATAAAATGCTTTAGGAAAAGAAATAAATAAAAAATAAAATTGCTAAGGTAAGTGTTGGGATGTAATTTAAAAGTTAATATTGGAAAAAGATTTCTAGCATGGTCAACAGAAAAGAAGAGTACTCCTTAGTCTTTGGGTGCTGTGTCACATGTGTTTTAGGATTGAAGATTTATTACTTTTAAAGAAGTTGTTCAGTTCTTATTACAAAACTATTTGGATTTTTTTCTAAGATATGTAATGAGGAATTACAGTATCCTTCTAGTGAAGTTATCTTTTGAAATGTGATCTAAATTGAAGATCCTATTTTTATGCGTTCTAAAAAGCCTTTAACAGCATTATTTGGTGACATGATTTAGGAACAAATAATTGGAACTGCCATTTTTCACTGTGGAGCTCTTCTTAACACGAGAAACTGAGAAAACTATACTTAAACACTTCCTGAACAGAAAAGATACTAGTTATAATTACACTTCAAAATGCTTTCTTACAAACGTGACTTGCCTTAGGAGATAGCAAATGTGCTAAATTTAGAGGTTCAACTTTCAGAAGGAGTAAACTTTTAGCCAATCATTACAAGACGTGTGCATTTTATACCTGTCAATCGTAATCAATGAAAGATCTCTTTTGAGTGCATTCAAGGTGTGTGAAATACAAAGAAACCTGCCCTCACAATTGCCTTCAATAGAATTTTATTCTAGGCCTTACTGGTTTTGCCAAAACAGTCACCTACAATTCATGAGTAGAGAAAGCCTTTTTTGCTTTTCTCTGCTTTTATTCAATTATCACTTCCTTCTACTTGCCCAAATGAGCAGAGCAAAATAGGCTAAGGACCCACCCAATTTCAATAATTAAAAATCAGTTACAAACCTCTCTTCCCTGTTTATTTATATTTTAAAAAATGATAGTTCAACTCAAAAACTATTTTTAAAGAAAATATATTTATTTATTTATTTGTTTGTTTATTTATTTGAGAGAGAGAGCACAAGGTGGGGGAGGAGCAGAGTGGGAGGGAGAGGGACGGGGAAAGAAACTCAAGCAAACTCTGTGCTGAGCAGGAGCTTGACATGGGGCTCCATCTCACAACCTTGAGTTAATGACTCGAGCAGAAACCAATAATTAGATGTTTAATCAACTGAACCAATGAGGGGTCCCTCAACTCAAAGACTTTATAATCTGTAGACTATATAGACAGGTAACATTTGTGAGGAATTCCTGTCTTCACATATTACCTCTTTCTAAATATCTCTTCATTCTCTAAATACTAGAAGAACATAAGTCAGTACATTTTCATTCAGCTTCTGAAATTATATATTACTATTCTTTTTTTTTTTTTTTTTTTTTTTTTTTTTTTTTTTTTTTAATTTTTATTTATTTATGATAGTCAGAGAGAGAGAGAGAGAGAGAGAGGCAGAGACATAGGCAGAGGGAGAAGCAGGCTCCATGCACCGGGAGCCCGATGTGGGATTCGATCCCGGGTCTCCAGGATCGCGCCCTGGGCCAAAGGCAGGCGCTAAACCGCTGCGCCACCCAGGGATCCCATATATTACTATTCTAAAAGCTACAGAATTATTGACTACTCTGACAAAAGGTCTACTATATTCCAAACACCACACTGAGACTCTGTAAGAAAACGTAATATCCTCGTGTATGAATTCACATTATTTCTAGAAAGGTTCATAGCATGCAAATAATTATAAAATGTGTTATATGTCACAAGAATACAAATATACAAAGCATTATGGACACATAAAAGAGGGGATTTCTACTCTTTGGAGTAGAGTCTATTCAAGCAGAACCTGAGAAAATGAGTAGGTAGCAAAAAAATTTAGGTTACAAAAAGAAAATTCAGATAAGAGTCTGTTGATTGATCCATGGCTCACATGACTGTAAAATGTTAGGATCCAGGGAGTAAAATCTAGTAGTTCTAATGGGCCACAAATTTTCAAATCTGGATGTCAAATGCATGGAAATAAATGTGCTAAGAGAGAGAGAATACTTGAACATATTAGGAAAAACCAATCTTCACTAAGTACAGAGGTAGAAAATAAAGATCCAATGAAAGAGGATAGGACTAAAAAAAAAAAAAATCAGAGGAATTTTTTTAAAAAAGAGTCATTGCTCAGTTGAGAGAAAAAAAATAATAAAGAAGATATCAAACTTGTTATACCAAAGTGTTTTCAAGACACAGAACTGTGAAATTGGAAATGAAGGGGTCTTTGATACATACACACCAACATGCACACATGTATAACTTTTCACTTATTTACATTAGAACATTTTATTGATTATTCAATAATCTCTGAGGATTGACTTTATTATCTATGATTTTGTTTTATTTCAAGATAGGAGAAGTTTTAATATACTTGTGATAAAAATAGGGGTGTTGGATCTGATAAAGTTGAAAATAATTGTTTTATCTATCAAAATTAGCTTTAAAGTATAATCTAGTTTGCAAAAATCATTAAGGAAATTAATTATACTAAGAAATTGATTTGATATGAAGGTGGAAGAGAAACAACCCTTAGATGTCTGCCTGGATGGAGAATTGGAATAAATAGATCTTTTTTTGTCATTTCAACTCTTTCTTCATTAGATCTTAAATATTGGGACACTTGGGTGGCTCAGTGGTTTAGCTCCTGCCTTTGGCCCAGGGCATGATCCTGGAGTCCCAGGATCGAGTCCACATCGGGCCTCCTGCATGGAGCCTGCTTCTCTCTCTGTCTGTGTCTCTGCCTCTCTCTCTCTGAGTCTCTCATGAGTAAATAAATAAAATCTTAAAAAAAAATCTTAAATATAAAAGTCTGTCTTATTCTCTCTGCAAGTGATAGGCAGAGAGCAGCGTCAAAAAATCATATAATAATTCAATTTATTTCACAATAAAAAACCTTATCATCTATGTGGACCTAGATTCCATATTCCTCACAATTTTCTAGTGGAGTGCCATTTCATGGAATCCCTGGATGGATTAGAATATTTTTGCATGAGATATAACAAGAATTTTTTGCATGAGATATAACAAGAATGTAAACATGTCTATATTTGACATTTTAATTAGCTTTGCTTTTTCTTTCATTCACCAAAAGATGTAAATTTTAACCAACTATTTGGCATTTATTCATTTGTTTATTTTTATTTATACTTATATAAACCCAAGTTTAAATGTGGTCTTGTGTCTTGTTACTAATAGTGTAGTTAGTCTATGGACAAGTGGCACATCAGCATTGCCTAGGTATTTCTTAGATTTACAAAATCTCAAGTCTCTCCACAGACTTATGGAATCAGAATTTGAATTTTAATAAGACATCCAAGTGATTTCTGTGCACATTAAATTTTAAGGAGGACTAGTCTTGTATTTTGGTTGAACAAATGATCAAATGTTTATATACATTTTTATAGTTATTGAAAATGAATATCAAATTAATTCCTTTATAATTGGGGATTTTTCCTCCAGTAATGATATATCACATTAGTAAGTTACACTCATACGTACATACTTATCAAAACCAAAGCTAAATGAGTTGTCTGCATTTAAAGATTTGAATGAGAGATGGCTCAGAGTTTCAAGCTTCATTGGCTTTAGTCTATCATCTAAAAAGTCAGTGAAAAGGAAACAAGATATAAGCATTCAAAATGGGTGAGAAGAAGCTTCCAAGAGTGTGGAAAGTTTCTTACCCAGATCTGCTATTTTGATGAGTGCTTTTTTGCAAAATTGCTCTGCTTGTGTATGTACTTGGCAATTTGAATTCATATCAGTTTTCCTTTCCCATTCAACCTTTCACAATTGAGGAAAGAAAGAAGAAAGAAAGAAAAGAAAGAAAGAAAGAAAGAAAGAAGAAAGAAAGAAAGAAAGAAAGAAAGAAAGAGAGAGAGAAAGAAAGAGAGAGAGAGAGAGAAAGAAAGAAAGAAAGAAAGAAAGAAAGAAAGAAAGAAAGAAAGAGAAAGAAAGAAAGAAAGAAAGAAAGAAAGAAAGAAGAAAGAAGAAAGAAAGAAAGAGAAAGAAAGAAAGAAAGAAAAGAAGAAAAAGAAAGAAAGAAAGAAAGAAAGAAGAAAGAAAGAAAGAAGAAAGAAAGAAAGAAGAAAGAAAGAAAGAAAGAAAGAAAGAAAGAAAGAAAGAAAGAAAGAAAGAAGAAAGAAAAAGACAGATCCTAACCATCCCAAACCTTATATACCTTGGGGTGTAAAAAGGTTGAGGGCATCAAATAATGTATAGTATACAATATGATGTCTGAGAAGATCTCTAGTGAAGGTACACTAAACTGATGCAAAACTTAATGCCTTGGCATTTGAAATAAGATCATTTTGGATGTTATAAGTCAAATGTATTATAGAGAGGTGGAGGGTTGACAGTTTTGCTTCAGTATCCCAACGTTTTTTTTATCCCTAAGTTATTGTAAATACTATATGCTAAGATTCCTAAAATATAGCAATTTCAATTGTATGGGAGTTGTGTTGATCATCTGAGCTTCATAAAAAATTGTCCTTAAGTAATAGAGTAAATTACAGAATAATAATAATCATCATGGGAAAGTATTGAGAGAACCTATTTATTTATGTAATCTTTACACTCAACATGGGGCTCAAACTCACAACTGCAAAATTAAGAGTCACATGCTCTTCCATCTGAGCCCTGAGAAACCTTGTTTGTTATTTGTTTACTTAGCAGAAATAAGAAGCCGAGAAAGGACATGACTTGAAAGGCTGAAAAACAATAATTAGCATGTTTTTAATGAATTTGAAAGAGAACATAATCGATGAAATACATAAAACAATTGAATAATAGATTACTGTGTGATACGTACCATATGATTCAGAAAAAAATCAACAATTGACATTGCTATAACCAAACCCTTTCTATTATCATACTAATAATTATGAGGATTTCATAGTGCTGATATTTATAAAAAAGAACAGCAGGGACACCTCGGTGGCTCAATCAGTTAAGCAACTGACTCTTGATTTTAGCTCAGGTTATGATCTGCCTGGGATAGAGCCCCAAGTTGCCTCTGTGCTCAGCAGGCAGTCTGCTTGAGATTCTCTCTCTTCCTCTTCCCCTCCCCTTGCTCATGGGTGCATGCACGTTCTCTCTCACTCTCTCTCTCTAAAATAAATAAATCTTTTTTTTTTAAAGGTAGGAAATGATTGGAAGCTGAACAATAACTCCTAAAAGTAATTTTCATTCACTGACTTATGGAAAGAATTTCTCATTAAAAGATGCATTTGTAAAATTTAATACTTAATAAAATATGTATTGTATTTGTTTTGATCAAGCATGTACAAATAATAATTATAACTATTTTAAAAAGAGATATTATTAGATTTTGTAATATTTTTGCATATAAACTTATATAAAATGAAAAATAAAAATCTCAATACCTATAATTTTTATATGCAACATTTTTAATGATTAAGAAGTATTAGAGAATCCTTGACAAAATAATATTCAACATTAAATATATGTATATATATATTTTTTTTTTACGAAAAATTTCCCTAGGGAAAAAAGAACAAATATCAGTTTAAGAAGAAAAACAGTGTACATATAGCCTCTAAAAGAAGAGTTTGTTCATATATTTTTAAATAAATATGGTAGCACTGAATCATCATGATATTTAGATTTCTTCGGTATATTTAAAAGAGATGTTAAATATTTATTTAAAAGCATCAATATATACAATATATTAAAACCATAATATTTGCAATTAGAGACCAAGTTCACTGTGGGGTTAATAAAGCTTAAGTTTAGGGCTCTCATTTTATTTACACAGGTTTTTCCAAACCTGGGAGGCTCTAACAACATGTTTATAAAGCCATATGTTCTTATTAAATTTTCAAAAGCAAGTTAATTTCAGTGCATTTGTTTAAGACCTCCATTACATTCCAATTCAATTTACCCTTCGCCACACCTTTTCTGATTTTAAACTAGCTTTGGAAATTTTGCAATCTAAAGAGGAAACAGTTGAAGATACATGTAGTTTGGGTTTCATGCAATAAATTCATACAATCCAAACTCACTTTGTGTAAAGCTATCATTGCTATCTGTTCTATTGTAAAAGTGACTTTCATGGAGATTCTTACACTCACTGTGACAACTCATCATTACCATTACAAGGCTAGGGGTCATGTTGTGAGATGAGCATATCCAATGGCATCCAACACTTGAAATATGTGAATAATGGAAGAGAAACAAGATTTGAGAAGTCAAGAGCCAGAAGCTAGTCTGAGAAAATTTCAGTCATTAGATATACACAATGGTTATATATAGATATACACAATAAGTATCTTCTACTTATTGATGTCTAGTTCAAATAGATAATATCTCCTCCCATACTTGACGATGAATGCAGTTTTGATGATTAGAAACATACCATAACATTTAAAAAGCTGTTTCATGGGAATCACCTATAGCTAAAGATTTTAGAATTGGGGGTATGTGGAGGATAAAATCTGTGCAGTACTACAAATAGGAAGTATATATTGAGTATAGTGTGTGTGTGTGTGTGTGTGTGTGTGTGTAAGGTCACATGTATTATGTATCCCAACCAAAATAATAGAAAATAAATTTTAACCAACTATGTTGAAATAAAGACTGTGGAAAGTATTTAAAAAATCATAATAATATGATGACATGATCAAAAAATACGCTGCCAACAATATTGAGATCAAAAAACAGTATTATAGATGAATATCAGGCAGTGAATTAATACAAATATGTTGTTTTCCTGGATATTCTTTGATGTTTGTATTATTTGCCAGTTTT
Source organism: Canis lupus dingo (assembly GCF_003254725.2). NCBI lineage: Eukaryota > Metazoa > Chordata > Mammalia > Carnivora > Canidae > Canis > Canis lupus. The sequence goes on along the minus strand of NC_064255.1, from coordinate 56,091,156 downwards.
TTTTCCTCAGAATTTGTAATTTGCAGTGATTTCTTATTCTATAGAAATTTTATATCTTTTTTTGTATTAATAATTTTTAGTTTTGGCTGAAAACAGTTCTGTGTGTGTAAATCCTGTGTCCCACAAAATGAAGTCCACTTTCATTTGCAATGATTTAAACTTAAAAAAAAAGTAAAAATATGAAAACTATACTCATATATATTTATTATATGTGCAATGTATTATAAATACTACATATAATATATGTATTATCTATATAGAGTATATATGCACACATACTTTGTACTGTCTTACACAGTAGTTTTGGTAAAATATTTTAAAGTGATTAGAAATAAAATTATTTTTAGGTTATTGCTATGAGAGATGAACATATGTGTAAGTGAATAGTTGTGGCTTTCCATTGCTGCCTTAGTTCCTGTAGCAAGCAAATCTACAATTTCATTGCTGATATAACCCAGATGGAAGGAAGATGTACCAGACCAGAAGGTTCATGGCCTTAGGTAACCTGTGTGGCATGTCATTAGTCTGAGCAAGGGCCACATAAGCACATCATGGTTTATATCCTACCATTTGTATAAAGAGTACTTGGACCACAGTTACATAGCTCTGCTTCATGTGCAACAATGAGCCTACATCCTGGGTGATATTTTGTGAAAATATGAAAGTAAATTTGGACTGTTTTAAGCTGGTTTTTCGATATCATTTTATAGGTAATCAATTGATATCATCCATGATTATTTTATACTGTGACTATCTACATAACTCTATGATATGATAAACCACATACAATCATATTTTATGCAGATACTACTTTGGGAGAGCATTTACACTAATGAAAGTCTACATCAGTTAAAAAATTCAGATAAATATGGAAATTGTGCAGATTTAAAAAATCATCAAAATTACAGTAGGTAAATTAAGATGAAACAGATACTTGAAATTAACATGAAATTATCTCATCTTAAACTGCACGTAAAATATGACATATAGAGAGTAGCAGGGGAATTTTTAAAAGGAGAAAGACTGAGATGTTCACGAGTGAATCATAGTAGTACTCAGGAACCATGTCATATTTAATGGTGTGAAAATGGGAAAAAGAGATAGTCATATATCCTGGGAAGCATAGAGTCATACGACATAAGAGTTTCCTGTCTGAACCAATAAAAGGCTTCTGTCTAACATCACTAATTGATACTCTCATTTGAAACCAATTCAGAGAACCTTTATTTAACAGCATCAGGCTTTGGGTTTGTAAGTTTCTTTCTATGACCTAGTTTGGCCTTTAGAGACTCACTGATTTGTCCACAGATTTTCAGTTTTGTATTTTTTTACTCGTGTTCTTAAAATTCATATTCATTGTTGGTGCTTTTTAAAAAGACTTTATTTATGTATTTATGTATTTATGTATTTATGTATTTATGTATTTATGTATTTATTTATTTATTTATTTATTTATGAAGAGAGAGAGAGAGAAAGAAAGAAAGAATCTAAAGCAGACTCTGCACCGAGCACAGGGCCCCACATAGGGCTCGATCCCACAGCTGTGAGATCACAACCTGAATCGAAACCAAGAGTCAGATACTTAACCAACTGAGCCACTCAGTTGCCCCTCATTGTTTATACTTTTTTAAAATCTCTGGTACACTGAGGCCTGCAGTGTCTGAAATGTGTCTTTAAACAAATGAATAAACAAACAAAAGAAATGTTCTAACAAGCCTTTGTGATTTCAAGATGGGAAATTTTTATTCAACTAATAAATACCCTTAGAACTACTGATTTCCTTATTAGCAATCATACAAAATCATTTTCGGATGCTCTCTGACCATGATAACAATGAAAGTTCTGCTGCAATGAATATTAATAGCATTTATTTAAGCAGTGAACATTAATATATCAGAGACAATACACTTCTCTTTGACACTTTTGGGAACTATTTTTGATAAAGAATCAGAAAGGAGATTTCAAGTGACAATCCTACACCAGCCTTCAGGGGTTGAAAGGATGACCTAATCGGTGTTATGAAACCTCTTATTCTTATGATTGATTGATTAATTTTCTTCATGCAAAATGTTATTACTCTCCTATTTTCCTTGCTTTATTTGCCTTATCTCTTTTGAGAAATAACAGGGTATGTTAGAAAGCAATGCAAGCAATCAGACATCAAAATTATATTCTTTGTTATTCATCATTACTAAAGAACATACAGTGTTCTGAATCTACCAGCAATATTTCAACACTTGAAGAGATTTAATCATAAAGTTTTGCATATCAAACATACGTATGTGAGTGTATATATCAGATCTGATTCAACTGAATGCATTGTAGTGTTCATGTTAGCATATGATATCTGAACTAGTAGTTAATGAGGAAAGGAAAACAGGCTGGTTACAGAAAACTGTATAGAATTTTATCAAAATCTTGTCATATTTTGGTCAATATGGCCAGCAATCGGCTTTTGAAGTTTATTCACAAAGAGCATTTTAAAAAATCATTTTTCTGTATATAAACACCTGCCCTTGGTGCTATATTTTGGATATAAATATTTTTTACCATTTATATATCAAACATAAACATGAGGTTATGGATATGAGCATTATGGGTTCATGGGTATGGTGAAATAGGTACGTTTCCCTAAGGGTGCTACCATTAAGATGTTTTCTCCCAAATTTACTTCTTTGCGGATTGTATACTTTCTGCAAGGCACCCATTTCCAAGTAACTTGCACAAATTTATATAAACAATTTCAGTCCATTTATTTTGTTTCTCTATTATTTGTGAGAGAATAAACCACGATTTCCAAACTATCAGCATATTTATGATTTCCCCACTTACAGAATAAGATTTTATCCAAAAAGATACTCCACCATTACAAGAAAATAAATTTTGGGTTGTAACTCTGTCATCGCTCTTCAGCCTTCCATTATCATTTCTATATCCCTGTTAAGCACCTATTATCTTATTTTTTCATTAAGAATAACAAAAATAACACTTAAGAAAAATACAAGTTTTTCTCTTTCTAGGAAGTCATTAGACTCCATAAATCATTTGCCAATGTGAGGCATCATTAACAGTAGTAGAAGTTTTTACTTGGAAGGGAAAGACTCCTTGGTTTATTTAACTTTGTATGTTCTACTATAATGAACAAAATTCATACTCATAAAATAGATATGCTACATAAAAGGACCTCATGAGATTTAAACTATTTTATTGCTGGTGAATATACTTTTGTACCGATAAGGTTAAACCTGAAAATACTCCGTTAATCTAGATTTATTTCTGGGAAACTGGACTACGTTGACTAGTATACAGGAAAAATTTTATATATCTCCATTGCCTGTCAATGAACGATTTGACATAGTCTTAACAAACTATATTTAGATCATTTCCCTTTATAAATCTTTGAACAAAGAGACTATGAGATATTATAATGAGACTATAATTGGAATTTTGAGTAAATATTCTGACTTTCCTCCTTGTTAGCTAATGTACTTTAAATGATATGTTTAAGTATGTTTAATCTTGGTTTCCTCATTTGTATAATATGAGAAAGCATATAAAATATACAAAAATACCTGGTATAGCAGAGTCAATTTATATATATATATATATATATATATATATATATATATATATGGTATGAGTATGCATGTGTGTATATATATGTATGTGGGTTTATATGTACGCACATGTATATATTGTAGAATTATATATACACATACATATATATGAATATATATACATACACAATTTTAGATACACACACATATGTGTATACATTATATTCATTACATAGAACAAATAAAACAAATTTAAATATATAAATGCAAATATATTTTATATATATATACATACATGAACACAGTGACACACAGTAGATCCTTACCCACTGCTTAATAATATATACATTTACTTTTTAAAAATTCTGTTCATATATTATGCTTTGGAATATTAAGACAAATATCTCTACCATGGAAATTCTTGTCATTTAAAATCCTTTGAAAAATATCTGTAATAGCACAATGACATTAGACTAAAACTGCCAGAGTTTGATCAACTAGAAGTTTATTGAAAATCCTGAGCCTGTTCTCCTATGGCCTGAGGGAGATGCTATAGGATAATTTCTTGATCTTCATATTTGACCTATAGGATTGATTCTCATGAATTTTTCTAAAGCAGAAATAATCACCTCAACCACTCATAACATAAATCAAATACATTAAAAGGACACATATTAAATCTAAAATGTGGGATGCCTGGGTGGCTCAGTGGTTGAGTGCCTGCCTTCGGCCCAGGGCATGATCCTGGAGTCCGGGGATCAAGTCCCACATCGGGCTCCCTGCAAGTAGCCTGCTTCTCTCTCTGCCTATGTCTCTGCCTCTCTCTCTTTCTCTCTCTGTGTCTCTCATGAATAAATAAATAAAATCTTTAAAAAACAGTAAATCTAAAATGTGATACTCACAGTCTTGCATGATAAGGTATGACACCAGCTGTAGGAGCAGCAGATTTCAGCAGGGACTATCCTAGCAACTCCTCCCTTTCTTCACTCTTGCACATTTCTATTTCAAAAGTGCATCTGTGGGAGGTAATTCAGAGCTGGTGCTATTCTGGGAGGGCCACTCATCTACTCATTGTTTCTTGGCGTACAACTCTCTCATATAATCATTATTTCATTTATACAAACCAAGTATCTTCATTGGTGGTCAGTTGTATGCTTGTCAGTGTGTTAAGGTGATAGCAATTAAAAGAAAAGTTCTTATACTGTATCATGAAAGAGAACACTCAACCAAATAAACATGCATACAAAAAAAAATGGGAATTTGTGCGGAATTCTACACTACTAATTAAAGTCTGAGACAGAAAATTAAAGGAAAGCAAGATGCTAGGCTAGCTGCTGAGCCAGTGAGTGGGGACAATGAGATATTTTGGATCTTTCACTGTTTTTTTTCAGAACTGAAAAGCTTCCAACTCAAAGAAGTTTGGTCACTCACTCATTGGTCAGTCCAAACATGAGACAGAATTGTTTTACAGTACAGTAATGGGCGGGGAAAGTCTGAGATGGCCTTCTTCTGCAGCCTCTTGAATTGATGAACAGAAGCACCATCTTGATTTCAGCTCAGGTCATGATTGAGGCCCTGAGAAACTCTGCATTTGGTGGGGAATCTGCTTGAGATTTCCTCTATCCCCTCTCTCCCCCTGCTCCTCATTCGTGCTCCCTCTCTCTCAGATTAATAAATAAGTCTTTAAAAAAAAGTTTTTCAGATGTTGAATGGAGTCAAGGCTGGGAACCAGTGGGTGAGAAAATCATTCTCTTTACTTTTTGGATTTTTGCTAAGGAATCTGCCTAATATATTTTTAACAGAAAATTGACACCCCCCCCCATTACAAAAAATCTCCACTCAGATAAAAGGTCTGTTGAATCTCAGGCCTTTATAACACTAAGTGTTAAACTCGTATGTGTGTGTGTTTGTGTGTGTGTGTGTGTATACATCCCAAACACCTTAGTGATACCTTATAATTTAATGAATATGTTTGGAATAGTCAGTCCAAAGCTGTCTTTTAATGCCAAACGATTTCAAGAAACAAGGGTACTTTGGTGGTAGTCCTTTACTGGTAAATATAAAGGAAACTTATTACCTCCAAACTTTTGGGCAAAAATAACCTCCTTTGGAGATGCACTGAAGATTGTTTAACTCCTTCTGAACTGTGTTCATAATTGAACAGTGTTTTCTGAGTTCATTTTATCTACAACATATGTAATTTAAAAAAAAAAGGTTTTATTTATTTGAGAGAGAGCAGAAAGAGCGAGCCCAGGAGCAGGAGGGGGAGGGGCAGAGGGAGAGAGAGAAGCAGACTCTCTGCTGACAACTCAGGGTTTGATCCCATGATCCCAGGATCAAGACCTAGGCCAAAGGCAGAAGCTTAACCAATTGAGCCACCCAGGTGCCCCGACCGCCCCAACATATGTAGTTTTCATTAAAAGTACTAAAATATTTTTTAATAAAATATATTTATTTCATTTTCTTAGAATGTAAATGTCATTTTCTGAAAATGTCTAAGTGGAATATAAACTGCCATGGAAAAAGAATACCCGTCTGATGTCCTAGGCAAAGGAAAGAGGTCAGGGCTGACTGCTGTTCATTCTCATTTCCTCTGACGCAAGCTCCTTTATTCATTACGTTATATCTTATGAATGTCTTTACTTTTGTTTGTCTGTTATAATTATTCTTTATTGCTTGGGGAAGAGGACAACATTAAATAGATTTGGCAAATCAGATTCTGGCTGTTCTGACCAGAAATTTCCTTAAAGCTTATATTATTAAAATATTTTTAAATTTTTGATGAAGGCATGTTTTATAAATCAGAGAATTTTAATCAGAGATGATTTGAAGTATGATATAGATTTATGGGAACTGAGCTAAGGCCCATTGGCATTCTAAATACCAATTCAGTGTATTAGGTGTCTTTTGTTCCACAGTTTCAATATTTTCAGAATGCTCCAACTCCTTATTTTCATCCAATATTGCTTTATAGGTGAGTGATAGTAGCTATCAGAACATCTCTCTTTCTGAATATTCATGAAGCATTTTTTACTTTCCCTGGAATGAAGAAAAAAGGAAATATATTATTGAGAAAGAAACCTCATTGAAACTAAGGTGGCCTGATTCTGGAATGGTCCTCATTGACAAAGAAATTGTTATTCTTTTTTGTAACAACAACAAAAAAATACCGTTGAGGACTTCTAGACAGAGAAATCTGGTATGGAAACGTGAGAATAGGTCAGCAAGGGTTGGTTGGTTCTTTAGTTTTGAAAAGCAAGTTAGACTTCTTAAAACTATTTTAGTCACTTGGTCTTTGAATAACACATACTTGGGTTTCAATTGTGCTCTGGCACTAATGAGATGTGTCACTTTTGACAAATTTTTCAAGTTCTCTACTGTCTTTGTTTGTTCTTTTGAACAATGGAGATAATGGCATCAACTTTTGAGGCTTTGACAGAGCACCTGGCATATAGTTGGACTAAGTAAATGTTAGTTCCCTTCCTTGTCTGCTTTATTTAGTCTTTTGCTTATTGATAAGGAAAACAATGGAAAACTACTATAATAGTTTCCTTACCCCGCATTGTTCCTGTCAGTGAGGCAAAGCAATGTATAGCTGTGGCCCTTAGCATCTATTTCTGGTTCTGTGAATCCATACAGCATCTTAGAATTGTGTTAGCCACCTGCCTGATGTGCTACATCCCTAGATTCCTTCTGTTCACTTCCTTTTCTCTGCTTCCTTAGCCTTCAGCAATAGGAATGGGGAGAACCAAGAAGCTAAATTTCTATCTTTTAAAGAGAGGTCCCTCCTCCCCATATTTATGCTCTGCTTCTACATTCTCCATCCTCGCAGTGACGGACTGAGATTCTGTACAGTTTTGTCTTTGGGTAAATTTAGAGGACAGAAATTGTCTAATGAATGGAGCAAAACCACATACTAAAAAGATAGCAAACTATTCTTCTGCAGAAGGTAGTTAACATTTTGAAAACAATTTATTTGGCAGCACTACTGCATATAATCATAAACCAAGTCAAACAAGATGAACATATGCACGTTGTTGAGCTGAGTGGTGGAATGGCTTTTCCAGCAGCAACACACCTGTGTAACAACATAATTTCCAGGTAAATAGCTCTTTTATTGCTAATTAGAATGGAGCTTGAGATATTGTTTTGAAGCTCCAGTTGAGAAGCCCAGCTATTTGCACATCCCTGACTGAAGAATCATGTCCCTAGAGCTGGAAAGGTCATTCTCTCATCTTTTGTTCATTTTACACTTGCTGAGGACGAGCACAGCTCCTCAAACTGTTGCCTTGATCCTCAGCAAATATGGAGCATGGGACATTACAACCAGATAACCTCTGCATGCTGTCCCATCACTTAGCTTTTTCATAAAGAGAAATTCATTGCTTAGAGTGGTTAAGAGCAGAATTTAAATAAGTCTGGGGGCTGACATTATAGATTATAACATATCTACTCTACTCTTTTTTAGAATATACAATTCTTGGGATGGGTTTTTGAGACAAGAAGAGTGCTGTTATTAATCTCTCATTTTACCTCTGATCTAAAGTCCTGATTCCTATGTTCTTTCATTCTTTGAGGGGAATTTTAAGGAGCAGTGGGGGGGGGGGCGGAGAGGGGAGAAGATAAACCACAGGCTTTTAAACACTATTGGTTTAAAATCAGTTGGCACTTAAGTCAGCTTCATGGAGAAACAATATCCTTATCAAAGCAAATCTAGAATAGAGTCAAATCGGTTACAGCAGGAATTAACTCTTGCTCTTTAGAATCTTCTTCGCTGTGTAAAATTGTGAAGAAATCAATGTTAGAGTAAAGAATGGGGGAAAGAAAGTGAAGGAAACATCTCCAAGTATAGATATTCAAGCTCTTCATTTTACAGATAAAAGAACTGAAGGAATCAGTGAAAATATATTGACTTCCATAAATTATACTGTTTGGTTAATTAGTAATAGATCTGGGATGAGAATTGCATCTCCTACTTGATACTGCACTAGGGCTTTCACACAGTGGACTACTCAAATTTAAAAACAACAAAGGAATGAACACGTTTCTGTTGGTATAGATCTTGGTAAATATTTTCCACCAAGCACTTGAGTAGAATAAAAAGCAAAACTGATCATGTAGCAAATTATTGGGGGAAAATGTACATTTGTTCTAAAATAGAGAAGATAATTAACCCAAACTAATGGAATCTACGTACGATTTGGATGATCTGCTTTTTCTTTAAAAATTCCACAAATATGCCATTCTTTGAAATATGCCATTCTTGCCAAAGGCAAGAAATCCTAACTACTAAAATAGTAGGTTATGGTTACAAATGTATCATAGTCTATCCCCACTTATTTCATTTTATTATATTATCCCATAGCAAAACAGCTTTAAATACTTGTGGTTATAAAAATTGTAGGTCATAAAATCTAACTTCAATCAACATAGTCTCTAGAATTTGAAATTTAATAGTGTAAGTGCTGATAGAACAGGAAAACAAAAGCATATTGAAATTTTCCTGTGGAAAGACTACCCTCTTGTGACTCCAGTTTGTACTACAACTGTCTACCTTTTTCAAGTTTGGATCTCTACAAAGGGACTTGGAATAGTTTGATTTATGAGCTAAAATTTAAGTTAACAATGTTCTTAGGAATTCTACTCATTTGTTATTGTAGCTTTATTTTGAACATATCGAACCTGCATCCTGGGTGTTGAGTAACACCTCTCTGAGATTTGTAGCCTTAAATAATGAAACCCTAAGAAATCATATGAGATTTGAAGTTGTACGTCATCTTCACTAACATATTACCTCATTTATTAATGCTTAATTTTAAAGCTCTAAGTTTATTTTACATGAAAATTTAAAATTAATGTCTCACACTAGCAGCCTTAAAACTACAAAAAGTACTCAATATTGGCAATTACTTTTTCCAGTTATTAACCGTTCAAGATGTCATAAATTAAATCACAGATTTAATGTAATAGGAAATGTCAATAATGTAAGCCATTTCTTTGCTCAAATCCAGTGATATTTAAGAATATTTTTTGAAACACATGTTGATGTCTTATCACTAAGTGGATACCAAATAGTAAGTGGTTAGAGGTAATATAAGTGATTAGAGGATTTCTTAATATCAACTTAAACCCTGTAACAATGTAAAGTTTCAAGGTTGCTGGAAGGACTAATTTGGTTGAAGTCAATTCTCACACTGAAGGGGGAAAAACACTGAGGTCCTGTACAGGATTGTGAACAAGAGATAGTTCTTAGGGATGGTCCTATGGACCCACACTCCAGCCACAAAGGTGTCTATGGCTTTTTGTATTACTCCCTGGATCTTGTAAGGATGATATCCATGTGCATTTATATTGCGTAGTAAAATATTAGTAAAATAGTAAAGGCAGGGTGAAAGACGCATAAGGACTGTCTTTGAGTGCCAACAGAGCCTTAAAATTTTTACTTTTATTCTCATTTAATTGGTAGATATTATGACTATTTTGAAAGTAATCTCTACAACCAATGTGCGACTAGAATTTATGACCCCGAGATCGGGAGTCTCATGCTGTACTGACTGAATCAGCCAGGCATCCCTTATGTGGTAAATATTATTATTCAGAAATATCCACAGTTCTTCCCGACCTCTTCAGAAGGAGTGAACTTATGCCATTCTGGACATTATGCTCAACAATGTGACTCTGGATGACTGGATGCCATCACTCATGATTGGATATAAACTTGAAGTGGGTTTGTGATAGTTTACTCACTTGCTCCTCTGTTATGATTATTATAAGAATGTACTTAGCCCAGCCTGCTGGCCCCAGGCGGATGAGAGACTTGAGGGGCAGAGCCTACCTCTTCTAACCAAGCCCAGCCTGGATCCATTGTCTCCAGATTGCCACAGATTTCTGAGCTTTTAAAGCCTTGTGTTATATACCTCTGAGATTTTATGGCCTTTTTTTTTTTTTTTTTTTTTTGTAGCACTGCATACTGTGGTCATCTTTAAGAAAGCGACTTTCTTTCTTCACATGAAGAATATCTAACTGTTCCACAGTTAGATAGCGGCAATGTCTATGTAGTTGTTCCATCAGGTCTCTCCTTCCAATTCTTTCTAAAGATATTTATTTATTTAGGGAGGGGCAGAAGGAGAGGGAGAAAGAGAATCTTGAGCCAACTTTGCACTGAGCACACAGCCTGACATGGGGCTATATCTCATGACCCTGAGATCTTGAATTGAGCCAAAATCAAGAGTGAGGTGCTTAACCCACTGAGCCATCCAGTCACTTCTCTCCTGCCCAATCTTAATGAAACACACTATTTTCATCCTTGAGATCAAATAAATCTCACCTTCTCAGAGAGCAGTTTCTTACTGTTCTGTTTAGAGTATCTCTCAGCAAACAATCCTTTTTGATGACATACTCAACTTTCTTATTTCTTTCATAAAAGTTAACATTACTTTTAATTTCAGCATTCTTGTTATCAGGAAGCCCCAATCAAATATAAATTATAGGAAGGTAAAATCCCATCTTCTTGTTCCCTGCCATATCTCTAGTGTCTAGCTCCCAGAATTCTCTCATTAAATATTTTTGAATGAACAAATGAATGATTTATTCAGCCCATTAATACATCAATGAGTTCCATTACCTGATCTGGTAAATCCCTACTTCAAACATCACTTAAAAAAAAAAAAAAAAGAAAAAACAGTCCTCATTAGTTTTAATATCCTCTATAACTGTTCTCTTATTTCACCTGTGTGTCAATTGTCAAGTATTCAGTAGTTGAGCTGATAATGAATTATTTTGAGTTGATTCCCAGTCCCATGCTATGATTAGGCAGATATACACATATTATAAATTATCATTTATTGTCAATATTTATTATAGTCAACTATTTCTGTCATGATCCTATTCCTTCTCCTCCTTATCATATCAAACAAACAAGACTAAAACTCCTAAAATTTATGTCAAAACTGTATCTTTTTACAGGTTTGTAACTATATATGAGTGAGCATCAAAATAGAAAATGTCTCGTTGGATATTTTGTGTTTTTTGCTTGTTTGTTTGTTTTTAAAGATTTTATTTATTCATGAGAAATAGAGAGAGAGAGAGGCAGAGACACAGGCAGAGAGAGAAACAGGTTCCACGCAGGGAGCCCGATGCGTGACTCAATCCCAGCATCCTCCGAAAGGCAGACAAGCCACCCAAGTGCCCTGATTGGATATTTTGTATTTATTCATTTAGCAATAAATATTTATTGCATTAATGAATATAAAAATACCTAGAACTTAGATTAAATCCTCAAGACCTGACAATCCTAGAAAGGAGACAAGAGGTGAGGTAGGTAATATGATAAATACAATTATGGCTTAAACCGCTAAAGTACTTTGCAAGAAATTAGAGTTTAAAGAAAACTGCATTGCTGGAAGAGTATATGAACTTTGGTTTCAATAGGATTCTGAATAAGAGAGAGGAATGCAATAATGAAGGATAAGATAGCTTGCTACATAATTGACCATTCATTCCTTTGTGGGCCAGAATTTAAATGAATGTACCAGCCCTGACTGTGTGATAATATATCTTATGGAGAAAAAATTGTAACTGAAAGATTTATATTGCTATTTATACCATCATCAAAACAATCATTTTAAATAGTATTTCCCCCCCAAAAAAAATAGAAAAATTACCCCTATATTGAGCTAATCACTACATGAGTTACAAAGAAGAATCAACAAGGCGTTTTTCTCAGCGAGCTTATAGTCATTCAGTAAGTAACATAAACTTGTCAAGAATTTGGGTCACATATAGTAATTATTTTATAATTTTTTTAGAAGAACTGTTTTATATTATGCTTATAAACTCAGGAAAACATTAATAATGTAGAATGTTAAAGTGGCAATGAGAGGGAAAAAAGCATGAAAGGGACTGAAACAGAAGAGATAAAAATAGGAAGAAAAAAGGGGGGGTGGGAAGAGAAGTGATGGAGGAAGCAATGTGCCATGGATTTCGATAACTTTAGTTCTCAATCCAAATCTTGCCAAGAACAGTTGTAGAATGAGTCGGGCCTTGAAAGCTAGCATTTTGATAAGTTATTGGACAGGGAAGGTGTAAATGTGAGTGAAAAAAGTATATTTGGGAGACGGTTCATGAGACAACTTGATTGGGAAGTCAAGATCGCACCTCTTATCGGAATACTCAAATTCTGATCCACAGAACACCTTTGAAATATTTATTGATGCTTGTTATGGGCTGATTTGTGTTTCCCTCTAAATTCATATGTTTGAGTTGCAACCTCAGTACCTAAGGATATAACCATATTTTGAGGCAATACCTTCCTTCAGAGAAGTATTGAATAAAATAGAGTCTTATGAGTGGTTTCTAATCCAGTATGACGGTGTCCTCATAAGACAACTTTACTGGGTAGGCACAGAAAAGACCATGTGTAACATGAGAAAAAGATGGCTATCTACAAGCCAAGGAATGAGGAGGCTATTGGAAGAAACCAACTTCCCAACACCTTGATGTCAGAATTCTAACCTCCACATTTATGAAAAAATAAATTACTGTTTAAGTCACTCATTTTTCCCCACTCCAACACTGTAGCTCACTCATTCTTCAACAGCCAGTGCTGTCTTCCTAAATCACAGAGCACATCCTGTCAGCCCCTTGTGCATGTCCCCCTAGTGACCCTCTCGGCAAATAGAATAAAGCCCAAACATCCTATTTTGAGCTAAGGTCCTACTCACCTGCCCTTTAGTATTTCTCCTCACCCCATCTACTTTCCATTTCCTTCTCCAGCACATTTCAGCCACACTGATCAGGGTTTTCTTCCTTTGGTTTGTTGGTTTGGTTGGTTGTTTTTTCCTTCAGGGGCATGGCAGTAAATTTGTATTTAATTGGGTCTTTTCTTCCTCCATTTTTTTTTTCGTTATTCAGTTCTCATTCTAAGTGCTAGCTGCCTTCTCAGAGATTCCTTGTCTAAGCTAAATATATAACTGTCTAGTCTCCATTTTTCTGCTTACTGTTCACATGTTATCCTATTTTAGTTTTTTTATGTATATTTGTTTATTTTCTGTGTTATCTGCTTTGAAGATGGGGACTGTATCTGAATCATTTTGTGCTTTATCATCAGTGGTCAGGATTTTGCTACCCAAAACTAAAATCATTACCTACATGGGGCTATTAAGCACTTAAAAAATGTGGTTACTCCCAATTAGGACGTGCTGTTAGTATAAAATACACACCAAAATTTGAATGTTTGGTATAAAAGTACATCAAATATATTAATAATGATCATATCTGTCAGATGTTAAAAATGATAATATTGTGGATATGCTTGTTTAAATAAAATATATTATTATACTTCATTTATACACCTATTATCTTTTGTGTTTTGAAAGTAGCCATCCTAACTGCTGTGAGGTGATAACTCATTGTGGTTTGGATTTGCATTTCCCTGATAATTGGAAATGTTGAGGATGTTTTCCAGTGCCTGTTGGCTACTTGATGCCTTTGAAGAAATATCTACCGAGTTTGTTCGTTCATTTTTGTAATTGGGTTATTGAGTGGTAGAAGCCCTTTATATATTATGGATATTAACTCCTCATCAGATACAGCTTGGAATACTTTTCTCACATTTCATAGGTCGTCTGCTCATTTTCTGGATTGTTTCCTTTGCTGAGTAGAGCTTTTTAGTTTGATATGATCCCACTTGTCTCTTTTTGCTTTGTTTCCTGTGCTTTTGATGTCATATCAGAGAAATCATAGAAAAGATCAATGTTCAGAAGCTATTCCTCCTGTTTTTTAGTTCTAACAGTGTTTTTGTTGCATATGAGATCATGCCATCTATAAACAGAGAGAACTTTACTTCTTTTACAATTTGGACATCTTTTATTTATTTTACTTGCTAAATTATTCTGGCTTCTAATTCCAGTACATGTTGAACAGAAGTGGCAAGAGTGAACATCTTTGATTTGTTCCAGATCTTAGGTAAAAAGCTTTCAGTTTTCCCCTTTTGAGTATTATGTTAAGTATTGGCTCTTCATTTATAGCCTTTACTATGGTGAGGTGAGTCTCTTCTATTTCTTAATTGTGAGCATTTGTATTATAGGGTGTTAAATTTTGTCAAACTTTTTTTTTTTTTCATCTTTTGAGATAATCATGTAATTTTACTCTTTCATTGTTTTAATGTGGTTTATCACATTGATTTGCATATGTTGAGCTATCCTTGTGTTCCAAAGATAAATCCCAGTTGGTCATGGTATATGATCTTTTTAACATGCAGTTGAATTTTATTTGCTAATAGTTCATTGAAGATTTTTGCATCTATATTCATCAAGGTTATTGATCCATAGCTTTGTTTTCTGGAGGTGCCTTTGGCTTTGATGTCAAATAATGTTGGCCTCATAAAGTAAGCTTAAAAGTATTCCTTCTTCTATTTTTGGAAGACTTTAAGAAGTATTGGCACTAATTCTTCTTTAACTATTTAGTAGAATTCAATTGGGAAGCCATGTGGTGCTGGACTTTCCTTTGTTGAGAAGTTTGATTACTTATTCTGTCTCATTTTTTGGTGGTTTATTCAGGGTTTCTATTTTTTCTTGATTCAGTTTCAGTAGGTTATATATATTTTAGTAATGTATCCATTTCCCTTAGGTTGTCAAATTTTTTGGCATATACTTGTTTATAATGGTTTTCTATGATATTTTTAATTTCTGTGGCATCATTTATAATGTTTCCTCTTTCTTTTTTTTTTAATTTTATTTATTTATTCATGAGAGACACAGAGAGAGAGAAATAGAGAGGCAGAGACACAGGCAGAGGGAGAAACAGGCTCCATACAGGAAGCCAGATGTGGGACTCGATCCTGGGACTCCAGGATCACGCCCTGGGCTGAAGGCGGCGCTAAACCGCTGAGCCACCCAGGCTGCCCTAATCTTTCCTCTTTCATATTTTATTGTGTCTTCTCTCTTTTTTCCTTGATTAGCCTCAGGTTTTTCACTTTCATTAAACAGCAACAACAACTTTTAGTTTCACTTTTAAATTGTTTTTCTATTCTGTATTTTATTTATTTCTGCTATAATCTCTATTATTCCTTCCCATCTGGTAGCTTTGGGCTTAGTTTGTTCTTCTTTTTCTGCTTCCCAAGATTTAAAGTTAGGTTGTTTATCTTCTCCTTTAGATCTTTCTTCTTTTTTAATGTAGATGTCTTCAGATTGTATTTCCATTGGACATCCCTGGCTTATAGCAGGAGTTGAAACTTAATTGGATTGAAAAAAATTTTTTTCATTATTTGACCTGAACATGCTGGTTAAGACCAATCACTTCTCTAAAGGTTTTACATTTTATCCTAATACGTTTTCTTTAAAGGTAATTTTTTAACTCTACTTTGTAGGGAAAGCAGAGGAAAGCAGAGTTTTCAGAATGTGGACTTGGAATCATTGCTTAGGTGAGGAAGATATAAAAATAATAGACGGGGATCCCTGGGTGGCTCGGCCTTTTGGCAGCTTGGTGGTTAAGCGCCTGCCTTTGGCCCAGGCAGGATCCTGAAGTCCCAGGATCGAGTCCCTGCATAGAGCCTGCTTCTCCCTCTGCCTGTGTCTCTGACTCTCTCTCTCTCTCTCCCTGTCATAAATAAATAAATAAATAAATAAATAAATAAATAAATAAATAAGTCTTTAAAAAAATAATAGACGCATTTTAACAATATGATAATCTCTAGGTAGGATAATTAGTAATTTTTTTAATCTGTATTTTCTGACATTTCCCCATGTTTTCTGTAATACACATATACTATTTTACAGTTAAAAATATATTTTTTAAAGATTTTATTTATTTATTAATGAGAGATATATAGAGAGAGGCAGGGACAAAAGCAGAGAGAGAGAGGCAGGCTCCACGCAGGGAGCCCCAGGTAGGACTCAATCCTGGGTCTCTAGGATCAGGCCCTGGGCCGAAGGCAGACGCCAAACCTCTAAGCCACCCAGGCATCCATCCCCAAAATAAGTTTTTTAAGAAGCAAAATAAAACAATTACTAAGTAACATTAAGAAGCATGAAGACAACAGTTAAAGAAGAAAAAAATCAATCGTATGCCTGTACAATTTAGGAATAGCCTTCAAACTAATCTCCATTGTCCTAGTCTCCATATATTTAATCAAAGCTAATAATAATAATAATAATAATAATTAGAATTAGAATTTATCTTACTCTCATATATACCTGCTAAAATTTTAGCTGTTCTCTGAAGCCAGTCTTCTTCAGAATTGCTCTGCAATTCTGTCAGAATATTTCTTATATACTTAACTCATACTATTTCCTTAGAATTAATACTGACCTTTTTTCTTTTAAATTTTAAATGGAAAGAGCCAAAACCCAAACAAAACAATAATACTGGTATCTGCAATTACATGGAGCATTTTAATTTCTTTTCTTCCTTTCTCTTTTCTTTCTTTCTTTCTTTCTTTCTTTCTTTCTTTCTTTCTTTCTTTCTTTCTTTCTTTCCTTCTTTCTGTAAATATGTGTGGTTTGTTCCTTAAGACATTCTACTCTGAAGCTTGATAGAATTATCTTGCTGTAATGTCCACAATAGCCAAACTGTGGAAGGAGCCTCGGTGTCCATCGAAAGATGAGTGGATAAAGAAGATGTGGTTTATGTATACAATGGAATATTCCTCAGCCATTAGAAATGACAAATACCCACCATTTGCTTCGACATGGATGGAACTGGAGGGTATTATCTGAGTGAAATAAGTCATTTGGAGAAGGACAAACATTATATGGTCTCATTCATTTGGGGAATATAAATAATAGTGAAAGGGAATAAAGGGGAAAGAAGGAAGGATAAGTGGGAAATATCAGAAAGGGAGACAGAACATGGAAGACTCCTGACTCTGGGAAATGAACTAGGGGTGGTGGAAGGGGAGGTGGGCGGGGGGTGGGGGTGACTGGGTGGCAGGCACTGAGGTGGGCACTTGATGGGATGAGCACTGGGTGTTATTCTGTATGTTGGCAAATTGAACACCAATAAAAAATAAATTTATTATTAAAAAAAAAGAATTATCTTGCTGTGAGAGAAACAGAGTCTTCTTAGCAATAAATTAAATTGTCATTAGATAAGGGATATCAGATGACATAACTAATAATAAATGCATAATAAATGATGTGTTTAAATATTTAACAATTCTTTTGCCACATGATAAAATTATTCTTAAAGAGTTTATTCTTATATTGAATTTATGTCAAAATTGAGAGTACCATTCTTAATTTTTTGAAGCATTCTTGGTTTGTATTACCTTAGTGTCATAGTTTCAAAGTCAGTTCTTACAGCTCTCTTTGCTGCCTCCCATATATTTATATATCTTTATGATATGTAAATTAGGCCTTGTTTTGAATTTTCATTCATTTGTAATGTAAAAAGCATATTAAATAAAAAAAATAACATAAGTGAGATTATTTGGGTAATATATTGATGACTGACTTGGAATTTCCCTCTTTCTTTTCTTTCTTCTTTCCTTCCTTCCTATAAATAAATATATATAACTCATATTTATATACATATACACAGTGGTGGTACCTGTGTGGCTCAGTTGGTTAAGGATCTGCCTTTGGCTCGGTTTGGCTCAGGTCATGATCCCAGAGTCCCAGTCCAGATCCCCACTCAACAGAGAGTCTGCTTATTCTCTCTCTGCTCTGCCCACCCCCCAGTTTTTATGCATTCTCTCTCTCAAATAAATAAATACAATATTTAAAATATAAATATGTATATATATTCATGTATAAACATATAATTTATAAACACATATAGATGAATTGCAGAAAAACTTTTTTTGGACTAAAAACTTTCATAAATAATGTTATTTAAAGTGTAAATATAATTTTGGCAAAAGCAATTTATTTCTACCTATGTCCTCCCAGTATCAATCACCTCTTTTTGCTTTGCTGAGTTAAAGAATGACCTGCTGCAGCTTGCCACACATCAGTTTCCTGAGATGAGACTTATTAGAATAAGAACATGATGAATTTTCCCATTTTTCTACATCCAATCAGTCTGTTCATTGTCTGAGAGCACACCCGATGACTAAAGATGTCAGTTGTTTCTCTCCAGGTTCTTCCGGTAGCCTTGTGCTTTAATCCAGCTGCTACTTTGCATTTGAAAACTAAATCAGACTCAATATTTCATAGTCTTTTTGATCTTGGGTTTTATGATAATGAGACTTGGGCTACAGAAACCTCCATTCGGAGAATTCAAACAGATTTTAGCACCTGTTAGCAGGTATTAAAAAAACAAGTACATCATTTAAATTCTTCCATTCTTTTCAGTTTGTTCACCTATAATTAAAAATATTTTGTCCATGAAAAGTACTCTAGAAAATAAGCCATCTTTATGCATTTCTTTTTTTATTATAGTGTATTCCTTGAAGTAACTTTTTATGTGTAAATCTTAATTTGTCCATCTCTAAAATGGGGAAGGCTGATGGGAGAATTAGGGTTTTGCTGAGTCATCAAGAAACATTTCTGTAGTAAGAAAAGAGCCCCAAATTTGTTTACAATATCAGTGTCAATACTATAATGAAAATAACAAAATTTGGAATCCAAGGAGCAGTACTGAAACCCATTCAGGATTCAGCTACCAGGGGGCACAGGGCACTGTATTACCCAGGTTCTTATTTTTCTTATCTGACAAATTAAGTAGTTGGACTTAATGATTAAAGCTGAGGTTCTATATGTCAATGTAAATAAGTTGTTTTTAAAAGCTGTGTAGGCAAATCCATGGTATGTTATTACTGTTAATCATAAAAGAATCTCAAAATAAAATTTTAATGAAGTTATTAACCATGGGAAAATCAAGAATTCTATTTTGATATTCCTCTTTAACATTGAGTGAATAGTTCTTCACTAGAACTGCAATTGCAAAAGGATATATGACTCATGGTCTAAACATTATAAACATTACATATATTCTATATATATATATATATATATATATATATATATACCATAAATAAAAGAAAAAAGCATTTTGTGATCAAGGTCTATTTTTTAAAAGATATTATTTATTTATTTGAGAGGAAAAGAGTGCATGCTAGGGGAGGAGGGTGGCAGGGTGAGGGGAGAGGGAGAAGTAGACTCCCCACTGAGCAGGGAGCCCAAGGCAGGGCTTGAATCCAGGACCCCAGGGACATGACTTGAACCAAAAGCAGATGCTTAACCAACTGAGCCACCCATGTGCCCCAATCAAGGTCTGTTTACAGTATTTCTTATTTCTTTATTTTCTAACAAGTCATTGAGATGCTCATGGTATGTGAATCATTAGGAGAGAAATCTGAATTTCACTTTTCTATTTAAAAAAGAAGGAAAAAATAAAAATAAAAAAGAAGGAAAACAGGAAGATCTCCATCTGTTAGAATACTTAATAATGAAAGTAGGGGCATAAGATTTAGTCAGGGAGCAAAAATCTGATGGCAAAATCTAAATAAATATTTTCTGAGACTGGGGTGTGATGTGAAAATGTTGGGATTCAAAAACAAACAAACAAACAAACAAACAAACAAAAAAGACAATGTTGGGATTCAATGCAAACAGTCAAGAAAAAGTTCTTGAGACATATTTGGTGCCAATAGGTGGTTTTATTAAGCACGAAGACAGGACCTGTGGGCAGGAAGCTGCACTGAAGTTGTGATGGGTGACTGATTATGTGCTTTCAAGTTGGGAGGGCTTACGGATAGTGTTAAGTCTCTATAGAATTTTAGAAGGAAGGTTTCCAGGACCTTGAGGGGGCTAGCTGTTGTGAGGAAAAGGTCATTTATTACTGTCTAATAAAACCCGAGTCATGAGTCTCTTCAGATGTATATCGGTGGGTCATATGCTTGGAGGATGATTGCTAACATATATCTTGGAGAATAGAGATAAAGGAAGTTTCCAAAGGAATTTTCTATGTTACAGGAGACTTACAGGATCCTGGAGGTGGGAAAACGTTAAGCTAAGATTGCCTCTGTCCTTAGCAAAAGTAGCAACATAGAGGAAGCTGATTTCCTAGAGGAAGGTCATTCTGCCTGTTTCAAGGACTTGTCAACGCTGTAGGTACTAAGGAAATTTAATTTGTTTCTTTCGCCTTTGTTTCCCACATGGATAGGGGAATAAGAGGTCTCAGGAGGAGAAAAAGATGGATACAGATTTTCTTTCCTTTCTTCTTTACTTCTTCTTTTTTTTTTATGTTTAACTTATTGGCAATTTGGCAACAAGTATAACTTTACAGAGACAAATAAAGATGCATAGCTATGTTTTTGAACAATGATCTGACTTACATAATCTTCGAATTGGAAGTTTTTTGGGGTCTATCTCTCAGCATTTAGCTTGGCTGAACACACCTCCTGTTTGACATGTAACCTCCTGCTTTGTCGACACAATATGCTCCCTCTCCACCTTGTCCTTCAGATTTCTTTCAGGCTTCTTTACTGATTCTTCAGGACCTAGTTTCAAGTTTTCTTTTCTTCTACACATTCTCTGAAAGAGATTGCATTCATTCACATAACTCTTTTACTGCTTTGTAGAACAACCTGAATTTTGCTTTGTATTCAGACTTTAATTGTTTATATTTTGCTTACATCTTTGTGGTTGATTTCAGAGTAAATTTGAATACGAAGTGCATGTTAAGTTTTCTTTGTCACAAACTAAGAAAAAGAATGCATTTGTAGTGGATATTTAAATCTTAAGACAAGAATTATATTTATGATATCTGAGAATGGTGAAAAAACAGTGAATGTTAGCCTAGATTTCGGTCTAAAAGGACAGAATATTTTAAGGCAATGATTCTTAAGAAGAGGATAAAAACATTCCATTTTTTAAAAGGAATGAGACACACAGAGAAATCTAGAAATGGGGGACAAGTATTTTCAAACGAATTGTTTTAATCATATTATCAACTGTGAAATTTAAGTTGTTAATAAAATGATTCAGAAGATTTTTTGTTGCCTTCATTTGTGAAAGTGGGCATAGACTTCAGGAGTTTGAGATCCTTGCCATGAGGTATTGGAATAAGAAAGTTTTATCTGTGTCATGAAAGTTCCTATGTAAAACCTTCATTTGGAAGTAAGAGTGAGTCAAAATTTTTATAAGCAAAGGATAATTTGTCTAGCCATTTGCATTTGTAAATAATGAAACACTTTTTATTAGACAAGCATTTGTACCACTGAAGGTATTCCACTGTAGTCTAACCGTAAGTCTTATATATACTCAAATGCACAGAAAAGAGAGGTTATCCTACACTTAATGTCAAATAGGAAGAAAGCAGTCTATGGAACAGGCACTAACCGGCTAATTTTATCTTCACTCTTCATAATTCAGTGTTTAGACAAGACAAATAACAGGAAGATATACTGTATAAGAAATTCTAGTGTTATAAAGCCTTTCTAACATAGAGAAAATATTCTTACAGGTCTAAGAATTTGCTAGGTCATCGTTAAAAGCCTAATAGAAGACCCTCCTTACAATTTTCCTTTTAAATGTTGACTGCCCATTTAGCATTAGGTTTTGTGTTTGGCTTTTAAACAATGAAAGATAAATAATATATGCATCCTGCCTCCCAGGAGTTTATCAGGAAATTGGGAAGAGGGCAAGATGAATAAAAATTTCCAATGCAAAGAAACAATTTTACTTATTTAAATGCAGCATAAATGACAATGTTTGTCATATGGCGTATAATATAATCCCCCAAATAGGGATTCTAAATAGACATATTTATGTGTATACGGGGATCTGTGTGTGTATGTGTGTGTAGAAAGGATCATAACATACAGTTAGAATCTTAATGTAGAGATGTGTAGAGTTATTTTACAGTAGTTATAGTTTTACTTCACTTGGATTCCTTGTCCCTAATAAAAAATCAGTTAGATGACAGCTGAACTCTAGTAACCCAAGCTAGCCTAAGAGTTGCCTTCTATTTTCCTGCAATGCTACAAAAGTATTGAAATATTGTGAACCTCCAAAAGGATACCAAAAAATAAAATACTAATTACAGAATTAAAAATAATAAGTGTGATTAATTAATTCCATGGTGTTGAGTTTCAGAATAGGTTTAAGACAAAGACTAGTGATAACTTTTGTAATACTTGTTACCGCAATTTTTGCTTATACTTTGGTATTTTAAGAATTCAAAATAATCAGTCATATTGAATATGTGATATTTATACTTTAAGGTGATTTATTTTTAAAGAATTTTTAATTGTTACAAAACTGTTTTTCAAAATTTAATGTTAACAAGTTGAAAACATGGTACAAATAATTGCAGGTGTGTTTTATATAGATTTTTTTCTGGTAAATTATATTAGGTTCATCTGAGAGTGGCAGATTATCAATATACCGTGAATTTTAAAATATTTAATATTTCTCTCATATAAAAGTCCAAGAGGCCTACAATAACAGTATAAAATCTAAGGCTGGTAAGAGTGATATCAGCCAGATGGCAGACAAGAAAACTCAAAGCACTCCTTTCCCCTTGAAAACATTTAATAAACAATTAGAGATTAGCTAGAGTAACTTTATAGGAGTTCTGGAAATCAGTCAAAGATCTAGAGCAACCAAGTGAGTGCCAAATCAAGACAAAGCCTCTTGCAAAATGTTAGGAAATTTTGAGGTGTTTTTAATTACTGTTATCCTATCCACTCACCAGCAAAGTACAGTTTGGGGAAAGCAGTGGTCCAGTCCCCAGTCCCCTTCTAGGAACCAAAGACAGCAGCATGGTAAGAATTTGAGATGTTAAAACCTGTCTGGCTGCTGCTTGTGTGACTGGTCTTTGTCACCTAACTCAGAGTTCAGATGGTCTAAGTGGAACACCTCACATCCCAGGGTAGTAAAAGCTGTGGGCAGCAGTTGACACTGCAGGGAGGAATACAGGGCTTCAAATGTATGGGGCATGAAATTACTCATTAAGAAATCCAGTGGCTAAGGCCCTAAGAAGAAACATTTAAAAGCAATTATCCATATGGGAGAGTCTCAGAAAAAAAGCACATGCACAGGACCAAGAAAAAGTCATGCCCAAAATACATCTGAGAAGACTTTAAGCCTCCCCTTGTTTGAGGTACCTAAAGTAGTTAAATTCACAAAGAGAGAAAACAGAATCTTGACTTCTAAGGG
The DNA here is from genome assembly GCF_003254725.2 of Canis lupus dingo. Classification (NCBI taxonomy): domain Eukaryota; kingdom Metazoa; phylum Chordata; class Mammalia; order Carnivora; family Canidae; genus Canis; species Canis lupus. The sequence goes on along the minus strand of NC_064255.1, from coordinate 56,067,494 downwards.
CTGAGGGGAGGGGAAAATGCAGTTACTATTTAATGAGTGTGGAGTTTTAGTTTGGGAAGTTGAAGAAGTTCTGGAATGGATGGTGGTGATGGTGGTACAAAAACAGGAATGTACTTAATGCCATTCAACTCTACACTTAAAAGCCAGTAGAATAAATTTTGTATGCATATGTGAATCTTACCACACACCAAAAATATCAAGTTGTGTTGAAAATGGGTCTCAATAGAGTCATTGTAATTGTCACTGCAGTTATATCATTCCAAGATCTGACTCTACAAAGACTCAGAATTCCTGAAATAAAAGATAGTCCATGCAACTTAAAGAAGAACCATATAAAAAATATGAATCACAAATCTTCTAGTCATCTCCAAAAAAGCATCTGTCGGGTAGCTAGCTTCTGGATTAGTGTACACCATCTCCAATCCTAATGTTTTTTTGTTTGTTTGTTTGTTTGTTTGTTTGTTTTGGTTTTTTTAATGTTGATGCTATGAACCCAGACTGCCACTGTGATCCACTTATTGGCCAAAGTGGATACTCTGAGTTTAAGTGATAAACACTTTTTGTTTGTTTGTCTGTGTTTTTTAAGATTTCATTTATTTATTCATGAGAGACACACAGAGAGACAGAGGGAGAAGCAGGCTCCTTACAGGCTCCCCTCGATCCCAGGACCTTGGGACCACCGCCTGAGCCAAAGGCAGATGCTCAACCACTGAGCCACCCAGATGCCCTGATAGTGAATTTTTAGCTAAACTTGTAGTACAATAGAACTAGGGTTTACAGATCTTATTTTTATTTGCCCAATTTCTTCATATATAGTTAAAACTGATATTCTCAGCAAATGGGAGAATCTCTATAGTCTTCCTGATATTTGGAGTGAGGGTTATTATAGTAGGAACAAATAGTGAAAAGCTTGCAGCCTCCTCTTTTATAAAAATCATAAGTCAAATGTAAAATACATCCCTTCTGGTATGCAGAGATTACTGCCACCCTCAAAAATTTGAAAATGCCGGGATCCCATCACAATGTAATTAACCTTACCTTTTCAGTGTCTGTAAAAGAGCAATTGGTCTTGGAAGAAAATGATGGGTTAATATACATCATACCAGGTAGTATCTTCCACTTGCAGCTATTGTGCCAGATGTGATCTCTTTACTGTAGTTAATTAATACTGTAATTGCTGATAAATTTTGCGTGATTGGTCATCTCAGTAACGGCCCCTAAAATATCACCCCTCGCCCTATCCATTCCCTAGTTTAATCCCTTTATTCATTAACGTTGGGCTTCACCACGTGATTTAGTTGGGCCAATGAGAATAGCAAAAATGACCATGACCGGAGAGGCTTGAAAAATGTATGTGGATTAGGCTTTGCCCTCTCTTGTTTGTTGCTTCTGGAAACTAGTCACAATGCAAAGAAGCTATGCTGGCCTGCTAGAGACATGCAGCAAAAGTCAGCATTGGTTTCCATGCATACTTATGAAACTGAACCAAATTCCATGAGATGATTATTTTTACAAATTGGAAAAAAGGTGTAACAGGCCTGGGATCCCTGAGTGAATAGAATCAAACAAGGTGAGCCTTATACTCCCACGGCTTTATTGCTTGAATTATGGTACAAAGACATCTCTTCAGGTTGCAATGCAGGGATGGTTTCCATAGCAAGTTCTGTCTTGTGTTACTGTGAGGTGGGAAGACCGAGATTGAAGTTCATGTAGAACAAAGCTGTTGGAATGGGGGGAAGGGTACCAGAGAGAAGAGGACTATCAGGAAAAGAGTTTCACAGAAGTTAATCTTTGATTCTCTTAATGAAAATCAATATGCTAAGCACAGGGTACAATTTCATGAAGCCAAATACAGAATAACTTTCAGGGGAAAACAAAATCATAAGCTTAAACATTCTCAGAACTCACTCAAGGCCCAGGAGAGTGGTAGGAAAAACAATTATTGAGGCTCGCACAGGGCTGGATATAGTTTAGATTTATACAGATCAAAATGGGAAAGACCAAATAATTTAGAATCTTCAGAATTATATCAACTTAGTAGTAAGACTGACATGACTCTTGACTAAAGATTACTTTGGCTCTGTGTTAACAAAGTAAAAATACAATCCCAGGAATGATTAAAATAATTTCAAGAAACCCAGGTAAACATAAGGATAAAATCAAACACTATTTAAAGGACCTATCAGAAGCTAGTAAATGAAAGTTTAAAACCTGCAATGTTCACTCTAAAATGAAAAAAAAGCAAACAAAAAACCAAAACAGCCAATAAAGTAGGAGGTAAATGTAACCTATAGCCATTCATTTAAAATCAACACAGAAATGGCAAGAGATGATGGAAGTTGTAATAAGGGATATTATTATTTTTTCTTAAGATTTTGTATATTTATTCATGAGAGACACAGGAAGAGAGTCAAGACACAGGCAGAGGGAGGAGAAGCAGACTCCATGTAAAGAGCCCGATGTGGGACTTAGTCCTGGGAATCCAGGATCAGGCCTTGAGCCAAAGGCTCAACCACTGAGCCACCCAGATGACCCAAAATAAGGGATATTAAATGCTTAAAAGCTCCCTAAAGTTAGAGGAAGCATAAGTAATGAAGAGACAAATGGAAAATACATAAAAGATAAAAATAGAATATCTAGAGATTAAAATATCTGAACTTACAAGTATATTGGAATTAGTAAAGACAGAGTAAGGACTATAGAAGAAAAGATCATAGAATTAAAAAAAATAGAAACTAAAGTCAAATAGAGACAAAAAGCAAAAAATAAACAGAGCCGCTGTGAACTGTGAGACAATATTCAGACTAACATGTAGTTGAAGTGCCAGAAGAGGAAGAGAGAGATAAAATGTATATTTTTGAAGGAACTGTAACCAAAAAGTTTGCAAATTTCATGAAAATTTTCAGCCTGCAGATCAAACAAGTTCCACAAAACCAAGCAGAATAAATATAAAGAAAAACATTAAAGTACATAAAAAATCAAATTCCTAAATACTGGGGATAGGAGAAAATCCTAAAACAGCAAAAAATTACCAAGCTTTACGTTCTGAAGACAAGATTAAAAAGAAGAATGCACAATTTACTTTGTAAAGTATACGTCAGAAGAAAAAACAGATATATCTTTAACTGTTACAAGAAAAAAAGTTAATCTAGTATTGTTTAATCAACAAAAATATTTTTTGATATTGAAAGTGAAATGAGGACTTTTAAAGGATAAACAGCATCTGAAAGAATTAATCACCAGCAAAATGACACTATGAGAAGTTTGAAAAGTAGTACTTTAGGGGTTCTGGGTAGCTCAGTAGGTTAAATGTTCAACTCTTGATTTTGGCTCAGGTCATGATCTCAGGGTCATGATCTCAGGGTTGTGAGATCAAGCCCTGGATGCCTGAGTCAGGATCTGCACTGGGTCTGGAGCCTGCTTAAGATTCTCTTTCTCCCTCTCTTTCTCATTCATGCACACAGGGGGGTAAGGGTGTGGAGGTGTGCAGGAGCACTCACATGCACGCTTCTCTCTCAAATAAATCTTAAGGAAAAAAAAAGAAGTACTTCAGGCAAAAAGAAAATGGCACCATATGTTCATTTAAATCTACATGAATGACAAGTGTTGATAATGGAAAATATGCAGATATATTTTTCCTAATGTTTTATATTTTTCAAAAAAATAAATGAGCAAATGTAAAAGCAATGTATCATGAGATTTATGACACATGTAGATGTGATATATGTGACAACAATAGCACAAAAGGTGGAAGGGAATATGGAAGTGCACCACTGTAAGAGTCCTTTTTTTTAAGGTTTTATTTATTTGAGAGAGAGAGTTCACATGTGCCTGCATGGGTGGGGGAGAGGGGCAGAGGGAGAGGGAGAAGCAGGATCCCTGCTGAGTGCAGAGCCCAATGTGGGGCTCGATCCCCAAGATTTCAAGATAATGACCTGAGCCAAAGGCAGATGCTTAACCAACTGAGCCACCTAGGCACTCCCTGTATGAGTCTTTGATAAATTAAATATACTACAAAACCTAGAGATATCTCTAAAATTTTTTTAAAAATAGAGCAATAATAGACTAATAATAAAGATAAATAAAACCATTTTAATAATTTAGTAGAAGACCAGAACATAGGGAGGAAAATCCACAAAGAGCAGGTGGGACAAATAGAAAGCAAAGAGCAAGATAGTAGGTTGAAACCCAGATGTATGGACTGTTAAAGCAGCATAGAAATATATAAAAGGATTAAAAGTTAAGTTTCAACTTTCCATGAAGATGGAGTTACAGGAAATGGATTTACCTTCCATTCATACAAAAGGTAAAACACAGAACAAAACATATGAAATCACAGCACTGAAGAGACTGGACAGCAGGAGATTGATACCTGGATGAAGAGAAAGAAATGAGGTGAGCCCTATCTTTGCCAGCTTACTTCCTGGAGAATGTTTCCAAGTTATGATCTAGGGATGGGGCAGCTGTGCAAAGATTATATTTCTCTGATTTGAGGATATTAGACTGAAATTTTAGGGTGGTCAAGATGGCAAGAGTTTACAGAGCAGAGTATCAGAGAAGAGAAGCTGCAAGAGAGAGAGAAATCCGGAGATCTGCAAGGGTCCTCTTTGGACACTTAGTTGAGTACTGATCACCATAATTACTGACGAAACTACTCACCATTAAGAAATGAACTATCTGACAGGATTACAGGGAATGCAGCTTGAAACATACATAGGATCAAGAGTTGTATCTCTTTCCACCAGCCTAGAGCAGAAAAAAGTCATAATTCAGGGAATAAGGGCACCTGGGTTTTTCAGTGGTTGAGCATCTACCTGCTTTGGGCTCAGGTTGTGATCCCTGGTCCTGGTCTGCATCAGGCTCCCTATAAACAGGCTCCAGCCTGCTTCTCCTTTTACTTGTCCTTGCCTCTTTCTCTGTGTGTCTCTCATGAATAAATAAAATCTTAAAAAAAAAAAAATCAGGGAATACCAGTGGGGAAAATAAAAAGGATCCTGCCTCAGTTATGGGAAAAAATTAAATGGAAAAAAAATTTAATCTAGATTAAATGATCTTTGGACCCACCTAATAAAGATTGAAAAATACCCTAAAAAATTTAATAATACCCTAAATGATCAAACTGTTTTTGTGTAATAATCTATGCCATACAACATGGGTGTATTTTTTAGCCCAAAATCTTACATTTGGTTCTTTCTATCTTTTATTTACTTGCTAAGACTTTCTACTTTTATGTTTCAGTCAAGAATAATGGGGATCCCTGGGTGGCTCAGCGGTTTAGCGCCTGCGTTTGGCCCAGGGCATGATCCTGGAGTCCCAGGATTGAGTCCCACATCGGGCTCCCCACATGGAGCCTACTTCTCCCTCTGCCTGTCTCTCTCTCATTAAAAAAAAAAAAAAAGTATTTGTACTTCTTTACTAAAGCATTTTTATCTTGGCTGGTTTAAAACTGTCAAGTGTTTCTAACATCTCTATTATCTTGGTGTTGGCATTTATCGCCTTTTCTCATTCAATTTGAGGTCTTCCTGGTTCTTGGTATGTTGAATGATTTTTTTAATTGAAACTCGAATTATTATAAGATTCTGAATCTTACTTCATTTTTATGTTTTAACAGTTTTGTTTTGTTTAGATGCTGCTCTGGCTGGAGATATCACATCACTATCACCAAGGAAGAGGTGAGTCAATTTCTAACTAGGTCTCCATTGACACCTGGAGGAGTTGGGAGGCTTTTCTTTACCCCTAAGCAGGAATGAGAACACTGGTTTCTCACTGGTTTCCACTGACACTGCAGTGAGAATGGTGCTGGGCAGTAGTGAAAATCCTGCCTCTCTAGTAGGCGTCCTCTGGCACCACCTTAGCATAGGAAGGAACTTCCTCCTCCTGAGGAAGAGGGTGAAACTGTAAGATTGCTCCATATTCTTCCCTAACACTGGGTGAGTAGGATGTCTTGCTCTTGGCCAGTGACAATGGAAATTTCATCTTTTTACTTTGTCTTCTCTGACACCATCATAACAGATTCTTTACTACAGCCTTGGGTGGCTGGAAGTCAATGTTCTTTACTCAATCTTAGCTGGAGGGAAGGAGGGTAGGAGCAGTATTTTCTGTGATGTTTGTCTGGAATAGAGCGATTACAATCTAAAAATTTTATGTCTGTCAGGCTGGTCCTGGTCCTTTTAATAGAGAGTGTCAGCTTCTGTTTGGGCTGTATTTTTTTGTGTGCCTATTAATCTTTCTAAGTCACCAGCTTCTTTATCTCCAAATCTAGGACATATAAGGCAAAAATGAGACCCAGGGAATTCACTTCCATGTCATTTCTAAGACCCAAGGCCATTAACCAGTCTGCCTTCTTCTCTCCGTTTTTCATAATCTTTTTACTTGTGTTTTATAAATGATGTCTGGGGTTTTTTACTGTTCTAAATGGAAGGAATAAGGAATAGTATATCTACTCCATCTTCCCAGAAGCAGAAGTCTACATTTTCTTTTTTGTGATGGATACAATAATATGAGTCTACATAAACATTTGATCACATTGACTTCTGTCTTCCTTAGAGCTAGTTTTGTAATACACAATAAATTTTAGAGTAACTGTTGTATAACATTTAAAACTCAGATCTGGTGAATCTTGCCTGTCTAGTGATTTAAAGCTATAGATATAATAAGGAATAAAGATAGTATTCTCCCCAACAATGCAGTGATATTTGCATTAAAACTATAACTTGGGGCATTAAATATACTTGATATGTAGATTTTAAGTGTCTTTAAGTTCAATTTACCAGTTAGAAGAAGTCATTACAATAGATTTGGAAATAGTTTTGGATTTGGAAGTATTGTGGAAGAAAGGAGGAGAATAAATAAACCTGTCTGAGCTGAAATACTGCCTCTACTTTTCCTGGCTCTGTGACTATGACACAATTATTTAAACTCAATTTCATTTCTTTATCTCTAAAAGAACAATAATATTTGCAATAATTATCTCAGTGGATATTTTATCCCTAAATTTTAAATTTCATATAAATCATTACTCATTGATATCAATCATTATAATATTGACCTTAAAACCACATATTTCTGAGAACACATTGGTCTAAGTTGAGTCATTGACCATTTTTCCTAAGAAAAACATAATGCATGCACAAAATGTCTGATCAATAAAATATTAATTTTATGGAAACCAAATATACCTGATAATAATAATATAAGTTTTGAGATTCATAAAGCTCAATGAATATTGATCAGGATAAAAACAAAGAAAGCCAAGTGTACACACTTACTTAATAGAGAAATAGCTGCAACATGATTTTTAACAACATTAAGATTTCAGCACACCATATCTATATGTAAGGAAGCTCCTAGTGGTGACTCTCCTTCTGATACAAATTTTAAACTTGGTAGCTAATATCAAAATAGTAAAACAGCAGAACCTACTCAAATACTTTGCAGTGTGAACAAAGACAAACTACTTTTCAAGATCAGCTGCTACATATAAGAGAAAAGTAACAATATGGGCAAATAAACCCTCTGTTGTTACAGTTTTCAGCTACAAGGAAGTCCATGTATAGTTTTGTGAAAGGCATTTGCAAGTTTGATAGAAAACTCGTCTTTATGGTGTGAGGATCTAGAAGATAGAGTTCAGTACCATTATAGTCACAGAAAAATGCAGAGTGAATTTCAAAGGGAGAAGAGCAAGAGAGGAAATAGCTACAAGCTATGCACAAACTGTCCAGAATCTGGTTAATACATAAGATTTCCCCAGAGTAGATTGCAAGTAACCAAAGTATGGATGAAGATGCTTAAGATTTCAGCTGCTCTTCAAGATATGGAGTTGGAATTTTGAGTCTATTCAAATTAAATGTCCTGTTAAACATACCAATGTCCTTAAAAGGAATATAACAGAATCCTTAGTATCAATAATATTATTTTCGCAATGTCCAAACATAAACCCGAATTACTCAATATCTGAGTAACCAGGAAAATATGACTCATTGTGAAAAATAAAAGACAATCAACAGAATGATCTCTGAGATGACTCAAATGTTGGTTATCACCAGAGAAGAGCTTTAAAGCACCTATAATAATTCTACTCGTTAACATGAGGAAAAATATTTTTGCAATCAGTGAAAAGATAATAATAACAGAAATTTTGAAATCGTAAAAAACAAATGGAAATATTCTAACTAAAAAATAAAACATCACGTCTGAAATAAAATTTCACTGATTCATCTTAACAACAAAATGAAGATTACATAGGAAAGAATCTGTGAAACTGAAAAGCATCAATACAAATTATCTAATGTAAAGAACAAAGAGAAAAAAGACTGAAAAACATTAATGCAGTGTCAGAGACTTCTGAGACAATATCCAAATATTTGAAATATTTGCTATTGCAGTCTCTGAAGGAAAAGAGCAAGAAAAAAAATTTTGAGAAAATATTTGATAAACATTTCCCTAATTTAGTAAAAAATACAGAGTTTCAAAAATTTAAGTGGATTCAAAGCAAGATAGATATAAGAAAACCATACCTAAAGATATCATAGACAAAGTACTGCAAACCAAGAACAAGAAAATTCCTGAAGAGAGCTAGAGTAACACAAGTTATATAGGAAATTCTATAACAAAATCCAATGGATGACAGAAGACAGTGGGAAAAAAACCTTTAAAATGTTGAGAGGAAAAAAAAAAATCTAACTACTCAGAAATATTGTATGTTGCAAAAATATCTTCAAGAATAAAGATGAAAAAAATATTTTCACATAAAACATATTGACACCGTAATGTAATACAAGATGTGGTAAAGAAAGTATTCTGGGCTGAAAAGAAATGATGCAAGAGGATTTTTTTGGAAGGAATGAAAGGCATTAAAAATGCTAAAAACTTGATAAATGTAAAAGACAATGTTTTCTTATTGTCTTTAAAGTACGCACATGGTTTAAAGCAATATTATAGCATTATCATGTGAAATTATAATAGCTATTGTGATTATATATCATTAAGGGTGGGAAATGTTCCCACAAGGGTCAGTGTTTCTACATTTTACTTACAGTAGGTAGTACATTATCAAACATAAATAGAATATTATGAGGATATTTATAAATAATTTCAGTGTATATCTTTGTATAATTGTGTTTTGTATTAATTATATATATAAAAATGATCAAAAGGAATGAGACTGGGAAAATTAATTAAATTAATTAAATGATGTACAAGTAAAAACTGTTTCTGAAAAAGATTTTCAATAGGAATACCCACAAAATGAAATACCTTGAGGTAGAGAACTGCCAAGATGACAGACCACATAGGATTAGACAGAAAAACTATGTACAATTTTTGGACCCCAGTGTACCAAGAGTAAAGATATCAGGACATCTCATCAAAGTAAAACAAATCGGGGTTCCCTGGGTGGCTCAGCTGTTTAGCACCTGCCTTTGGCCCAGGGCGCGATCCTGGAGTCCCGGGATCGAGTCCCATGTCGGGCTCCTGGCATGGAGCCTGCTTCTCCCTCCTTCTGTGTCTCTGCCTCTCTCTCTCTATGTCTATCATAAATAAGTAAATAAATAAATCTTAAAAAAAAAAAAGTAAAACAAATCAAGAAGAAAAAGTTATTTCAACATAATCAGATACAGCATATACAGATCTAGTTCATGCACTTGCTTGTGTTAACACTAAAGATTCTTATAAATTGGAGTTGCTTGAAAAGTTTTATGATCTGCTCACTTTCTCTACATTTCATCAGCTAGGATCATATCAATTATAACTTTGTAATGAATATGTGACTTGTATAATTAGATATGAATCTCTGGGATAAATGAAACTATAAAAAGGATATAGGGATGCTTCCAGTGATCATAGGATAGATAGATAAATACATATAGGAAATATATGTGTGTGTTCTATACACTTACAGTTTCACAGTTACATGTACGCCATAATATATATGATATTATGTAATAGTTACATATAGTTTTATATATTTACATATACTATTGCATATAGTATTGTATATATAAGCTATATGTATTATATAATACATATACTTGTATTTAGCAGTTGAGTCTGGTGAGGGAAAGAACATTACAACCACATCACATTCACATTTAAATAAGGCCGATGTTGCAGATGCTAAGGTTAGGAGGTCACACCAATCAACGCAGCTGCCATGTTTTACTCTAATTTCCATCCCTGTTGCTCTTTTATAAGAAGTCCACATGCTGTAAGAAAGAAATAGATGATTTCAAATCTACTAATTATTATCATGATGTTATTAATTTAGACCAAGATAATAATAAGATGGTGTCTATAAAGAAAGACTTCATTATGGAATTAATTGCTTTGATTAGGGTCAACACAGGAAAAAAGATTTGCATAGCATTTAAGAAACAATTACTTTGATGGCTATTCAGGAGCCAAAGACATGCAAATTTAAAGAGAGCATTTTACAATTTCCCCTTTTACATTCAGATGCTAAGTTCTCTGATAAACCCCACTTGTTCAACAGAAAATTAAAATCACTGAATTGAAGAAGATCTGAGTAATGATGTATTATTGATGTATTCTGTAAATGTTCAAATTATTCTTGGCTTCAATTTCAAATTTATTTCATAGAAACAAAAAATGGCATTACAAAGTCAATGTTAATCTTAGTGTTGATGTTGTGGTTGTTTTCCCCTAATAGATGTCGATAGAAGTAAATTATAGTTATCTTTATGAATTTACTGTTACTCTTTTTATTCTCATAGTTCTTGACTTGAAGACACATATGGAATGAGAAACTTCTGTGTTTAACACCTGCTTCCAATTCATTGACTAAAAATGTAACTTAATTCTTTTGTTTTGCTGTTCTCAGTATTTTTATTGCATGTTCCCTTTGATGACTGTTTAAACTTAATTTGAGAGAAAGCATCTCAGATAACTCTCATATAAAAATATATTCTTCATGAGAAATGAAAAATTACCAATATATTTTGTATGTATAAGTAAACTAATTTTCTCTTTTCTCTTATTCTCTTGGTTAGTATTCACTATAATGTCCCTTTGAAGAAAATGACCAAAGCCATACGCAGAGCTGCTATTAAAATTTAGAGGGAGTCATGAACCTGTAAATGTCAAGATATTTGACTCTTATTGAATAATAAGCAAACTAAAAATAGCTTTTGGATTCTAAAACATCTGCTTCATGTCGAAAAATGACCATTAATCAAATTGCCAAATGTCCCTTTAAAAATAAATATGAGCAACTATTTTCCTTTCATACTCTTTAAAAAAAATTAAGCTCTTGTATCAACAAAATATATTACTTTGAAGATAAAAGGAAAAGGTAAAAATGTGAAAACAAAAATACAAAAGTCTGATCTATCTTTGACATTTTAATTAATAACAAAAAACATCTAGGAGATGTAGTGTTCCTGGTTTTTCTTTCATATAATCATTTTAGCAACATGAGACACTGCAATTAAAATGCAATGAATAAATTCTCATCAAAACTTTCCATAAACCCTAAGTAAAAACCAAAAGTGAATCTATAGAATTTTTCATTTTAAAGACCTCTTTTTTTTAGAGCAATTTTGGGTTCACAGCGAAATTGAACCCAAATTTCAATTTCTCTGTGAATCCAAAATTGCAAGGAAGGTACAGAAATTTCTGATATGCCTTCCTGTCCCCACACAATTATAGTTGTCTAAGCTCCATTGATACACATGTGTCTGTAAATAAAGCTGTCTTTTCTGTTCTTCCATATGATGCAGACAGGCTGGGTCTGAGTGAGTTAGAGACAAACAGGGGTAGGTAGGGAGAGATAGGTAGTGGGCCAGGGAATCAGGCTCACAAAAATCCCAAAAATGCTGAGGTGTAAGGAAACCAGAGATAAGGGAACAAGCCAGACTACCCTGCCCTAGGTGTGGGTGGGGAGGGTCTTTTTTTATAATAGTTATCTATGACCAACAAAGAATAACCAGACCCCAAGAAGAAGGAAGCCATTAAAGATGTTATCACTAGTCCTTACTCACTGGTGATATCAAAGATATGTTAAAAGGATTTAGGTTTCCCAGTTGGCTTTCAAGAAAAACCCTACAAGCCCTCTGTGGCAACCCTGTCAGGACCCATCTCACTTCTGAGGGCTTTCTCTGCTTCTTTGCTTAATAAACTTATTTTGCTTTACTCACTCTCCTTTATCTACAAGATTCATTCTTTGACTCCATGAGACAAGAACCAAGCTCTCCGTATCATGAGGACCCCGAGGAGGATCCTGTGGGACCAGCCAAAAGGATCTTTGGATTCACACAGGATGGAAATCAAATGTGAGGGAGTAGGAGGAGAAAGCAGAGTTTATTGAAGATATAGGGAGAGCAGATACAGACCAACTGGGTGTCCAGGAGACTCAGAAATGAAAGGAGGGAGTCTTGTCTTTTCTTGGGGTCTGGGGTTTTTATTGGCTGCTGTGATCTGGTGCACATATCTTCTTAGGCATCCAGGAACTGGTCAGAGATAGGACAGGATCCAGGTGTCCTTCATAAGTCACTCATTTCCCAAAGTCAGGGGGCTTGGAGAACTGTTTATTTGATCCCATCTTTTCACTCCTTACATATTATCTACTGTGCTGGATGGCTCCAAAGATATTATTGTCTCTTTGTCCCTGATAAGGAGGGCATGTGCTATTTGCATTACAAGGCACGTGCAGAGTGGGGTAGGGGTGCTGGTTCTAGCAGGAATAGAAACCGGAGCAACAGGAAAAAAAAATACTGTTTTTTTATGGGATCCCTTCAGTTTTCCTGTATCACACATACAAGATCAAAATTGAAATTTGATTTTCAACAATGCAAATGTAGCAATAAATATATTCATTTAGCATGGTGAAATAACGACTGTCAGTTTAAATCCACACTGGAAAGCAAGGATTAAGGAATTAGAGTTTATAATTCTCCTTCAACTGCCCTTTAACTTTAAAAATCATCCAACCAATCCCAGCTCATTACATTTTTCATGAAGTTTTAATTATATATTTTTAGTACCAAAAACATCTGCAGAAGCTTTGCCCTGAATGGCTACTACATTGTAGATGACAACAGACAATAAATAAATTACTTTTTTAGTGTGTACCACAACAGGCAACATTAGTATCATGAGGTATTAATTATGGGATTTCAACTATCTTGTGTCCCAATTAGGCTATATAACCAATCCCAGATTTGTTACATTTCCCTGCAGATGTGTTGCCCGCATCTCTGTCTTTGGAACAATTCTTTATTGGTCAAAGATACTAGTTATAATAAATTGAATCCAATCCTCACTAACTAAGCAGAAAATGAATTCATTATAATTCTGGATTTGTTTGAGAGATTCACAGAAATAAGGAAAAGGTTAAGAAACAGAGCAGAAAGTGAAAAGGAAACAATAAACACCAAGTTGCAGGAACCACAGCCAAGTCCTTGTTAGTCTGATCAGGCATTGTTGACTCAGCTATCAGCACTACTGTGGACTGCTACTGGTCTTGAGTACCAATGCTACACTACCACTACCGCTGGATAACAACAGTCTCTATTTTTCTGCCTTGACCATGCTAATTCTAGCCTGATTGATAAGTTCATTAAAGTAACTAGTAAGTTGAAAGGCCTGGCTTACGAAAAATAATTTGTATTTTAACTACCCACCTGAAACTAGAGAGAGAAGAATGATTCATTCAATACGCTCAGTAAACCTTGCTCAGAAATCCAAGTTCATTATCAATTTGTCAACAGATCACCTGGAGAACTACCTCACCTTATGATGCTGCTTTCTTACGGCATTAAGTAACAATGAATATAATTCATTCCCTCTGTGTAGATCAAAAGCCTCAGAAAGTGTTAAAGTTTAAAAGATCAGACAATTATTAGGAGAATATTGAAGTTATGGGGTGGAGCATAGCCTCCTCATTAAGATATCCTGGGGATAATTGGCTCCCTTACTTATGAAGCATATGATGCTGAGCATTTTTTAAACCAGTCTTTAAAATAAGATAATAATTGTAATTATGTTTGCATGTATGTATGCAATACACAGAGTATTGCAAGCATTCAGTGAATTAAATCATGAAAGATGTTAAGAGAGAACTCTGACATGCCATAAGTATGCCTGAATTTTATTTTTTATATGTGTACTATGAAACTTGAAAGGTATAGTCCTCACAAAGAAGTCGATATTACATACATGGCTGATACAGGTTTGATATGCAAATCATGTAGGAATATGCAAGAGTTATAGGAAAAGGAGATACAGAAATAAATTTAAGTATATGAAGGGGAAGTTAAAATATATAAGCTGTGTTGTAAGTTTTATATTTAGAGGAAAATACAAATTATAAAAAGTTAGTGAAGTTAACTATGTGGTTTTTAGAATGTGGAGTATTGATGTGCTGATTATGTGAGGTAAGAAAAAAATATATGTATCGTGGTTTAGGCAAAGACATTCTGCAATGGATAAGCAAGAGCAAATAATGGAGTAATTACTTGAAGGTGGATAGGAAATAAAAGAGGCACACTAGTCACTAGAGAGTGAGCTCAGAAGACTTAAAGAATCAGCAAATGCCAAAATTCCCTGGGGATCCTAAGCAACACTCTCACCCAAAAGAATGTGGATTAGCTGCATTTAGCTAGAGGTATAAAGTCATAAGTGGGCTGGAGACCGATATCCATATAAACTATATGGGATTGGTTGAAAGAAGAATGGAAACACCCATTAATTTGTCAAGCTGCCTAAGAAATGGTTACACCAGGAAATTTAGCAATCAGGTGATGGCATACACACTTGTGGAAGGTTTCAATATATAACTACTAATATGGGCTCTGGCCTTCCTTGTATTGTCTAACTGTATTCTCTTCTCGAATTGTTTATTGTTTTGTGTCCTAGTGTCTTCAGTGTATTGTGTAATTGGATTGTTGAGAGACCCAAGTCAAACATTGTAGAAATTCTAGTAGAATATATTCTATTGAATATAAAGAGCGTTTATCAATAAATTAAAAATCTACAAAAATGAGCATTTAAACTTAAAATATGTTCATAAAATGGATATAAATGGTTAATAAAGTCATGATCATTCCAATCAAAGAAATACAAATTAAATAAAAACGAGATGCTTGCTTTAATCATTTAGATAACAAATGCCATTTTTACCAGTTAGGAATTGTAGAAATGGTGCGAATTTGGGACAAACTTGCTAGTGGATCATTTTAAATTCAGTAATATCCAGTAGAAATGGACTACTCATTAAACTAATAGTGAAAATCAATACTTTATATCCCCTTGAAATTAGCTTTAAACAAATATAAAAAGAGAATAAATTCCTTTAAAACACTACAAACTCAAACTTTGGGATTTACAAAGGAGTGTTCAAAATCTAGCCCAGTTCTATGTGAGATTCATAAGATCTCATATGATTTTAAACACCTCTCCCAACATATACACCTTTTTAGTGTCCAGAATTTAACATAGTGTCTGGAACATACTAGATACCAAATAAATATTTATTGAGTAAACGAATTAGTAACTTAAGTCAGTTATCTCCCTTTTGATTAGAATTTGAAAAATAAAATTAATGCAAATAGTTTACCTTGAAAGGTTTCCTCAGGAATCAGATGCAAATTTACTATTTAAGATAAAATACTAAAGTATTTATTTGAATTTAGTATTTCAGATAAAAAGTTAATGTTTTATACATAGGGATAAAATTGGAAATTAATATTTTATATAGTGAGATAAATTTAATATTAAAATTTAAAATTTAATATTATTTCATATTACATATAATATGAAACAAATAATATAAACTAAAATTTTAATATTTTATATGTAGAGAAAAATAGAAATACATCTTCTTAAAAACAACAACAAAATACAAACCCCAGTGTAATTTAGACTATGACATAGTCCATGGAATTATTTGTAACTTGTTCATTTCTGGTATCACTAACAATAATATCTTCATTCACTGAAAAATTATTGAGCATTGCTCTGTGACCAGCACTCTTCTAGGCACTGACACTATATCATAAACCAAGCAAGTCTTCCCACACACCCAATGCTAAGCTCTTAATTTATAGGGACAGATGATAAATATTTCTCTGTGTTTGATGGTGATAAGTGGTTAAATGTTTAAAAAGTGACAACACGGTAAGGGGCTAAGAGAGTCTTGTTGGAAAGGTGTTGATAGTTCTCTTGGATATGTATCTAGGTGTGAAATTTCTACAACTGACGGTAACTGTAGTTGTTTGCAGAACTGCTAGGCTGTGTTCCAAAGGGGCTGCATCATTTTACATTCCCACCAGTAGTGTATGAGGGTTCCAATTTCTCCATATCTTCCCCAATATTTATTAGCACACTTTTTGATTCTTTTCATCCTGGTGGGTGTGAACTCTTATCTCATGGTTTTGATTGGCATTGCCTTGATGGCTAATGATAGTGAGCATCTTTTAATGCTTATTGGGGGCAGCCCAGGTGGCTCAGCGGTTTAGCGCCGCCTTCAGCCCAGGGCCTGGTCCTGGAGACCTGGGATTGAGTCCCACTTTGGGCTCCCTGCATGGAGCCTGCTTCTCCCTCTGCCTGTGTCTCTGCCTCTCTCTCTCTTTCTCTCTCTCTTTCTCTCTCTGTGTCTCTCATGAGTAAGTAAATAAAATCTTAAAAAATAATAATGTGCTTATTGGCCATTTATATATCTTTATTTGATAAGTAAGAATATTCAGATGCTTTTCCCATTTTTTAATTAGGCTATTTTTCCTTTGATGATTGAGCTGATGAGTTTATATAGTCTAGACACAAGTCTCTTATCAGATATATGATTTGTAAACATTTTCTCCCATTCTGAGGTTGCCTTTATACTTTCTTGATGATGTTCTTGGAAGCATTTCTTTTTTTTTTTTAACTTTTCATAAAGTTTAATTTATCTATTTTTTTTTTCTTTTTGTGTTTGTGTTTTGGTATCATATGAAAGAAGCATTTGCTAAATTTGAGTTCATAAGGAGTTACTCCATGTCTTCCTCCAAGAATTTTATAATTTTAGATCTTACATTTATATCTTTGATTCATTCTGAGCTAACTTTTGTATATGATGTAAGGTAAGAATCTAACTTCATTCTTTTGCATGTGGCTATTTGCTTATCCAGCATCTTTTATTGAAATACTACACTTTCCCTTATTTAATATTTTTGGACCCATTATCAAAATTCAGTTGACTATAGTATAAGTTTATTTCTGGGCTCAATTTTATTCTATTTATCTCTATATGTATCTTGTGGCAGTGTCACAAAGTTTTGATTACTATTGTTCTGTACTAAGTTTTGCAACTGGGAAGTGAGTGTCTTCCTACTGTATTTTTCTTTTTCAAGATTGTTTTGGCTATTTAATGTCCCTTGTAATTCCATAGGAATTTTAAAATCATCCTGTCAACTTCTGTGGAGAAGTCAACAGGGATTCTGAAAGGTATTGCCTTGAATCTGTAGTTCAGTTTGGGGATTATTGCCACTTTAACGTTAAATCTTTTCATTTGCAAACATGGAGTGGTTTTCCATTTATTTAGATATTATTTAATTTTCAACAATGTTTTATAGTTTTCACATTATAAGATTTGTACTTCTTTTGTCAAATTTATTCCTAAGTATTTTTTGCATTTTAATGCTATTGTGAATATAATCGTTTTTATTGCATTTTGGGATTCTCTTCAAGTGTATGAAAAATATATTTGAGTTTTGTATAGAGATCATATATGCTGCAAGCTTGCTGAACTTATTAGTCCTCATAGTTTTTTAGTTGATTCCTTAGATTTTTTTTTTTAATAGAAATCATGTTATCTGCTAATATTACTTCATTCTTTCCACTCTGGTTCTTTTCTTTTCCCTTTCTTTCATTCCTTCGTTCTTTCCTCCCTCTCTCCCTCCCTTCCTTCCTTTTCCCTCCCTGTCTCCTTTAGAGAAAGGAGTATTTCTTTCTGTCTTTATCTCTTGTTTTCTCTCTTTAATTGTCCTGGCTAGAGCCTCTGGTACAATGGTGAATAAAAGTAGTGGGAGTAAAAAGGCCTTGTCTGGTTCCTGATCTTAGGAGAAAGTATTCAATCTTTCACCATTGAGTAAGATTCTACCTGTGGATTTGTCATAGATGGTCTTTATTAGGTTGAGTATAATCATTCTATTCCTAGTTTGTTGAGTGTTTTTATCACAGTTCCTCCAAGGGATACTGTACTCATCTTTCTATTGGTGTGGCCATCATGCTGGCCTCTTTCTAACCAAGCCTCAAGAGTTTAGCTAAGCTATTCCATAGTACTGCTTCCTTGGCATCTATTTTATTTGCCAAGTGGACTATAGGAACCGAAAACTCACATTGACCCATCCATTTTTTTTTTTTAAGATTTTATTTATTTATTCATGAGAGACACAGAGAGCGAGGCGGAGACACAGGCAGAGGGAGAAGCAGGCTCCATGCAAGGAGCCCGATGGGAGACTCGATCCCAGGACATGATCCCAGCATCATGACCTGAGCCAAAGGCAGATGCTCAACCACTGTGCCACTAAGGCACCCCTGACAATAGCTCACTTATGTAAGTGTATGTGCTAGGTAACAGCTCAGAGAGTCACAAGCAAATGTAAATTTTTTTTAAGATTTTATTTATTCATTCATGAGAGACACAGAGAGAGAGAGAGAGAGAGGCAGAGACACAGGCAGAGGGAGAAGCAGGCTCCATGCAGGGAGCCCAACGTAAGGCTTGATCCCGGGTCTCCAGGATCAGGCCATGGGCTGAAGGCGGTGCCAAACCGCTGAGCCACCCAGGCTGCCCACAAATGTAAATTCTTGATACTATTTCCCAACAGCCCTTGTGATCAATGCCTCTCCTGCTCCCCAGTGCCTTTGCCTTGTGTGCCTCTTAGATTAGACATCTATGGGGCTTAAGAAAATACTGCTTTTTTGGATGGAATTTGCAAACTGGCATTAGCCTGAGAACCCCAAAGCACCCTACCATAGACCTTAATAAAGGCGTGTGCCCCAGGTCCTGTCTCTCTCTGCCTTACCCTCTCTCTGTGGCACCTCAAATTGTGTAGTGTACTTCCTTCAGACTGGAAAGTAAGAAACTCTTGAATTTCAATTTATTTTGTGGTCTATTGTTGAACCACAGCTCTCTGTCAGGCACCCTGGGCTGCACTTAACAAATGTTAATTGAACACCAATGTTAATGATAACACCAAGGCTCTGCTGCTCTCTCAGATACTTATAGACACATTGAAGCTGCTTTCAATATATCACTGCTGTGTCCAGGATCTGGCACTGGTGTGGAGATCCATGCAGCCCACTCTAATTCCATAAGCCTCAATCTTCACAATAAAAGTGCTTGCATTCTGCTATGAAATTAGAGAGGAGATATCTACTTATTTGGGGGTTATATTTTTATAGGAGTCCTGCAGAACTTAGAGAGGCAGCTCCTTTAGTTAACTCTTCATTCTTTCCTCCAAGCTATATTGTGCTGCTAGGTCAAGGGATAGATAGTCTGCTATCCGAAACTCTTACTTTCCTTCCACTGTGAGCCTTATTGGCCACCACACCTCACTGTCATTCCACAATGTATTTGAGATGAATTCTCTCTAAATCAGCTGTATCTCAAAACTTATTTTCATTTGACTGGATAACCGAATACCACCCTCCTTTTTGTTCTCTGCTTTAACATCACACCATATATTACTAAATTGGTCTTGATATGAATGATGATTATGTTTTTTATGTTTGGGTTTTTTTTTTTTTGTGCCCTATAGTCTAAGCAAGTGAATGTAATTAAATAGTTATGATAGCATAAATCTTTCTGCTTCTGCAGAAGCAACAGACAGTATTAAATTTACAATCAGTACGTTACTACCCTGTTCAAAAATATTTATAACCTTCCAGTACCTATAGGATACTGTCTGACTTAAATATGTTTGAGCTACCAGAATCAGTTACAGTACTTTGGGATGGGGACGGGTGCAGGGACTGACAAAGACTGCATATCCCAAGTATCTAGGGTAGTAAGCAGAAGTCTAGGTGATGAGTTAGTAATTACAGTAAGATGAGAGGACTATAGCCGAATGCAGTCTCATCAACTCTCCTCATTATCAGTGGCCACATCTTTGCAAGAATGATGTATGCAATGCCTTCATTAGGAAGATCAATTCCAGATCAAGCCTCCTCTTCATAAAGTTGGAAGCTGAGTTCCCAGGGCTTTTAGTGTATGTGGTGGTGGTGGTGGGTAACCAGAGGTATGTGGGGGTAGGTTGGAGAGTAGAAGATCAAGAGGAAGAGAAAGAATAACTTCAAAATAGACTTTCTTCTAAAGTGATTAGCTAACTGAAGAAGGTGGAATATAGAACTTATAGGTGAAAGACCCTTCTCTGAAATAGCTGAGAAAGATTGAAGTAACAGAGTGTCCCAGACAAGGAAGTAAGTCTACAAGTTTGACAAGCTTTAATTAATCCCTCTTAAAAAGGAGAGAAAGTACAAGTATATCAGGGGGGAAACAAAGTACACATAATGCATTTCTCCACTCTTTCATATATTGGTAACAAATTTCTGAAGACAAAAGTTTTTTATGAGAATTTGTATTTCTGGCTGGTATAATTATCATTTTAAGAAACCTAATAGAGAACAATTATTATCTAGGGCTTAGTTCTTTATTTAATTCTACCAATGTGAATGCCACAATAAATTTTAAAATATTTAAAGAAGTTAACATCTTTCATTTTTATTAGGTTATTCCAGAGATCATAAGTATAAAACTATATTTTACCTAGATACTATTAAATTTTATAATTCCTACAAATGTCCTTTCTATTTAAACATTTTAAAATAGGGATGGCTGGGCGGCTCAGTGGTTGAGTATCTGCCTTTGGCTCAGGTGGTGATAATAGGGTCCTGGGATCAAGTCTCACATCAGGTTCCGGGTGGGGAGCCTGCTTCCCCCTCTGTCTATGCCTCTGCCTCTCTCTTTCTCTGTGTCTCTCATCAATAAATAAATAAGATCTTTAAAGAAAAGTAAATATTTTTAAATAAGTTGTAACTTAATTGTCTATTTCTTCTTCTTGTCTGTTAATTTTACCTGGAAGAGTTCTCTTAAAAACACTGAAACTCCATAGGCCAGAAGCATGCTTAAACTTGTTTCATGGGGTTCTGATTGATATAGTTCACTAATATTCTTTTAAAATGAGAAAAAGGTGAACACAGCAAGACAGTTCTCTGCTTGAATGCTACTACATAGCATCAGAGATTTTTTAAAAATATTTTTCATCATTCAATTTGGATTTGTCGTCTGTAGCCTGAAGAAGAAAAACCAGCAGCAGTTCCCATAAAAACAACCATTCCAGGTGGTTATCGGGTCCAATTACAGCTTCACAGTTAGGTATGTCTCAACTTGCTAAGGAATTGGGAAATAATGCTAAGATTATATCAGGGGACATTCAGTTTAAATAAGAGAATTGGTTAGAATGGAAAATTATTGTTATATAGAAAACTTTTATTGTATAGATGTTGCAGATTGAACTTATT
Source organism: Canis lupus dingo (assembly GCF_003254725.2). Lineage (NCBI taxonomy): Eukaryota > Metazoa > Chordata > Mammalia > Carnivora > Canidae > Canis > Canis lupus. Next base: position 56,045,981 of record NC_064255.1, on the reverse strand, counting down.
TGTGTTCACTTAAGACACAGCACAGAAACTGTATTTTAAAGCCAACTGGATAAATGGAAAAGCATATGAAGAAAATTCCATATGGTGCTCATTTAAAGTAATACTTTCAAAAATAAAGGTCTTATTTAAAACAGTTATTTTCATATCCTGATAGCAAGGACAGTGGGCATTGAACTAGTTTATTTGCAACAAATTCTAAGAGGAAGATTATTATGTAGGAATCATTCTAGTAGCTGTTCACCATAATAAAACACTTTGGTAGTATTACTTGTTAGGTAGGCAAAGAAATAATTTGCCTTATTACATGAGGATTTCCTATATTCTGACTTACTTCATAACTGCATTGAAATATGCAGACAAAAATTTTAAAAATGAAGTTTATCCTTTACTGTTAAAATCAAGATAAGAAAGAGAGAGGAAATATATTTTTTAAATGAAAATAAATAAAAGCAAATATCTCTGAAAACTAAGAAAAACTGTCTTTATCATTAATACTTCTTACTACATTCAATATTTTATTTTGCGAATTTTATATTAATAGAAGAGGAACTGGTTCTCTAATATATTGTATTTCCTTGGACATGCATGAAAAAATGCTTTTGAGTATTGTGCATTCAGATCATCATATACCATAGAATCCTACATGGAATTATCAACCAGCTTTCTCTGACAATAACTAAAGCTATGCTTTGTGGAATCATGCTTCTAAGGAAAAAGACAAGCAGCAGGAAGTCCTTTTGATTATCAATCATGTAATCTCCAGTGCTGTATATAGCTATAGTTTGATTCTAAAAGAATCAGAGATGCATGGACATTATATTTAAATTGTTTTTTCTTGTATATCAGATGATTTAATTGACATATAAAGGTTGAGTTAGCATGAAAGTGCAAAATCTTGAGAAAAAAAAAAATTAAGAAAGGTGCATAGGGGTGCCTGGGTGGTGCAGTCAGTTAAGTGACCTGACTCGTGGTTTCAGCCCAGGTGGTAATCTCAGGGTTCTGAGATTGGGCTCTGTCCTCAACACGGAGTCTGTTTGAATTTCTTTCTCCTTCTTTCCCTGCCCCCTCACTCTTTCTCTCTAAAATAAATAAATAAATAAATAAATAAATAAATAAATAAATAAATATTGAAAAAGAAGAAGCCTATAAAGATGCAAAAGATGATGAAAATATCTTTCAAATCGTATTAAATAAACATGGCTCTTTGATGACTGAAGAGAAGTGATAGTGAGAAATTGAGTAAAATAGCATATTTGTTTTCATCAAAAATTTTTCACAATTCCTCATTTAATAATCTATACTGGGAAATATGAACAATATGATCAACAATCACATATGTGGATAGTCTATGTAGCTTTATGTGTTATATTAAAAATTTAGAACCAACCAAAAGTTTGATGATAAAACAATTGCAAATACCATAAGTTGACATATTAGCAGTCATTGTATCACTTAATTAATCTTTACAGAATGAGAAAATGATACTGATAAGTAGAGAAAATTGATAAAAATCATGATTAGATCTGTACATACTATATAGCAAGCTCTTTTATGAGAAGTTATATTCATATATGAAAACAAAATGCTACAAAAAAAGAGGCCATCAGGATGCCTGGGTGGCTCAGTGGTTGAGGGTCTGCCTTTGGACCAGGGTGTGATCCTAGAGACCAGTGATCAAGTCCCACATGGGGCTCCCTGCATGGAGCCTGCTTCTCTCTCTGCCTATGTCTCTGCCATTTTCTCTGTGTCTCTCACAAATAAATAAATTAAGTCTTAAAAAAAAAAAAAAAAAAGAGGCCATCATGATGACATTGTTCTCTAAAAAGTGGAATTATTAATTATTATTTACATTTTGTTGTATTTTCCAAATATCTACAATGGGATATGGTATTCTTTGAATCAAACAAGAAACATGATAAAAATTTTCCAAAAATTTTGATACAGTGATGTCTATGAGAAATAGTTAGTTTTGCTATGATAAAGTTAGAAAGTAAATGTTAACTGTTCTAAAAGTTTCACTCTTATCAGGGAAATATGCAATATGTATATTTGAACAGAAATGTATTTATCTTTCACTCAAAGCAAGGCCAAAAAAATCTCTAAATAGCATAACATTATTCATGAAATTATTTTTATCCTAAAATGTATAAAATTAATTCTCATATTTTAAAAAATAATTTATTTTTATTTATGGATTTTTTAAAAGAATTCCCTGTATTCCGAAGATCATTTTTGCCTTTTTAAATTTTGAAAATGTAAACTCCAGGTTAAATTATAATTTCTCATTATTTGTCTATTTGTTTTTTAGGAGCTTATGTGCTAAATTCTTAGGGCCTTTACTCAATTCAGGTAAAGAATCAGGTTTAAAGACAAGAAGCTAGTGTTTTCTTGAATGAAAGATTTAGCAAAGATGGAGTTATTTATGCTAGCCTGTGTTTGCTTTCTCTGAGCACACTAACAGTTTTTCTTAATTAAAACCTACCTAGACATACTTTCCAGAAGAAAAGGAATCCAGCTAATATTTGCAATTACTTCACTGAGACGTAATGTCGCTGATAGTTGGGACTAAAAATATTTCTGTGTAGTATTCAAAAGTATGATTGGTCGAGGCTAATCAATTACTTTGATTATAATAATACAGATGAACAGCAGTCCAATACCAAGGTAATAAAAATCGATAAGCTGATCAATAAGCAAATCTCCTATCAAGATTTTGAAGCGCTTTTGTCAGACTTTCTGCTATAATTATCTCTTGATGAACTTAACATGTTTAATGACTGTGAAATTGTATTTCTACAGAGACAATGCACATCTGGAATAACAGCACGCAATTCAGCGGCCTCCAGAGTACCACGCCATTGAGCACAAGACTTCAAATAGAGTCCTCACAGTGAAAATGAAGCTTATTCTTTGACATGCTAATGCCTGTCTTGGCTGGGTCTCATTTTAGACTTGCCAGTACAACAGACAAACTTCAAAGTGTCAGGGGAGTACTTTAAAGTTACTGTAGCATTTGCTTATTTTGAGGAATACACACTTTTGCCATTAGATGAACGGTTTGGACCTTCTCTGTCTCACTTTCACCTTATCATCTTTAATTAGTGCAAAACCCATGTGTACCAGCCTGTAAGATCAAATGGAAATGCCTGTTTGATGATCTAAATGCCTTAAGAAGCAAATGGAGGAGCAGCTGTTTTGTTTAAAATGAAGGAAAACAGAAGGTAGCATAGAAGAAGCGTGTGAAAACTTAATCGTCTCCAAATGCTAAACGGCCTTGTCATAGTTATAAGGTATGAAGGGTAATAACTGGATATGTTTTCTACCAAGGGTTCTTGCTCTACGAAGATCCCTTCCTTCTTGAAGGGTGTTGGGGGTTTCCAGACAAGCTAGTTATCTCTTGAGTTAGTATTTGGTACTATTAGCCTAAGGAATGTTCTGTGAGTACAAGCTTGTAGTTTGAACTTGAGTTCCCACCCATGGAGGGGAAAATCTCAGAAGCCAGGAAGAACAGAAACTATGTGTCATTTAAAGTTTGGAGTTGTGGGACCCCTAGGTGGCTCAGCTCCACTGGAGGAGCCTGCTTCTCCCTCTGTCTATGTGATTTATTCATGAGAGACACAGAGAGAGAGAGAGAGAGGGAGAAGCAGGCTCCATGCAGGAAGCCCGATGTGGGACTCGATCCTGAGACTCCAGGATTACACCCTGAGTCGAAGGCAGATGCTCGATTGCTGAGCCACCTAGGTGTCCCTAAAGAAACTCTTTCAAATAAATAAAGTTTGAAGTTGTATGCCATTAAAGTGACAGTTGATTCTCATAAAATCTGTCATGTTTTATACCCATGCTAATAATGTTTTAAAAATACGGTGAAGCATTGGTGTTCAATAGCTTTAAAAAAAAATGTTAGAAGTACATGGAATACAAAGTCGAATTTAGGACTGGGTTATATTTCCTGGACATGAGAAAACAAAATCTTATAATTTGATTTTTTTAGTCATAGCATCTATAAAATAAGATGTTTAAAAATCAAAACCACCATAATATGTATACAAATATATATATATATATATATATAGAGAGAGAGAGAGAGAGTGTATATATATATATATATATATATATACACACACACACAAACACACACCACAGTTTTTATTTATGTCATGAACCTTGCCTGAAGAATAATATTAAAGTACAATAAACTAATGGAAACGAGAGACTTAAACTCATCCCAGTTTTGGTATAGCCGGAGCCCTTGACTTAACACTACTATTTGTACATGCATATTTATGCAAATATATATATATAAACAAACTGATTAATTATACCTTATCATTCTTAGTTTATAGTGTTGGATAACATAATACTTCACGCTATTGATAAATTAAATCAACTCATCATCTAAGAGAAATTGTGCTATGTTTGAAAATTTCTCTTAGTTTTAAGGCCCCTTTAGGTAGGAACTTTAGCCCCAATATAGCCCTCGATGTTGACAAAACGATTTCTCCCCTCCTTAGGAATTGAGAGTAGACATTTCTAATATTATTTCATATCCTCTTAGAAACAGAATGCCAGGTAATGCACTATTTCTGAATAGACTCTATGGATTTTCATGTGCTTAAAGCAAGGTCTATTAGTTTTAGTGCTCTTGAGTAAAGTGATTAAGCATAACTATTGGCATGCATTTTGTGAGGGAGCCCATAACAAGCAGTGCAGTAATCTTGATAAGGCACCAGACACATCAGAAAGAATGGATGTTTTCCTCTGAGCTCAATACAAGGGCAATGCAAGAGCTTCTACAGAGAATGCAGTCCATTAAACAGAGATGACCTACTTCACATTTGGTTCAGTAATTGGGTCAGGATGCAATAACTTTTTATAGAATCACACAATTTTAGACCTAAAAAGAGCTAAGAAGCCATTATGTGCACCCTTCTTATTTTACTAAAGCTTGGACTAAAATAAGTTAAAAACAAAATGGAAATAAAAGATGCATGATGTGGTAATAAGAATCTTAAATATTTAAAATTGAAAGAAATTTTGTTTTATCTCTTATCCAAGCCCCCATTTTATAGTCGTAATAAAACAAAGCTCTGAAAAGATAAATGGTAGGCTTATGATCACATTTTAGCTTTTAGAACTTAAATTACATCTTAAGTGTTTCTAAAGAAGTCTTTAAGTCATTAATGTCATAGACTGTGGAATTAGATTGTCATAGTTCTACTCCTGGTTCTACTACTAACTACACTGTGACTTCCAAAATGTTAATTAATTAAGTTTTGTGTGTGTGTGTGTGTGTGTGTGTGTATGCACCTTTGTTTTCACATTAGTGAAATGAGAATGAAAATATAATACATATTTCACTGTATATACTTCTATACCCTCATTTTTCTAAGGCTTAAGTGAGCTGACACATGTCAAGTGTTTTTTTGGTTGTTAGCACATGGAAAATTCTCAGTGTCTTTTTGTGTGGTGTATGCGTATGCGTTTGAGTGTGTATGAGGGTGTGTGTAGTTTTGCAGAGGTTGGGAGGATTCTTGAGAAATATTTTGCAGATGAGATGACTTCCTTCCTAAATAATGGCAAACTATGGTCCATAGTCCAAATCTGGCCCACCATCTGTGTTTGTTAATAGTTTTTCTGAAATGAAGTCATGAGCATACATTTATGTATCGTCTGTGCCTGCTCTCATGTTGTAGTAGCAGACTTGAGTAGTGGTACATGAGGCATGCAAAACTGTAAATATTTATTTCCTGACCATTTATAGGAAGTTTGAAGAAGATCTCTGTGCTTGAACAAGGGCATTCTCCTATGCAATAGCACTAACATCATCATAACCAAAAGAACTTAACATGGTTATAGTATTGACTAATGTGCAATGTGTTCTTCCATCCATTTTCCCATGTTCTTTCAAAGCCCTTTCCTTCTATCCCTAGTAGCCAGCGCTCTGATTCAAAAAGTTCACATCAGTATTTGCTCGCTCCGAATGGGCCTGCATCTGATGGAGAGTCATTTTGTCGTCTCTTCAAAGGTCCTGCTGCTTTATTTTCTTTTCCACACAATCTCCACCTGATGCTCACTCCTGAGTGGCTTTTCTTATACAAAATCCAAGTTTTTGGTTTCTCTCATATATGTTATAGGCACAGGTCTTACTATTCTGTAATAGGAGATATGAGTTTAAGTAGCTGTCATTAGAATGGATAAAAAGATGTAAAGATGTGGTATATATACACAAGAGAATATTACTCAACCATCAAAAAGAATGAAACCTTGCCACTTGCAACGACATAGATGGAGCTAGAGAGTATTATGCTTAGCGAGATGTCGGTCTGAAAAAGACAAATACCATGTGATTTAACTCATATGTGGAATTTAAGAAACAAAACAGATAAGAATAAGGGGAGGGAAAAAAGAGAGGAATACGAACCATAAGGAATTCAACTCTAGAGAACAAACTGAAGGTTGATGGAAGGGGGAGTGGGGATGGGCTAAATGGGTGATAGACATTTAGGAGGGCACTTGTGCTGAGCACTGGGTATTATATGTAAGTGATGAATCACTAACTTCTACTCCTGAAACTAATATTATATAATATGTTAAGTAATAAGAATTTAAATAAAAATTTGAAAAAAGAAAGAAAAAAGGTAGCTGGCATTAATTTATGGAAAATTCAAAGACTCCCCATTTTTCTTTATTCTTTTTTTTTCATTTTTCTTTATTCTATTCCGTCTCCCAATTTGTCTACTTATCATTACTATTGTCACATCATTGCCTTTATCGTCATCATCTCCAACCATTGCCTTTTTATGAATTCAACAATGAAAACTACAGAGACATTAGGGGAGCCAGTATTGAAAACAGAATGGTTTGCATAAAATTGCAACAAATGTGTTTTGATCTTAGTACTTATTTAGCTTGCATTTTCTCCCCTCTTTGCTTCCTTGTAATAGAGTTTCCTTTTATATCCATGGATAGTGACTTTTTTCCTTCATGATATATATATTTTTTAATTTCCTGTGGATTCAGCTACCTCCACCTCAGTAATATTACACATTCTTCTTATTTTAGAACATTTTTAATATTTCTTTTTTATTAAGTCTTATTAATTTACTTCAGGGAGAGAGAGACAGAGAGAGACAGAGAGAGAGAGAGAGAATGAGCAAGGGGAGGGGTAGAGGGAGAGGGACAGAATTCCTCAAGCAGACTCCCCTCTAAGTGCAGAGCCCCACACAGTCCCTGATCCCAGGACCCCAAGACCATGACCTGAACTGGGTCAAATGCCCAACCAACTGAGACACCTAATATTTCTTATTATAAGTAGAAGCTATATGTGTATATATGTTTGTGCATATTATTTTATATATCTATTAATATTTTCATTATTTTTTTTACCAGGGAGAAGAATCATTGATTACTTTAAATCTGTAAGGAATCTTAAAGACAATCTAGTACAGTGTTCATTAAATGGGATTCACATATTGAATTAGTAAGAGTAGATAGGCAAATGACACCAAAAAGGAAATATGCTCTGAAACAATTAAGGCTGGTAACTACCCATCACATCTAAAAACCTCATTTTAATTTGGACATTAAAGCATAAAGAGTTTAAGTAACACTATTAAGATCTTACCAAAAAATTAGCCTTAAATCTGTATTCTTTGATTTCTTCTTATTTTCTTTGTAGAAAAATTAATTTTTAAAAAAACCCACAAAATTACTCCTACTGGAGGGTTTGGATCCTAGGTAAAGGTAGATATATGTCCTTTTCCCTATGTTGTTATTTCTTGTAAATCCCAATAATACTATTCCCAAAGCTACTACTGTAGAACCTGGAAGCTCAATTCAATAAAGGGATTTCCTTTCAGGTGACATTCAGGACTCATTCTTATAAATACTGACATAAAATACAAAAGTGTGAGGTTTATATTTAATGGCTTCCTAAAGGGGAAAATGATCTTAGCTCCAATAATAGCTCTGCCTATTTTAACATAAAACTTGCTAATAAATTCTAATGTTATCATCCAAGTTCCAGAAAGGTCTGATTAAGGAAAACTGCTCACAGAAGTATAGTTCTTCAGTGTAATCCCATTTTGAGTTTTCCCTATGCTATATACACATGAAAAAATGAAGGTATTAGTGGAGCCAGAACATCAAAAGCAAAATATTTTCAACCCAGTGAGAAATTAACTCCTTTATCCAATGCTGATTTATCTTGAACAGCCTGGAATTGCCAAGTGAACCTCTCACAATACTTTGCAAACATATCTTCTTGGTTGGCAACTGCCTCAAACTATTTTCCTTGTTTCCTTCACAGGTAACCTTGGTGATGTCTCTGGTTGCTTTACACTTAAAAAATAGCATCTATGTTGCTGATGCTAGGCAAAGATATTGCTATGTTCTAAAATATCAATTTTGCTCTCAGTGCCTTCTAATATCCAGATTCAGAGCTCTTGCTGCCTTTAAAATAAATACTGTAATTATTCTTGTCAGTGCTGATATCAGTCCTTTCAATAGAAATAGTCATAAAAGAGCTCTTTCAATTTTATCTTGTTTTTCTGTTGCAGACTCTATGCCCTTGGTCTTAGATACAAATTCATAAATATATGATTATTCATTTAAGAGTATTATTTAATTAAACATAACATTCATTGAAGAAATATTTATTGAATAGCATTAGTTTTCACATAAGATATGCTTCTATACCTTGGAGATTTGAGAGTGAAAAAAATAGAAAATTTTCTGCCTTCACAAAGGTTTTTGTTATTAAAGAAGTTACACATTAAATATGTAATTTGAATAAAACATAATGAAAGTAGGAAAGGTAAAGCCACAGGATAATATCATAGTATACAAGTGGGAAGACAAATTCATCCAGAGGTCATTGAGGTCTCCTTAGGAAATGACATTTAAAAGTTTGAGGCATGGAGGAAGAATAAGATTTAGGCAAGTCAAAGAATAGAGTGAGAAAAGAGTGTTTCAGCAAGAGAAAACAGTTCTCCACACAAAGCTCAGAGATGGGGGAGAGCACATGTGAGGAAGTAGGTGTATAGGATTAGCCACGACTCTCCCTTTAGAAGCATGTAGAGAAATGAACCAAGAATAATCACGGGGGTCAAATTTTGACAAATCCAACAAGCTGTATTAAGAAATTTATATTTTTGGGATGCCTGGGTGGCTCAGTGGCTGAATGTCTGCTTTTGGCTCAGGGCGTGATCCAGGGACTCTGAGATCCACTCCTGAATCCGGCTCCCCATAGGGAGCCTGTTTCTCCGTCTCTCTCTCTCTCTCTCTCTCTCTCTCTCTCTCATTAATAAATACAATATTTAAAAAAAGAAATTTATATTTTCTCTAAAGTGAAAGGAACTGCTGAATGGTTTTGGGTTTGTCAGTAACATGCTTTATATTTAAAAGTATATTGCTCAAGGAGAGAGAGAGAGAGAACTACAACTGCCATTTGCAAAGACATGTATGGACCTTAAAGGCATTATGCTGGGAAAGATCAGACATAGAAAGACAAAGACTGTATAATATCACTTATAGTGGAATCCAAAAACAAACCATGAGCTAATAAAAACAGAGTAGAATAGTAATTACCAGGGACTAGGAGGTGAAGGAGTTGAAGAGATATTTAAGAGCAAAAACTTGCAACTAGTAGATAAAGAGGTTCTGGAGATCTAATGTACAACATAGTGATTATAATCAACGATACTGTACTATAAACCTCAAAGTTGTGAGAGACTATATCCTAACTGTGTTCAACATAAAAAAGAAATGATAATGCAATATAATAAAGTGCCCAACTAACACACATTGTAGAAACTTACACAATGTAGTATGTCAATGATATCTCAATAAATATAGAAGAAAAAATAAATAAATAAATAAATCGCTCTGGCTTCATTAAAAAAAAAAATGAGTTGTAGAGAAGGATATGTGGAGGCAGAGACTCTATATGAGAGGTGAACATGGCCTAAAACAGAAGTTAAAATACTGACCATGGGATTGGATTCAAGAGATATTAAGGAAGCAGACACAGTAAAGTTTGATGAATGGTTAAAAGTTTTAAAACAGGAATGTACAGGAATAACGTGTGATTTTTTTTAGCTTTTTTTTTGGCTGGATAACTAGATTGGATTTTGTTTCCATGTAACATGATGATCCTGGAGGAATAAGTCCACAGGTTTAGAACAGAGCCAAAGGTACAGCATGAGTGGCAATGATAACACATAAGTAAGATGTATGGAGTGAGAAAAAAAAAATATTGTCTAAGCTAGATCTCTTAAATATGACAAAATTTTAAAAGTTGTACAAAGCAAGAGAAATCTTCAAAAGAGAGAATGAGGATCCAGAGAGATGGCAGGAAAATGGGGAAATTACTTGGTCATAAAAACCATCTTCAGATAATAAGGGGAAGGTGGAGGATATGGTGCTTTACATTGGTGGAACAATCTCATATGGAAGATGATTAAGGAAATGGTAGATTTTCAAGAAACTTAAAGGCATAGCTAAGATATTGGGGACTGTAAATGTAATGTGGACTCAATCTACATTTGTTTCTCTAAAAACATTTGGGTAAAGCAGAATTCTAGTGGACTGGTGTAGGCAATGAGCTTGAAGAGCAGTTACATAGTAATGGAAGGACTTCAAATATTACAGGCCAGGGTTTAAATCCAAGATGTGCTGCTTTTTAGAGTGTTTCCTTGGGCAAGTTACATGGCTATTGTAGACCTTATTTTCCTATGATTACTACATTACATGAAATCTTGATTTTAACTATTTGCTGTTTTTATATCCTTTGAATATAAGCTTGGGGTTTATATTTTTTAAACTATGCATGGTCTCACATTTCAAAAATACCACTCAGCAAAATAAATTGTAAAATAATTTCAATATTTTTATTCACCTGATAAGATATATATAAAACTCACAGCAAAACTTGAAGAAAGTATCCTTTAATATTTTATTTTCTTGTCAATATTCTTTTGCTCTTAATGTGCCTTGGAACATCTCATATTAAGTGCCAAAACACCCCAATTCTCTCTTACAGTCCTGAATAACGCTACTGTTTCTCCATGACTTCTATGAATTACCTGCCTCATTCACTACAATGATGGTTTATTTCTTGCTTACTTTATAACTTTGTTCCTTGTGTCTTTCCACTTAGGACTCAGGCTGAGGAACAATCTCAACTTGGAGCATATTTTTCTTTTGGCAACGTTAAAGAGCAAGGGCACTGATGAAAGCATGTAAAGATTGTTCAGCTTTCTACTTAGAACTTGTAGTCACATTTCACTGGTCAAAACAAGCAAGACACATGACTAAATTCCATACCGGGGTGGGAAGAATATTCTTCCCATAAGAAAACATCACATGTCAATGGATACAGAGGACAGGACATAAATAATTGGAAGCAGTCATATCATTTACTACAATAGGGAACAAAAGTTTAAAAATTAAGGTTGATAAGTGTTTTTCATCAGCACTTACACCAGTCTTCAAACAGTGATTGATTTCAGGCAAGCGAGAGAAAAAGTACTTTATGGTAGAGAGTTGGGAGAAGGGAAGGCAAGTACTTGGGGACACTCATATGTTAATGCATACTGCTTCCAATACGGGAAGGAATATAGAAATATTTTTGCCAGAGAGTGTGAAGTCAACACTTATAATTGTAGAAGTTGTAAAATGTCTAGGTAGTAGCAATATCTCAGAGATAAACATGCAAATATGTGGCTGAAATCAGATGTAGAAGATCACTAGGGTTGAGGAAGTGAATAAATTCCAAAGTTAAAATGTCGAGTGAGGGATCCCTGGGTGGCGCAGCGGTTTGGCGCCTGCCTTTGGCCCAGGGCGCGATCCTGGAGACCCGGGATCGAGTCCCACGTCGGGCTCCCGGTGCATGGAGCCTGCTTCTCCCTCTGCCTGTGTCTCTGCCTCTCTCTCTCTCTGTGTGACTATCATAAACAAATAAAAATTAAAAAAAATAAAATCTTAAAAAAAAAAGACTTTAAAAAAAATAAATAAAATGTCGAGTGATGGTATAAAATGATGGCAGGATACAGAATAGAGAGGAAGACTCTGACCAGTTGCCAAATTAATTGATTGAGAGGACTCATATATGGCCAGGAAAAGAAGAAATGAAGGTTTGTGCATAAGGATCAGAGATTTAACAATGGAGAGAGAAGCATTTGAAAATATTTTTAACCAGCATTATTATCTATGGACAATTAATGACTTACAAAAGGCATCTGAGGGGTTTAAGTGAACAGAGTGATAAATGTTCTTAGGATTGCCATCAGTCTTCAGCTAGTGATCAATCCCAGGCAACAGGAATAAAATTATCTTATGGAGGAGAGACATGGGATGGGAAGGGAAGTACTTGGGGATTCTCACATGTTAATAGTGATGAACATGCTGCTATAAGGTTCTACCATACTGTCTTCTAGGTGTACTCTAAATAAAAACATTCAGAACCATTACTATGCTACTATTGTTTCCCTATACATGGAATTAAAATGCTGATTTCTAATTTATCTTAATACGGCAAAATGGAACCATTACTCAAAGCAAAAGTGGGCTTGAAATTAAAGATCCAAATTTGAATATCACTTCTTCATGTCATAGAATCTAAGGACTGAATGATCTCTTTGTTCTTTCCAGATCTAAAATTTGAATGCCCGTAGGGTGAAGCCCATACTTTATTTTTATAGTGCTTCCTGTCTTTGATTAACTTCCTCTCAAAGTCTCTGCATTTTCTAAGAACTTTTAGCAATGGATTTTTAATTTAATGAGACCTTGTTATGGTTTCTTATCTAATTATGACTAATGAGTATTTTTAGTTCCATTTAAGGATCACATTCTATCCTCTGTAAGTGAGGAAAATAAGACCATTAAGTTTCTTCTGTTCTATATTTGAAACACCTTAAGATTAGTTTGCTGTAAGCTTTATGCAGCTATATTGAGCCCTTAGCAATTAAACTTCATTGTTTTACCAAAATGATAATGATAGAGCTTGAATCTGAACCTCATTGAATTAGAATTCATGAAAAAGATCAATCATCAAAATAAAACAAATTTACTTTGAAAATTAATTTAGTAACATTTAATATCTTCTATGAATCACTGAACTTATGAGTCACATAAACGTTATATCATAATTTGTAGTAATGAAATCTCTTTTTTGAAGGGAAAAAACATTGCCATATGTCAGTGAGAAAAAAAAAGGAAAAAAGATTTTCCCTTGTAAAGAAAAAGTTAAAATATAGTATGAATTAAAGTCACAAATTTAAAAAAAAATTTGAATGGCACTAAATTTGATTTCTTTGGTTTTCCCAATGCTATATAGAACAATCTGAGTTTGGAAAATACAGATTCCAAGTAGAGTTAAAGGAACTAACATAAATTTCTCTATCTTTTTAAGTTCATCAACATTTTCATTCAATGAAATGAATGGGAAAAAATGAAGAAAGGTTTGTTTTTATTGCATGGTAATGGCTGTTAATATAAGAGGGGGAGAAGCATACCTCCATATGGAAGGATTACAGTAGAGAAAATTTTCTCTTGGGACTACATTTGTACAGTAATTGTGCAGATTCACAACCTTGAATTCATGTGTACAGATGGCAATATAGACACAGTTATTTTAGCAAAATATAATATTAAGCAATGTTCAAAGCCTAAGAGGAAACACTTTTAAGGTAATCATCAGGCCTTTGTGACTAAAAGTTTTTTCCTGATCCAATGTCAGTTTTTTTTGCTTTTGTGACCCATCCCAATGTTACGTACAGATGAGAAAACTAATCACACCTATAATCTAAAATAGAGTTTAAAAAAAAGAAAGTTGGGGATCCCTGGGTGGCGCAGCGGTTTGGTGCCCGCCTTTGGCCCAGGGCGCGATCCTGGAGACCAGGGATCGAATCCCACATCGGGCTCCCTGCATGGAGCCTGCTTCTCCCTCTGTCTGTGTCTCTGCCTCTCTCTCTCTCTCTCTCTCTCTCTGTGACTATCATAAATAAATAAATAAAAGATTAAAAAAAAAAAGAAATGAGTGTGGACTCGTAAATGTTTAAAAAAATAAATAAATAAATAAATAAAAATAAAAAAATGAAAGTTCCCCATTTGTAGAGTTACTTACCTTTAATATCTTTAAATTCATTGTTCATACTTGAAAGATATTTTTACATATTTTTGTTTTCAATTTTATATCACTAATAAAACTAAATCTCTATTAACTGGCATTAAAGAGCCACTAAAATAGTCTTTGAGGTGATGATCAGGACTGCTGTATCTTATTTAGCTCTATATTGGCTGAAAACTAACTCCAACTTGAATATTTTTAAAAACTTGAGACATTATTTTCATGGGTTTTTTTTTTGATAAATGTTTTATACAAATCCATTTATTTTTTTCTTTATTCTTTATTTCCAGTTGTTCAGGCTTCCTTTTACACGACTACACAATGGGAAACTGTCCCATTGATTGGCAAAGAATGCACACTGATGAATACCACTATGCCATACATTATGCAAAAGCCACGCTGCCTGAAATATCCCTGTAATGTGTTATTGTTCTCTCTGACAAAGAAGTAAAACTAATGGTGAATGCTGGTTGATTTTCACAATATTTAGCAAGGTCTTGGAATTCTTTTTTTTTTTTTTTTCTTTACTGCTTCTGATTTTAGATTTTCTTTGTCACCACATAAGCTGCATTTTAAATCTTACCCTATTTTACAGAATAACTGTAAATTGTTTTAATTTGTATTCGATTTATTTTACCTACTACTGTTTATATAATGGGCAAAAATATGTAATCTGTTGGACTTTGTGTTTTTTTAAAAACTGTACATTTGGCCTCTATGTTCTATGTATGCTACAATTCTTTAAAATACGTATGTGTTTAATTCCAAAGTTTCATCATATGCTTATTTGGTAATGAGCTTCAGTATGCTTCAGTATGGCACTGAAGCAGGTAATTCCTATTAATGCTGATAGGATTTTCTTAATTGATACATTTTTCAAAAATTCCGGTGAAAATCAGTTTCATGAAATGAGTCTTGCCATCCCAAATACTTTTGGAAAAATTTGGTTAAAATAAAGTTCAGCATTTATTTGTTGAAGGACTTCTTATTTGTTTTTATTTTTCACAGAATGTTGCTTGAGATCCTGTAGGATTATTTTTTTATAAAACATACTCAAAGAGGTGCTGCTTTACTTTCCTCTTGTTAGTGATAATGCTTGTACTTCCTGATTCCTGCTGTAAATGAATATTATTACTGCAATTCAGGTTTCAATAGAGATCTCTCAGTGCCTGGTGATGGCAAAAGGAAAGAAATACACTATAAAATGAATAGTAGTTTCAACTTTTTTTTATTTAGTTTTTTTTCTCTGAAGCATAGTATGCCGAATAGTTGATTCATTCCATACACTACCCATATAGTTAAATCTATTTTTTTTCTAGTTGAAAAGCTGATTTCAATGCAAAAATGCCAAAGAAGTCCTAAAATTGTTAACAATATTTGAAAGTCATGTTTTCATGGTGCGTTTTTTAGTATTTTAAATGCCAGGATGTGATTATACAATGATCCAAATTTATTTTAGGTTAATCATGAGTTTCATGATCCTAAAATAAATGAAAAGGTCAAAATTAAGAAAAAAAAATCAGTTAAAATTTTCACAGCCTTAGTTCCTCATTTGTTTTAGCCTGGAATAAATGTAAGGATAATTTAGTTGAAATAACACCAACAACAAGTGCATCGAGGCAGTTTTTCTAAATACTTCTCAAGACTTAAAGGAAATGGATAAGCATCTATATTGGCCTCAGTAAGTCAAAAATACATAAATAAAACTGAGTGGAAGGAGGAAATACTGTTTTAGAATCAAATTCTTTATGAACACAGAGGAAAAAGTACACTTCTGTTTATGGTTTATTCTTTTAGTAGGTTGTTCTTAAGATCAGGCAACCATAGAAAGGTCATTTGTCTTTGAATAAATTGACAATAATCAGATATTTAGAATTAATCTGTAGATCTTTCTTGTCTTGATACTTCACACATTCACAACTGACTCAACTGATTATTTTTACAAGTTTCAGGTAGTTGCACATTTTGAAAATCAGCCATAAACTATTGAAAGTAAAAATTACACCTGTACATAAAATTTGATGAGTAATTTTCACTTTTCCTTTTGTGAATGTCTTACACTTTAAGAGAATTGTTAATTTTAATTCTATAAAATAGTTGTCAGATTTGCCTCTAGTATGTGACCAGAAGAAAAGTCATTTCAATTGAAGCAAACTTACTAAATTTATCCTGGTAATTGCATACTAAAAATTTAAATTTTGCATACAACAAAACACTAAGCTGCAAGTCATTTGTTTCTAATTGGTACAATTGTTTTGCATCAGCTATATTGTATGTTTATGTGATAAACTTAAAATAGGCTTGTTCCAAGGTATTTGGGTACTTGGTAGACATTTGTCTTTTATTTTGGTGCTATGAATACTTCATTGAACACGTCTGGCTAATTGAAGCATCACACATGGTTCATTTTGGAAAATTTAGCAGCTCTCATAATCATTTAGCTTCTTTACCTATGCAAGTAATACACAGAGAAACATAACTAGATGCTTAGTGTAAAATATCTCAGAAACCAAACTGAGGCTGATGAACCAAAGAAGGAGATTCTTCAATGAGGACAAAGAGAAAGAAATCGAGACCTCCTGAGCACTGCCAGGATCGTCTTGTAGGAACTGTGTGCTGGATACCTTTAAATATATTGTGTCATATACTATCACATTAGGCTCAATTATTGAGCCTCACTGCTTGAAAGTAAAAAAAAAAAAAGCTAAATCTAAAAGAAATTGGAGATTTTTCCAGGGTCATACCTAGTTATTAATAAGAGTTCAAATCTAGACCTTCCTGACTCCAATCTTCTGCTCATTCTAATCGACAAAGTCTTCGCTTATTTCTTTGCTAGTTTGAGATATTCACCATTGTTATAGAGTACTTCTACAGTCCCTGAGGCTTATTCTGACAGTGCTATCATTTTAAACTGCCTAGGTTGGGTGTATTTTAAATCTGAAAATTATTATTAGCTTCAGAAGATTTCTAGCACTTATTTATATCAAATTCTTAGCAGAAAATGGGCCCATCTCTTGCATAATGCAGAATTACAGAAAATGCTCTAGCAGGATAGGCTACATTAGAACAAAGATTAGGATTAAAAATGCACCAAGAATGGCAGCATGTTCAATCAGGGATTCCACTCCATCTGAGTTCAAGACCTAAGGAAGGCTGTTCAGAAAACAGGGCACTTTACTGACTCTTGAGAAACAATTTGCATGCCAACCGCATCTAGGGAAAACATTAGAAGCATTTCAAACATCAATTTTAAAACTTGTTTTTTTGTTTTTTGTTTTTTGTTTTGTTTTTTTTTTGGTGTTGTGAAAAAGTCAACCACCCATAACTTAAAAAAAAAAAAAAAGTGTATGCAAGGGAGAAAAAAAATATTTTCTTCTACCTTCTTTGGTTCTCCTTCTGGGGACCTGCAAATTATACTTACAAAATACAAGTTAATAACAGAAAAACGGTTTATTAATATGTGCCGAGAAAGTACATACAGGAGAAACTCAGTTATGAGAAATTCAAAGAGCTGCCTAGATTTTGGGTTTTCATAGCATTGTAACAAAAGCACCCTTAAAACTTGTAGAGAAGTGAAAAGACAAAAGAAAAGCAGTTTAGGTTTTTAAGAGTATCAAACAAGGAAGGTAAAAATATGGGGAGAACAAAGAAGATGAGTTGTTCTGTAAGGTTCATCGTGTAGATTCTCCGTACCACCTCTGGACTGATAGGTCTCTACATTTTTGGCAAATGAGGAGAGAGGGAGGACTGAGAGGGCTTTTTGATGTCTGCTGTTTCTCAATTGTCTGTAGTTCAAAATAATTCTTATGCCAAAGTGGCATATTTTGGGGCACATATTCTGATCCTCCATACCTATACCTTTAAAAGACCAGAGGACTTTGCTGATTGTTAGACCATTTGCATACTTAGTTGTTCACAAAACAAAACAAATTATTAATGAGTCTGTAACTTAATTCTTTTGATTGAATTTGCTAATTGTTTCTAGAAAGAAATCTGATGGCAACACATGACAAACAAGATAAATGGTTTATACTTGCAAGTATCTTTCTTCTCAATATAAAATATATACATTTATTATCATTTCCTTCAGTATATTACCAGTTTGGGGAAAAGAAATGAGCAAAATATTAATATTTAGTGATGAAGACACATGACTATCACTATATAATGATGGCAACAACATGTAAAATTGCCCATTGTGACTATTTTTGTTTAACCATATATCAGCCAGCAGACTACTAACACAAACATGGATTAGCACACTTTGATGTTAGAAGTAAATTAATACTCGTGAAGTGCTTACAGTAGCCCCTGGCAGATAGACAGTGTTCAATAAATACGAGCTATTATTGTATTAAAAAAGTATGAATCAGTTTCATTTATATAAAACTTTGTTCGGACCTTCAGATGTGCAGTATGTGTGCAAGCAAAACATATGTAAAGGTTGTGAGGTCTATTAACATTGAGGCAGTGTCCTTCTCATTTAGGAATTTTTTTCAAGCATTTGCCAACTGAAACGTGTAGTTCACGTCTGATGAATTTTAAATGTTTTAGTGTAAGGTTGTTCACAGCCTATGTTTTTAATCTACTCTGCTACAGAGCTCGGAATTACTTGATAACTGTGCTACTTGATATCCCCGAACCTGTTCTGTACTTTGCCCTCTGTTCTAGCCATACACTCTATGGGGAATATTTTTTCAGACATTTATTTTGTAAAGGTTAATAGTACTAATAGATAGTTTAAACTGAGATCTCAAAAAAGGAGGTTACTTATCAACCTCTACAGTCTACGTTGATGACTGATCTCCCTAGAGAACAAAGACTTTTAACAGGAGTAATAACAACATCATTATTTACATAAGGCTACTTAACAATACTTAATCAACCCAATATTACTTTGTTATTAGTTTTACATCTGTTAGTTTATTCTCAGCAAATTTCTGTGATATATATGATATATCCATACCTTACTTTATAAGGCAAAGAATCATAGAGAAGGACAAATTAAATTCCTTAGAATGAGGGCAGGGAAAAAAAAGTGATTAATCATCTACATTAGATTAAAAATCTTGAATACTCTTTAGCATCATGGAATTCTTAATATCACTGATGACTGGGCTCTAGGACAGGAGTTCTGATTGCCTTGATTTCATATATGTTCATGGACTTGTTTGTTTGCTTTTTAATTTTAAGAATTCTGAGAAATTTTAATTACATGCAGGTTTGAGAAACACTGTTCTATTTTTTTTTCCACTTTAAAGATGGCAGTTGAAATACAGACAGATCAAAGTATATCTGATGGCTAAATAACTATGCCTCATTTAGAAACAGAATTAATACTGGAAATTAGGGCTCCCAACTCTTACTCTCAGGTTCTTTCCACTAGATAACAAGTAGCCATTGGGTTTTACCTATCCCAGGCAATCCTTGAAGTAAGTGAGACGTATTAACTCATTTAATCTTCACAATAATCCTATGAAGTAAATATATGTATAATTTAATTATTTCCCATTTTACATAGAGATTGATGAGGACAAAAAGAGAGAATAAGTATAAACTTCCCAAGGTTACTTGGCTAGTTCATGGCAGAACTATGACATATCTAAACCATCTGGTCCTGATTTTTGGGAGGGGAGAGGGGCTGGAGTTTGGATCAATCACCAATGGCCAGTGATTTAGTCAATCATGCCATAAAATGAAATCTCCATAAAAACTCAGAAGGACAAGATTTGAAGAGTTTCTGGATTGGTGAACATGTTGAGATGGGGGAAGAATGGTGTGCTTGGAGACGACATGGAAGCCCCACGCCCTTCCCTATATCTTTCACCACACATCTATTCCATTTGGCTGTTCCTGGACAACAGAGTTCAGAGAGCTTTCAGGTCAGGGAGCCAGAAACTTCTACATGCTACCGTGGCAGGTGCCAAATGCCACAAGGACAGAAACTCCTTTGTTCAATATCTTACTTTGTAATCTCTAATATCATCTGTAGTAAGCCAATAATTTGGTGAGTTTAAAAATATATATATTTAAGTATAAATATAAATATAAAACAACTGACTCCAGAGTATTTTCTCTTAAACATTACTCTTCAGTGTCTCCATCATTTTCTATAGTATGTTCCACTCTGAATTATGTCACAAGTGTCACATAGTAAGTCAGTCACAATTTTTAAGTCAAAATTTTTAACCAAAAGTTATTACCATTTTAGTATGTTTCATGAAACATTGTTTACTAGATTATTTTTTTAACGAGAAGCTATTATTCAAATCCATGGCTATAATACAAACTTTAATCCCCAAAATGGTAATTTAAAATATTTTATTATTCACCTTCACTGATTTGTATTCATATATTAATTATTTATGTTTGCAGCTTGCTTTTAATAATAATTTTATTCTACTTCATTATTTTTCTTGCCAATTTCTAAGCATCTTCTGGTCATGGAAATGATGAGCTCAGTTGTCCACATTAGAAGTTACTTTTATGAATGTGACTTTAGAAACTAAATGCTACAAAATTCTTTCTATATTAACTGAGTCATTAGTAAAGTTGTTGATATCAACAAAAACTTCATCCCATCTGTAGGGGTGTGGGGAATTGACAATCAAAAGTTAAAAGTATAACGGAACTAATGAAAGAATCAGATATGAGGAGCCCGAAGTCACTCTATGGAGATGATCTGATAAAATGCCCTGTGTAAACAAATGATGAAATATTGATATTTATGAATATTTTCAAATTTGGTTTATGACAAATGGGGAAGTGGATATTAAGTCTCATTAACATCGTAAGAAATTTTTTGGTTCTTGTTTTCTTACCATGTTAAAAGAGAATGAATTTGGATCATTTCTAATCGCACATATGGTGTTTATTCTATGCACCTGATAACACAAAACTCTAGAAAGATCAGAGTTGTGACATGCAAATAGAAATTGACAAAATTTGCATTTTATAATGGATGACCTAAATATATAGTTAACATTTTAATTAATAAACTAGAGGCATAATTAATTGCTACTTATATATTTCTAACTTAACTAAGGCTTTAATAGCCATGCCTTTTAACAAAATTCTTCTTGTATATTCTAGAATAATATACATGTATCGAACGATACATATGTATATGTGTGTGTATACAGTTATATTTGTGTGGGTGTATGTATATCTCCATTGAAAATACGTATATTGGAAGTAGAGTATATGTATCCTAGAATTATATATTATATATATACAGATTTCATATATATAATATATATACATATACTGGAAAAGAATATTAAACTATCTTTGAATAAAAGCTATTTACTATGTTTATGGAAAAGTTAATAACAATTCTGCAGTTTCTGTTATATTTGTTAGTTATGTTTAATTGTCAGGTTTTTAAGATTTTAATGACTCTTTTTGGGACTTAACCTACTGTCCCCTTATCCCAGGTCATGGTAATTATCCCCTGGGAAAACAAAGTGAAAAAAATGCTGACCAAATGCCAGTTCTAATTGTTGGAGTAGGCATCTACTATGTAATTTTTCTAATTTATCATGAAGATGCAAATAGACTTCAGAACTGATATTATTTTTGATTAAACCATTTATGCAAATTATTATGCAAATTGGTGCCCTTCAGTTCAAGACAATCTGCCAATACAGTAGCACTGAAACAGGCAAAAGTAGTTCAGCATATTGGAGCCAATCTATGGAGTTGTTATTAATATGGTCATTGGCAATTACTGGTACACTTGTCTTATGCTAATCAGAGATGTAAAGACCAAAAATAATAATAAGACAGAGAGTAAGATTACTACTCAGATAATCTTAGTAAAAACATAATTTTGGAAGTGTATTTTTAGTTTTTCTTTTCTAAACTTGACTTGGTTGGTAATTTAATTAACTATGTTAAATGATCCACCTATATTAATTCAATTAATATATATGTTATATATATAAAGAACATATATCAGAATAATTTTATGGAAATCAATTTATTATTTTAATTTTAGCAGCTAAAAATAATTTATAATTGTGAACAGACAAGTTCATAGTAGTTTCTCTAAATCTTTTAATTCTTTAAGATAATCTGATGAGATATAGGCAAAATTACAAGTAAGAAAAATAGAGAGATTTATGACAAACACCTGAAATAATTTATGTTAAAGTGATTTGTAAACTTAATAAAACTCTTAGTTTTGAGAGAGATCATCTTATTTTCAACCTTCACTAAGCTGCATTGTTCTGGTGTATGAATAAAAAAGAAGGAAACTTGGAAATACAAATTTGATTTTTTACAAATTTCTTTTTCTTTCTCTTGTGTATTTGTTAATCTGAATTGATATTCTCTGTCATTTCTCCTAAATTGCTACAAGATCTCATGTCATCAATTGTTAAATATTTTTAACAATATACCATGTAGTGGGTACATCTCGGGAGAGTTCTAAAATCCTACACAACACAGTTAATTTGAATCCACTTATCTTTAATAGTAACCAAACCATACAATAAATAATTAGTGTCACAGATTCAAATAAAATAGAAGGAATTATAATTTCAAAATATTTTGGACTCAGTGGACTTTATTGTGATCTTACATACATTAAGACACTGTTTTTAAAATGTTTGCATATGTGTATTTCAAATTTATTCTAGGAGTAAATTCTTAACAAAATTGCTGTTCTTAAAAATATAAGCAGTGCAAAACCCACATTTAAAATCATATTTCTCTTCCTCAAGTTCTTTGTCTTTAAAAAATATACGTTATTGGGACACCTGGGTGGTTCAGTGGTAGAACATTTGCCTTCCGCCCAGGGCGTGATCCTGGAGTCCTGGAATCGATTTCCGTGTTGGGCTCCTTCCATGGAGACTGCTTCTCTCTCTGCCTGTGTCTCTGCCTCTCTATGTCTCATGAACAAAAAAAATAAAATCTTGATAAATAAATAAATAAATAAATAAATAAATAGTTTACTTACACATAAACAATCTAAAGATGTATATTTATCAGGATTACAAACATTGCATATAAACATTTATGATAGAGACAGAGAGAGAGAAATAGGGAGAGAGACACAGGGAGAAGCAGGCTCCATGCAGGGAGCCTGATGTGGAACTGGATCCTGGATCCCCAGGATCACAACCCGGGTTGAAGGAGGAGCTAAACCGCTAAGCCATGGAGGCTGCCACTATCCAACTTATTTCTAAACAGCTTTTATTACTAGCTCATATAACATAATCAAGTTCATATTATCACGTTTATTCATGTCCAATAAACTTTCAATAAATTTATAAATGTGGTTTATAAACAAAATCTAATATGAATTATTTTAATCCAGTGTAGTGGTTAGAATCCCAAGTATGAAAGGTTAAAAAAAAAAAAAAAAAAACCTCTCTTAATGAAATATACATAGGCTATTGTATTCCTACACCTCTTTCCAACTTCAGCTATACTTAAAATATAATTCAGTGGTAAAACATGATTTAAGAGCAGATTAAAATTTAGTTTTAGATAGTCATACAGTTATCTCTTTTAAAATTCTGGAGGTGGTCAGTATTCCTTTAACTTATTTTTAAAACTAGACTCTGATCAAACTTGGACAAGAATATAAACTGATTTCTTGTCATAAGTATATGGCAATATAGGTAAGTAAGTAAGTAAATTAAGCATGTTGAAAATCTATTTATTCCATCTATAGATACTGTGACTTTGTTACTTTTAGTCAAACCTAGCTGGAAATGTATATTTAGGTTATTTACATTATTATGGGCATTTATATTGTCATTTTTAGGTTTGATATCTTGGTTATGCTGAGCATTTCCGGTTTTCTTAAAACTTTTGGGTTGAAAATTAGACTACACTTTGCTGAAGAAAAATGCAAATTGAGGAAATGGAGTGAATATCATGGAGTGAATATCTTCCATTCTTGTTTGCTATGCAAGATTTTGTAATGTCCATTACCAAGTTCACCATCTTTTTCCCAAAAGTCACACCTCTTCTGTTTCCCAGTCTCATATTCACCCAAACTAGAAAAAGAGTTCATTCTATACCCCATTCTTTCTTTCTTTGCTCATATTTTCTCAACTTAAAAATTATTTTAATTTCTTAATTATATCTGAACTTCAACATCTGTTATCCATTGCCACTGAAAAATACTTCAGTTTTCTGAGGTAAGCCTTCTGAGGTGGGTTGCCTCCTTCTGAAAGCTCCTTTATATCTCCACAAATCTCCCCCAACTGTAAGCATCCTGGCTGCTCTGGGGTTAGTGATCCTCTCAATCCCTTTCCAATCCTCTGGTTATACATGCTAACACATACACAACACCGCCATAACACATGTATACACAAAAGGACACACTGTACATATACTATTCAATCCCTTGCATGTGTCCTGTTTTCTCATACCTTTGCTTACATGGTCTTTTCCAACTCCTTTGCCAATTCTGAAAGATCTGAAACGTTCATCAAGTATCACTTTCCTATGGAAGCTTTCGTGATCAATGTAGGCTAAATTGTGAGTCTGTTGGTTCTTTGAGAGCAGCAGAGAATAATGCTAATATAGACCCAGCAAAGAAGCGAGGAGGGACATTGAGAAGTACTGTACTTGGTAAAATTTTGTTTGTTTGTTTTCTTGTTTTTAACTGCATGAGTAGATTAGTCTGAAAGTGTGAGATGATGTGAGTGAAATAGAGGCTTTTAGGTGAGTGGAAATATATTAGAATAGGAACTATGGAAATTATATTAGAGTTGAATGGGGTTAGAAAGAAATGTGAGTAATATTGAATGTTAATAGCAGGTAGAAATTATGCATTGGTGTGTTTGTTTTCAGAAGTCAGAGTTAAGCACTTTTACCTGAATCTACCTGTCAATCTGAGAGTGGTAAAAAGGGAAACTCATTCAAAATTCACCCATGAGTAGGAATTAGAAGGTCAAAAATCAGTAAAAATTTGAGGATGATTAAAATAGTATCACATAAATGAATTTACAAGGAATCTAGGTTGAGTTAAACAGATGACCAAGCTAATACATGGAAAATAGACCCCAAAAAGCCCAAGGCTTAGCAATTTCAAGAAAACAGAAGCAATTCAATATAAGTTCCAATGACAGAGTAACTTTTTTTCTGACACGCTTTTTTTTCCTAACAAGTGTGTCACATCATATTTAGTAGTATAATCATTCTGATTAACATTTTGGGACAAACAAAAAGGTGCATTTATAAATGTATCTGTATTTTTCCCTCTGTAACCAGCACAACACCTATCAATTTACATTGTTCTTCCAAAGTTAAGAAGTTTAAAATAATAAATAATTGAAAGGATTTATTAAGCCTTCATCTGATACTATAAATACTGCAGCATTCTGAATTTCTATTAAATAAAATATTTATTTTTAAATACAGAATTCTATGCATTTTTAAAATATGTATTTGATGTCTAAATTAGCATACACTGTAGTTCCAGTGTCATGCAGTTAAAATGAGGCTTATAAGTAAATTAATATTTTATTAAGAATAATAGATACTTTCAAAACACAGTAAATAGAATTATTTAATATAGAGCAGTATAATTTATGCCTTTTGCAAGTATAATTCAATAAATAAGGAACTAGGAAGAATGCCTTATGCATTTTTAATTAATGCAATAAGGAAAATTTAAGATAAGATTTTAAATTCTAGGATTAGCTCTATAGGCAAAATATATAATTTTAAAAAATTATCAGATGCAAAATTAAATGATCTGAACTCAATGGATGGATTTATTTCTGATCTAGATTTTTAAAATGCAAGTTGATTTAAACCAGCAAATGGGCTTTCAAACACATGTTAAAACCATGTACATTTAAGACATATATAGATTTTTTTCCTGTTAACAGTGCTTTTCTCTTTAGACTCACTGCCTTTGGTACTACAAGACTCCTATACTACATCAACAATAAAAATTCAAAGCAATGA
Source organism: Canis lupus dingo (assembly GCF_003254725.2). Classification (NCBI taxonomy): domain Eukaryota; kingdom Metazoa; phylum Chordata; class Mammalia; order Carnivora; family Canidae; genus Canis; species Canis lupus. The sequence continues at coordinate 56,019,919 of NC_064255.1, read as the reverse complement.
ACATACAAATCATGATGAAAATGTTTTAACTACATGAAGATGTTTCTAACTTCACTGATAATTTTATATTGGCCTTGTAAACTAAATTTTTAAAATAAAATCAGGTAAAATAAAATAAAACTAAGTGGATGGTTTGTGGGGAAAAGGGAATCCAGATGCTTACAGTTTATTGTTGTTTCTCCATGAGTGAAATAAATTATTTTAAAATTAACTTGTATGATAGAGGCTCTGGATTACTTAAGAAGCCTCAACTCTTTTTAGTAGATTGTTGTCCAGATAGCTCAGGAGATAACTAAATTTTTTTGATTTTTATTTCTTTTTTTTTTTTTTTTTAAACTTTTATTTATTTATGATAGTCACACACACAGAGAGAGAGAGAGAGGCAGAGACACAGGCAGAGGGAGAAGCAGGCTCCATGCACCAGAAGCCCGATGTGGGATTCAATCCTGGATCCCCAGGATCGCGCCCTGGGCCAAAGGCAGGCGCTAAACCGCTGCGCCACCCAGGGATCCCTGATTTTTATTTCTTATCTTTGTTTTAGTGATTTTAGGTTTTATATGTCTGAGGAACTACCTTTCCACTTTAATTTTGTTCATGACTATATATAAATATTTTTCTCAAATGGACTATGGTAAGGGTCATAAATTACATTTTACATACTAATGAATTTTTTAAAACTATTTTTTAGGAGCAGTTTCAGATTTACAGCAAAATTGAAAGGAAGGTACAGAGATTTCCCACGTACTCTCACTCCCACACATGTATAGCTTCCTGCATTATTAGCAGCAATCACCAAAGTGGTACATTTGTTAGCAAGGATAAACCTACATCGACACATCTTAATCATCCAAAATCCATAGTACACATTAGGGTTCCCTCTTGATGCTGGATATTTTGTGGGTTTGGACAAATATGTAATGACATATATAACTATAAAAATACCATACAGAATAGTTTCACTGCCTTAAAAGTCCTCTGTGCTCTAGCCTCCCTCAACCCACTGATCTTTATACTGTCTACAGTTTTGCCTTATCCAGAACTTCATTGAATTGAAATCCACTGAAGAGTATTCCATTGTGTAGCCCAACCACAGTTAATTTATCCGTTCACCTACTGAAGGGCATCTTGGTTGCTTCCAAGTTTTGGCAATTATAAGTAGAACTGCTATAAACATCCAACTATAGGTTTTTAAGTGGGAAAAGGTTTTTTACTTCTTTGAGCAAATACCAAGGAGCACAATTGCTGGATCATATGGTAAGAGTACTTTTGTAAGAAACTATTTATCTTTCAAAGTAACTGTACCATTTGGCATTCCTACCAGTAATGCATGAGAAATTTTGTTGCTCCACATCCTCACCAGCATTTGCAGATGGCAGTGGTCAGACCTTTGCCATTCTAATAGGTATGGAGTGGCATCTCTTTGGTTTTCTCATTTGTGTTTTCTTTATGACATATCATGTGGAACATCTTTTTATTTGCCATCTGTATATCTACTTTAGTTAGGTGGCTGTTAAGGTTTTTAGCACATTTTTTTTTTTTTTTACTGGGTTATTTGTTTTTTGTTCGTTTTTTTTTTTTTTAAGATTTTATTTATTTATTCATGAGAGACACAGAGAGAGAGAGAAAGAGAGAGAGAGAATGGCAGAGACACAGGCAGAGGGAGGAGCAGGCTTCCTGCAGGGAGCCGGATGTAGGACTCTATCCCAGTACCCTGGGATCACACCCTGAGCCGAAGGCAGAAGCTTAACCGCTGAGCCACCCAGGCGTCCCAACTGGGTTACTTATTATATTATTTTTGAGTGTTAAGAGTCATTTTTATATTTTGGATGGGTCCTTTATTCAATGTGTCTTTTGGAAATATTTTTCCCAGTCTGTGGCTTGACTTCTAATTCACTTGACATTGTATTCCAGGGAACATAGTTTTTACTTTTTAAAAAATCTGAGTATAGTTGACACACAATGTTACATTAGTTTTAGGTGTACAACATAGTGATTCAACTTCTCTATATGTTATGCTATACTCCCTACAGGTGCATCTACCATCTGCCACCATGCAATGCTATTACAGTATCATTGGCTGAGGCTCCTATGCTATGCTTTTTCCCCGCGTGATTTATTCATTCCATAAATCTATATCTCCTAATCCTCTTTACACATTTTAACCATCCTTGCACCCTCTTCTCTCTGGGAACAATCTGTATTTGTAGATTTAATTCCACCTTTTTTTGTTTTTGTTTTTTGTTTTTTTTAGTTTTTAATTTTATCGAAGTCCAACTTACCGATTATTTCTTTCATGAGTCATGTCTTTGGTTTTGCATCTAGAAATAGATAGCCATACCCAAGATCATCTAGGTTTTTTCCTGTATTATCTTCTTTTTTTTTTTTTTAAAGATTTTATTTATTTATTTATGATAGTCACAGAGAGAGAGAGAGGCAGAGACACAGGCAGAGGGAGAAGCAGGCTCCATGCACCGGGAGCCCGATGTGGGATTCGATCCCGGGTCTCCAGGATCGCGCCCTGGGCCAAAGGCAGGCGCCAAACCGCTGCGCCACCCAGGGATCCCTTCTTTTTTTTTTTTTTTGTATATATTGATGTCACCGAGGTGAACACTGCATTTTTTTAAGATTTTATTTATTTATTTATTTATTTATTTATTTATTTATTTATTTATTCAGACACACACACACACACACACACACACACAGAGACACAGGCAGAGGGAGAAGCAGGCTCCATGCAGGGAGCCTGATGTGGGACTCAATCCTGGGTCTCCAGGATCATGCTAAACCGCTGCGCCACTGGGGATGCCCCCTGTATTATCTTCTAAGAGTTTCATAGTTTTGTATTTAAATTTATGACTTCTGTGATCCATTTTAATTTAATTTTGTGAAGGGTTTAAGGTCTATATCTAGGTTTGTTTGTTTGTTTAATGTGAATGTCCAGTGATTCCAGCACCATTTTTGAAGAGACAATCTTTACTCCACTTGTGTTGCCTTTGGCTTTTTGTCAAAGATCAGTTGACTATTTGTAGGAGTCTATTTCTGGGCTGTCTATTCTACTCCATTGATCTATTTGTATATTTTTTCTCCAATACCATAAACTTAACATAATCGCTTTTTAGTTTTAGAAGTTTTTTTGTTGATTCTTTCAGATTTTCTGCCTGCATGATCATGTCCTCTGCAAGCAATGACAGTTTTACATCTTCTTTCACAATTTATATACATTGTATTTACCTCTGTTGCCTTATTACATAAACAAGGACTTCTAGTTTGATGTTGAAAAGAAGTGGAGAGAGGATTCATCTTTGCCCTGTCTGATCTTACCTGGAAAGCTTTCAATTTCTCACAATTAAGTTAACTGTGGGTCTTTTTGTAGTTAGTCTTTAACTAGTTGAGAATGTTTCTATTTCTAGTTTACTGGTACTTTCTTTTTTTAAATCAAGAATAGGTGATGAGATTTTGTCAAATGCTTTTCCTGTATCTACTGAAATGATTATGCTTCTTTTTTTTTCTTTTTTACTCTGTTGATGTGATGAATTACATTAATTGATTTTCAAAAGTTGAACCAGCTTTGCATATCTGGGATGAATCACATTTGTTTGCAGCATATAACTCTTTTCAAATATGGTTGAATTCTATTTGCTAATGTTTTGTTGAGGAATTTTGCATATATGTTCATAAGAAGTATTGGTCTGTAGTTTCTTTTTCTATGACGTCTTTGTCTGATTTTTGTTTTAGGGTAATGCTGACATCAGAGAATAAGTTGGAATCTATTTATTTTTCTCTTCTTTTTTTTTTTAAGTTTTATTTATTTATTTGAGAGAGAGAGCAGAGGGAGAGGGAAAAGTAGACTCCTTGCTGAGCAGAAAGCCTGAGGGTCAGCTTGGGATCAATCCCAAGACCCCTAGATCATGACCTGAGCCAAAGGCAGACGCCTAACCAACTGAGCTACCCATGAACCCCTATTTCTTCATTTTTTACCTCTCAAAGAGATTGTAGAAAATTAATATTATTTCTTCTTTAAAAGTTTGATAGAATTCACCAGTGAACCTATCAGGGTTGGTATTTTCTGTTTTGAAAGCTTATTAATTATTGACTCAATTACTTTAATAGATATAGGCCTATTCAGATTGTTTATTTCTTATTGTTTGAGTTTTGGCAAATTGGGTCTTTCAAGGAATTGGTTCATTTCATCTAGGTTATAAACTTTATAAGCATATAGTTTTCCATTGTATTCTTTTGTTGTCCTTTTAATATGTACAGGATCTCTAACGACGTTCTATCTTTCATTTCTGATATTAGTAATTTGTGTTCTCTCTCTCTCTCTCTCTCTCTCTTTTTAATTAGCCTGACTAGAGGCTTATCCATGTTATTGGACTTTTCCAAGAACCAATTTATGGTTTCATTGATTTTCTCTTTTTGATTTCATCAATTTCTGCTTTCTTATTATTTCTTTGCTTCTGCTTACTTTGGATTTAATTTCTCTTTTTTTTGTTTTCATTTCTTCAAGTAGAAACTTGGATTATTGATTTTTAGATCTTCATTTTTTACTTTATGAATTAATCTTATCATTTTCTTCTAAGCACTGCTTTTGCTGTATCCCATATATTGTGATAATTTGTGTTTTCATTTTCTTCAAAACATTTTTAGATTTTTCATATTTCTTCTTTGACCTATGTGTTATTTAGAAAGATATTGTTTACTCTCCATTTATTTTGGGATTTTCCAGATATCTTTCTGTTTTTAATTTCTAGTTTATTTTTTTGTGGTCTGAAAGCAGAATATGTACAATTTCTATTTTCTTAAATGGGTTTAGATGGCCCCAAACATAGTTCATTTTGGCTTATTTTAGTTCATTTTAGTTTAACATTTCATGTGATCCTGAGAATAATATATATTCTGCTATTGTTGGATAAAGTTGTCCATAGATGTAAGTTATATACATTTGATTAATGATGTTGCTAAGCCAACTATGATCTTTGTGATTTTCTTGCCAGCTGGATTTGTCCATTTCTGACAGAGGAGTGTTGATATCTCCAATCATGGTAGTAGATTTATTTATTTCTCTGTGTAATTCTATCAGGCTTTTCCTCATGTGGTTTGATAATCCGTTGTTAAGCACATACATGTTAAGAATTTTATGTCTTCTTGGAGAATGGGTATTTCCTTTTATTATTTGGTAATACTCTGATAACATTCCTTGCTCTGAAGTTTATTGTGCCTGAAATTAATATACCTACTCCTGTTCTCTTTTGATTAACTTTTGCATAGTATATTTTTCTCCATCAGTCATTAACTTTTGATTATATATATTTTTATATCTAAGGTAAATTTCTTCTAGACAACATGTAATTGGGTCATGGTTTTTTAATCCCTTCCAACATCTTTATTTAAATGGTGCATTTAGACCATTGCCATTCAAAGCCATTATTGATATAGTTGGATTAATGTTATTACTATATTCATTATTATATTCATTACTGTTTTATATTTGCTGCCTTTGTTCTTTGTTCTTATTTCAAGTTCCCCTCTTTTTCTGCCTTTTGCTGTTTTGAGTATTTTATACAATTCCATTTTTTCTCCTTTCTTAGCATATCATTTTTTTTTTTACCTTTTTAGTAGTTGCCTTAAAGTTTGCAATATATATTTACAACTGATATGAGTCCACTTTCAAATAACACTATACTTTTTCACAGGTAGTTTAAGTACCTTATAATAACAAATAATGAATGATACAAGGGGTGAGTGAGAAGTATTAGTAATAACTGATGACAAAACTATAAAACTACACAAGAAAATTAACATAATATGCCCCAAATACTCGTATTTAGGTGGAAATTATGGAATAGATTTAGATTTAATTCATACAACAATGAAGAAATAATAATGCATTATATACTTAAAATTTGCTAAGAGAGTGGGTCTCAAGTGATCTCACCCAAGGAAATAAATTAAACTATGTGTTAATTATCTTACATGGTAATAAGTTCACTATATCTACATATATAAATATGTTGTATGTCTTGAATATATACAATTTTTGTCATTCATATCTCAATAAAGCTGGAAATTTTAAAAAAGAATCCTTTATATAAATCAAAAATTTTATAAGTAAAAATGTTATTTTCACAAAGATGCATATTAAAAATACTTGGAATTGAATTAAAATAGTATAGTGAAATATAAAAACTTAGATACAATTAATTCAATAAAAAAACTTAAAGACAAATATAAATGTTAGGGAAAAAGAAAGTGCTGAAAAATGTCATATTTCATAAGCCTCTATGAAATAAACATATTTTAAAAGCTTAAAAAAAAGTGCAACAAATAAAAAGAAGGAATAAAATTATAAAGAATATGGTAGATAAATAGCAATCCACATAAACAATAAATAGAGTTAAAAGATGATGTTTAGGGGATCCCTGGGTGTCCCAGCAGTTTAGCGCCTGCCTTTGGCTCAGGGCATGATCCTGAAGTCCCGGGATTGAGTCCTGCAAACGGCTCCCGGTGTGGAGCCTGTTTCTCCCTCCTCTTGTGTCTCTGCCTTCCTCTCTCTCTCTCTCTCTCTCTCTCTGTCTATCATAAATAAATAAATAAATAAATAAATAAATAAATAAATAATAAATAAATCTATCTTAAAAAAAAGATGATTTTTAGAAAAAAACTAAAACCTAATAAGATTGATAGATCTCTGGAAAGATGATGCATTTAGTCAACCCAATAGAAAAAAAAATGAAACACTTGAATAAGTATTGAGGAAAGAAGGCAGACCCACAAAATCAACATACTCAATGATTTTATTTTATAAAGTATCAAGTAGGCAAACCATTTATCGAATTGGCAAAACCAAGCTACATTGCATAAGGATGCCTGCTTGAATAGGCAGCTAAAGGAAGTGATTACCAAAATGGCTGCTGTGATAACCTCTGTTAGGTAGCGAGTGTTGGGATCTGTTAGAGATTATGGGTAGAATTTGAATTCTGACAATATTTTATAGTTTAACCCGAGAGGTTGTTGTGTGAGTGTTTGCTTTAACATAATTTGTTATTGTTTATGTTTCATGTCCCTTTCTATATATGTGCTCACTGACAAAAGTGTTAGAAAACAAAAGCAATAGAATGACATAGAAATTAGGAGTACATAATCCCCATAAAAATAACAGACACACGTGGTGGGATCAAAAAATTTTTCAATGATCATAGCCAGTGGGGTAATTTTGCTAGTCTGTCAACTCTGGATATAAAATTATCACTTAGATATTACTTAGAATAGTTTGGGGTTTTGTTCCATTACAATTTTTTTTTAAGATTTTATTTTATTTATTGGAGAGAGAATGCCCATACAAGCAGGGGGTGGAAAGGATAGAGGGAGAGGCAGATTTCCAGCTGAGCAGGGAGCCCTATATAGAGTGACTCCAATACCGATCAGATCATGCTCTGAGCTGAAGGCTGATACTTAACCAACTAACTGAACCACCCAGGTGCCCCAACAACCTATTTTTATTTGATAAATATATTGAGGTTTCAAAGAATTGATGGCTGATAATTTAATTAGAGTATATCCATAAAAGTACAGGGAGTATTTAAGTGATGCAACATATTTAAAAATTTATTAAACTTCTTAAAAATGGAAATTCAAAATATGCAAATTTATACTTCAAGTTACTTTAATTTTTAACCAGTTGCTTTTTTGCTTGCCAAAAAAGAAAAAAAAAAAAAAAAAAGGAAAGGAAAAAGGATGTAACAAATGGTGACAGATTACCAAGAGAAAATATTGTATTGTAAAATATTTATTAACTTTATTTTTCATTTGTTTAAAAAATAAGTCACTAAACTTAATTTGACCTAGAAACTAAACATTATAATAGTCCCAACAGCCCTAATTAGTTGGAGAAACTGAATTTTATCATATAACCTTCAAATCATCTCTTTAAATTTACTTTCTGCTTCTAAATCTCACTGTTTTCCCAAGTGCTTCACATGTCTCATTTCATATTGTTAATGAAACAACTCAATCAACAAGCCAGGTTTGTACGTGAGCAGATTTAGTCTGAGGTAAGATTAAAAGCCAAACACTGCTCTACACATTTTCATTTTCATTGAAAAAACAGAATATTTCATCACCTTCTAATAATCTACTCAAAATTTTCCTTTTAGCATGAGCATATTTTCTCTACACATATTCCTCTCAGAAGACCTGCAAGAAAACAATATTAATAAAGTATATTCACCTTTCTTTTTTTATAATATAATAGTATTATGACATTATGTGTAGCTATAATAATAATCTTTTGCAATTATGTAATTGCCTTTTGTCTCATTGTGTTTCTATACATTTCTCTATTCAGATTTATTAAATATATTAAGATTGTATATGCATATAGGTATACATACATACACATACGTGAAAGCATGCATACTTGTTGAAAATTTTAGTTAAGTGTTAAATAATTTTTTATTATTGTTACTTATTTTATTTTCTATGATCGAAAAAAGATCTAGATGGTAAAATGGATCCCATTTGAATAAAAAAATGTTAAGGAAACTTCTAATAGTAAAATAGACACCATGGGAATCAAAGAATGCTAAGAAAACTTCTCTTATTTTCTTAGAGATTTATTTATTTGAGAGGAAAAGAGAGAGAGAGAGTGGGGAGAAGAGTGGAGGGAGAAGGACAGAGAATCCAAAGCAGAGTCCCTACTCAGCACGGAGACCGACTTGGGGACTTGGGTCTTAGTCCCATGACCCTGAGATCATGACCTGAGCCAAACTCAAGTCAGGAGGAGCTCAACGGATTGTGTCACCCAGGCACCCAAGGCAACTTCTAATATAGAATTCTTTCATCTTTATCTAATTAAAAAAAAAAAAAGAAGTGAAGGGGAACATGGGTGTCATATTCTGCTAAATGGCCTACTCTGGTTTTGCCTCAGGTCAAAGAGATCCAGCCTGCATGGGCTCTGCACTCAGTGCAAAGTTTTCTTGAGAGTCTCTCTTTCTCTTCCTCTGCCCCTCCCACTCATGCTTTCTCTCTCTCTCTCAAATAGATAAATAAATATTTTTTTAAAAGGTGTAGAAAGGAAATAATATAACATAATCCAAACTAATGAATTGTTTTGTTATCTAAATTCATTTATTTATGCATACATTTGTCCTTTCAAGTTTCATTCATTCAGGTATTTATTAATTCATTTATGTATTCATTTACTCAGTGCATATTTGTTTGTCTCTATGCACCAGTCACTTATAACATTCTCTGGTAAAATTTTGTTATTAAGCCATTGTAGTCAGTCTCCTGAGGAATCCAGATATGAAAAAAAAAAAAAAAAAACACCCAAAAAACAGATAATTTAAGCAGATATAGGCAAAGATGATTTTAATACTTGAATAGAAACTTTCAGTTTAGATAAAAAATTTCCAGGTTAAGGAAACAAAGATATTCTATATGGGGGAAAAATAATAGAAAAACAAAAAAAAAAAACAAAACAAATCAGAAAACTTTAGGCATTGTATACCTCCAGAAATATCCCTGTGGTCATTAGAGAGAAAACTGGCAACACTTGATTGGTGTATATTTCCAATGTTTAGAGTTGCTTAAGGTTTTCTGATAGCCTTACCCACCCCAAACTTCTTTCTAATTCTGAACATGCTATATCCCTTCATATTTTCATGCATTTATACACTTATTTTCTGTTGTTGTTGTTGTTGTTGTTGTTGTTGTTAAACACCCAACTCTTGACTTTGGCTCATGATCTCAGGGTCCTGGGATCAAGCCCTGCATCAGGCTCCACACTCAATGGGGAGTCTACTTAAGGATTCTCTCTCCTGTGTCTGCCCCTTCCCCCACTTATGTTTTCTCTAGTTCTCTTCCTCTTGCACTCATGCTCTCTTGATCAAATATATAAGTAAATCTTTAAAAAAAAATTTTTAAAAACATGATCAGTTTTTCTTAAAATATTTTTGCCTTATATTTAGTTTCAAAATCTCCCAGTTCTGATACACAGATATTTTTTTCAGGTGGAATTATAGATACATTTTCTATCAAATTGATCAAATGATTTTTCTTGAAAGTCAGACCATGTCAACTTTTAATTACAATAACTGCTATAATCCTAAACCAACATGGACCAAAGCATTAATCCAAGTTATACAGCTATTCAACGCCTGAAACCAATGGTCTATTTTTTGTATATTGAACACTGTATAAGATTCCTTCTGACCTATTGAAATTACTCATGTAAAACATTTAGCAGAAATAAGAACTTGATATTTCTGTTTAAGTTCGTTTTCTCCTAATTTGGACTGAAAATAACTGGATACTTTCATATATATTTATTACAATGTTTAAAAACAGTGGTGGATAGGAGATTTGATAAGAGTCTACTTTTTAAAATACTTTTCTCAAAACTTCACAATTTTTGCAATGTCAAATGTATATCAATCTGAGAGGGTAAATGATATTATAAACATGAATGAACTATGAAAATATTTTTTACACTTTTTCACTATTTTGCATTTTAATTTCACAATTTCATGTTTTAATTTCATTTCACAGTTTTACATTTTTCACAATTTACTATGTCAAATGTGTATCAGTTTGAGAAGTTAAAGTGATATCACAAATCTTGTGAATCTCTCAAAGGGAAAGAAAACTTTCATGTGAGTATACAAGCTGCCCATACAGATAAAACATTATTTGAGGTAATTATCTTTCAATCTTCAAGAAGAACATAAATATATGTGTAAGATGTGCTTTTAATATTGTTATTTGAATGAATTGTGGTTTATATAAAGTAAATCTTTAGTTATTAAATTGAAAACCATTGGATTTTTCTAAAAGCTGATCATACTCAGAATTAAGTAGTCAGCATAACACAACTGATCATATGTCAGAAGATAATGGTTTCCTTGTTGTTTGGTAAGTATTGGTGAAAAATTTAGCATCCATTTTCTCACATGCAGGACAGAAAACACTATTGAGAAAAACCAATAAGACCAATGTCTGTTTTCCAATTTTCTTTTCATTATTGAATCTTAGCACTTAACATTTTTAAAAAGGCAGAATTAACATGTCTCCATCAAAACTACTCACAACTCAATTATGAAAGTACTCATTGAGCAAAAAGGTACTGAAGCTTAAACTTCTGAATTTGAGTGGGTCTTTAAATCTTAGATAAAAGAGAAATGTTCCTTTATATATCCCCCCTCTTTTTTCTCTTACACACACACACACACACACACACACACACACACACACACACACACATATTAAAAAGCATAGGCTATAATTTCTGAAAACTAATATACGGAGAGGAATGATTGTAAACCAAGAAAACTTTGGTTTTCAGCCTTTCTGAAATCTAGGATAACAAGATATCCTTAACAAGGTATCTATGTTAGCTTCCAAGACCGTGGATGTTGGCCTCAAAATTCCTTGTTGGCGCCATCCAGTAGAGAGCAGCTGACACAGTGCACTGTCATTAATCTTATAATCATAATCCAGTTCACAATATTATCAAGATAGTGAGCTTTGCAGTTTCCAAGACAGAAGCCTGCCCATGCACCTCTTCAAGTAATCAGCAATGAGCTAATATAACATGGGACCACAAAACAAGTCACAACTTAAGTAAACTCTTAGAGTATATCTCTTTATTTCAGTTTATATTATCATGTCAAGAGCTGAAACGTGTCTTATTAATTGCTATCTATGCAAAAATGTTAAAATATTTTTAACCTTAAAAGAGAATCAAAAGGAAAGCGTGGTTTGTTATTTGTTAGACAATACAAGCCAGATGGTTGGGACTGAACATTTACTCTTGGGTGTTCAATGTGATATCAAGGAATAAGAAAACAAAAGGCCGTGTCTAGCAAAGAAAAAGCAAGGTTGAGTACTTCTGCAAAAGAGTAGGATTGGACTACTTAAGGGACTCCTTATTACACATTTGTGCTGAGGGCTACATTAAAATATTCAGGCTTAAATTAGCTGTCTAGCTGGAAAAGAAGAAAAAAAAATCACAACAAATTTGAAAACAGAAACGGACGGAAACAGTGCAGGTAACAAAAAACAAATTTCTCTCAAGAAGGGGTTCAGCTCACCCCTTTGAAGAGACAAATTGGAATCTGCCTAAATTGTGCCTTGATATTTCTGGACCTATTTTTATCTGATATTTTGTGAAAGGCAATCATTTGCAGCATTCATTAGTTTACTGCTTTCCTGTAGAAATGCTTAATATGCATAATGTCTGAACTAGCTTGATACTAGGAGTCATTATCTAGTTCAATAAATAATTTTCCTGTACAATTTCACTTTGCTAAAATCTAATTTGAGATTTCTCTTCCTATACTTCTAATATAATGAAGATAAATATTTAGGCTTTCAGAAAAATGATTTTCACACAAATGGACTTGTTATTTTATTATTTTGGCTTTGTCACTCATGCAAAAGTCATTGACTTCTATATTCCTGAATCTCATTGCTATTCCAGAGACCCTCTTTCAGATATCCAGATTCTTTTCTCACTATGAGAGGCAAAAAAAAAGGGCAGATTTAAGAGTCATTCTTTATCTAAGTTAGTTTGATATGTATATCCAAAGAAATAAATCATGCTTAGTAAAGGTTTTAAATAAAAAAGTTCTAGTTTATGAAAAAAACATTTTGTATAATGTAAAAAGAGAAAATGTAATTGGGTACCTGGGTGGCTCAGGTCTTGATTCTAGGATTCCAGGATCAAGTTCTACACGGCGCTTCCTGCATGGAGCCTACTTCTCCCTCTGCCTGTGTCTTTACCTCTCTCTGTGTCTCTCATGAATAAATAAAATCTTAAAAAAAAAGAGAAAATGTAATTTATGAGGCATAATCTGTACCACTCACCAAGGGTGTTGTTAGGCAAAGGTTTTTTTATGAAGTGTTACTGTTTTCATAAATGTTGTTCCCAACTAGAAGGGAAAGGTGACACCTTATGTGGGGAAACACAAAAAGTTTATTATCCCCTGTGGAATTGATGAAGATGCAGGTAAACTCAGATTTCAAAATGCTGGACGTGGTGAAGGCTGGAGATAGGAGGCAGATTTCTGTGGGTGAGGAGGACCCCAGGCAGCAAGTGCTGTGATGTGCTACCAGAAGGCTGCTCAGAATGAACCTAGATACTTTCTTTAGCTGCCAAAAGGTTTGGCTGCAGGGTCCTTCCTGGGTTATGGCTTCCTGCTGAAAAGAGTTTCTTTACTTAGGGATGCTCCTATCTTGGGATGACTGAACTGGGAGTACAAAATCTCGTTCCCCTCTTTACAATTTAGAACAACTCTTAAAGACATCCCAATTCAAGGAGGATTTTGGATCAGCTGAGAGGTTTCTTGGGGTTGAATGGCACTTAATTTCTCTCTTTGCCACTTTTTCTTTCTTCTTCAGAAAGCACTCCTGGGTATGCTTCCTGCCAAATATTTATCTCAGGGTCAGTTTCCCTGGAATTCTAACCTAAGTTAGCCCAGGAGGCTGACAACAATTTGTGTCAGAGTGGCTAAAGAAAGGGTTTCGTTTGAATTTTGACCTAAACTATTTCCTTTGATCTATAAACCCATCCTTACTTACCATTCATAAAATAACAATTTCTGAGTGAACTTCTTTACCCTATAAAATGCAGATAATAGTAGATTCCAATATTAACTGGAAAGAGAAGCTGGATTTCTAAAAGTTGATAGTCATAAAGGGTTACATACATTTCACAAACCAGTCTATTGCGAGACCAGAGTTAGAATTTAGCCCATGTTTGGAAGAAGCATGTAGTTAAATGCATCTGAAAAAGGTGCTCAATCATCAATTTATTGATATGACTCAGTGACTATTAAAGGACGAGAAATGAGTATGTCCTTGGCTTGTGAGAGTTTAGAATCCAGGAAGAGAGAAAAGATTTATCCCCCCAAAAATATAAAAGATTTTATAAATATAAGAGATTAGCAAATGCTATAGAACATACAAATAAACAACAATGGAGCCAGAGAAAATAATGATCACCTCTTGCTTGGAAGATCAGAAGAGGTCTTGAGGTCTTATAAAAGTTGTAGCAGGTAAGGTCAGAGGGAGAGAGATGTCTAATTGTCTGAATGCTGAGATAAAAGTTTCCATATTAATTTAAAATTATTTAGCAAAAATATAAGAGGGGAGAGAGATTGCTATGGACAGAAAGATGATTCGTTATTAAATTAATCTTGGAGCTGACATTAAAGATGACATTTACAGTTGGGACAGCAGAAAATGCTCTTCTCCTCTTGCCTTTGGCTGACCCAATAGGGCAATTGCTAGAAACCCAAACAAATGACACCTTCTCCTTAATTTCAGAAGGTGTCATCAGCTTTTTACTGTGTTTATAGAAGCCTGTGTCCCAAGCATTAGCAAAGCAGTGATGGTAAGGGAAACAATTGCTGATGCTATTGCATGATATGGCTTGGAACTCTGGAGGATCAGTTTGGGGTCAGGACTTCCAAACTTTAGGCACTCCTCATTCTCATGTTTCCATGCACTACCTGTTACTGAGGTGGAGAAGACTATTTTTCTACATTGGCATGGGTTAAGGGGTCCTAAGCATGATAATTTAACTGATGTGATTTTGTTTTTGGCATAGATCACTGTTTTTCTTTACACATGACTTTCAAAACACTTTGTTTCTAATTTTTATTTACACTTGATCTTAGCCAAAAGGCCGAGAAGTGATCTAATTTTTATTTAAAAGTGAACTTATCAGGATGCCTGGGTGGCTCAGCAGTTGAGCATCTGCCTTCTGCCCAGGGCGTGATCCTGGAGTCCCAGGATCAAATCCCACTTTGGGCTCCCTGCATGGAGCCTGCTTCTCCCTCTGCCTGTGTCTCTGCTTCTCTGTGTGTCTCCATGAATAAATAAATAAAGTCTTTTAAAAAAGTGAAATTATCATTATTTAGATGAAGTGTGTCCTATTTAGGCTTCTCATTACCATGTGGTAAATATAACCTGTGTCAGATTACCATTACTATATATTATGTTTAATTTCAATATTACAATCTCTTAATGAACTTTCATTTTTTATGTAATTTTTTATTTGTTAGTTACTTGCCCCCCCACACACCATACATTTATGTTCCTAATTGAGAGAAAATATAGAAATTCAATTTACAAAAATACAAAAAAGGTAAAATTGATAAGATAAAAACATTTCAAGAATTAGTAGACATCATAATTGACACATTAAAAACATTTGAACTAAATTAAAACATACATATCCTCTTCTCTTAAATCGCTTCTAAGACATTAGTCCAGGAATCCATCAGAAGCAGGAATGGGAGCAATCATTCCCAAACTAAGAACAGAAGTAGTTTAATAGCTCACAAAAATGCCTCTTTGGAACAAGGCAATTAACTGTTGCCTCCAATGAAAACCGCCATGGGAATTTAGGTAGGTAAAGTGTAATTAACTAAATTAGAAGTAATGAAAATGCTACACTTAAACAGTAGTACGATTGTATAGAGACTTGATATACTATAGTGGTTTGTGGTCCATTTGAACTCCTAGATACAATTAAAAGACATTTCCTCTAAAAAGATCAAGGGATTTTTATCAGGGAAAATTGCTGCTGCTTGCCAGCTCTTTGCTAATGAACTTTAAAATTCCTGTATAGTACATGTGCCTATTGGCCCCATTTTGTGTTGAGGCAGGTGGTTGATGCCATGCTCATGTCACTGCTATCTGAGTAATAACAGTGAAACTGAGGAAAGTTGCAATGTCCTTCCAGTCAAGTCTCAGATTCAAACTCTTGCACTTAGTAAATATTCAACATGTCCAAAGGAAATAGCATTCAAGATCTAGTTAGTGATAGATACAATATTAAATTGATTCCACCCATTATAATTTTGACTAAGATTTAGTAAAATTAACATCTATTATGTAGTTGTACTGGAGCCTAAAAACTGCAAAATTATTACCTTTAGATTATGGCCTTTAAATTTATTTTTACTTAAAACTCATACTAAGAATGACATCTATTTGTGTCGATGCTGTATTATAAAAGTTGGACTCAAAATATTACTGTAAATATTACTGTATTCATTTTGTTAATTGAGAATAATTTTAAAAAAAGAGAATAATTTCACCTAAATTTTTATCAATTACCTTGTCAGAAATGTAATCCATGAAGTCATTATACACAGAGGTATACAGCCATCCAAACACCGTCCCCACAACATTGTTAAAAATATATTATAGAGATTAAGTGTAGATAAATTAATGCTGCCTGAATTTTGAGCTAGTGTCCAAAATCTCAACTGTATATGACAATCATACTAACACATCCAAACAGAGTGTATTCCTAAGGAGACTGTCTTTAGGTAAACTGAGCAAAAGCCTGTGAGATCATAACTGAAGGAACTATACTAGTTCTGCTTCTGTCTTATGTAAGATAATTGCTCAATACATCTGAAATATAAAAGAAAAAAATTTAAAAAGTCAATATGTTATTGTTATATCCACAAAAACACAAGATTTTCATTTTTGTTTTAAAGGATATTTTAGGTACGCCTGGGTGGCTCAGTGGTTGATTGTCTGCTTTCAGCTCAGGGCATGATCCCAGAGTTCCTTCCTGATCGAGTCCCACATAGGGCTCCCTGCGGGAATCCTGCTTCTCCCTCTGCCTATGCCTCTCATGAATAAAAAATAAAATCTTTTTTTAAAAAAGCATATTTTATTTATTGTCCACCCAGCAAATCTCCATTATACTGCAAGTGGGTCAGAAATCATATAATCTCAAAATATTACCTATGCCTATATATGATAAAATTCCTCCAGAAAAACATTAAACTGCTTCCAATTATTTATTTCTATTTGAAAATGTCTTGTTCTTAGTGTTTGTTTTGTTAATGTATTTACTGTCTATCTTATCCCACCTGGATGCTAAACACTGAGAGAAGAGGCTTTGCCATATATATTGCCACAGTACTTTCACAGTGTCTGCAATATGATATCTGGCATTCAACACATATTAATTAAAGAAAAATATTGTATTCACGTTATCATTCAAATTATATTCTAACTTGCTAAAGATTAAGTGATCAATTAATGTTTAATTTCCTAATTGCATTTTAGTTTACTTATTATCTGGAATATATTAATATACTTATGATTTATAAAATAATAATTTGTTATAATAAAGGGATGTATTTTAAAAACAAAAATATTAATAGGAACAATCAATAATTCATGAAATTGTACTTTTTTACTAAAAGATGACTAATAGAACAAAATATATTTTTTAAAGATTTATATTTTATTTATTCATGATAGACATTGAGAGAGAGAGAGAATGTCAGAGACACAGGCAGAGGAAGAAGCAGGCTCCCTGCCGGGAGCCCAACACTAAAGTGGATCCCAGGACTTCAGGTTTGCACCCTGGGGCAAAGGCAGGTGCCAAACTGCTGAGCCACCCAGGGATCCCCAGAACAAAATATTAATCAAAATTTTAAATTTGGAATAAAATCAGTATCAAGGATGACTTTCAAATAATTTGTTAAAGTCCTTATTTTTTTAATTAAAATAATAATTTTTGAAGTTATTTTATTTATTTATTTATTTGTTTGTTTATTTTTGTATATTTTTTATTGGAGATCAATTTGCCTACATATAGCATAACACCCAGTGCTCATCCCATCAAGTGTCCCCCTCAGTGCCCATCACCCAGTCACCCCAACTCCCTGCCTACCTCCCTTTCCACTACCCCTTGTTTGTTTTCCTAGAGTTAGGAGTCTCTCATGTTCTGTCTCCCTCTCTGATATCTCCCACTCATTTTCTCTCCTTTCCCCTTTATTCTTCTTCACTATTTCTTATATTCCCCAAATGAATGAGACCATACAATGATTGCCCTTCTCTGATTGACTAACTTCACTCAGCATAATACCCTCCAGTTCCATCCATGTTTAAGCAAATGGTGGGTATTTGTCGTTTCTAATGGCTGAGGAATATTCCATTGTATATTTAAACCACATCTTCTTGATCCATTCATCTTTCGATGGACAACGAGGTTCCTTCCACAGTTTGGCTATTGTGGACATTGCTCCTATAAACATCGGGGTGCAGGTGTCCTGGCGTTTCACTGCATCTGTATCTTTGGGGTAAATCCCCAGCAGTGCAATTGCTGGGTCGTAGGGCAGGTCTATTTTTAACTCTTTGAGGAACCTCCACACAGTTTTCCAGAGTGGCTGCACCAGTTCACATTCCCACCAACAGTGCAAGAGGGTTCCCTTCTCCGCATCCTCTCCAACATTTGTGGTTTCCTGCCTTGTTAATTTTCCCCATTCTCACTGGGGTGAGGTGGTATCTCATTGTGGTTTTGCTTTGTATTTCCCTATGGCAAGTGATGCGGAGCATTTCCTCATGTGCGTGTTGGCCATGTCTATGTCTTCCTCTGTGAGATTTCTCTTCATGTCTTTTGCCCATTTCATGATTGGATTGTTTGTTTCTTTGTTGTTGAGTTTAATAAGTTCTTTATAAATCTTGGATACTAGCCCTTTATCTGATATGTCACTTGAAAATATTTTCTTCCATTCTGTAGGTTGTCTTTTAGTTTTGTTGACTGTTTCTTTTGCTGTGCAGAAGCTTTTTTTTATCTTAACTCCCAGTAATTCATTTTTTTTTTTTTTTTTTTTTTTGTTAACCTTGACTTCATAGATGTATCTTGCAAGAAGTTGCTGTGGCCAAGTTCAAAAAGGGTGTTGCCTGTGTTCTCCTCTAGGATTTTGATGAATTCTAGTCTCACATTTAGATCTTTCATCCATTTTGAGTTTATCTTTGTGTCTGGTGCAAGAGAGTGGTCTAGTTTCATTCTTCTGCATGTGGATGTCCAATTTTCCCAGCACCATTTATTGAAGAGACTGTCCTTTTCCAGTTTATAGTCTTTCTTGCTTTGTCGGGATATTAGTTGACCATAGAGTTGAGGGCTCATTTCTTGGTTCTCTATTCTGTTCCATTGATCTATGTGTCTGTTTTTGTGTCAGTACCACACTGTCTTGATGACCATAGCTTTGTAGTACAACCTGAAATCCAGCATTGTGTTGCCCCTGGCTCCGGTTTTCTTTTTCAATAGACCCCTGGCTATTCGGGGTCTTTTCTGATCCCACACAAATCTTAAGATGATTTGTTCCAACTCTGTGAAGAAAATACCATGGGGTATTTTGATAGGGATTGCATTAAATGTATAAATTGCCCTGGGTAACATTGACATTTTCACAATATTAATTCTTCCAATCCATGAGCATGGAATATTTTTCCCTCTCCTTGTGTCTTCCTCAATTTCTTTCAGAAGTGTTCTGTAGTTTTTATGTCTAGATCTTTTACTTCTTTGCTTAGGTTTATTCCTAGGTACCTTATGCTTTTGGGTGCAATTGTAAATGGGATTGACTCCTTAATTTCTCTTTCTTCAGTTTCATGTTAGTGTATAGAAATACCTCTGATTTCTGGGCATTGATTTTGTATCCTGCCACATTGCCGAATTGCTGTATGAGTTCTAGCAATCTTGGGGTGGAGTCTTTTGGGTTTTCTATGTACAATATCATGTCATCTGCAAAGACGGAGAGTTTGACTTCTTCTTTGCCAATTTGGATGCCTTTTATTTCTTTCTGTTGCCTGATTGCTGAGGCTAGGACTTCTAGTACTATGTTGAATAGCAGTGGTGAGAGTGGACATCCCTGTAGTGTTCCTGATCTTATGGGAAAGTCTCCCAGTGCTGCCCCATTGAGAATGATATTTGCTGTGGGCTTTTCGTAGATGGCTTTTGAGATGCTGAGGAATGTTCCCTCTATCCCTACAGTCTGAAGAGTTGTGATCAGAAATGGCTGCTGTATTTTGTCAAATGCTTTCTCTGCATCTTTTGAGAGGATCATATGATTCTTGTTTTCTCTTGTTGATATGACCTATCATGTTAATTGCTTTATGAGTATTTAACCAGCCTTGCATCCCGGGATAAATCCCACTTGGTCATGATGACTAATCTTCTTACTGTACTGTTGGATCCTATTGGCTAGTATCTTGTTGAGAATTTTTGCATCTGTGTTCATCAGAGATATTGGTCTATAATTCTCCTTTTTGGTGGAGTCTTTATTTGATTTTGGAATTAAGGTGATGTTGGCCTCATAAAAGGAGTTTAGAAGTATTCCATCCCTTTCTATCTTTTGGAACAGCTTTAGTAGAATAGGTATGGTTTCTTCTTTAAACTTTTGATAGAATTCCCCTGGGAAGCCATCTGGCCCTGGACCTTTGTGTCTTGGGAGGTTTTTGATGACTGCTTCAATTTCCTCCCTGGTTATTGCCCTGTTCAGGTTTTCCATTTCTTCCTGTTCTAGTTATGATAGTTTGTGGTTTTTCGGAAATGCGTCATTTATTCTAGATTGCCTAATTTATTGGCATATAGCAACTCATAATAAGTTTTTAAAATCGTTTGTATTTCCTTGGTTTTGGTTGTGATCTTTCCTTTTTCATTCATGATTTTATTAATTTGAGTCTTTCTCTTTTCTTTTTACTAAGGCTGGCTAATGGTTTATGTATCTCATTAATTCTTTCAAAGAACCATCTCCTGGTTTTGTTGTTCTGTTCCATACAGTTCTTCTGGTCTCTATTTCATGAAGTTCTGCTCAAATCTTTATTAACTCTCTTATTCTGCTTGGTGTAGGTTGTATTTGCTGTTCTTTCTCCAGTTCCTTTTGGTGCAAGGTTAGCTTTTGTATTTGAGTTCTTTCCGGTTTTTTGAGGGATGCTTGTATTGCTATGTATTTCCCCTCTCAAGACTGCTTTTGCTGTGTCCCAAAGATTTTGAATGGTTGTATCTTCCTTTTCATTAGTTTCCATGAATCTTTTTAATTCTCTAATTTCCTGATTGACCCTTTCATCTTTTAGTAGGATGCTCTTTAACCTCCACATGTTTGAATTTCTACCAAATTTCTTCTTGTGATTGAGTTTAAGTTTCAAAGTATTATGGTCTGAAAATATGCAGGGGACAATCTCAATCTTTTGGTATCAGTTAAGACCTGTTTTGTGACCCAGTATGTGGTCTATTCTGGAGAAAGTTCCATGTGCACTTGAGAGGAATGGGTATTCAGTTGCATTTGGATGTAAAGTTCTGTAAATATCTGTGAAATCCATCTGGTCCAGTGTTTCATTTAAAGCTCTAGTTTCTTTGGAGATGTTGTGCTTAGAATATCTGTCATTTGCAGAAAGTGCTGTGTTGAAGTCTCCCAGTATTAGTGTATTATTATCTATGTCTTAACTTTGGTTATTATTTGATTGATATACCTGGCAGCTCCCACATTAGGGGCATATTTATGATTGTTAGGTCCTCTTGTTGGATAGTTCCTTTTAGTATGATATAGTCTCCCTCTTCATCTCTTACTACAGCCTTTGGGATAAACTTTAATTTATATGATATGAGCATTTCTACCCCTGCTTTTTTCTGAGGACCATTTGAATGGTAAATGGTTCTCCAACCTTCCATTTTTAGGTGGTAGGTGTCCTTAGGTCTAAAATGAGTCTCTTATAGACAGCAAATAGATGGGTCCTGCTTTTTTATCCAGTCTGAAACCCTGCGTCTTTTGATAGGATCATTTAGCTCATTCACGTTCAGAGTTACTATTGAAAGATATGAATTTAGTGTCATCATAATACCTATTCAGTCCCTGTTTTTGTGGCTTCTTTGGGCTTCTTCCTTCTTTTACAGAGTCCCCCTTATTATTTCATGCAGTACTGGTTTGGTGGTCACATATTCTTTCAATTTCTGCCTATCTTGGAAGCTCTTTATCTCTCCTTCTATTCTGAATGAGATCCTTGCTGGATATAGTATTCTTGGCTGCATGTTCTCATTTAGGACCCTGAATATATCCTGTCAGCCCTTTCTGGCCTGCCAGGTCTCTGTGGAGAAGTCTGCTGTTAGTCTAATATTTCTCCCCTATAAGTTAGGGATCTCTTGTCTCTTGCTGCTTTAAGAATTTTCTCTTTATCTTTGGAATTTGCAAGTTTCACTATGCAATGTTGAGGTGTTGAACGGTTTTTATTAATTTTAGGTGGGGATCTCTCTATATTCTGGATCTGAATGCCTGTTTCCCTCCCCAAGTTAGGGAAGTTCTCAGCTATGATTTGTTTAATTATGTTTTCTGGTCCTCTGTCCCTTTCTAAAATAATAACTTTAATTTTATTTTAATTTTTATTTATTTATTTAAGAGAGTATGAGTGGGGGAAAGGGCAGAGAGAGGGAATCCCCAAACTGGCTTCCCACTGAGCATGGAACCCCTCTTAGAGCTCTATCACAATCATGACCTGAGCTAAAACTAAGAATCAGATGCTCAACCGACTAATGCACCCAGGTACCCCTGAAAGATAATATTTAAAATTCTTATGTTAGTAAGAATTTTTGTCATTTCATACAAAACTTTCAGAGGAAGAGAATTTGTTTTAACTTAAAAGGACTGAGTAATATATATTAATAGACTGTCATCTATAATATTGAAAAGTAAGAAAGAATACACACATATTTATAAAAGCCTGAGGTAAACAAACTGTGACCCTAGGTTTTGTATCTGGCAAATTTATGAGAAAAAAATACATTTTTCAAACGGCAAAGTTTTCAGAAAATGTCACCTATAATCTTTTTTTTTTAAAAAGTATAAAAAATTAAAAATAAAAATAAAAAAGTATATATATTTACTCATTAAAGTACTTAACTCAAATGAAAAAAAATGCCTTTAGTTCAAAATATGTGTTAATTTAATTGCACATCTGAACTGTGTGTCTGTGTGTATTCTCTCAACACAAAAATTAGTGTCAACATAATACCAAAATGACTGAAAGCAAAATTTAAGTCCGCCTCTTTAGGCCTATTAAATGCTGAGAAATTCATAAGCAACAGAACTAAAGGACTATAGGACCAATGTTTATTCTCTCCAAAAATAAGTCTTTAGCACATAAATTCCAGTTTCTATGGTTTTGAAATGCTTAACATGTTGGAAAGAATATTGGTACTTTCCAAAGTACATTTCCCTTCATCATGCCTTTTCAACCTTGTAATTTGCACCTGGAAAGTTAAAAACAAGAGAAAGAATATTTCAAATTTACTGGAGCTTCTTTCTACTAATGCAAATGTGTTCCACCCATTCTACAGGTAAATAAAAAGCCATAATTTTGTTCTGGCCCATTCTACTTCCTACCTTTATTTATTTAAATACAGGGTTTAAATATAGGCAAATGCACCAGGAACATCCTGTATTCAAACACTGTATTCAAATTCCTTTTTTTACTAAAGAAGATTCTGCATGTGGTAAATTTTTATTTATTTATTATTTACTAATCTATATCTTCTCTGCCATTTCTGCCTTCTTTCTGTGTAGTGAGAAAGCAATGGAAAATATGTTTCTGTCAAAATAAGTTTATAACTATCTGTGAATCTCAAAATATGTGCTATGACCACAGAAAACGTTTTGTTTGTTTTGAGATAGCTAAGTAAAGAACTAAAATATGTGGGAATCTTTTATGAGTTACTACTAGAAGTTTTAAAAATTCAATATAATTAAATGGGCAAGTACATAACCAATGTATTTTTGGTTTCAAATATAATCAAGTAAATATAACCTAAATCCTAAAATAATCACTGAATTATTTACATTTAAAATGAACTCTGTAGGGTATAAACATAAAATACACATAAAGCTATAAAATTACAAGGCACTAAAAAAGAAAAAGCTAGTTTAAATAAATATTTTGAAAATACAAATCTTTGTAAAAATCACTAAAAATACTTTTGTTCTCAATATTTATGGAAAAATTTAGAGGTGCTGAGATGGGTATAAAGTCCTAATTTTTTAAAAAGATTTATTTATTTTTTCTTTCTTTCTTTCTTTCTTTCTTTCTTTCTTTCTTTCTTTCTTTCTTTCTTTCTTTCATGAGAGACACACAGAGAGAGAGGCAGAGACTTAGAAAGACTGAAAAGTAGTTTCCTCACAGGGAGCCTGATGTGGGATTTGATATCCCAACGAGGGATCACTCCCTGAGCCCAAGGCAGACGCTCAACCACTGAGCTACCCAGGCGTCCCTAAATTTCCAATTTTAAGTAATTTTTATAAGGATATATATTTATCTCTCAAATCTTGAAAATACTTTGTCAACTTCTAGTTTTTTTCTAACATATTATGTCACACAGTAAGTTTTCAATAAATATTGTTCATATGTAATTTTAAAATATGAAAATATTAATTTTAAGTTTATAAACAAAGATGCTATAGTTTTCTATACCATTACTTAGTTTGGGTGACATATGGAGAAGTTAATATGGTCTCTTCTCACAAATAACAAGTACTGACACAAAAGAACAATGAAATTCTTTATAATGTGTATAATTTGGGCACATATATTTATCTATAAAATCCACATCACTTGGAAATAAATTATTCATACCTATAAACATTCAGAAAATGGAGCCTTAGTGCATCATTAAGAAAATTAACACCTCATCTTTCATATTTTTAAGATGAAATTAAATTATTTTACATGTATTGAAATAAATAGTTCTTATTTAGCATATATCATTAGTATGTCACTCTTAGAAAATCTCATTTTTGACTGGACTGAGGCTTAAAGGTAGAAGCTTCTCGGAGAGGACAGCCTCTGTCTCTGTCTTAGCAATCTATTCCTGCCATTTTCCTAGGTTCTCTTGGCCAAAAGTTTAGCATATTCTGCAGCCTCGTTCTTATCTTTCTTAGTATGCTGTTTCTTCAGACCAAAACTCAGACATTTGTGTTGAAGGACACATGGAGTAACAAGAGACTGAATTTTAGGTGCTTTGGTTTCAGGTTTCTTTCTTTTTTTTTAGGGGCTTTCTCACTACATACTGGTGGACATCATATTCTTTAGAGAGACTGAAAAATTTGTAGATTCCGCAAGCCTTTTTTTTTTTTTTTCAGTAGTCAGGCATGGCCATGTGTCAAGACATTCTGCTTCATGGGGAAGACTTATTGTTATTACCACCACTGATTTGGAACACGTTATCATTCTTTACCCAGAGCATCAGCAGCAACTTCTGTGGCCATATCCCTCTCATAAAAGGTATGAAACTTGTGTTAAACATCCAATTCAATGAGTTTCTGGCAGTCACTAGCTGGGAAAGAGATGTTCAGAGTCATCCTGAAGCAGCCCACTGTCTCTGAGGCACCACAGAAAAGAGCTACAAAAATGGTATTTAGCTGGGCGGCTTTTACAGAATGGATTGAAAGAGATAGGATTGATGCGACATAATACAGATTTTCCTCAATGCAGTACTTTTGTCCTGAATAACCCATCATAAGTTAAAAATATTGTAGGTCAAAAATGCATTTAATATATCTACTTTACCAAATATATAACTTAGCTTAACCATTCTTTTTTAAGAGAGAGAGAGAAAGTGGTGTGGGGGAGGCAGAGGAAGAGAGAGAGAATCTTAAGGAGGTTCCATGTTCAGTGAGGAGCTCAATGGGGAGCTCAATCTCATTACTCTGAGATCATCCTCAGAACACTTAAAATTGGCCTACAATTGGGCAAAATCATCTAATGCAAAGTCTATTTTACAATAAAGTGTTAAATATCTCATGTAATTTATTGACTACTATACTGAAAGAGAAAAGCCAAATTGCT
This sequence comes from Canis lupus dingo, assembly GCF_003254725.2. NCBI lineage: Eukaryota > Metazoa > Chordata > Mammalia > Carnivora > Canidae > Canis > Canis lupus. The sequence continues at coordinate 55,994,269 of NC_064255.1, read as the reverse complement.
GTATGAGTACAAAATGGTTCTAAGTGTTGTTTACCCTTGTGCTCATGTGGCTGACTGGGAGTTTCAACTTAATGCTGCTGCTCAGCAATATCATGAGAAACTATCATACTGAATATCACTAGCCCTTGGAAGAGGTCAAAATTCAAAAGTAGACCAAGTGTCCATTGATAGGTGAATGAATAAGAAGATGTGATACATATATCACATTTCAATATAATGAAATATTGAGTCATAAAAAATAATGAAATATTGCCATTTGTAACAACATGGATAGATCTAGAGAGTATCATGCTAAGCAAAACATGTCAGTCAAAGTAAGACAAATACCATATAATTTCACTCAAATGTGGAATTTAAGAAGCAAAAGAAGCAGACATAACAAAAATAAAGCAAGGATACAAAAAACAGACTCTTAACTATAGAAAAAAATATTTATATATGATTATCAGAGTGAAGAAGAATGAGAGAAAGGATGAAATAGGTGAAGGGAATTAAGATTATACTTACCTTGATAAGCACTGAGTAATATATGGAATTGCTGGGTCATTATATTGCACACCTGAAACTAATATAGCACTGACTGATAACTCCATTGGAATTAAAAGGAAAAACCCTCAAATACACAAAATTTGAAGTACAGTTTCTGCTGAATGCATGTCACTTTCACGCCAATGTAAAATTTAAAAATCATGAGTTAAATCATTGTAAGGTGAGGACTGTGCACAGCATATGAAGCATAAGAAGATAGGGTAGTTGTTAGAAAGAACTGGCATGGAAAAAATGCCTATTGGATGGAATGAAAATTGACAGGACTTGGTAACTAAAAATGCGAAATAAATTTGAGATGACTTCTTAGAAACTGTATGACAGAGATTGTAATAACAGTGATGCAAATTATGGACAGAGTCATTGATAGTGGGGTTTCAGTTAAATGGGAAGATGATGATTTTGTTTTAGATGTTACTTGACTATTCAGTGGAAACTTAAATATTTCACATAGATGTAAACAACATCTGGTACCTCTTGTTTTAGTAGGGGGCATAAGAAATTCATTTTTGAAATTCTAATAGCCAGATATGGGAAAATAACCCTGCAGAAATGTAGAATAACAAATCATAATGGCTTAGATTTTCAGGTGTCTGTAGAAGGTATTTATTTGAAGTCTTTTATATAACAGAAAAATTGAGAACCAGAGAGTTTAAGGGATGCTTCTCAAATTCACAAAGACATTTACAGAACTGGGACTGGATTCAAAATCTCACATATTCTAAGTTTGGAGCTGTTTTCTCATTACCATGCTGCCTTCCAATCAAGATCAATTTCATGTTTCCAGTTGTATTTTATTCAAATTTATGTAAGTTAGGTTTTAGAAAGAATATAGCAATAGTTAAGTATAATATTTCATATAGTTACGTTATAATTTTCTTAAAGCACATTTGTATAGCTTGAAAAAGAGACATTTAAAATTTTCATTTATTTATTTATTTATTTATTTATTTATTTATTTATTTATCTCTGTGCCCAACATGGGACTCGAATTCAGAACCCTGAAATCAAGAGTCACATGTTCTACTGACTGATCTAGCCAGACACTCCAAAGCACAGACATTTTAAACTCAGTTGTCAAGCTTGAGAGTGATAAATGATATAAACCTATATTTTAATAATTTAAGAACAAAATATTCAATTTGGTAAATATTTATTTTGATTAAAAATTGTTATATCAAATTGCTCACTATTCAAGCAGCTATATTTGTAACCAGTTACTTTTTAAGCAGGGCAAAGCTGAAACTATCAGTTTTTAGTATAATTATGAACTAAAGTATTTAGTTTTATAGTATTATTTCTTCAAAAGTTTGCATGGTGTAAATATGTAGAATGATGGGGCAACAAAAATATGGTTCAAGTAGTTATTTTCTTTTTTATCAGAATGATCAGTGTACATCTATTCAAATCACTTCCTAATTAAGATTATCTCTGGAATTTGTAGACATATACTAAATGTATACAACATAAACATTTTTATCACAAGGTCAGTACAACTTATCCACAACATATTCAATACTCAGGTATGGTACAATAAGTAATAGTAATGTCATTGTCGATTTCCAATGTTCCAGGTTAGCATTTGGTTTTCAGTGTAAAATCAGGATTTTGTGTCTTCATTAACATACTTTAAAACTAAAAAGTTAGGGACTCCTGGGTGACTTAGCAGTTGAGCACCTGTCCTTGGCCCAGGGCGTGATCCTGGAGTCCCAGGATCGAGTCCCAAGATCGAGTCCCAAGATCGAGTCCCACATCGGGCTCCCCGCGTGGAGCCTGCTTCTCTCTCTGCCTATGTCTCTGATTCTCTCTCACTCTCCCTGTCTCTCATGAATAAATAAATAAAATATTAAAAAAACAGAAAACTTTAAAAAGCCAGTAAAAAATTAAAAAAACAAAAAAAAGAGTACTATCTCTGGGGCCAGACTATATGGGTTTGAGTCATGCTTCTGTTATTTTCAAATTGTATGACTTTGAGGAAATTGTTATTCTTCCTGACTCAATTTCCTCATCTGTTAACTAGAATTGATAATCTGATAATACTACTTATATCCAAATGGGATTTCTGTAAGAGTTAAGAAAATTAATATATGCTAAGTGCTTAAACCTGACACAGGCACATGACATTTTTTAACATTAGCTATAATTATAGTTTTAAGTATAGTTTTAGGCTTTTGGTATATATTGATGCCAAGTTTTTACCTTATTAGTGGTGTAGGGAGAAACATGAAGAAGGAGAAATGATGTTTTAATAGAAGCAATTGAAAATATGTTCAAGACCATCTCCAGAGCTACTGTGATAAAAAAAGATCCAAGTTTGCCTTTAACAAAATAATAGTCTATACTTCCTGAATGTAAAGTGATAAAGGAAAAGAAATAAGAATCACACGCTGTAACATTTAGTCTATCAGTGTTTAACACATCCATTAACATTTATAAGGCCTTTTTTTAGAGTGCATAATGATCTGACTTTGTGTGTTAGCATGTGCAGATACCTAGAGAAGATGTGATACCTAATGAAGATGGCTAATTTTTCAGTCACAGAATAATATTATCTAGATTAATTTTATTCTCTGAGACGACTTTAGATAGAATTATCTTTGCAACATGAGAAATATGAAAGTAAAAATTCATATTACAGAAAATGAAAGAAAAAATTCATATTACAGAAATATGAAAGTAAAAATTGGATTGTCAATTATTGAAATAGATTTTGCCAATTTTTCCACAATCTCACAACACTATTATTGCCAAATAATGGAATTTTTTTTAATTCCTTTTTTTAATCTTTTTTTAATAATAAATTTATTTTTTATTGGTGTTCAATTTGCCAACATACAGAATAAAACCCAGTGCTCATCCTGTCAAGTGTCCCCCTCAGTGCCCATCACCCATTTACCCCCACCCCCGCCCTCCTCTGCTTCCACCACCCCTAGTTCGTTTCCCAGAGTTAGGAGTCTTTATGTTCTGTCTCCCTTTCTGATATTTCCTACCCATTTCTTCTCCCTTCCCTCAAATAATGGAATTTTAATTATAGGATTTGGGAAACGTTTAGAGCATTGCATCTAATTTAAATACAACATATCAGATAAACTAAATAAAAAATGCAGAGATAAAAAAGGAGTAAAAGGATGTAAAAATAATACATTATTTTGTTTGTCTAAAAATGAATTTGTGTATATGTGTGTGGCCTTCACATAAGAAAGAGAGAATTATCAAAAAATGTTTAATGTATATATATCATTGAAGAATAAGTAAATCAAAACATCGTATTAAAATGTGCAATATTTAATTATTGTGAACTAATTGTTTTATCATAGAAAAAAATTATCAAACAAAAATAATATAGGTGATATTGAACTTTACAGATTGAAAAGAGAGCCACACTATGTGTATTAACTTTCTTAATGTTATCTTAATTTTTTCATTTCTTTGTGCTGGTAACATTGAACTCAATTTAATAAATATTTATGAATGATGTACCATATTGCAGATTTTTTTAAAGATTTATTTATTTATTCATGATAGACAGAGAGACAGAGACAGAGACAGAGACACAGGCAGAGGGAGAAGCAGGCTCCATGTCAGGAGCCTGACGCAGGACTTGATCCCGGGACCCCGGGATCGTGCCCTGGGCCAAAGGCAGGCATCAAACCCCTGAGCCACCCAGGGATCCTCCAAATTGCAGATTTTGAAACAGGAGTTTTCAGTATTCTAGCGATATCAATTATATCCAAATATATCCAAAGATTTAATTTATGCTTCTTAAGGTAGATCTCTATTTGCTATATACACCCTTCTTACGTGTACTTTTGACTGCTTTTGCTGCATATTTTTATTATCATTTGCTTCCATGTATTTTAAAAATTTCTTCTTTAATTCCTTCTTTTTTGGCTGACTCATTCATTAGCAGGATGTTCTTTAACCTCCATATATTTGTGGTCTTTCCAAATTTTTTCTTGTGGTTGACTTCAAATTTCATAGTGTTGTGCTCAGAAAATATGCATGGTGTGATCTCAATCTCTTTGTATTTGCTAAAGTCTCATTAGTGACCTAGTATGTGATCTATTCTGAAGAATGTCCCATGTGCACTTAAAAAGAATGTGTATTCAACTACTTTAGGATGAAATATTCTGAATATATCCGTGAAGTCCATCTGGTCCAGTGTGTCATTCAAAGGCATTGTTTTCTTGTTGATTTTCTGCTTAGATGATCTGTTCATTGATGTAAGTGGGAGTGTTAAAGTCCTTTAATATAATTATATGATTATCAATGAGTTCCTTCATGTTTGTTATTAACTTTTATATATTTGAGTCCCAAGTTGGGACATATATATTTATAATTGTTAGATCTTCTTGTTGGATAGATCCCCTTTGTTATGTTATAGTGCTTTTCACCTCTTGTTAGAGTTTATGGTTTACAATCTAGTTTGTCTGATATAAGTATTGTTACCTCCAGCTTTCTTTTGACATCCAATAGCATGAAAATGGTTCTCTATGCCCTCACTTTCAATCTGCAGGTCTCTTTAGGTCTAAAATGAGTCTGTTGTAGGCAACATGATATTATGTGTAGAAAATCCAAAAGACTTCACCAAAAAATTGCTAGAACTAATACATGAATTCAGCAAAGTTGCAGGAAACAAAATCAACATACAGAAATCTATTGCATTTCTATACATCAATAACAAAGCAGCAGAAAGAGAAATCAAAGAATTGACCTCATTTGCAATTGCACCAAAAAACTATAAGATACCTACAAATAAACCTAAACAAAGAAGTAAAAGATTTACACCGTGGAACAATAGAACAGTTATGAAGGAAATTGAAGATGACACAAACAATTGGAAAAACTTTCAATGCTCATGGATTGGAAGAACAAATATTGGTAAAATATCTATACTACCCAAAGCAATCTACACATTTATTGCCTAGCAAAATAGCACCAGCATTTTTCACAGAGAACAAACGATCCCAAAATTTGTATAAAAACACAAAATACCTCTAATAGCCAAAGAGATCTTGAAAAGCAAAGCAAAGCTGAAAGCATCATAATTCTGGACTTCAAACTATATTACAAAACTGTAGTGATCAAGACAGTATGATACTGGCACAGAAGCAGACACATAGGTCAAAGGAAGAGAATAGAAAACCCAGAAACGGATCCACAACTCTCTGGTCAACTAATCTTAGACAAAGCAGAAACAACTATCCAATGGGAAAAAATAAAAGAGAATCTCTTCAACAAATGGTGTAGGGAAAAATGGACAGCAACATGCAAAATAATTAAACTGAACCACTCTCTTACATTATGCACCAAAATAAATTCAAAATGGATGAAACATCTAAATGTGAGATGGGAAACAAAAATATAGAAAAGAACACAGGTGTCAACCTCTTTGGCATTGGATATAGCAACTTCTTACTAGACACATGGCTGGAAGCAAGGAAAACAAAATAAAAAAATGAACTATTGGGACTTCAATCAAGATAAAAATCTTCTGCACAGTGAGAGAAACAATAAAACTAAAAGGCAAAAAAAATTAAAAAAAAAAAAACTAAAAGGCAACCTATGGAATGCGAGAAGATATTTCCAAATTACAAATCTGATAAAGGGTTAGTATCCAAAATCTATAAAGAACTTGCCAAACTCAACCCCCCCCCAAATCAAATAATTCAGTTAATAAATGAGCAGAAGGCATGTTGGCTCAGTCAGTTGAGTATCAGGCTCTTGGTTTCAGCTCAGGTCATAATCTCAGTTGTGAGATCAAGCCCCAAGTCAGATTCTGTGCTCAGCATGAAATCTGTTTAAGATTATCTCCCTCTTCTGCTCCTGCTCCTGCTATTCCTCTCTCTCTCTCTCTCTCTCAAATAAATAAATAAGTCTTTAAAAAAGGGATGGGCAGAAGACATGAAGAAACATTTTTCCAAAGAAAACACAACCAGATGGCTAACAGAAACATGAGAAGGTGCTCAAAGTCACTCATCATCAGGGAAATACAAATCACCTACAAGGAGATATCACCTCACACCTGTCAAAATGGTAAAATAAACAACCCAGGAAACAACAGGTGTTGGCAATGGTGTGGAGAAAAAGGAACACTCTTAAAGCATTAGTAAAAATGCAAATTGGTTCAGCCACTCTGGAAAACAGTATGGAGTTTCCGCAAAAAATTAAAAATAGAACTACCCTATGACACAGCAATTGCACTACTAATTATTTACCAAGGATACAAAAAATATTGAATCAAAAGGTGCATATGCACTCCAAGGTTTATAGCAGAATTATCAATAATAGCCAAACTATGGAAAGAGCCCAAATATACCTGAACTGATGAATAGAAAATAGATATATATATATACTATTCAGCCATAAAAAGAATGAAATCTTTCCATTTGCAACAAAATAGATGGAGTTAGATTATGTTATGCTAAGTGAAATAAGTCAGTCAGAGCAAGACAAATACCATATGATTTCACTCATATGTTGAATTTAAGAGACAGAACAGATGAACATGGGGAGGAGAGAAACAAACCATTAAACAGACTCACCTATGGAAAGCAAACTTAGGGTTGCTGGAGAGAAGGTCGATGGGGGAGATGGGTTAAGTTGGTGATGCCTATTTTGGAGACCACTTGTGATGAGCATTGAGTTTTGTATGTAAGTGACGAATCTCTAAATTCTACTCCTGAAACTAATGTTACACTGCATGTTAGCTAACTCAATTTAAATAAAAAGTTGTAAAAACAGATTTAATACAAATTCAATTTAAATCCCAAGAAACTTTCATTGTGAAAATTATTACACTCAATTTAAAGTGTATGTAGAAAAGCAAACAGCTAAAAGTAGCTAGCAATATCATTAAGAAATATGAACAAAAATATGAGATTTATCCTACCAGATACCAAAACTTATTTTTAAAATAATTTGATGTTAAAGTGTAATATTAGAGTGATAATAAGCAATAGATTCATGAGAAAGAATAAAGAGTACAGAAATAGATATTTATCTATAAGGACACTTGATTTATGATAGAGTAGTAGAAGGAAAATAGTTTTACAATAAGTGCTATGATCTGGGTGTTATGCTAGTAGTGAATTACTAAATTCTACTCCTAAAATCAATAGTATACTGTATGTTAACTCAGTAGAATTTAAATAAAAACTTGAAAAATAAAAGAATCAAAACAAAACCAAAAACAATAAACAATTCGTTGCATAGTACTAAAAACATGTTGCATATGGAGGGTAGACCCAAATGCAAGAGAAGAAATTATAGAATTTTGAGTAGAAAGATACTTTTAAGAAATAAAAAGAGCCAAGAATGCCTTACCCAAAGAAACAACAAATAGAAAGAAATGGATTATACTTATTAAGATGTAAAGCATTGATTAATTAAAGACAGATTAAAAGTGAAAAAGAAAACCACAGGGTGGATAAAGATATTTCCAACACATATATTCCTTTGCTCAGTAAATATAAAGATCTTCTATAAATCAATAAGAAACAGACTAACCAACAAAAAATAGTCCAGATACATTCACTTCACACGAATGCCCTAGGGGCTAAAACACCTAACCATAAAGGTAGTCCACCACATTGGTTTCTTCTGAGTCGCAAATTAACATACACTTTAGGCCTATTACACATATAGTACCTCAGGTTTCTAAGGATCTGTATTTTGTTTCAAACTTTGTTGTTTTTTTTTTTTTTTCCCACTCTCTGACCTTTAGATTGGATATTATCTATTGATCTATAATCAACTTCCCTTACTGTTTCTTCAGTTGTCTCTAATCTGCTGTTAAACTTCCCTGATGAATTTTTAAAAACTTTAAATATTGAATTTTTCATGTTACATTTTTTTCATCTGGCTTTTTCAGCTTAGGATTCCTATCTATTCTTTTATAATGCTCATGTATCAACTTGAATATTTTTATAATAGCTGCTTTAAATCATTGTCTAAGTAGGCATCTATCTTTGGACAAGATAAAATTATAGGGGCTAAGTATATATTGCATCCTGAAACAAATTAAAAAAAAAAAGACAACATTTATAAAACAACCATTTCCCAAACACTGGACAAAAGGGAATGAAAAACAGTAATCTCTGAGGAAAGAGATGATTGAAACTTTCCAAAAGAAGTCAGAGAAAAGGGAACAAAGAATAGCTGGGAAAATAGAAAACAAGTAGAAACCTCTTGATTTAAACTCAGTTATATTATAAACAACCACATTTAATGTAGGTGATATAAGAGGCAGAGATTTTCAGATTAGTTTTAAAAAGCAAGATCCAACTGTACGTTACTATAGGAAAACTGTTTTAAATAATAAAGCCACAAATGTGTTAAAATTGAAAGAATGGAGAAAGTGTGTCATGATAACAGCATACTAAAGGAAGATAAAAAGGCTATGTTAATATCAGATGTGGTAGATTTTAGCAAAAAAAAAAATATATATATATATCATAAACAGGTCATCTTATAATGATAAAATGATAGCACATTAGCTAGACATCCTTGCTTTTGCATTTGATGAGATCTTGCCATTTCCCTTGAGGAGGAATGGTGGTAAATTGTACTGTGGTCGTTTAGCAAGCCACAAAATTTGGAGAATTTTGATTCCTGCAAAGTTGAGGTTTGCTTGTGCCACATGAGATACTTTACATGAGATCTGGAAAGCAACATGAAGCAACAGCCACATGCTCTTTTGTACTCAAAAGGTCCATCAGGGGCACCCAGCACTGCTGTAGCTCACATGTCATTAAACTGTGGTTCTCATTGTGTAAGGCAGTAGCCACCCAGAGACTTCTCCGATTCCTGCCAGATTTCATCCTTCAGCCTCTTAAGCTCCTGGGCCAGATGTGTGTGTAGCTCCATGACAAGAAGCTCCAATTTCTCCTCCTTGTCACCCATAAAATCAAAGTTGGTAGTTTGGAAGTGGTGAGAGCAGTGCTGGGTCCCGCTTTTCTTCATAGATTGGTGTTACTCTCACCTACTTTATTTATGTCTGTATTTCTTATGCTACTATTTGCCCTGCTGACTTTTAGGCCCAGCATCAGATCTTAAGTAAAAGCTACAGTGAAGCTGTTTAATATATAAGATTTATTGCCTATAATAAATCCATAAAAAGGGGCACAATTTATCAGGAGACTCTAATAATCTTAAAGGACTCTGCTTCTACAACAGAATTTTGAAGTACATGAAGCATTAACTGAAAGAACTATACAAAGACAGACAAATCCATAGTACAGTCAGAAATTCTAACATTTGTATCAAAAATTAGTAGGACACGTAGATAGCAATTCAGTGAATATATAGGACACTGGACAACACTCTCAACCAACTTGACTTAATTGAATTTATGGAATACTGAACATAAAATGCATAAAAATATATTGTTTTACCCCACATCGAATAGCTACTAAAATAGATCTCATGCTGCACAGTGAAACTGCTGGCAATAATCCTAATAAGATTCAAGTCACACAAAGTATGTTCTCTGACCACAATGGACTTAAGTGAGAAATCAATGACAAGATAACTGCAAAATTCCCAGATATTTGGAAACAAAACACATTTCTAAATAAGCTATGCTAGGGTTGCCATAACATAATTCTAGAAACTTGGATGGCTTAAAGAATAGAAATTTTTTGCTCTAGTTTTGGAGCCTATAAATCCAAGATTCAGGTATTGCCAGGTTTGGTTTCTTCTGAGAGTTGCAGATGACCATCTTTTTGTGGTATTCTCACATGGCCTTTTCCTGTGCAGAGTGGCCCAAAATTTGACTCCCCTGACACTCGTATTTCCAATGAGATAAATGCATTTGTATCCCTGGTATTTCCTGTGTGTCCAAAGTTTCTCTTCTTATTAGGACGACCATCAGATTGTAATAGAGCCCACATGTCTGATCTCACTCAATTGTAAACCCTTTAAAGGCTCTATCTCCAAAATACAGACATATTCTGGGGTGCTCAGTGTTAGAGTTCAACACATGAATTTTGGAGGCAAAGGAAAGGGATACAGTTCAGTCCATAACACCATGCATCTAAGAAGAAATTTAAAAAGAAAATTCAAAAGTACTTTGAACCAAATGAAAATGAAAATAAAACATACCAAAATGTATGAGAAATCACTAACCTGGTACCTTCAGGATGATTACAGTACTGAATGCCTACACTGGAAAAGAACAGTCTCAAATCAACAACCTTAGCATCTACCTAAGGAAACAGAGAAAGGAAAGAAACCCGAAGTCACCAGAAAAAAAAGGAAGGGTGGGGGAAATATTAAAACAAAAACAAAAACAAAAACAAAACAGAGTGGCAACCAAAAAGATAGAAAACAGAAATAATGAAAGTCAACTTGAAAAATAAAGCCTGCAATTTGAGATCAGTAGAATTTATAAACCTCTCCTTAGACTGATAAGGAAAAAAGAGAGAAGGTAAATTTTTTTCAATATCAGAAATGAGAGAGCTGCTATTATCATAGATCTACAGATATGAAAAGAATGAGATATTATATTATAAATTTAATAACTTATATTAATTGATAATATTACTCGAAATATATAAACTACCAAATCTAGTTCAAAACAGATAATCTGGATGGGCCACTATTTATTAGCAAAATTGAATTCATACTTTAAAACCTTCCTACAGAGCAAGAAACCTCCAGGCCCTAAGGCTTCACTTTGGAAGTGCACCAAACATTTAAGAATGAATAATACAAATTCAACACAAGTACTTTATAAATTGAAGAAGAGGGTAAATTCTTCTCATTTTATGATGCCAGCGTTACTCTGATATTGAATCAAGACAAAAATGAAATTGGAAAAATTGCATTCCAATATCTCTCTAGATGACAGATGCAAAAATTCTTTTAAAAATTGCAAACAGGTGCGCCTGGGTGGCTCAGTCGGTTAAGTGTCTGCCTTCGGCTCAGGTCACAAGCCCAGAGTCCCAGAATTTGAGCTCTATGTCTCGCTCTCTGCTCAGTGCGGGAGTCTGCTTCTCCTTCTCTCTCTGCCACCGCCCCCTCCTTCTCTCTGTCTCTCTCTCTGTCTCTCTCTCTCTCACACACTTTTCAAATAAATAAACAAAATCTTTTAAAAAAATAGCAAACAAAACCCAACAACAAAAAGTACATTCAGTTGATTCTCATTATCTATGAATTTTGAATTTACTAATTTGCCTAATGGCTAAAGTTTATTCATAAGCCCCTAATCTATTACAGTGCTTCCACAATCATTTGCAGATATGGACAGAGTGGCTAGAAATTTGACTCACAGGACACTCATATTCCCAATGAGATTAAATATGGCAATGCTCTGCCTTCTTGTTTCAGCTCTCGTCTTGTAAACAAATGTCCTTTTCTTGATCTCTTTCTGTCACATTTTTTACATTTCTGTTGGTGATTTTGCTTTAAAATGACCCTGAGTGTGGCACTGAAGTGCTATCTTGATTGCTAACTCCAAGGAGGTCATGATGGAAAAGTATGCATGTGTTATAGTTTCATTAAGTGAGTTATGATGCGGTTGGTCATGAATACAATGTTAATAAATCAACAATATGCATGAAATAAAGGATCTTTAAGCATAAAGGTACATAAACCAAGGTTACATAATGATCAGTTAATGAATATATTGTGATCAGAGGCCCACAGGAACCTAATTTTGCATTTTTCCCTAGAAGCAATGTTCAGTATCCACTAATTCAGTGTTCACTCTGACATTATAAAACATATAAGACTATGCCATGTGTGGTAAGATTGTGAAGCGCTAAGGTCTCCAACACTGCCAGAATCTTTTTGAAAAATAATTTGGTAGGTTCTCATTAAACTTACATCTACCATATGACTCAATCATTTCATGCCCAGATATGTATCAAACAAAAATAAAAGTACATGTTCATGACAGCTTGTGGATATGCTGAAAATGCCTACTATAATGGGTGAACAAATATATTGTGGCATATATATATATATATAATGGACTATTTATCATCAATAAAAAGGAATGAATTTGACACAGACATCAACATGAATGAATCTCAAAATTATTATGATGAGTGAAAGATGTCAGACCAAAAAATAGTTTATGCTGTTTGATCTCCGTTTCATGAAATTCTAAACCATAGAGTCTATGTAGGATCAGAAATGATTGGAAAGGAATATGAGGGAACATTCTGCAGTGATTGTGCTCTTCTATATCTTTAAAGGATTTTGAATGTATAGTGCCTGCATTGTCAACTCATCCATTGATAAACTTAATTGTGGATTTTATTGATTTTCACTTTTCTCTCCCCAAAGTACGTAAACCAATAGCAAACATAGTTTATGAAAACCATGCCAAAGTGTTTAGGGTTTGTGTGTTGATATTTGTAACTAATTTTGAAAGTGATTAAAAATTTAAAATGGGCTGATAGATGACTATAGGTACTGATTGCTGGATAGATAGGTTTTGAAGCAAATACTATAAAATTCTAATTGTAGAATCTATGTGGTGACTGTGTGAGAGTTAACTGTATAGTTCTTTTTTATTAGAATAGTTCTCCCTAAGATTTTGAATATTTGAATTTTTTATAAAAAATGTTCTAAAAATTTCATACTGAGATGAGACTACATACTCACCAGAATGTCTAAAATTAAAAATATTATCTGTGGGGCAATTTGAATTATCATAGACTGCTTATAAGAATATAAGTTGGCATTACAACATTGGAGGAATCTTGCATTTTCTAACAACACTGAACATATGCAATATGCTATGAATATAGCAATTTCACCCCTAAGTGAACACACAGAAATTCACAAAAGTAATTATAAGGTTTTTCATAGCAATATTTTTCATAATAGCCCCAAGCTTGAAACAACCTAAATTTCTGTAGAATGGATACTCATATTGTGGTCTCTTCATTTAATACACTGTTATACATCAATGAAATGGAATGGACTATAGCTATACAAAATCAAGATGAATCACCTGAACATAATATTGACTAAAAAGAACCAGATATAAAAGTTTAGGCAAGTGTATGATTCCGTTTATACAAAGTTCAAAACCAGGCAAAACTAATCTAAGGCTTGAGAAATCAGTAGGGATTATTTCAAGGCATAAAAATTGCATACAGCACAAGCATGCTTGTGGGATAATTTTTTATTTCTTGATTTCGGCAGTGGTTACATACACAAGTTCATTTTGTAATATTTACTTGAGCTGGATTATTTTTAAGTGTGTAATTTTTTGTATATTGGTCACACCTCAAAAACTGATATTTAAGAATACTTGGGGCTTTATTCAACTAGATAGAAAACATGCCTCTAAGTCTGGCATTATGTAAGTACAATAGATATTTTATATGAGCATGTCTAAGGGAATAGGAGTAAACAAAATTCTTTTCTTAATATTTGTCTATGATCTGGACGTATAAGTGAATTAGTACAATTTGATAATAAATAGACATCAAAATAGAGCCTTATTTTTTTTTCCCCAAAAACTGTGATTGACCAAATATAATGGAAAAGGAGAAAGGAAGCCATCAATGTTGCTCAGAGTAACAAGTGGTCAACAGGAATCAGAAGATAAGTGCAGATATAGTAAAGAATTGACAAAAAGTCAATCTTGGAAGGCTTTGTGATAACACATTGGATCCTATCTGACCAGACCAATAACTCAGCTGGAATAGAGGAATAAATTGGAGAAATGGTAACCATACAGTGAGTAAGGTTGTCCTAGGGGAACAATACAATAAATTTTGCCATAGAAGCATATAGAAATATAATAATCTTTGCTAAAAACACTTGAGGCTGATAGGAAAGGCATCAACTTGAATATGTTCTGTAAACTCCCATCAGTGTTAAAGACAATGACAGTATTAACAGTTACGTGTTATTTGTTTCTCAAGTTGTTCACAGTATTAACAGTTACGTGTTATTTGTTTCTCAAGTTGTTCTGAAAGGCAAATTCTATAATTTTCTTATTATGGATGTGGAAACTGAGAGAATTTAAATAACATACCTAAAGTGAGGAAACCACTGTTTTTATATGGGTCTATTTGACACCAATGACTATGCTGTGTGGTTTCTTATATTTTTACCTGTTATCAACATTTGAAAACAAAGTATATACAAATTTTATGTTTTTGTTCCATAGAGAATTACCCATGGCTGTTAGAATTACAAAAAAAAAAAAAAAAAAGTGAAAAATACATTCCAGAATTTACTCTCTTTTAACCAGCTTTCAATGAGAGAGGATAAGAAGTACTCTTTTTTGTATCACCTCCTCATGAAAAAACAAATCAGTAGAAAATAAATTGGTATGAGAAAGAATCATTGCATTTAAGCTGCTTCTCTGAGGCTTAATATATTATATTTATATCAAATTCCACTTTTCTGATCATTTTCTATATTCAGGCCTGACTCCCATGGTTAGCATTTCAAGGTATTTTCACTATTTGAAAACCCAAGTTTTGTTTTATGAATAATAAGCATTATTAACATTAATGCTACACTACTGCCATCTTGTGAAGGCTCAGGATTCCTACCATTCCTTTGAAAGGGCTCTTGCTAGACTGCAAAAGCAGATAGATAGCACAGAGGCAAATTACCTTTGATGATATAATACAGATTGCAATTAAAATGTACTTTGCAACCAAAAGCCTTGCTTAATTAGGAAGGGCTTTAAAAAACTTCAATATGAATTTCACATGGGATCATTCTTATCTACTTATCTTGGCTATATAATTTTACTCATTTGTATGTATACACATATAAAATATGAATTAGCCTAAATTAATACACATTAGATAAAACTTATACATGCAGAGTCAAAATTTTAAAGAGTAAGTCTTAAAGAAAATTATTAGATAATAATTATCTCTAATTGCATCTTTTTTTTTTATAGTGGCTTTGTAAATAGCTAGTTGGGTACAATGAAGAAATTTTGATTGACAGTAATATGAAACTATTTATTGTTGGATATTGTGAGTGTTTAGGTACTCCAAAAAGTGTGATTCTTTGGGAACCAGACATGTGAATTATTTACTTGCATTTAATGTGAGAAAGTTTTAAGTCAGAGCATAAAAAAAAAAAAAAAAATCTAGCAGTCTCCCCCACCCCACGCTGCATTTTCTCTTGAGGTATTTGAATTTAATTAACAACAGCAATTCTTTCAGATTGCTGAATTATCCAGCGATATTTATTTTAATATGTTCCCAATTTGAATAGAATATATATCTTCTACACTTTTGTTATATTTCAAAAAGACATGCTTTAAGAAAAATGTGTTCATATGGCAAGAATAATCTTTCCTTAGCATATATAACACTAAATGAAGAAAAGGCATTAAAATATATCATATACTTGCATTATTTGACAAGACAACCCAGATTATTCAGAGACCTGAATGTTTATTTCATCAGTCTTTGGTCAAAAATCCCAAACACTTGGTTAGAACACTAGAAGTTTGTTTATGATTAAGATTATGGTATCAATTTACACCAACAGATCCTCAGTTATTGATTAATAAACTTTGCAAATAATTTTTCTTTATTGAAAATCAATGATACTTGCACAGAAGTTTTTACCTATAGATTATATTTCAAATTATTTCTCAAATACTTAAGTCTTTTTTTTTAAAGGGGGTCTCAATAATTAAAATGAGAAAATGAGGGTCTTTAGAATATAAATTAAATTTAATTTGTAGTTAACCTAAATAAAATCTTTATTCTTAGAATAGAGAAACAACTCACTAATCTAGTACATCTATTTAGTCAAGATGGAAAGAGATTGTTTAGGTTTGCAGGATGGAATAGAGAAAAAAATAATTGAAAAAGAACAAACAAGGAAAGAGGGAGAAAAGAAGGTAAGATAAATGAAGAGAAAATGCAGGAAAACTTTCAAATGTTTAACAGGTAAAAATTTGTTTGCTTTTTGCAACTTAGATTGCATTTACCTGTAATACTCTTTGAATTGTCAAAAATTAAGAAAATAAACTATATCTAAAACACATTTTTTCCTCATAAAGGCAATTATTTTTTTTTTTCAGAAGAACATCTAAAGGATAGGAATTAGAGTGAAAAAAAAATGATTTTCCAGGGCAGATTATTCTATGTCAGCATTGAATCAAATGGCTTTGGAGTGAAGGATAAAATCCAGCTAATGGCTGGCTATTTTAAATAAACGATTGAGAACAAGAGCGATGTAGTATTAAAATTGCGACTACCATTGGGGAAATTGAGGAAATTAAATGCCATATAATTTCCTCTATTGAAGAATGCACAAGAACAGTTATCAAGGATATGCCTAAGTGCAAAATTACTAGAATATCTTCTTTTCTGCATGTAGGGTTTTATTTTTGTTGTTGTTCTGTCCAATTAGCTTATATTTCCTTCCTTTTTTCTTCCTTTTCATTAGGTTATGAAAAATAATGAGTGCAGATTTCTGGCTCTCTTATTAAACTGTCTTATGAGGCAGAGATCCTGGAAAGAGGTTAATACATAATTTTAAAGATAGTTACAAATCCTTTTTTTATATTCACACAGATATGTACAAAACTGGTTAACTTATAACTGGTAATATAAAACGACATAATAAAACTGGAGTTTCACCTGAAAATACCCTAACAAACAAACAACAATTGGGAAAAAAATGTGTCACTACAGACAACTGGTACTAAGTAAAATTTGTTTGCAAAGTAAGGAGGAAAACTTGAATTTTTAAACCTATTTTTCATTCATCAGCTGGGTGTTTTTAATTATTTATCATATATATTATTTCCATTATGTTTCAAATCTCCTTTCAGTTAACAGCAGCTGAAATTGAGTTTGGTCTTTTTCAATTGTAAAAATCCGGATCATGACATAATTTCACTTACAAAATGAGTATTTCTGTTTTTTACATATTTTTCTATTATACAAATTACCTTTAACAGATTGTTTGTAAGATAGCCACTTAATCAAATGCCTTTTTATAATTAGGTTAGATTCTGCAATTTCCTACTGCCATTTTCTCTAGCCATTGGATCCTCACTATATGAAAACCTCCCAGGTTGGTGATTTGACCTCTAAAATTACCCTGAAGGATTAGGAAAATGTATGGAAGGGATAATTTTATACAAGATGGGGTTTTACTTTCATTAGAGCCTTTGAAACTATCTGAAAACATTTGAATTAGGCAAAAATACTTATAGTAAATTACAGAACCTATTACTGATCCCATGATTGAGCAGGCCAATGAGTTTTAACTATGCTCTGCTGCCTGATAACTTCTTCGAATGAAATTTTATCTTATTTTTGCAAAGGGCTTGAAATTACTTTCAGTAATATGTGAGGCTCATCAGTTTCTATTTATAATTCTCTAATATTTAAACCTCTGATGGGCATCAGTGCACTGAACATCCTACAGAGATTCGCAATCTCATTTACATGTTGATTCAACCTGGACTGGCATTTGTGATAATGATCCAAAGACCTTTATAATCTTTACAAAACTCCCTAATAAAACACTGGCATTTGTTTGTTTGGAAGGCTGCACTTTATGGTGTTTTAATTATTGCTGTACATTATTGCTTTCTAAATCGCTTGAGGGCATATAAGTTGAACATGCTATGGTTCTTTATCAAAAGCTGAAAGAAAAACACAAAATGGTGCTTATCATTGTTCCTCAACATTGTAGACATGTAGATTTTACTGTAAAATCTCTTGCAAATCATTTATAAACACTGTAACTATTTCAATCTTATCCAAAAAAGGTAATAAATTTTTTGTGTCATTTTTATATTTGTTATATACTGTGGGGAAATAGCCCGGTGGTCACAAAGCTAATTGCTTAAAAAAGCAATAAGTAAAAATAGTTCTTTATGCATGATGCACCTTGACTTTTAAAAGATTTTCTATAATGCGATTTCAGGACTAATTACCTAGATCAATAAAGATGTTAAGCTTGCTTTTTTTGGATACAGTTATTAGTGCAGCCGTGATAAAAAGCTAGGGAAAATAGCGAAAGTATGTTTCCAATATAGGCAAATGAAGTGATTAAATATAAGCCTTAATGAGAGCATCAATACAATACTGCTGCTCAAGTCTCACCACAGAAATAGAAAGCAGAAAGACAAAGAACTGTTGGACCATCTGGATCATATTACTGACATTTTTTTACCTATAGCACTTCATTTGAATTTATATATTTAGGGAGTAAGTGAGATGCTCATTAAAGAAAAAAAATAGATTATGCATCTAGCAGCAATAGCACGGCAGAACATTTAAAAATATTGAGACACCTCTCTGTTCGACCAAAAATTAACAATTCACTGCAAAGGATCATAAAGACATCACATACTCCTAGAACCCTCTACATGGCACGTGGAGGTCAACCCTTTTTCAAGGGGCTGCCACAAGTACCATAAGGTATATTCTCCTGAAATCATAGTAGTGCTTTATACTACAATTTATAATAACAAAGAACATTAAAACTAAAACATGTTTTACCAGAAGCCTCGTATTTTTTTTTCTATCTAAATAGTGAAAGTTCCTAACTAAATGCTACAATCCTTGAATGTACCAATTTTTTGTAAATTGACACTGTTATTAGGAGCCAACACATTATGGTTCCAATGGCTTTTTGATGAAACATCTACCATTATTATATGCTCCCTTTTCCTCTGGTGACCTTCTTTGTTTAGATACCTATTTTTGCTTATTGTTAACACAGCCACCTAAGCTTTCTCATGATGAGTATTTGCATGGTATAGTTTTTTAATTCTTTTAAGCTGAGTCTTTAGACTGAAATTGGATTTCTAATATTACCCAAGCACCAACCCTTCAAAGCCAATATTTGTCTTAATCTCAGAGCAGGTTCCTACTTGTTGAAACATTATTTATACAAGGTACAAGATTGGGAAGCAGGAAGTTGGACTTGTGGCATTCATGACCGCTATCCTGCCTGGGAGGAGAGACCAGAGGGGGAGAAAGGTAGTCCTTCATTCCTCTTCCTAAAGAAACTTGACTTTCTCATATATTAATGTGAGATTTTGGATGTTCCTTTTTAGAGAAAACTGCTTTTTCTTCCCACATAAAAAAATATCAATTTTTGAATAAATAATCCAATTAAAGTATCTTTATTTTAATTGGATTATTTTTCCATTACCTTTTATATAGTATTTAATATGGTTGTGCTTAAGTCTGTCATTTAAGCTTTGCATGAGTGAGGGCGGAGGGAGAGAATCTTTTGAGCAGATTCGCTGCTGAATGCAGAGCCTGACATAGGCTCCATTTCCCCACCCATGAGATCATCATCCATGAGATCACCATCCATGAGATCACCACCTGAGCTGAAACTAAGAGCCTACAGTAATTCAGCCAACTGAGCTACACAGGTGTCCCTCTCTATGTTTTCTATTTATTCCTCTGTGTTTGTTTGTTTGTTTTCCTACTTCCTTTTGAGTCAATCAAGTATTATCTGTTATTCCATTTTTTATGTTATATGCATTTAATTTTTAGTTATGTATGTTTGTCTTATTTGAACATATTTATCTATTGATTGATCACATCATTGATTAGAATATGCAGCCTACCTTGTCACAGTCTACTTTGACTTAATATTATATCTCTTCATCTATAAAGTAAGAATTTAAAATATTCTTCCATTTTGCTATAATTTGCTTGTTCCTATACACTTTACCTCTTCCTATTTTATAATATGACAATTATTATTTTTTTCTGTAAAGGGTCAATTTTCTTTTAAAGACAAAAAGTTAAAAAGAAATTGTTTATATTTACCTACATATATTTCATTTCTGGTGTTTTAATTCCTTTTTATAATTCCAAGTGTTTGCATATATTCATTACCTCCCTTCATCTTGAAAATTTTCAGTAGAACGGGCACCTGGGTGGCTCAGTGGTTGAGTGTCTGCCTTTGGCTCAGGGCATGATCCCAGGGTCCTGCTTCTCCCTCTGCCTATGTTTCTACCTCTCTCTGTCTCTCAGGAATAAAATGAAAATGTTATTTTTTTAAGAAAAAGAAAGAAAATTTTCAGTAGCACGTCTAGTAGTAGAAATCTTCCATTGATGAATTTTCTTAGCTCATTAGCTGAAATATCTTTATTTCACTATTATTTTTGAAGGATTTAAATTGTAGGTTAACAGTTCCTTTTTTTGTTTTCTTCAGCTTTTAAGATATGGATATGTCCAATATCCATTACTCTATCATATCTGAAACTTTGATACAGATTTCAAGAATTACCTCCTAAGTCATCTCTTTGAATGTTTTCTATTAACTTTTAACATCTCAGCCCTTTAATTTATTTATATTTTTTAAATTTGCATATAGTTGGCACATAATATGAAATTAGTTTCAGGTGTACAGCATAAAGATTCAACATCTTTCTATGTTATCTATGCTCATGAGTGTAGCTACCATCTATTACCATACAGCACTATTACAATATTATTGACTATAGCCCTTATGTTATACCTTTTATTCCCATGACTTATTCCTTCCATAACTGGAAGCCTTTATCTCCCACTCCCCTTTACTCATTTTGCTCATCTTTCTACCTCCCTTCCCTCCGTCAACCATCAGTTTGTTCTCTATATGTAAAGGTCTGATTCTGCTTTTTTGGTTTATTTTTGTTTGATTTTTCAGTTTCACATATGAATGAAATCATATGGTATTTATCTTTCTCCTTCTGACTTATTTCACTTAGCATAATACTTTTTAGGTCCACCTATGAACTATCAGTATATACAGACCTCTTAAAGGAGTGCAGTATTTCAAAATGCAGATCCAAACATATCATTCTCATATTTAGGATCATTCAGTCACATACTGTGACCTTCAGTAGGAAATTCAAATGCTTTAGTTTATTACTCAACTTTTTTTCATAATTGGAATCCTCAACCTTCTAAACTTTATGATATTCACTCTCCTACACAAAATACACATTCAAATTATATCAACTAATCAACAAACATAAAAATTACTAATCTAGTGTTTTAAAGCAATAGAATAAGGCACTGAAGAATGCAATTTCCCAGAAGAGTCTGCCTGTCTTCTTGGAAGATAAAATGATCAGCCCAGGTGTTTCTTTTCTTTTTATTTATTTATTTATTTATTTATTTATTTATTTATTTATTTATTATTTATTTTTTATTCATGAGAGACAGAGAGAGAGAAGCAGGCTCCATGCAGGGAGCCCAACATGGGGCTCGATCCCAGGTCTCAGGACCACATCCCGGGCTGAAGGCAGTGCTAAACCACAGAGCCACCTGGACTGCCCAGCCCAGGTGTCTCTTGGAAGTTGAGTCTTTAGAAAATTAAGTAGTTAGATAGTCATGGAGGAAATACACCAGGAAGAGTACACCAGAAAAGTTCATACAACCATAGTTGGAAGAGAATATTCCAAAGAAAGAACTTATATTGTAAACTTAGTCAATGGAAGGGCAATTGAGAGGAAGGAATTGATATTAAAACTATGATTTTGTAACAGATTATATTTTTGAAGTGTAAGGAACATATAAAATCTTAGATGGCTTCTCTAGCATGGCCATTAAATAAATAGAAAAACCAATCAAAATAAGAAATACAATAGAAGAGCATTATAAGAAGTTTAATAAGATTAATTTTCATCATTTTTTCAAGTCTTGAGCAGACTCTTAGAAAATCTGGTCTATAATACAGAAGTGGGATTCTAGCTGCATATACAGTTTACGGAATGCATAAGCACATAGAGATACAGATTTCTCAAGGTTGGATATGTGAAGAAGGGAAAGGATCCAAGAAATGAACCCTGAGAAACATATCATTATTTAATGGTGGATGGTGGACTAAGAAGAGGCAGGAATTAACATGAAATGAAATGATAAGGAATAATAGTGAAAAATGGATGAGAGAAGCCTTGGTCAGATGCAAAAAAAAAAAAAATTATAAAAGAAAGCTATGAAAAAAAGAAAGATATGATAATCTGTATGAAATACAGAGAAACGCTTAAATCATAAAGAAAAAAAGTAGTGTCCCTTAAATTTCACACTTGGAAGGTTTTTAGCTTTCTTTTTGAGATTTGCTCATGGTAGCAGGAAGTACTAGACAAAAAGCAGAAAGAAAACGGAGTACATTTAATTCTTTCTAGAAAAGTGACGGTGCAAAAAAAGAAAAAGAAAGCCAGCATTGGAGAATGAAGATCAGTCATATGTTCCTTAAGGAGAGACTCACAATTGAATAATTGTTATAGACTGGATGTGTTCACCAAAAATTCACATGTTAGATACAAATACCTACTGTGATGGTATTGGCAGGTGATTAGATCATGAGGTTGGAACCCTCAGGAAGAGATTAGTGCCCTATTAGCGCCCTATTAAAGATACCTCAGATTGCTCCTCCATTAAAGGGCAGAGTGAACAGACAGCTGTAAATGAAGCAAAAAGTGGGTTCTCAGAAGTCACTGAATCTGCCACTGTTTTGATCTTGAACTTCCCCGGTGCCAGGACTGTAAGAAATAAATATGTGTTGTTTATGAATCACCTAGTCAACGTTGTTTTGTTATATCAGCCCAAATGGACTCAAGCAATAATATAACTAATGTTGTAGTCATAGTCCTGGTTGACATAGTAAAAGTGAAAAAAAAATTGAGAGTAAAAGGTACAATTAATGAAGTGAGGTACCTATGAGAAAAGCCTGACTGAAAATGTAAGTGGTAAGCAGGTCAAAAGGGAATGACTGAGAACTTGGAAGAGTTCAGTCCCAAGCTTCCTTGCTCCACACTCTACACCTTTCACTCATTGTGAAAGGTCTCTTCTTTTTGTTTTCCAGCTAAAAACTCAGCCTCCCTGACTCAGCTCATTTTCCCAGTCCTAGTCCTTGAAACATCCCTGAGGCAAGATTAGAACCTGAGGAATTGTCTGCTCATATCAAGTCAGGAAGGAAAGGTCAGAAGAGGACAAATGCCTTTTTTCTCATCAACAGAAGGACAGGAGTTTCTCACATTTCATGTGGACGCTGTATGCACACCACTGTAGAAGTAATATTAGACTCTTAAATTGCTCTTGCTTATAAGAAAGGGTATCAACACACACTATAAAATTTGCAAGCAAAATCACTGTGTATAAAGTAGAACCTATCATTTGTACACACTTAGAGTATAAAGTATTTTCATTGTAGTAAGATCTTAAATATTAAAGACATTTATATGTGTACATAGTAAGCGATACATATATTATGCATGTATATATATGTATACACACATGTAATATATGTTACTCTGTATACGTACTATATATAAACAGGGATATAGACATACATTACTCTGTGTACAAATATTTTTATATACATATACACAAGTATATACCTGTCTGCATATACACACACATATTTTGCTTCTCTGATTCTGTATTAGGTTCCAATGCTGTCATAACCGATTACCACAAACTTGGCATCCTAAGGCAACACAAATTTACTATCTCACAGT
The DNA here is from genome assembly GCF_003254725.2 of Canis lupus dingo. Classification (NCBI taxonomy): domain Eukaryota; kingdom Metazoa; phylum Chordata; class Mammalia; order Carnivora; family Canidae; genus Canis; species Canis lupus. The sequence continues at coordinate 55,970,280 of NC_064255.1, read as the reverse complement.
AATGGAAATTAGTCGTCTGAATGGGTCAGCAGAGGCTGTGTTCTTTCTAGAGCCTCTGAGGAGAATCTGTTCCCTTACTTTTTCTAGCTTCCCCAGGCTGCCTACTCTCCTTTGCCTGTAGCCCTACATCACTCTGACCTCTACCTAATTTGTCACATCTCTTCCTCTGATCCTACTGCTTCCTTCTTAGAAGGACACATTAGGCCCAGCTATAGATATAATACAGACTAATCTCCCATCTGAAGGCCTTTAAGTTAGTCACATTTTCAAAGTGTCTTTTGCTGTATAAATTATCCTCAAAATTCAGGAATTCGGATGTGGATTTTTGGGGAGAGGTGTATTTTTCTACCCACCACAGATTCCAAAAGATTGAAAGATAATATCAAAAATGTTATACTTGGAGATATGTTTGAAACACATTGTACTTGTTGTTTTTCTCTAATCAGTTGGAGTTATCAGTCACTAAGCCAGATGCTTATATAGATCTGAACTTTTTAAAAATTTCCATATAAAAGCAATCTTTAAATACATAATATATAATAAAATTGATTTTTCTTCTTCTAGATGTCTATCTAATTACATGTTTATTTTCAAAATTCATAATATCAATATTGATAAGACCCATTGAATGTATTATTTCATTACCTTAAGATGACTCATTTTCTTCTGGGTGGTTTGTAAAGCCCCATTGCACAGTAATAGGAATTTAATGGCAGAAATCCTCAATTAAACCTTCACTATCCCAGGAATGTTCTTATCTTACCTTTCAAATGCTATTATCTGTAGATGTGTTTATTGGTTCAAGATTATTTTAAAGGTGAGAAGATCCTCATTATGAAGCCACAGGTTAAGAGGATAGCCATCAACCTGCTACTAAAATAATTTGAAGTAAGTGATTCTGCATCCATGAGCATTACGTTTAATGATGCCATATACCAAAGTGGTTTGGTCTTCAGACCTTTATTAGAAACTTGCTTCCCTCTGGAAATGAGTTTTATACTTTCTATGATTTGTCCTTTGTATTTTGCAGAGGGTAAGCAATTCTTCAGATCTTTAGTGCTATGTCACATATTCAGACTGACAGTACCTTCTTCACTGTACTTGAATTTGACTGACTCAGTCTCGGATATTAACATAATTTCCCATTATACTAGAGGTCAAATTCTGGTCATCTCAGTTAACCACTTCAAACCTGGAAATATAAACAAAAACACACTAAAAATATGGACTGAATATCTTTTAAAAGAGAAGGAATACAATGTCAGGGACAGTATGACTTCTTATCAGAAAGAACACTTAAAGGGTCAAAATTCTCTAGAATGCAATGTTTTTGTCTTTGTTTTTCTAAAAGTGTAAAATAATAGATTCCATGTTCAAGTATTATTTAGGTAGTTGGAAAAAACATAGTGATATTCTAAGATTTTCAGTACTTGACTTATTATGATTCCTAGGGGAAAAAGTAGAAAACATGCCCAGATACTGTGCCATTACAATTTGGAAAATTTTATTGTGACTTACCAGCTTTTATTATGCTACACCACAGGCTAATTTATGTAGATGGAATTGAATAATCCTTCTACTAAACTGTAGATTTCTTAAAGACAGAAAGAATTTCTTTAACCTTTGTTTCTTCAGTGTATAACAGTTAGTAAATATTTGATAATTACAAATATTAAATGAATGCATTAATATATGAAATAATGCTATAGTAAGAGATGCATATATCTTAAAAGGAAAATGAAATAAGAAATTATATATCTAGTTTTGATGCTTGTCTTCTAAATTTCTTTTCTATTTCTGGAAAGGATAATTTAGAGCCTGGTTTCTCCTCAGTTTTGGTATAAACATTTCCTAGAACTTGGATTTCCAACTTTGGATTTGCATAAGGGCTGCTCACAGTAGAGATTCAAATTCAGCAACTATGTGATTAACCACACGCATATCAATTATTTTAATATTTCACAGGTGATTCTGGTGAAGAGATTTGAAACAGCTATTCTAGAATTAAGTTCTAATAAACGCCAAAAACTCTGGCTTCTAAACTGGTTCTCCTCAATTGCTAACCACTTATGGTAGTCCTCTTCACTGTTTGTACTTTCAATTTTTCAGAACTGGATTTACTTTAATCTTTTTCTGTGCAATAAATATCAGTATTTTAATATGGTAAGATACAGCATAGTCTTTTTAAAAGATTTAATTGTTTTAATTATTTAATTATTTATTTATTTGAGAAAGAGAGAGAGAAACAAGAGAGAGCATAAGCAGAGGGAGAGGGAAAAGCAGGATCTCCCCCCTGGACAGGGATCCCAACAAGGGGCTCGATCCCAGGACCCTGGGACCATGACCAGACTAAAGGCAGATGGTTAACCAACTGAGCTATCCAGGCACCTTTAGCATAGTCTTATCTTCAGAATTTGATTTGAATTCTATTGGGCACATACAATAATAAATGTACCTATTTTTAGTTTAAAAATTACCAAAAATGCACATATTTAATGCATGCATATTGATGAGTTTCAACACGTGCTTGCATTTCCACAATCAAGGTTCTAAACATATACATCACCTCTAAAATTTGTGTTGTTTTTTGTGTTTTTCTGTTTGTTTGCTTGGTTTTGTGGTAAGAACACTTAAAATGAACTATCCTCAACATATTTTCCTGTGTATAATATCATATTGTTAAATATATGTACTATGATATACAACAGATAGCTAGAACATACCTAATTTGCACAACTGGACCTTTATATCCATTGAACAATGATTCCTCATTCCCTCACATTCCCCTATTCTTTCAGCTTCTAACAACCACCATTTTATTGTCTTTGTCTATAAGTTTGACTATTTTAGATATCTGATGTAAGTGGAATCATGTAGTATCTGTTCTTTTGTGACTAGCCTATTTTACTTAATATAATATTCCCTAGATTTATCTATGCTAACACAAATGATAGCCTTCTTTTTTAAGGCTAAATAATATTTAATTGTGTGTATACACACACAATGTGTGTGAATCTTTTATCTGTCGCTGGATGTTTGGGTTATTTCCATATACAAGAACTTTTTTTTAAAAATTAATTTCAGAGGTAGAATTTAGTGATTCATCAGTTGCATATAATACCTAGTACCCATTACATCAAGAGCCCTTCTTAATGCCCATAACACAATTATTCCTACCTCCCACTCACCTCCCCTCTAGAACCCTCAGTTTGTTTCCTAGAGTTCAATGTCTTTTATGGTTTGCCTCCCTCTCAATTTTCATCTAATTTTAGTTTTCCTTCCCTTCCTCTATGTTTATCTGTTTTGTTTCTTAAATTCCACTTATGAGTGAAATCATATGGTATTTGTCTTTTTCTGACTTATTTCTCTTAGCATAATACCCTCCAGTTCCATCCATGTCATTGCAAATGGCAAGATTTCATTCTTTTTGATGGCTGAGTAATATTCCACTGTGCATGTATGTGTGTGTGTGTGTATACAACCTCTTTACCCATTCATCTGTGGATGACATCTGGGCGCTTTCCATATTTTGGCTATTGTGAACATTGCTACTATAAAATCAGGGTGCATGTACTCCTTCAAATCTGTATTTTTGTATCCTCTGGATAAATATCTAGTATTACAATTGTTGAGTTGTAGGATGGCTCTACTTTTAACTTTTTGAGAAAATTTCAAAAAAATAAAATAAAATAAAATAAATAAATAAAAATAAATAAAAATAAAAAAAAAATAAAATAAAATAAAAAAAAAAGAAAATTTCATAATGTTTTCCAGAGTGGCTGTACCAGTTTGCATTTCCACCAACAGTGTAAGTGGGTTCCCCTTTCCCAGCATCCTCACCAACATCTGTTACTTCCTGAGTTGTTAATTTTAGCCATTCTGACAGGTGTGAAGTGGTATCTCGTTGAATAATTCATTTTATTTCCACTTATTAGGAAATTAATGGTCATTACTGGTTGGCCTGGATATATTTTGTTTCAAAAGTATATGCCATTTGGTTATAAAAATTATTTCATATATTTGGCAGGAAAACATGGGATTTTTATATAACTTTCAATATCACAATTGAAAACATTTGAAATTATTTTGTAAGCCTGTCGACTCATATGGCATGTGATCCTTTTGCATATTTTTCTATATATTCCAATCATCAGTTAGCAAGATGAAGCTATTTATTTATCTTGTTTGCCAAGAGAAACATTGCCTGATATTTTCCAAAGTTAAGAATATATATATAGTCAAGGAAAAATATATTTTATTTCATCAAAATTTAAAAGAATCATATTATCAGTTGTTGCAAAATATTTATTGTAAAACAACAAATAAGGGATTTTTTTTTCACACACAGGAATAAAGGAAACATACTGTGACCTCAATTTGATACATAATGTTCATTTGGAAAAAAATAGTAGCTAGATTCTCCACTAAAAAATTCAGTAGTATTCAAACCCAATTTATTTTATCAATTGTCTTAAATACTGCCTTACTATTCAACAGAACACCTTTGAAATATTAAATATCACTGGGGACTTGATGTTTCAACAATGACAAATTCCTCATAATAGTATATTAATATTGTGATAAGCACAAGCCAATTGTAGCCATTTCTACCAATACCTTGATATAAATTTAAAAAAAACAATGTCAGCCATTCATCTAACATTTCTCAATGCATCTATAGATTGTGTAGCTTTTTAAAAACTTAAAATGAACCAACATCATAGTTTTTTTTGTTTTTCTTTCAGTGGTGAAGTAACATTAGTTTGTGGGTTACTTTAAAAATTCTTATTGCTAAATTAGTTTCTATAATGCTACTGTCTTGTTTTACACGAGCAAATATTGCACATTTTCTATTTTTTCTATACAAGTAAAAACATTCTACAATTTTGCTTCTCAATATTTCTAACTCTGTAACGTATAACCTATATAATAGAATATATCAGTATTTGATGAAATCTCCCACTTAACACTTGCTCTTTAATGGTTTTGCTCAGCCACATTTCAATCTAGGTTATCCTGACATATCTATTTTTAATAGCTGTTATGTACATGATAAAAGACTGTACTAGCAGTCTTTATTTTACTAACAGTAATTATTTTTGCTATAGGTAATTATTTATGAGATGCTTATGCCTCTCATATTTCCTATAACATTCTTTATTTCAATAAAAACTAAGGAAGAGATTTTAAACAAATATCCTAAAGTTAGAATGGGAACTTTAAGTAGTTACAAGAAGCACTGAGTTAAAAGCTTTGTTGGTATTTGTTGAAGCTGGAATACAGCAAGCATTGACTCACTATTGAACTAGACAAACAATAAATCACACTTCCTTCACAATAACAGAGATTTTCTGGGAATTTGATCCATTCTATATCATCAAGCCTGATCATCATTCCTTATTCCACTGAGTTCTTTTCTCAGACAACTTCCCACATTTTCTGAGAAGCTAGGATCACTGTAGTTATGCCTTATATTTATTAGCTGTCACTTAGTAAATAGTGGTACACAAATAGAACATATTTTCCACTTGGGAAAAATCTTAAACTTGTGCAATTTACCTAACACAAAAGTCTGTTATTTCAACATTCCTTAAAAATTAAATTCATAATCTATGCACATTCTGAAATATTGTTTTCAAATAAAGAATGCAATTTTTTACATATTTTACATTTTACATACTTTCCCCCCCCCCGTTCTTTTGTCTCCTATTTGCCTAGAAACAGATTTCCTTAATTTTCCCCTCTGATATTCTTTCCAGGCGTATTGCCAGCTGTGTCTTAAACTTTGGATGATGACTATCTTGTAATGAATTATTTCTTCTCAGACTCATCATAAAATACCCTTACTACAGTAAGAATATCAAATTTCAATTATTGCTTTTCACCATTTTCTCCAGCACCCTGACAAGCATCCATGGCCTTATCTGGACTGTCTGTTTTATTTACATTTTTTCTTTTTCTTCTTGGAATTACTTTGAACCCAGTCATACCTAAGATCGTTACTTGGAACACCCATCTATTTGCAATAGGTTCAGCATGTTTTCTCATTAAGGGTAGTGTATTTTATCCACTTAACATTTCAATTCATTTAGAAGAAAGACATTTTCTTTTTCTTTTTTTTTTTTAATTTTTTTTTATTTATTTATGATAGTCACAGAGAGAGAGAGAGAGGCAGAGACACAGGCAGAGGGAGAAGCAGGCTCCATGCATCGGGAGCCCAACGTGGGACTCGATCCCGGGTCACCAGGATCGCGCCCTGGGCCAAAGGCAGGCGCTAAACCGCTGCGCCACCCAGGGATCCCGACATTTTCTAAAAGAATATGATACTACACGTTTAAAAAATTTATTCACTAAAATCAATCAGCAATCTTTATAGGCAGCAAGTAATAAAGAACATTCTAGAGTGAAAAAAATACTTTCAGTTATTCTGGAAGCACTGCAATTGCCTACTGCTGAGCTTGCCACCTGCTATGCTATAGCAGCCACACGGTGGCTAATGAGTTATGAAGATGCCAAGCATCCTTGTCTCAGTAAGAGGGCAGACAGCATGTGTTGAATGGTGTCTACAAAAACTCATGTGTACTCAGAAGCTCAGATGTGACTTTATTTGGGAAAAGTGCCTTTGAATTATTATATTGGTTAATATAAGGATCGAGTTAAGACTGTTCCGGTTTAGCATTGGTCCTAAATGCAATGAAAGTCTCATAAGAGACAGAAGAGGGCACACAGAAACACAGAGAAGTCAATGTGAGGGTGGAGACAGAGATTGCAGTGATGTCTCCACAAGTCAAGAACTCCAAGGACTTTAAGCAAGCACCAGAAGCTGTGAGACAGTCGTGGGAAAATTTTTCTCTTAGAGCCACCAGAAGGAACCAGCCTTCATGACACATTGATTTCAGACGTCTGGTCTCCCTAATCGTCATAGAATCCATTTCTCTTGTTTTAGAACATCAGGTTTGTAACTTGTTGTGGGGCTCTAGGAAACAAACGCAGATGCCTACTGAGGGTTGTGGACACGAATTCAGCATGGACAAAGACAGAATCATAATGGTTTCTCTTTAATAACCTCAAGTAGTGTTAAGTACAGAGAAAAAGGGACAACTACAATAGTAATAACAGTAATAGTAACAAATATTTATTAATGCCATAGCAAAGGAGTTTACATTCCTTCTACGGCTTCACATGCTCAGAGCCTGGAGATAGAATAGATGTTCCCCCACTGTTTTTCCTAAGTGTTTTCTCATCCACCTTCATGCCATCACACTTCATTATCTGTGATGTCTTAGTGTTCCTGCTATCTACAGGGATACAGACCCTACTCATGTACCTTACTCCTAAAAAATTAGCATTTTTGTCCTGTCTTCTTTCCACATTCATTTCCTTCACCACTTCTGTGGCTTTAGCATCTGCACTGGACAAGTCAGGCACTTGGTTCTAATTATATTTTTTACCCTCATCACATTCATCCTTTTCCATGATTATATTATTTTTGTTTGTTTCTGTTTGGTTGGTTGGTTGGTTGGTTGCTTTTAAGTAGACTTCACACCCAGCATGAAGCCCAACACAGGGCCAGATTTCATGATCCTGAGATCAAGACCTGAGCTGAGATGATGGGTCAGATGCTTAACTGACTGAGTGACCAGTACCCCCGCATCCCCACGGTTATACTTTTGATGGTCAGTCATATCGTTGCCAACACTATACAACCATTAAAAAAAATATCTCACTTTCAAGTATCAGTTTCCTAGCCCTGCAGCTCAAATATACCAGAATTATTGTTCTAGTTTTTCTTTGACTTTTGTAAAGACCTTGAACACACTGACATCACTTTTTTTCTGTCATAAGCATCCACTCCTATGCTTTCACTTTCCTCCTTGATGAGACTTAACTACAATTAATTTCGTGGCAAATCATTACTTACAATCTCTCTATTCATCCTGATACACAACTTTATCATGTCATTTCCTCTGTTTTACATACACTTTTTGTACTTACCCAACACACCTCCAATATAGCATCTAATCACAAATTAGTTATCTCTTTCCTATATGCCAGTTATATAATGGAGGAAGAAAAATAGGTTAACAGGTATAAATATTTTCATTTATAAGTTAAAGAATAGATGGCACAGAGCAGTCAGTAATCTTCAGTATATATAAAATTCTGTTTAGTCCCAATTCCCTTGTTCTGCTTCCTAGATATCAATGTTTTATCTATTGTCTCCATAGTTCTTGATTTTGCTATCTGGACGTAGTGGGTATCTTTTCCACCATTCCACTTCTAAATAGAGCATTTGGAAAACCACACACCTTCTCCACTTTTTTTTTTTTTTTTTTTTTTTGCAGTTTAGTAGCTTTTTCAGATGATTTCTTGCCTCTAAAAACAGGATTCAGAATTGTCTTTGTTTTGTTTTTACTCTCAAACAACCTTGGTTTCTTATATTCCAGGCCAGAGGTGATTTGCTATATCAGTATCTCAAACAAATTGGGGATATTTTATGCATTTGGTTGCAGTCCATTATATGTACAAATAGTTCCATCCACAATTTATATGAAACACAATTCTCTAACTATGGTACTTGAAGTGAATCAAGCTTTTGTGGGATCCTGACCTTAAGCTTTCCAGGGGCACTTTATTTCCAATTGAAAAGATTTAATAGATATAATTTTGATCTTCTCAGAATACTTCTAAATGCATTAGTTAGGTCTTTACTCTGAGGCCATATTGTACTGTAGCACCTTGCATTTGACGTTTTTCCTAACTCTGTTACAATGGCTACACCTTTGAATTGGTGAAAAGCACTTTCTTTTCAACCATGTAATTTCTGAACTGTTTATATTCTTTCTAAATTCTGCTGACACACACAAAAAAAATAAAAAAACAATAAATTCTGCTGACACAATGGTGTCATGTCTTTCTTATAGTATTATACCACATACAGTCAGTTAGCAACCAACTCATAATTCAAAGCTCTGTTATGCATTTTTCCCTACAGAATTAAAAGTTTTTAGATAGATGCTATCTTCTTCCAAGTTAAGGTCGGGGATAGTTTTGCTAAATATTTTGCTACTACTTAACATGGAGAACCATTTTCCAAATTTCTATACTAGTTGTCTTGCTGTCTACCACTGGTTCCTTATTCTTTTTTTGATAATATTATATTTATTTATTTGAGAGATATATATAGAGAGAGCACAGGAGGGGTAGAAGGAGAGAATCTTCAAGCAGACTCCCTGCTGAATGCAAAGCCTGGTATGGGCCTTGATTCTATAACCTATGAGATCATGACCTGATCTGAAACCAAGAATTGGATGCTCAACCAGCTGAGTCACCCAGGTGCCCCAATACCACTGGTTCTTAATGTCAGTATCACATTAGTTTTGATATTTATTACATTTGTGACAACTTCTGTAAAATCAGATATATTCACAGTAATGCTATACAATAAATCACTTGGAAACTTAGTGGTATGCAACTATAAGCACAAATCTCCTTCTTATATCTTTCTTATTCAGCTGCTTAAAATGGCAATAAATTGTTATTTCTTGTGATTTTGTGTATTGCCTGAAGTGTTTCTCAGCTGATTTTGTTTGGGTTAAATTATGCTATTGGATAGACTAGGTGCTGCACTCAACAGGAAGGCCTAGGACAGCTTGGCCTCCCATTTATCCTGGAGTTCTTCACAATAACAAATTTGGGGTAGCATCCCATGAAGCCAAAAATGGAAGTTTCCAGATTCCTTAAAGCTGAGTTTCTTACTTCCATCTCTTTTTATTGTTCAAAGAAAGTGAAGAAGACAGTCCAAACTAATAGGAAGGAAAACAGACCTACTATATAAGAAAAGGGCAAAGCCACTTATCAAATGAAGATGGGAGGAACTGATAAGCTTATCTTTGAAAACAATTTACTATAGTTATTTTTTCCATCTCACTTTAAAATTTGTTTTTAAATTTTCTTTAAATTCAACCAATTAAGATAGAATATATTATTGATTTCAGAGGTAGAGAGTGATTCATCAGTCTTATATAATACCCAGCGCTCATTACATCACATGTCCTTCTTAATGTCCATCACCTAGTGACCCATCCCCCACCCCCCTCCCCTTCAGCGACCCTCAGTTTGTTTCTTATGATTAAGAGTCTCTTATGGTTTCTCTCCGTCTCTGATTTCGTCTTGTTTTATATTTTCCTTTCTTCCCCTATGATCCTCTGTTTTGTTTCTTAAATTCCACATATGAGTGAGGTCATAAGATAATTGTCTTTCTCTGATTGACTTATTCTGCTTAGCATAATGTCCTCTAGTTTCATCCACATTGCGGCAAATGACAAGACTTCTTTTTTTTTTTTTTTAATGTCTGAGTAGTAGACTATTGTACATATATAACACATCTTCTTTATTAGTTCATCTGCTGATGGACATCTGGGCTCTTTCCATAGTTTGGTTATTGTGGACATTGCTGCTATAAATATTGGGGAGCAGCTGTCCCTTCAGATCAATACGTTTGTATCTTTGGGGTAAATACCCAGTGGTGCAATTGCTGGGTTGTAGGGTAGCTCTATTTTCAACTTCTCAAGGAAGCTCCATACTGTTTTGCAGGGTAGCTGCAGGATCTCATCAATTTTGAAACACACACACACATTTTATTTTATTTTTATGTATTTATTTATTTTTTCACACAAACATTGTATAATGTACAAAGTAGTGCTGGTGTGTTTGTTTGCATTGCATTTAATCTGTCAATTGGGGGATAATTGACTTATTTAAATATTAGTTGTTTGATTCATTAACATGATATATCTTCTCATATATTTAGGTGATTTTTTAACTCCCACCGATAACATTGAAAATGTTCGCTACAGAAACCTGCTAAACATGTTTTAAAATGTGTTCTTTTTCAATAAATAATTAAAATTATTTTCCAATAAATAAGCAAATTAATTTAATTGCTAGCATATTTTCCTAGTTTTTACATTTTTTTTCTTTTGTAACATTTAGTAAGTGGCTTTTTAAAAAAATTATTTGTCCATATAATCAGGATTCCAAAAATGTTAGTAGACCATACAGAATATTTTCTTGTTATAAATTACATGCATATAAATGTCTGTCCCTTTTTTTACCCTGATAATTCCTAGTCTCTTTGTCTCAGTCTGTCTCTATCACTGTCTCTCTTCCAGAACCCTATCTTTTGCTCTTTCTTGAAATCAGATTTTCTAGGTTTTTATCTATTCAAGCTTTTCAATGAACCAACTTGGCCTTGTCAGTTTTTGCTGTTGTATATTCATTTTCTGTTTTACTGATTTCTCTCTACTCTTTATGTCTTTAATATTACTTTAATTCTCATCTTGTTTTTCTTTTCTTTTTTATTTTTAACCTATGGAGATAAAAGCTTTATGGCCTATAATCTGTTCTAATAGATATCACTTAATGCTATGACTAGTCTTTTATGTACTGCTTTATCTTTATTTCAAAAGTTTTACTTCTACATACATTCACTGCCTACTTAAAATTTCTTTAAAATGTTATTTTTATTTTTTTGACTCATAGGTCATTTAGAAATATGTTACTATTAGCAAGAATTTGGAGATTGTCTGGTTATAAATTAAAAGTTGCTTTACCTGTCATGATGAACACCGGGTAATGTATGGAGTTGTACACCTGAGACTAACCTAACACCGTGTGATAACTATACTAGAATTTAAGGAAAAATAAAAGTTGTTGTATATTTGTAGCTTAATTTTATTCTGTTGACTATTTTCTGAAATAATTCAATATTTTGAAATTTGTTGAGAAATTTGAATGTCCCAATATGTAGTTTCCTATGGTAATTGTTCCATGTGCATTTGAAATAAATGTAAATCTGTTATTCTTAAGTGTAACTTGATATCTATCAATTAGGCCAAGTTTTTCATTGTATTCATCAGATATTTTTATCATGGTAATGTTATACCTGCTTCTTCAATCAACTATTTTGAGACTGTTGAAGTATCTCTATGATCATAAATTTGTCTATTTCTCTCTTTTTTTTTTTTTGAAGATATTATTTATTTATTCATGAGAGACACAGAGAGGCAGAGACATAGGCAGAGGGAGAAGCAGGCTCCCAGAGGGAACTCTGACTCAGATCCCAGGGTTCTGGGATCACACCTTGAGCTGAAGGCAGACACTCAATGACTGAGTCACCCAGATGTCCCTGTCTATTTCTCTTCATAGTGTTTTCAATTGTTTCTTTTTAGTATGTGTTACAGTTAAGTTATTGGTTCCATTATAAGACATGTAAATCTGTACTTGAAATGAATTCATGGTGTATAAATAATACTATGCATTTTCAAGACCCACAGAACTTTACAGCATTAAGTGTGAACAATAAAACCTTAATATATGTAAATTAAAAAATCAACCGGGAGATCAGGAGGTCCCAAGATCGAATGCTGACTGAGAAAAAAAGGAGGCTAACATTATTAAAAAAATACATCATTACATCACCAAAAAAGAGTGAAGAGGAAAGTGCTGACTTAAGTAACTATGGAACATTGCGTTTCATCTGGAAACTGTATGTCAGAAAATAAAAGAAACTACACATAACACTGATAGGTAAAGTTTTTATCACAAGAATAAAGGCCAAAACTTAAACTGCCATCTATATGCTGGTATCAAACATGCGAGTAAATGGATGGCAAATATTGCGAGCCAGTTTATTCACTTTTACAGAAGAAAGTTACAAATAACCAAGAGGCAAATGCACAGTGGACTATGGGTATTGAATTAGAATTGAATTAGTGAATTGTGGTATTGAATTAGTGTGAGTTCCTATATAGCTTGATGTAGATATATAAGTACAGACTAAGAGATACACAAATAATTATATGTACGTGTATATATTTTAGTAAATTCTGTCCACTGGAGGCCAAGGTGCATTAATACACTACTCTGTAAGAAGCATACTCAGTATTCAGATCTTCAATTCTAATACCATTCCCCCTAAAAAAATATCTAAAGCTGCTTAGAAAAGTAGTTGATTCTAGAGTTGGGCAGGGAACATATAAGATAAGCCTAGGATATCTTGAGCTACCATAGAATAAGGAAAGGCTAAAATAAATAAATAAATAAATAAATAAATAAATAAATAAATAAAAATAGTGCACATAAAAGGAAAACAGGAGCCCAGTGAAAGTATTTCCAATGGCAAGAATTAGGGAAATTTGAGAAACAAATGAATAAATAATATAACAGTGAATTATAACTCAAACTATAAAATACATATCCATGAGTTTATATAAATGAAAAATGTGAGAAATAAATGGATGGAGATAACATAAATATCCTATTCAGAAAAATTCCAAGTAATTTATATAAATACTCTCTTCTCAGAAAGTTAGAGCGTAACTCTTATTCTTTAAGTGTAACTGTGTATAATGACCTACTTTCAAATAGTAAATTTTAAGTCTTCAGCTGCCTTTAGTAGCCCATATGGCATTAACTTTTATTGAAGATATATAAGTGATTTTGGGGGGATCCCTGGGTGGCTCAGTGGTTTAGCACCTGCCTTTGGCCCAGGGCCTGATCCTGGAGACCCGGGATCGAGTCCCACATCAGGCTCCCTGCATGGAACCTGCTTCTTCCTCTGCCTGTGTCTGTGCCTCTCTCTCTCTCTCTGTGTGTCTTTCATGAATAAATAAATAAAATCTTAAAAAAAAAAAGAAGAGGAAGATATATAAGTGATTTTCTACCTTACTTAGTTTTGTTTTTTTCCACTTATCCCTAATGGGTGAAGGCAAGTATCTTTCTCCACTCTAGAAAAGTTGCCTGTAGCTCACTACTCACAGTATGCAATTCTCTTCCTCACTGTGTCCACAAGTATCTTCACTTCCAGCTCTGTTTTCAATTGTTCTCCTTTCCTGCTTCCGTGTAGCCAGTGGCTTCATGAACTACATAAATTTCCTTTTAGACTAGAAGTTACTTCTCAGAAGTAGCCAGCCTAATAGATTGGTGGAATGGCCTATAAAACACTGAAATGGACTACACTTACATCACCAGTTCAGAAGAAATTCCATGAAGGTACAGAGTTTTATCTTAAAAGGTAAAGTAGATGCTTCTCGTGAGAAACCAATATACTATCTAACCCATAGTGAGAATACATAAATCTGTGAGTCAAGGTATTAAGAGAAGAGGAAACCCTCTCACGATTACACTCAATAACCACCTACAGAATTGCTGCTTCTTGCCCTCAAAATTTTTGAGTTCTTCTCATTAGGAGATCTCGGTTTCTAAGGGGAAGTACACCTCAATCAGAGACCACAATATAAAATCCTGCTAAACTGGAAGTTGAAACTGCCACCATGCCATTTTATGCTTTTGTTACATTGAATCAAGAAGTAAAGAAGGAGGTTATTATGCTCTCCAGAATATTTGATTCTAATCAGCAAAGAGAAATATGGTGGCTGCTATTAATAGGGTCAGGAAGGACCAAGTATGAATTTCAAGGGATTTTCTGGACTTCCATTCATTAATTACATTTCCAATAGTCTAAGTTAAGGGAAAATAACAGCAAACAAACAAACAAACAAACAAACAAAAACCAAACAGGACCACGGAGGATTCAGAGATTTCAATAACAAAATTTGCAGACTCCCTGATTAGAAGGGGGACCAATAGAGTTCCTGTCTGAGAACTGTTTTTTATGGGTGGTTTCTATGATTCATCCTGCAAAACCAACCACCCCAACCTGCACATCCCCAGGCAGGCTAAAGAACGTTGCTTGTGACACTCGTGCTGCATAGTGACCTTGGGAGCCTGGTTAGTTGACATTAGCTGGCCTCCATGTCAGAACTGGCCCTTTTGGTCTGAATGCCAAGAGTTATAAATCTTGCCTTCAGCCCCTCCAGCTTCAGGCTGGGCTGGCCTCTCAGAATGGAATCTGGGAGGGGAGGCAAGCACACCTAGCCCAGGCTCATTGAAGACATAAAGACATGATAACATAGAAATGCAGCTGGTTCCAAACTGCACGTTGGCAAACAAATGTTTAACTTCAGACTTGGTTATCTGCCCTATAAATATCGTCCTTAAGAAGATGATCAGGTGAGAGTCTCACTTGAGGGGATACCTCTCCATTGGGACTCCAGCTGGGGTTTCTCTAGGGGGCTTCCCCAGCTAATGAGGTTGGATGCTGTAAGTACCCGATTTGATGTAACTCGTATTCTCCTTTACTGCTTACTATTGCCCTCATCTATGTGCAGATTTCCCCTTCTTTCTTTCTATTAGATTTTTATAATATCAATAAAGTAATTTTTCTCTGCTTCCAAACCAAGAGTATAGCTGCTGTGAATCTTTTCTTCAAAACAAGAACAAGGAAAACAGAATGGACTGTCAAAGAAAGGAGTTAGGGCAATATCAGCCTTATTAACTAACAACAATGAGTCCTACAGCAGTGATTTGTCATTTGCACTATAACTGCTTTTTGTAAGGAAGATTGTTATATCCATGGCCTCTAATGGCCAACAGTTCTTAATATTCACATTTCTGACTGGTTTCCTTCACATTGACTCTGAGTTTGGCTCTGTGATTATCTTTGGCTAAATGAGACAAATCCAGTGGGAGGCAAGCAGAGCCTTCATAAATGCTTTTCATTGGAAGGGACACCTCTTGAAAAGCGTTCTTCTTTTCTTGTTTGCTATAAACTCCATGGGCGATATTATTTAATTTCTACATTTTCATTTTGATCTCTATGGAGAGTAACACCAAATTAGTTACTCTAACCAGGATCTTTTTCTTGAGTGCTAGATTTGTACCTTTAACTGCCTGATGAAAAGTTTGTACAACAAAACTAAACTCTTTTATCTTTTGATAATAGCTATCCTAACAGGGGTGAGGTGATATCTTATTGTGGTTTTTATTTACATTCCCCTGATTATTAGTGATGTTTAGCACCTTTTTTTTTTTTTTAGATTTTTTTTTTTATTTATTTATTCATGATAGTCACAGAGAGAGAGAGAGAGAGGCAGAGACACAGGCAGAGGGAGAAGCAGGCTCCACGCACCGGGGGCCCGATGTGGGATTCGATCCCGGGTCTCCAGGATCGCGCCCTGGGCCAAAGGCAGGCGCCAAACCGCTGCGCCACCCAGGGATCCCTGTTTAGCACCTTTTAACAGAGCTGTTGGCCGTTTGTAAGTCTTCTTTGGAAAAATGTCTATTTGTGCCATTTGTTCATTTTATTGGGTTATTATTATTATTATTTGCAGTTGACTTGTATTATTTGTATTCTTAAATATTTTGGATAAAATCTTTTATCAGATATATGGTTTGGAAATATATTCTCCCAATTTGCACCTTGCCTTTTCATTTTGTTGTTTGCTATGCAGAGGCTTTTTTGTTTGAAATAGTCCCATTTGTTTATTTTCATTGGTTTTCTAAGCTTTTGGACTCATTACCCAGCCCACCCCCCCAAATTGTTGGCAAGGTCCTTATGCAAAGTGAAATAAACCAGACACAAAAAGCAAACAAAACCCTGCATTATCTCACTAACATGTGGAATCTAAAAAGTTGACTACATAGAATCAGAGATTAGAATTTGATATCAGGGGCAGAGAGGTGGGTGAAATCAAGAGATGTTAGTCAAATCATACAAAGTTGCAGCTATATAGGATGAATAAATCTAAAGATCTAGTGCACAGAATGATACAGTTAATGATACAGTTGCTAATACTATACTGAATACTGGCAATTGGCTAAAAAAGTAGATTTCAGGGGCTCTCATCACACACACAAAAAATGGTAGCTATGTGAGCTGATGGATATGTTAATTAGCTTGACTGTCTATATCAAGTAACCATTTCACTGTGGAAATATATATTAAATCATGTTATAACCTTAAATACAAATATTTTTATTAAAAAATTAAATGACAAAACCTCTTTTCTACATCTAAAATTTTCTTCTATGTTTCTATCCTCAAATATCCAGTTGCTCAAGACAGAAACAATACTTTTTCTTAGTTTTACTATTTACTTCAGCAAATTCATTTCAAATATTTTCAATTTCTTTCTTTTTTGGGAGAAGAATGATCACGATAGGATTATTGCAACAGTCTCATAGCTTGTATTTCACCTGGTTTTCAATGTTGGTCCCCATCCAATATACTCTATACTACAGTCAAATCCAATCTTCTGTTATATAAATCTGTTATACTACCAGAGACCAGAAAACTAATAGAACTGCCAAAATTTTAAAGGAAAATGCGGACAGGAAAAAGTGATTAAATAAACAACTGGGAAATAACAGTTGAGATCTTGAATCACACTAACCATAACATAACCTGAGGAATTTATTATTTTTGTTTTGTTATGGGTATAACTGAAGCATTTCAGGAAAGTATCAATTTTTTATACATGAAAAACGTTAAATAATTGTTACATTCTAAATTTTTATAATATTGGTGTAAGATTTACTTTTTCTCAAATCAATGCATTTCTAATTTTTTTTCATTTCTAATTTTTAAGACAAGTGTCTATAAGATTTATTTTTAATAGTTGTCTTTAAGGGCATATATTATAATATTATATATTTATTTATTTACAAATGTAATTATACCTTATAGCTTATTTATAAAGGTCAATCTATTTACATATTTTTGAAGGTGACATATATACTGTTTGAATGATCTATACACAATATCTTCTCATGTATTATTTCATGCAATTTCTCAAAATTATTAGTTTAAACTTGGACAACTTTATTATTTTTTTAAAGATTTTATTTATTTATTCATGAAAGGTAGAGAGAGAGAGAGAGAGAGAGAGAGAGAGAGAGGCAGAGACATAGGCAAAAGGAGAAGCAGGCCCCATGCAGGGAGCCTGACATGGGACTCGATCCCAGGTCTCCAGGATCATACCCTGGGCTGAAGGCAGTGCTAAACAGCTGAGCCACCCCAGCTACCCTGACTTGGACAACTTTAAAATACAGATACTATGCTTTACCAGCCAAAAATGTAGTCATAGCACTATTTAATTAAGGAGAATATTATGAAGTTCACCAATTCCAGCAAGGGTTAGATTGCCAGTGAAGAAGCATTTCATCACAATGAGAATGTGGTTATATGTTAACATTTACAGATGGTTCCTTAATAGAAAGAATACTATAGTACTAGGTATAATTTAAATTAGTTATAATTCCTCATCTTATTAAAATCAGAATAAATATTAAGACAAGCATATATAGATAAACTTGTTAGTAAAATCTATGCATAAAACAGCAAGAAAAATAATCATGAAATATGTTTTATACTTTTAAAATAAGTTCTTATTTTAAAAAATAATTTGTGTTGTTGAATCACACACATCGTAGATTACATGCAGGTTTTCTTCTCATTTGTTTGTCTAACTTAATTGCTCTGATGCAGGTGTCTATATTGTATAAATACCCAATGCATTCAATCTGTTTCATTTAAAGGCTCAGTTCAGGGATGCCTGGGTAGCTCAGTGGTTGAGTGTCTACCTTTGGCTCAGGGTGTGATCCCAAGGTCTGGGGATCGAGTCCCGCATTGGGCTTGAGGGGCCTGCTTCTCCCTTTGCCTATGTCTCTCTGTGTCTCTCATGAATAAATAAATAAAATCTTAAAAAAAAATAGAGGCCCAGGGCAAGAGTTATTAATGATAGGGAGCTGATAATCTAACTTTAGAAGTGAGCCATAAACCAGATCTGCTATAGATGCTTTGCAAGCAGAACTTCCTAGCTCAATCACATAATATAACTTAATATCTATTTGTTTTTTTTAACTTAAACCTTTTATGCTTCAGTTTCCTCATTTGGAAAATGGGACTAATGCTACCTACTTCGAAGATCTGTAATGAGGATGAGTGTATTCATTTACAATATACTTCTTAGAACCCTGCCTTGAACTATCAGTATTTATTGACAAAAATTATTGGCCTTGGTCAATATATGATGAGGGTTGATTTACAGATATTTTTTACAAGAAAATATATATCCTGTGTAGTTACACTGGAAATAGTTTGGAAATAGTTTAATCTTTTTAGATATGGCCCTAAAAATATATCTTATTTTGCTATAGTCTCACGCTACAAATCATGCTGTCAGACTAATGAACACTAGTTGAGAAGTTTTGAGTTATTTGTAATTAAATTGCTTTTTAAACCAGTGGTATTATTATCATAATTTTAGAGAAATTTTTTCCCTGAAAAGAGTTCAGCACTTAAAAAACACAATTATATTAATTGTACCTGTATCTCTATGGAGAAAAGAGAAAAAGCACCATCTTAATTTTGAAAATAATAATTATTTTTTAAAAATCTGGCATTTCAGTAATTTGTCCATATTCATTCTACTTGGGGAAGTCATTAAAATTATTTCCCATATTTTATTAAACATGAAAATAAACAATAGTAACTCTAATCTATACAATTCTAAAATACACTAAAAGCTTCAGCATATATTATTTATTTACATTATCTTTTTTTTCCCTCCAAATTCTGGTATATTACTTATTATGGTCTGAATATTTTTGTGCCCCACAAGATACATATATTGAAATCCTAATCCTTAAAGATGGTGGAATCAGGAGGTAGGGCTTGGAGAGGTGCTTAAGTCATGAGGGAAGAGCTCTCAAGAATGGATTTTAATGCCTTATAAAGAGATTATACAGAGATCCCTAGACACTTGCATCATGTGAGGACACTGCAAAGGGCTGCCACTGTGAAACAGGAAAATATCCCCAAACATTGATCTTCAACTCCCTCATCTCCAGAACCTTGAGAAATACATTTCTGTTGTTTACGATGCTACCCAGTTTGTGATATGTGGTTACAGCAGCCCAAATGGACCAACACATTACTGAACATCGTATTATTTTAAAAAAACATTTATTTATTTACTTCAGAGAGTAAGAGAGAGTAGGAGGGCAGAACAGAGGAAGAGGGGAGAGTGAATCCTAAGCAGGCTGAACGCAGAGCACCACACAGGGCTTGAGCGTGGGGCTCCATCCATCCCCTTGAGAATAGGACTGGAGCCAAAACCAAGCATTGGCTGCCCAACCTGCTGTACCACCCAAGGGCCCCTGAACATATTAGATATGAATCTGCAAGAATGATTACAGTGCATATCCTCTTTCTAAGATGTTAAGAGTTAAGCTCATTGGGATCCCTGGGTGGCTCAGCGATTGAGCGTCTGCCTTTGGCCCAGGGTGTGACCCTGGAGTCCCGGGATCGAGTCCCACATCAGGCTCCCTGGGTCCTTCTTCTCTCTCTGCCTGTGTCTCTGCCTCTCTCTATGTGTCTCTCATGAATAAATAAATAAAATCTCAAAAAAATAAAAAAGAGTTAAGCTCATTTCTCAGACTTATGGAATTAGAGTTCAAGGTTTTTGTGGACCACCTAGAGTGACTAGATTTATTTTATTTTGGGAGCAATCTCAGTTTTGCTCAAGAAGAAGGGAATTGTATGAGGCACTAAACTAGATGGTTTGTATATATTATGTTATTGAAGCCTCATAGCTATTCTGTAAGATTAATACTATCAACATTGTCATCAGTGAAAACACAACAGAAATGCAGTGGTGAAGTAACTTATCCAAGACCATTCAGTTAGAAAGTAGCAAAACGTGTCTTTACTGCTCTAAGCCTTTAAGAACATGTCTAAGACTATGAACGTGTCTGTGTGTTCATAAATTATCTTCTTTAAAGACATTCCTCTTTATAAATGTATTTAATTTATATATTCTAGGCATATTGCATTCTATTTAAATTGTCATACTCCGAGGCTTGATTTTTTTTAAATTAAATTCACTTAAGGGATAATTATTAAAATAGAAATGTCTCCCTTCTGAAGCAGCACACATTAAAACCATTAAGTAATGGTTTAATAATTATGTCTATATCAAATAGCAAAGTTCTGAGAAAATGAAATGCAGGTAATATTTCATGAACTGAGTTTCCATAAAGTTGTCTCTTAATAGTATATTCCTAATACAGCAACCAGACATTTATAGCTTCAGGTTTTTGGCAGTTAGAATGGCAAATATGTGGAATAAGAGTGAGATGGTGGGAGCAGAAATGTGTACACATAGATTAAAACTCTGAGATGATCATTTATTACATTTACACAAATTAATCAATGAAATAAAAATATATATGCATGTACATACGTGTACCATTTTAGATATTAAAGAAAAAAAGAAAAAAACTTGATTTTGATAGAATTCAAGTCAATAAAAAGAAAACACAACTTCAATTTAAAAAATTACTTTTTCAACTGAGTAGAAAGAAGGAAAATCCTACTTATGTCCACCAGAGGGTGGTATTGTAACATTGTAGCATTTCAAATGAGCCTGGCATCAGGAAAATTTTTTTCTTTTTTTCTTTTTTTTTTTTTTACTGAAAACCTTTTCTTTTATAATTTTTAAATTAGCAGTTCTGAAAGTTTTATTTAAATTCCAGTTACTTAACATACAAAGTAATATTAATTTCAACTGTACAATATATTGATTCAACATTTCCATGCAACACCAGGTGCACATCACAAGTGCCCTCCCTAATCCCCAATCTCCTTTTTCATGCATCCCCTCACACACCTTCTCCTCATCCCCATAACCATTAATTTGATCTTTATAGTTAAGAGTCTGTGTCTTAGTTTGTCCCTTTCGTTTTTTTCCCTTTAATCGTCAGAACCTCTGCTTTATCGTGGATAAATCAGTCATTAACCTATCTCATGAGTGTGTTATGAGGATTAATTAAATTTATTAATATAGCACATCTACAATACCTGGCACATGGTAAAGGATATGTAAGTTATATTCTTGTTATGTTTATTTAAATAAAAAAAATAAGATTGGCCATATGAGAAAAGCATAGAAACTATGAAAAACAACAAAGGCAAATTTCTTTCTCCTTTCCCAGATGAAGCCTGGCTCCATGGTAGCCATTTGACATTTGGCTCATACTGCAATTCATGGTCCCCTCAAGTCTAGATCAAAAGGAAAGATGAAGGGATTAAGGGAACTTTAGGACAGAAATAATCTTATGTGATATACATTCATCTAAGATGGTTTCACATTCTCTCTAGCCTTGACAATTGTTTTATTGAAAGTTACCATGCTCTCTTGTGGATGAGTGCATTTTGTTCTTATTTGCTGACCCTAATTGCTGGAGGGTCTTGTCACCCGGAGAGTAACTCCTCTTTAGCTGGCTAGTCAAACTTTTAAGTAGACTTTTGCCTTTCTAGCAGTTCACTGCACACAGTCTTTAGGTATGGGCAGCCTAGCCCTCCTGGCAAGAGCTTTCTTGAGTGGAAACTTTTAAGATGAATTCAGTTTGACTTTTTTAACCCAGACTCTACCTCTGACCTTAAAATTTTCACTACTCTGATCTGTTGACTTGAATCAATACTATAGCCTCTCACCTTTATGTTGCTCAGTCTTAGAGACATCATCGGTACAGAAAACATATGTAAATGCTCTCTGGGAGACTCACAACAAATTTGCTTTATAGGGTATTTATAAATCTCTTAAATGACAACATTTTTAAGCTCTCAAAGTAAGTACCATTTATTTATTTATTACTTTGTACTTTCTTCCATAATAAGCCTATAAATATAATAAATGTTATAATCATAATAAAAATATAATGTATTTAAGGTAAGTACATGCTTAGAGTCACTGTTACTTCTAGACCTGTATTACGATAATCTTAATTCCCTTAGAATGGAATAAAACTTTATTTATCTCCAGGTTCCCAATAATGCCAAGTAATGTGACTTTCATGTTTTTAACATACAGTAAAATTAATGAAGAATGAATTAAATGCTTAGTTGTATTTTAAATGATTTATTTTATGAGACAATCATGTTTATCTCATCACTTAATTTCCACTCCATCATAAGGAAATTGTGCTATTAATTTTTTACTTTAGAGTATTCAATTATTAACTGATGCAGAATTTAAAAATCAAAAAAGCAAAAATAAAGCTACCAAATATTCTTGATATCCAAAGAGCTATGTAATAGTGTTTTCCTTTTTTAGGATTTTATTTATTTATTCATGAGAGATAAACAGAGAGACACATAGGTAGAGGCAGAAGGAGGCAGAAGCAGGGTCCCTGTGGGGAGTCTGATGTGGGACTTGATCCCAGGACCCTGGGATCACGACCTGAGCCAAAGGCAGATGCTCAACCAATGAGCCACCCAAGTGCTCTGTAATAGTGGTTAAGAACAAGATCTTTGTACTAAATATTTCTAAATATTAGAACAAGTACAGCTATTTACTCATTATGGACTTGTCAGGTTAAAGTTTCTAAACATTAATTTCTTCATTTGTAATGTATAGATAATATTAATGTCTTCATCATAGAATTTTTTTTGCCAAAATTCAGTGAAATGCACTTAAGATAGTTATTATTTATTGCATGGTAAGCTCTCAGAACTAATTAGTTACTTTTTTTAACAAGACATTTGCACAAGTGAAGATGATTGGTACAGCGATCTTATCTTTTTTTATTTCTTATAAAAGAAATATTATAATTATCATTATCATAATATTGATTAGCTATTTTCTGTTGTAGGAATGAAAAATGAAATTCAAATTAGTTTAAGCAAGGAAAAGAGAATCTATTGTCTCATATGCTTTAACTACAGGGTTCTGTTTAGCCTCAAGTACAATATAGATGTCAAATCATATCACTTCTCTCACTTCTTTGCTCTACTTCTTCAGCGCTTGGTCAATTCTTGAACTAAAAGTGGATGAGATAATGTTGAGTCCAATAACCACATTCTCTCTCATTTAGAGCTGGAAGACAGAGTTCAGTGCTATGCTTTACATGTTTCACAGGGAAGAAAAATGTATTGCAAAACGTATTAAAAGGCTTTCAATAAGGTGGATAACTAAAATTTTACCAATTTTTAAGGTCAGGAGATTTCAAAAACATTTGGCTCGGAACAGGACCATGTTTTTTCTTCCCCTGGAATCAGAGTTTGGGGCCTTACTTAAGCTTTCAGTTACAAGAACAGGTAAAATGAATATCCAAATAAATGTTATTGGGAATATTGGGAATGCATTCTAAGTACCTAAAGCATACACACTAAGTATTTACTATTTAAAATTGGTAAGCATATCTAATAAGTAAAATGGAAGAATAATACGCTTTTCATATCATTATTCTTTTATTTTTTTTATTATAATGTTAACTCCAAATCAAGTTGTGCTTAAATCTAAGGTAATTATTTTATTCCTATATTTATCTTACCTTTTCTCTTCTAAACTGAAAAATAAAAACAATTACAACTTTTGCATTCTGTTGGGATTTAGTCAGGATAAAAACATTAACTTGCAAAAAATGTAAGTGTAAACATATACCAAAAAATACTATTATTTATGAAAAATATTTTAAATTTCAGTTTAAATAGTTACTCCTTGGTATTAGGTATTTTGTAGGGGGAAAAAAAAGCAGACAAGTTTTCTATCCCAAATAATCTTACCTACAAGTGGGTAAGGGAGTGAAAGAAAATGAATATATATATACGCAAAGAA
Source organism: Canis lupus dingo (assembly GCF_003254725.2). Lineage (NCBI taxonomy): Eukaryota > Metazoa > Chordata > Mammalia > Carnivora > Canidae > Canis > Canis lupus. Next base: position 55,945,756 of record NC_064255.1, on the reverse strand, counting down.
AAGAATCTAATTTGAGAGAAAGCTAATGAAATAGAGAATGATAAGAAGCTTATTATAATAAATAGTCAAGAAAATTCAAGGACAATTTTAGGACTTGAATGACCAGATAGAGCTATAAGTAAAATCTGGAGGTTGGTGGTGAGTAGTTACATTGTCCTAGAAAGAGGACACTGTGTACAAAGCTTTTATGGGAGTATGTTTGGAAAAAGAGAGAGAGAGAGAGAGAGAGAGAGAGAAAGACATATGTTGACCAGCATATTCCATGTATGATGAAGAATGGAACATGCTTAGTGAGGTTAGGAGGAGCCCATAGTGCACAATATTTTTATTTATTTATTTATTTATTTATTTATTTATTTATTTATTTATGAGAGAGAGAGAAAGAACACGGACAGTATGAATGAGGGTGGTGGGGAAAGAGGGAAAGGTAGGCTCTCCACAAAGCAGGGAGCCCAGATGCACAGGGCTTGATCCCAGGACGCTGGGATCATGACCTGAGTAGAAGGGAAAAGCTTAACTGACTGAGCCACCCAGGCACCTTTATAGTGAACATTATAATGAAAGTAAAAAGTTGGGATTTTATGTTGGCAATGGGCAACATTGAAACAGAACGTTATCATGAGACTGCTTTGAATATATTTTTATATTCAATTATTTCCATTAAAAGAGAGAGGCAAATCATGGTGATGGTGACCCTGCAGACTGTTATACTCCTTGGCCATGGAAACCTACATTAGATATAATCAAGCTTGAAACTGTCAATGCTCACTGATTAAAACATTTGGAAAGAGCATTTTTTTTAATTAATTTATTTATTTATGTATTTATGATAGGCACACAGTGAGAGAGAGAGAGGCAGAGACACAGGCAGAGGGAGAAGCAGGCTCCATGCACTGGGAGCCCGATGTGGGATTCGATCCCGGGTCTCCAGGATCGCGCCCTGGGCCAAAGGCAGGCGCCAAACCGCTGCGCCACCCAGGGATCCCCTGGAAAGAGCATTTTGAAGAGTTTGCAAATTACTGAAAAAATAAAAGATTTGCTTAAGTAATTAAGATTGCTGGTTAAAGATAGCTTCATTGGGGGAATCCCTGGGAGGCTCAGTGGTTTGGCACCTGCCTTTGGCCCAGGGTGTTATCCTGGAGACCCAGGATCCAGTCCTACATCGGGCTCCCTGCAGGATCCTCTGGAGCCTGCTTCTCCCTCTGCCTGTGTCTCTGCCTCTCTCTCTCTCTGTGTCTCTCAGTCTCTCATGAATAAATAAAATCTTAAAAAAAAAAAAAATAGCTTCATTGACATTCTTAATGAAAAAGTTGAAAAATTAATGAGATCTATGAGGAAACTTCCATTATAGAAAAATTAGAGTAACCTATATGGAAGATACTTTGTGGATGGTATAATAGTATCTTAAGTGTAATTTTTCCTCTGATGAATTTTCACTTCTTATGAGGACTTAAGGACCTCTTGTCCTAAAATGCAACTCCAAGGCAATCATTGCATGACACAATATTGAAATGGAACTTTTTATATATTAATTATGCCTGATTTTCCAATGCTCTGCATAAAACAATAGAGTCATGCACCACCATACTGAAGGGTATGCGATAGTAAAGAGAGTCTGTGACTCACAGTTCAAGTTCATGTTTAAACATTAAAATTGTGTAATTTAAAAAAATAAAATAAAAAAATAAAATTGTGTAATTTAAAGAGGTGAAGGAAGAGGATTTATTTGGAGACAGTTCATAAGGTTCTCTGCCTTATTTTTTAAAAGATTTTATTTTTAAGTAATTGTAATCTCTACACCCAATGTGGGGCTCGAGCCTACAACCCAAGATCAAGAGTTGCATGCTCTACTGACTGAGCCAGCCAGGGGCCCCAATTCTCCTTCAACTCAAACCAAGTGAGAGGATATTGGAAATCTTTGTATGTGCTCCAAAATTTTAAGGCAGCTTAGCGGCTGGTATTAACAAAGGGCCTGAAAGGATTAAAAGTAAAATGCTGTGGCTTAGTTGCCTCGCCTGGCACTCTGAGAATATATTTCCATTGAGTATTAGAGTGAGGATGCAGCTTCCCTGAGTTCATTTCCTTTTTATTTTTTATTTTTATTTTTATTTAAGATTTTTATTTTATTTATTCATGAGAGACCCAGAGAGAGAGAGAGGCAGAGACATAGACAGAGGGAGAAGCAGACTCCATGCAGGAAGCCCGAGGTGGGACTGGATATCAGGACTCCAGGATCAAGCCCTGGGCCAAAGGCAGGCGCTAGACTGCTGAGCCTCCCAGGGATCCCTCATTTCCTTTTTAGAAAAGCAGTCTATCCAGAGGGCTTCCCACCAGGAGGAGGTTGGCAACAAGTATCTGATGCAAAAGCTGAGGGGGATGTTTAAGGAAGCCAGCTCAAGGGCAGACTTGCTCATATCAAAAAGCCACTTCTGGAGGCCCCAGAGCCGGGTACCCAGAGGAGCCCATGAAGTCACTCTGAAGGGAAAGGAGGTAGTGTTGAGAATCTGTTTCACCCAAAGGCAATCATACTAGGATACCTACAGATCGCTAGCAATTGATTTCTTTCCTATCGTTTACCTTCCTTCTTCCTAGCCCAGAGGAGCCAGAAGCAGACCCTGTTGTTACAGTAAAGGAGAAAGAAGCGTGTACCTGCTGGGAAAATAAAAAATCTGTCCACATCCGCATCTGTACTGCCAGTTTTCCTGCCTAAAGCAGGTCACAGCAGGAGAACAAAGAAAGTTTTACACGAGATCAGTGCATGGAATTACTTTGCAAAGATGCTGACTGAACATTTTAATTATTGAAATGACACTGTCCTTAGTAGTCAAAATTATCAGAAGACCTATTATTGGAGCTATCTAAAAATTGTGGATTCTCTAAGTGGTAGGACCTCAGAGTGGATTCGAAGTGACGCTGCTCAAGATTTGAGTTGATTTTTCTGATTTCCCATTTGTATCTCACTAGTTATAATGAATATATATATTCATATATATATTCATATATATATATATACTTATTTTCTCATTCATAGCCCATGCCTAAACTTGCCTCAGTGCTATGTTTCTTGAAGTAAATTTGGGTCATGAGTTAAACGAGTGCATAGGTATATAGACTGTATCTGGGTAAACAGAGTTATTTAGACTTGATCTTGCCCCTACTAGGGTGTCATTACTGATGATGATAAGATTAAAGTGGTCTTCTAGGACAATATGCCCAATAAATTAAATGCAGAGAACAAGCTGGAAGAACACTGTTTAAGAGGTTTCTAGGCCTATCTGTATGTTAAATACTTTAAAATTAGAATGTAGAGAAGTATTTTTGAGATAATAGCAATATTTCATGAGATGGAATGTAGAATGTGCAAGAAATATAAATTAAAAGATAGCTCAAAACTTTGAGCCTAAGAAATTTGAGAAAAGTTTGGTTCCGATGATAAGAGAACTGATAAAAGACGTTGAGATGATCAGATGAATATTAAATAAAAATTGCCATTTAAAATGAAAACCTTGGTGGTTTGTTCCTTCCTAGCATTTACTCTGTTTTCGTTCTGCCCAATAGGTTTATTACGTTAGATCTATAGATAAAATACATGTCTTGTAAGTGGTAAAGAAAGACCAGTAGACCCTCTGTTAATTTTTTACATAATTTCTCTGTCTACATTGTACTCTGCTGGGTATTTGCATTGGCCCATGTGGTCAGCGAACATTTTGCACATAATATCTGAATCCAAGTTGCATTAGCAAGTTTTCAGCCTGATCACTGCACATCATCAGGGCAGGTATTTTAAAATGCATTTTGTTTCATGATAATTTATTTTAGTAAACTTCATTCATTTCAAAATTTAGAATTTGATGAGTTTTGACCTATAATTGTGCCAAAATCTTCAAATTACATAATCATGACACAGAATGTTTTTATTCCTCCCCAAATTTCCCTCATGTCTCTTTATGAGTTTGCATTTTCTTGAACCTTATAAAAAATGGAGGGTATCATGCTGAGTGAAGTAAGTCAGTCGGAGAAGGACAAACATTATATGTTCTCATTCATTTGGGGAATATAAATAATAGTGAAAGGGAATATAAGGGAAGGGGGAAGAAATGTGTGGGAAATATCAGAAAGGGAGACAGAACGTAAAGACTGCTAACTCTGGGAAACGAACTAGGGGTGTTGGAAGGGGAGGAGGGCGGGGGGTGGGAGTGAATGGGTGACGGGCACTGGGGGTTATTCTGTATGTTAGTAAATTGAACACCAATAAAAAAAAATTCATAAAAAAAAAGTGGAATTATATAGTCTGTTTCTGGCATCTTTTATTCCACATAAAAATTTCGACAGTAACCCATTTTCCTGCATCAATCAATAGTTGTGCTGTTTAGTTCTTAAATTACTGAGTAATATTTCATTATATGAGTGTATTATATTTATTTGATCTTTTCTGCATTACTGGGTAATTAAATTGTCTTCAAGTTTTCTGTCATAAAAGTGATATAGACATTGGCATTCAGATTTCTGTGTGGATATATATTTTCACTTATTTTGACTAAATACACAGCTTAGAATAACTGGGTTGTGTTTTAGGTGAATTTTTAATTTATAAGACTATACCAGTGATGTGTGGGTGGCATGGTTGGTTTATCATCTGACTCATGATTTCATCTGATCTCAGGGTCATGAGATTGAGCCCAGTGTCCGGCTCTGCATTCAGCGTGGTCTGCTTAAGACTCTCTCTCCCTCTGCCATCCCCCTCATTTTCTCTCTCTCTCAAATAAATAAATTTGTAAAGAACTTAAAAAAGAACGTGCTAAATTGTTCTAAAATAGTTTTATCATTTAAAATACTCAACAGAAATGTATGAGAGTTTGTCTTTCTAAATCCTTACCAGGGGGGATCCCTGGGTAGCCCAGCAGTTTAGCGCCTGCCTTTGACCCAGGGCACCGGCCTGGAGTCCTGGGATCAGGTCCTGCGTCGGGCTTCCCGCGTGGGGCCTGCTTCTCCCTCTGCCTGTGTCTCTGCCATTCTCTCTCTCTCTGTCTATCATGAATAAATAAATCTTAAAAAATAAATAAATAAAAATAAATCCTTACCAGGGCTTAATACTATGAAACTTTTTAATTTTAATGGTCGTTGTCTGGTTGGTATTTGTCATAATTTTCATTTATTTGATAGCTAATGATGTTGAACATTTTTTGATGTGCTTATTGACCATATATATATATATATATATATATATATATATATATGCATGAGTTAAACCATTAATCATGTACTGTGATGGTAGAAGTAAGAGTCTAAAACTCAAGAAGGTGCCAGCTCCCTCTGTACCATTTTTTCCCATGGAATGGTGCACCATTTGAATGCGAAGTGGATCAGCACAGATGTGGAGGTCATCTCATTGTTGGGAAAACCCTGACCAAAAGACCTGGTCTCTGGAGTAGAACAGGGACAGGGGAAGGAGTGGAAACGCTTTGGGTACTGAGTCAGAATGGGGGAAAGTGTCTTCAAGGTTTCCTCCCTTCTATCATCCACAAGGAGGTCTCAGAATAGGCACCTGAAGAAGCTCTCTGCCTAAGGTCTCAGATAAAAAGATCTAGGAATGATATCACCATCAAGGCTGGGAACGTAAACATGTGAAAAGCTCGACTAGCCAAGGGGATCTGAGTCCATGTACAGCTTCCTTCAGAGACTGGGAATGCACTGACTGTGCACCAAATCTGGTGTAGAAAGGGCAGCTTTCTTCTGTGAGGCCGGCCAGGTAATTGCCTATGGTCATGCCAAAAAAATCACATACAGGTTTTTGAACAGGAGCTGGACTCCTTTAATATGCTTTACTCACAGCTCAATAGGCTCCTGTTCGGTATCTTTGAGCCATCCACCTCTTTCATGTGTCACCTGGGGCTACTGCAGGTGATTTGTTGGTACTATCACTCTAGCTTCTATCATGCTATTAATTAAAATGTCAATCTCCTTTTATCTAGTACAGCAGGTATTCTGTACTGTTTCAATTTAACAGCCTGTGCGGGTCTGGACATTTCTATTGGTTCCTATTTAGCATGTCCAATTAATAGTTGCCAAAAGGTAAACTTACACATCTTTTGTTTTATAATACTTGTTAAGGAGTGTGTTCCCTAGTCAGGTATTGTATTGTATTCAAGTAAAGGAGATGCAAGCACTTCACATAAAGTCTGTTCAAACTTTCTCCCCAATCCCATCAATTGTTACAGCCCATATCCTCCCAATTTGACTGTAGCCCATATTAGGTTCTCACCAACAGGTTTTGGGGTCTCAGTGCTTTGGGGTCCCATGTTGTGGATCCCCAAGCAATTTATTCTCCACTCCCTGGCCATTTTATCCATACACATGCAAATGGTCTGGGATCCAGTCAAGAAATCCTGTCCCTTTTCTCAATCCTTATCCTAATTAATTTACTGATCTACTGCCCCCAGCAATTTGAGGTCAAGTTTCTCATTGCTCTCTTTGCCTTCTAGCTTTTTAAAATCTTTCAATGTAGGGTGTATACGGTGGATTCAGTTAGTGTCTTTTCATATTCAGGGACCATCAGGGGATCCCATTGACCCAGGAAACCCCTAACCGTGTTACATCAGACTTTTGTTTCAACCCCATCAATGTCCACGTTATTCGTTCCATTTCTTAACAACCATTTAATGATTCCTACCCTGATGGGAAAAAAAAACTCAGGACTATCCACTTTGGCTTTCCTCATTCTCTTATAAATCATTTTACCTTTCTTAGCATCTACAGTAACCCAAAGGGGAAAAAGAGACAACAATCATGCTGTGGATTCTTAAATCATGGCTGGATTTTGCTGTAGTTAAGTTACATAATGTTATGAGTTAAATTATATCTCCCCCCAAACTCATATGTTTAAATCTTAACACCCAATACCTCAGAAGGTGATCTTATTGGAGATAGGGTCTTTATAGAAGTAACCCAGTTAAAATGAGGTCGTTAGTGTGGATCTTAATCCAATATGACTGATGACCTTAAAAAGGAGGAAATGTGGATACAGAGACACACATAGAGGGAAGATTATATATGAAGACAGAAGGGAGAAAATGGCCATCTACAAGCCAAGGAGAGAGATCTGGAATAGATCATTCCTCCACACACCTCAAAAGGAACCAGCCCTACTAAAACTTTGATTTTGGACTTCTAGCCTCTTGAATTGTGAGACAATAAATTTCTTTTGTTCAAAGGCAAGGAGTCTGTGGTAGTTTATTATAATACCCTTGCAAACTAATGCACATAGAGTCTCCACGCAAAGGGATATCCTTAATCACAGGATTTTCCATGATCTGAATAAAGATCCTAAGTAGGTGAATATTTTGATCACCATAAAGTCAATCCAGCATATATAACATGTTAGCTATTTCATCTGGAAACTTCCACTTGACTTTTATTTTTTTTTAATATATTTTTTTTATTTATTTGAAGGCGAGAGAGAGAGAGAGAGAGAGAGAGAGAGAGCGCACAAGCAGGGTGAAGGGCAGAGGGAGAAGCAGACTCCCAGTTTAGTAGGGAGCCCAACACAGGGCTCCATCCTGGAACACTGGAATCATGACGTGAACCCAAGGCAGTTGCTGAGCCAATTGAGCCACGCAGCCACCCTCCACTTGACCTTTAAAGGATCTAAGGCAAATTTCCCTTCTCAAGATTAATCTCAAGATTAAAAAACAAAAACAAACAAACAAAACAACTTATATAAGTTATCTACTCTTTCACGCTACTGTCACCTAGGGAACAAGGTGCTATATGTCTGGATCATGTATAGACATCTATGATTTTCCTTTTTTTTTTTTTTTTATCTATGATTTTCCAATAGTAATTTGTGTGTTCCACATCAACCCGAACATATATTTCCATTTGGCAGCATTCAAAACCAATGAAACTGCTCTAGAGTTAGTTACTCTTAAAATCCATTAAATGATGTTCTTCAAGAAGCTGATAACATTTACTCACACAATAAGACAGCTTTATAATAGTATAAAGTTTCCTGGTTTCTCCTAGCCCCACCACCTGGGATATCTTCTTGTGACAAGAGGTCATAGAGATGCTAGGTGATGTTCCAATTTAATTTCCCCCTTTGATGGGAGCTCTGAAGCTTAGTGGCCATAGTTTGGGCTGATGGAATTCTGAGCTCAGCACAGTGCCAGGATTTGCCCTGATAATGTCCTTTAGTTTCTTTTTTTAGCTATTAGAGATAACAATAATCAAGGCAATATATGTTTAGCTTGTATCTTATTTAGCGTTTTCTTATGCATCTAATGAGCCAACTCCTCAGGAATTGGGTGTGCATTCCTAAAGTCCATTGGTTACTTTTATCTTCATTAACTGACATCAGTGGAGTTATCATCTTATGCCTGACAATGGTGACTTGGTAGCCATCCCGGTATCAAGTTCATCATGCCTACCCTCATCTTCCTTTTTCCGAAACAGTGTTTTTATCTTGTTTCAATGAATCAGTGATGCTTTTTATTTTTTTTTTTCAGTTTTTATCTTTGCTTTATGTTTGATAATTTACAATACTGTGTCTTCAATACCACTAATCTTTTTCTAAAAGGTCTAATCTATAATTAATCTCATTCAGTGTATTTTCCTTCTCAGACATTAGAGATTTTATCTCGTGAATTTCAGTTTGGGGTTTTTTATAACTTCTCTTTGCTAAACATGCTCAGTTTCATCCAACTTCTTGAACATATTGTTCTTATAAAAACTTACATTTATTTTCTAATAATTCTAACATGTCAATTGTTTCTGAATCTATTTCATTTGATTGAAAGAATAAAATAATGGGTCATATTTTCTTGTTTCATTATGCCTAATGATTTCATATTGGATGTAAGCCATTGTAGTTCTTCTTTGTTGATTGCTAAATATTTTTGTATTCATATAAATATTCTTGAACTTTGTACTAGTGTTTACATAAGTCACTTGAGAATTCTGAAGGGAAAATATTGGCTCGCCCCACAAATATTAATGCCCTAATCTCCCTAATCTGTGAATATATTATTTTATACAGCAGAAGGGACTTTGCAAGTGTGATTGAGTTAAGGATCCTGTGATGGTGAGGATGTCCTGGCTTATCCTGGTAGCCCAATATCATGATGATCAGTGTCTTTATAAGAAGGAGGGAGGAAGATCAAATTTCAAAGGAAAAGGAGATGTTACTAAGGATGCAGAACCACATATATGTGTACTTGCCAACATTTCAAAACCCTTTGTATAAAGAGATATATTTTATGTGGTATGTGTCTTTCTCTGTCTGCCTTATTTCACTTAGCATTATACCCTCTAGGATTATCCACACTGTTGCAAATGGAAAGACCTCATGTGTGTGTATGTATTCATAGATCTCATTTTCTTTATTCATTTATCTATTGATAGACAATTAAATTGTTTCCATATCTTGACCATTGTAAATAATTCTGCAATGAACATGGGTGTGTATATATTTTTGAATTAGTGTTTTCATTTTCTTTGGATAGATACCCAGCAGTAAAATTGTTGGATCACATGGCAGTTCTATTTTTATATTTTTAAGGAATCTCCATACTGTTTTCTATAGTATCTGCACTAATTTACATTCCCCCCAACAGGACATGAGGGTTCCCTTTTTCTTCACATCCTCATCAACACTTGTTATTTGCTGTCTTTTTAGTAACAGTCATTCCCATAAGTATGAGGTAACATTTTGTAGTTTTGATTTGTATTTCCCTGATGATTAGTGATGTTGAGCATCCTTTTATGTGCCTATTGGCCACCTGTATGTCTTTTTAGGCAGAAGGTCTATTCAGATTCTCTGCCCATTTTTTAATTAGACTATTTTTTGTTTTGTTCTGTAATTGAGAGGTATGAACTCTCTCTATATTTTGGATATTAACTTTTTGCCGGACGTAAGATTTGCAAATATCTTCTGCTCTTCAGTAGGTTTTTTTTTTTCTCTTGTTGATGGTTTCCTTCACTGTAAAAAGTTTTGTTTCATTTAGTCCCATCTGTTTCTTTTTGCTTTTGTTTTCTTACCATTGGTGTCAGATTCCTCCCCCCCCCCCAAAAAAAACATTGCTAAGACCAATGTTAAGGATCTTACCATCTACATTTTCTTCTAAGCGTTATATGGTTTCAGGTCTTGCATTCAAGTTCCTTAATCCATTTTGATTTACTTTTTGTTCATGGTCTAAGAGAGTTGTCTAATTCCATTCTTTTGTATGTATCTATGAAGTTCTCCAAATACCATTAGTTGAAGAGACTCTCTTCTCCCATTGTATATTCTTGCCTCCTTCACCATAAATCAGTACATTATATATGTGTGGATTTATTTCTGAGCTTTCTATTCTGTTCCATTTATCGATGTGTCTGTTTTTATGGCTATACCATATGTGGAATCTAAAAAAATTAAACAAACAAAACAAAACCTAACTGAAAGGTATAGAGAACAGATTAGTGATTGCCAGAGGATAGGGGTTTGGGAAGATATCCAAAATGGGTAAAGGGTATTAAGACAAACTTTTGAGTTAAAAATAATTAAATCATGGGAATATAATGTATAGCATGGGGAATGTAGTCAATAATATGATATTAACTTTTTTCTTCTTAAAGATTTATTATTCATTTTAGAGACAGAGAACACATGAGTGGGGGAGGGTCAGAGAGAGAGAGGGAAACAGAAAATCCAGCAGACTCCCCACTAAGCACAAATCCTGTCACAGGGTTCAATCTCACAACCCTGAGATCATGACGCTGAGATTATGACCTGAACCGAAATCAAGAGTCAGATGCTTAACTGATTGAGCCACCCAGGCACCCCAGTATTCTATGAACTTTCTAAGGTGACACACGGTAGCTAGACTAATTGTTGTGACCATTCCACAATGCATACAAATGTTGAATCACTACACTGTACATCTTAAACTAATATAACATTGCATGTCAATTACACATTAACACATTTTTAGAAAGATATAGCAACCAGATTTTTATTTATTTATTTTAAAAATTTTATGTATTTATTTGAGAGAGAGAGATAGTGAGCATGAACAGAGGGAAGGGCAGAGGGAGAGGGTCAAGCAGACTCCCCATCAAGTATGGAACTGGACACCAGGCTCAATCCCAGGACCCTGAGACCATGACCTGAGCTGAAGTCAGATGCTTAAATGACTGAGCCACGCAGGCATTCCACAACCAAATTTTTAAAATGCCCACTTCATGAAGGATACTATATGCATTTCAAAAAGAAGGAAATATTTAAAATTTGTCCCAACATAAGCCCTGCTATGCCTCAAGGTTAACAAAACTCCGAAATTCCAGTAAAGTCAGGATGCAGCCTTGCTAAGGTACTCTCCCTGCAAAAGTGGTTGCCATTCTGAAATTCAAGACTCTTCTGTGTAGTACGGTCCATGGAATCAGGGAAATACATTATTATTTTTTTTCCTTCTCCTTCTCCTTCTCCTTCTCCCTCTCCTTCTTCTTCTTCTTCTTTCTTTTTTTTTTTTAATTTTTTTTTTTTTTATTTATTTACTTATGATAGTCACAGAGAGAGAGAGAGAGGCAGAGACACAGGCAGAGGGAGAAGCAGGCTCCATGCACCGGGAGCCCGATATGGGATTCGATCCGGGGTCTCCAGAATCGCGCCCTGGGCCAAAGGCAGGCGCCAAACCGCTGCGCCACCCAGGGATCCCTTCTTCTTCTTCTTTCTAAGGCCAGTTTAGAGCCGGGAAAAAGTGACTGAAAGGAACTATGAGTGGACACACATTACTACCAGTTTTGCAAGGTGCAGCTTTCTGAACTATAGATGTAACACTGCGCCTAATGACTCTAACCATCTTTACTCCAACTCATGATGCTTAGTCCTCCTCTCCTACTCACATTGACCATCTGCCCTGTCTGTATTAGCAGCATCTTCGTGGGATTTGCTAATGTTTCTGGAACTCAATTATTATGAATAACTACATGAGAATATTTTCTGCTTCTTCCTTTTTTCATGAATTGATCATTATTATTTTCAGATATTTTGCTGCCTTTACTGGAGCAGGGTTCAAAAAAACAGCTGACTCTGAACTTGAGGTAGGAAACCAAAGGACTCATGATGTTACTTTGAGGGAAATTTCTTTCTAGTGTCACTTTTACCATTTACCTATTTATTATGTCTTCCTGTGGCAGCCGTGAACAGGCCCTGCTGTGACTGCCTGCTGTGCAGCTTAGATGACTGGCAGCACCAGCTGCTGCCCCTCTAGACCCACAGTGGCATTCACCCTAAGCCTGCATAGTCCCTGGGTTATTCCCAGCCAGTAATTTTGCACAGCTGCAGGACTAGCATTGACTCATTCTGATGGGTCAGAAGACTTGAATAATGGGTAACTTTGGCTCTGGTCTCTGCATTAGCCTAGCTGAAATTTTCAGAATTATGGGGAAATTTGAGACTCTTTCTATCCAATTCTCATACTTTCATCCTTTTCCATTACACATGTCAGACTGCTTTAGAGTATGAAGGCTATCTTACCTACTCCTTCTTTACCCTTTATTCTCCACAGGAGTTTCCTGAAATAGAGCTCCCACAATCCTACCCCCTCATGGCATCTGTTTCTTAGAGGATCCAAACCAAAGCTCTGCTGCACATACCTGTAACAGTGGTAGTGCTATTAAAATTTATATCACTTGTGTAAAATCCACTCTTCTTTTGAAAGGTCAACCATTTAACATGGCTGCCAAATAAAAATAAAGCTTCAAGCTATTGTAATTTAATCAATTAAAACATTTCAGATGTTTTAAACATAAAAATTAGAAAACAGAGAACTTAGTAGGGAAGATAAAATATGTTAGAAAAGAAAATAAAGCCAAAACACTAACATAACATTTTATTTATTTTCAACACTTTATCATGTTGTAAATAAGGAAAATGTTATAAAATTGCCATTAATTGGCTGACCCCTGAAATTTGTTATCTACATGCTTTCAAAACTATAGATTGAATAAAAATGGTCAACAATAAGATCAAAATGCCTCCTACACATATTGATTACCTGGGGAATGTGCAGCTACAAATAACACCATGTATTCTAGAGACAAATGCTTCCTACATAAACTGAAGAAGGCAATATCATTTCTGCTTTCTTTCTAAGTCCAATTATACTTTCTCTAAGTTTCAAATATTCCACTTAATTAACCATTTTGTGTTCTGTTTTATAGTTAAGCCCTGCTGGAATCAGATTAAATAAGAGTTGTTTTGCTTTCTTTAATTTCTCCTTTAGAGTTTCCATAAAAATGACATTCCTCTTCTTAATACAATTGCTTTGCAAAATAAGATTAATTTTATTAAGTGTATATTTACTGTTAAAGGAGGCGAGGTTATCACAAAATAAAAATTTATTTTGTAATATTTATGCATTTTCCCTTATAATTCCATTTGCTATACGAAGTGTTATTAGAAAAACAAAAAACTATGACTATGTATGAAGAATGGTTGAAAACATTAAAAATATTCTTTGAAAAAAATAAAAATATTCGTTGATAAATTCAGTTTCCCAAATATTCCTCTAGTCTATGCTTTTGTCCCTGCATTTTTTTGTTTGAAATTTCTTACTTCTCTTATCCTCTCCAACTAATCCTCTGTGGCAGATTTATTTTCTCAATCGCCACAAACCAATTCTCACATTCCATAGGCTGTTCTCACAATGAGATGTCATGCTTCTCCTGTGGAGAGATGGGTCTATTGCATTCCACTAATATCTAGGCAGGCCTGCACCTACAGCTAAAGTATATTTTATAACTTCCCAAAGTCATATCATGAGATGCAATACCATCCACCTGGCTGTCTTGAAATGCTCACTTTTGAATTCTAGCCACCGTGCCGAAGGTTAGGCAGGAAGAGCTTGCAAAAGCCACTTGAGAGAATCATGTTGATTCTTCCAATTCCCAATCAAGCTGCTCCAGCTCAGGCCAAAAGAAGCCAAAATGAAGCTTCCCTGCTGAATACTTCCCAAATGGTAAGTTCAAGGTATTAATTATTGATTATTGTTTTTTTTGCTGATAATTGTTAACTTTTGCTTTAAGGTACTGTTTTGAAGTGTCTCTTATGCAGCAATATGAGATGGAGCATCACTGTTTTAATCTGGTTGAGGTTATTGTAACAAAATACCACCGACTGGAATGCCTTATATACATAGAAATTCATTTTGGAGGTCCTTAGGTGGCTCAATCGGTTAAGCATTGGACTCTTGATTGCAGCTCAAGTTATGATTTTGGGGTGGTGGGATCCTGTCCTGCGGGGGGCTCTGTGCTCAGTGGAGAGTCTGCTTAAGGGTTCTTTCTCTCCTCCCTCTGTGCCTCACGCTGCTCGTGTGTGCTCTCTCTCCCTCTCTCAAATAAATAAATCTTAAAAAAAAAAAAAAAAAGGAATTTATTTCTCACAGATCTGGGGGCAGGATGCCTGTATATCTGGTTCTAGTGAAAGTACTCTTCTAAGTTGCAAATTGCCAGCTTTTTGCTGTGTCCTCACATGGTGAAAGGATCAGAGATCTTTCTGTGACCTCCTTTATAAGGGTACTTAATTCATTCATGAGACTGTATCCTCATGGCTTAATCACATCCCAAAGGCTCACTTTTTACTATCCTCACATAGGGCGCTCAGTTTTCAACAAGATCAGTGGTGATGGGATACAAATGTTCAAGTTATAGGAATCACTCTTCAATATCCAACTCAAATATTTCCTCTTTTGTGAACATTTTGGTCAAATCTTCCAGGGGCCAGCAAGACATTTCTTCTTTGTATATTAAAACGTTACTTTCACATTATTTTTCACAATACTCATTCATTTGCCTAGCTCTCTTACAATACCAGCATGTCTTCCAAAGTGCATATGATGACTCCCATGGTTTTGCCAATCTAGTGCCTATCTTAGTGCAGGATCAAGGGGATTTGTGAGAATGTATATTAAATGAATAAACCTAAGAATATATAAATGAAGACTGAGATGATTAAAACAATGAATGATTAACTAAATAGTTGTCTGATTTTGAATATATTAATGTATCTGAATGTCAATAGAAATATTTTCATTTGGTTTGCTTACATTTTTTTTTTTATATTTACCTCTGCTTTAATATGTTGCTTTGGCCAATTTTATGCCCTCATATCCTGACTTAATATTAGAGTCTTAGAATTTCTAAATAAATTCTAAATGGCTTTAGTTATTGTCAAATATTTTTTCTAATTAAGAATGAGCATACAGAGGCAATGAGAACTCACCCAGGACTACGTAGTATAAGTAGTGTAAGTAGAAAAACTGGACCAATGATGATTTCTCCTTGCTCTTCGCCAATATAATTCCTTGTGTAAAATTTTATTGCAACACTCATATTTTCTTAGAGAATTTCGGTAATCTGCCTTAGATCACAAAGATAATTGGTGGCAAAATAAAACTATTTATATTTTAAAATTAGTGTTTGAAATCAGAATCTGGTCTAAATATCAAACCAATATCTCATATATTCCAATGCATTGTATATGGTTGTGCTTAATAACTTGTTTTAAACTCAAATCAAGAAAGCTCATCAAAACTTCATAATGCAATATAATTACAATCTCACTTATTTAGGAAATTATAGTACTATTCTCTTTCTCTAACACTGTTTAACTGGTCATAGAAGCACTAGTAAGTCACACAATTTTTCTTATGAATATGGCGTTTCTTTGGTCTATAAGGCTAAATATGTACATCTCCTCAGAGTAGAAGTAAAAAGAGAAGCCATAAGTTTGTTCCCCAAGTTAAATTTAAAGTTTCACCTACATAAACTCATGCCTCATTTTATGACTATAGTATAAATGTTAGGCACAGTACTAAATAACAAGCCTTCTTGTGTCAGTAATGTGTTTTAAATATCTTTTTTAATCTTTTTTTATCTTTTTTAATCTTTTTTTTAATTTACTTAGCTAAAAATATCTGATGAATTTCATAAATCTAATTCATAATTCATAAATCTACAATTTATTTTCTAAATATATTTTAAAAACTAACTTGAGGCTGGCTTGAGTTGTATGTTCTGAATTTATTTCCCTGCTATGTATTTCACTTTATTGTTTAGCATATGATATTTAGAGAAAAACCTCCAATTTTGTTCTCCTGTATGGCTTTTATGCTCCAAATTACTTTTCATGGCATATAAAATGTCTTGTAACCTTTGCAAGTTTTGCTTGAGCCAAAAATTTATCATTATTTTCCCAGAGAGTATTTTATGCTTACCCTATCAGATTGTTTTAACTGTTGCTCTGTGCACTTTCTATCCTATTAAACATGAATCATGGTCTTCTCTACATAGTGATGACAAAATAATTTTAAACCCATATATTTAAAACATGTTTTGCCTATCATCTTGACCTTAAATGAATTCTAGAATGTTGAAAGCTGCTTTTGTGAAAATATTTGCACAAGCAACCTTGAAACAATATGAGAAACATTTATGAAACAAGAAAAAATAGCCGTATGCCTATCACTCCAACAAGAAAAATGATTTTAATTTAGTCTATTCTTTTCTAGTCTTTCTCCATATCCATAACTAAATTTTATATAATGATTAAACTATATTTATTTTGAAGAAGTAAAATAAAATATTTATTGTGAAATTATATTTTATGCAATTGTTGCATAAAATCTTTTCTGTATATTAGTTCAGTAGATTTTAATATAAAAGGAAAACATTTCTTACAAGCCCTGATCTGTGGAATGTCTATGAAAAGCAAAGTGAAATTGAAAACAATATGAAATAACATGAAAATGACAATATACTTTCCTGAGAGAACTGTAGTCATGACCATTTTTGGACATATAACACAATACTGCATGTTATCACAAAAAATAGATACATATAATAACCGAAATCCATCCAGATCTATTTTAAGTTAATTTTCAAAGAATTGAAATTAAAGAAAATAAAAATTCAATTTTCAGTCACACTGTTTATATTTCAAGTGCTCATAGTTTAATATGACTAGTGGCTTTCATGTTGGAGAGCCGAGATTATGTAACACTTCCATCGCTGTAAAAAATTCTACTGGATGGAGCTTTCGTTTAATAGAAATCTTGCATAAGCCCCTACCTCTTCTGATAGCAAATTAAGTCAGTAAGTCAATTTCCTTGAATATCAATATTCTGTACATAGCTCTTTTTAACCTTCTAGTTTCCCAATTGAGCCCACAGAAACATTTGCTTGAGTACATTGATCTCCCCACTATTTTAAGAACCAGTCATGTTTACTTCACCATCATTGTACACACATCACTTGCAGTATTTCCCTATTGCAGAATAACTTTTAACTTAATTCATAATTAGGAAAGTAAATTAACTAAACCAAAAACAACAATTCCTTTGCCATGAGGCAAACCACCACGAAGTTTTGAATTATTGAGAGATAGAAAATTATTTTTTTTCCTATCTCCTGATTTCCAAAGGGGAAAATTCTTCCCTTAATTCACATGCCTTCATTCTTTTTACCCCTTTATCCATTACTTTCCTGGAGAAGAGAGTGATTTATGTATCGGTAAATTCGGGGAGGTAGGCATGACTCTCACCTGCCCTAATTCTTCATGGGAATCAGACATGGAAGGGAGCAAGAGAACCAATATTTTCCATTTCCTGGTAAAGCCATCAATATTTTAGTTTGTACAAATCTTTTTCCCATTGGTTAGTTTCAGGCATGGAAACAACAGAATTAGCCAATCAATTATTGCCTACTGAATGTTATCTTTTCTTGGCCTATTCCTAAGAGTAATATTCCATATAATATCAAAGACTGAGGAACCTTTCAAAAATTACCCCGCTAGCTTTTTATGAAAAAGGTATTTTAATAAAAAATCACAAGCATATTAAACTATCCATGAGGAAATTCAAAGGATCCAGAATAGCTAAGTGCTTCTGAAAAAGTACAAAGCTGGAAATATTGCCAGGTACTGACACAGCTATAAAAATATAGTTCAGTGGAACAGAAGAGAGACAAAAAATGGTGCATAAATAAATGCATTAAATGATCTTTTGAAAAAGGTACTGAATTTATTCAATGATGAAATGATAGTCTCTTCGATAAATGACACAGGAAAATGATGGCTATCCATACGGAAAAACAAAACCACAAACCTTAGACTGGTGTTTCATAAAACTTCTTCATTTTCATTTTCCCCTCACAGTAATTTTTTTTAATTTATTCTTTCCTAATCACTCCTAAAACTGTGAGAAATAAAGACTCTTTTTCTGACTCTGTAACTAAGTAGAAAGCTCAGAGTTTGGTAATATTATGCGATTTGGATGAATTCTATTCCCAAATAAGAATGCTATTTAGTTGCATTCTAAAGTCTCACCAAAAAGAAATCTGAATTTGATAGAGTCTTAAGCAGAAACTCTATCCAGAAATCTGTGTCTCAGGCCAAAGTCCCTCAGCCTTACAACCTGTTTGCTTAAATTATTTTAAGTGTCTGAATCTAGAACACAAACCTTTGATCTCAGGCAATCAAATAAGGTTATTTAATGGAGACTTCTGGGGTTTTAGACTCAAAGCTGCTTGATGCAGCTGCTTGATATATACCTACTGAGAAGAAAATCACTAGCTGGTTATTGAGTGTGGAAAGAGATTGCTATCGAGGAAAGGCATACAATCCTGGGTAAGTAAATAAAAAGTTGAGTGGAGACAGAGTAGTTCAGCAGAGTTTATTAATAAATCAGAAATGCCATCACATATTCAAGGGTATTTCAAAGGGAGAATTAATTTCAGGAGCAGTTCACCACATATACAGTAGTCCCCATTATGCACAGGGGATATGTTCCAAGACCCTCAGTGCATACCTGAAGTCACAGAGAGTACCAAACCCTGAATATACTGTTTTTTCCCCCTATACCTATGATAAGTTTCAATTTATAAACAAGGCACAGTAAGAGAACAATAACTAATAATAAAATAGAATAATAATAATATAGTGTAATAAAAGTTATGTGAATGTGGTTTCTCTCTCTCTCGAAATATCTTCTTGTACCGTGTTCATCCTTCTTGTGACAATCTGCGAAGATAGAATGCCTACGTGATGAGATGAAGTGAGGTGAATGAGGTAGGTATTATATAGCATTGTGTTAGGATACTAATGACCTTCTGATAATATGACAGAAGGAGGATCTTTTGCTCCCAGACATCAGCTGAATGTGTGTAACTGAAACCACACACACACACACACACACACACACGCAAATGGAATAAGGGAGGACTACTGTATAATATAGACTGACTCACTGCCTGTGTGGTCAATGAAAGAGCACTTTGATGGTCAGCCTACTCCCTTTGCTGTAAGGTGTGAACCCTATGAATTTCTCTCAGCCAACCCGAACATGCTACTAGGTTGACTGATAGTAATTCATAAAATGAAAGTTGTGAATTCTGATGAACATAATTATAGATGATAATGAGACTAAATATACACAATGGGTAGAGCTGAAAGTCATGAGTGTACTTAAGAATTTATCTCTGGCCCAAGGAACATATTTGTTTTGGGTTTTTGTTGTTGTTGTTTCGATATTTTTTCAGATTTTATTTTGTATTTATTTGAGAGAGAGAGAGAGAGAGAGCGCACAAGCAGGAGTGGCAGGCAGGGAGAGAGGGAGAAACAGGCTCCCAGTGGATCAGGGAGCCTGATGCAGGGCTTTATTCCAGAACTCTGGGATCATTACCTGGGCCAAAAGCAGACCCTTAATCGAATGAGCCACCCAGGTGCCCCCCAAGGAACATATTTGGATATTGATATACCATTGGACTCCATCTAATGACTTTATGGTATGTTCAGGCAAATGGATCTAGATGGTGTGATGATAAAAGATTCACATACAGGGTACTAAGTTAAAGAAGTCTCTAGGGAAATTTAGAGAAAGAGTGAGGATACTTGTCAATTACATGCCCACCATAAAGACCCTTTGCTGGTTTAGATGAGGACTGGAATGCTAATAACATGCTTCATTCAGATCTCTAAAATTAATGAAGTTGATTCATGAAATGACAAATGTGGGCTTGTTCAATGCTTGTATAGAGAGAGCAAACAACAAGCCTTTATCTTTTCACCAGGTGAAGCCACTAATGTGCAAAGAACTGTACTCAATATCCACAGAAGGAAAAATACTTGAAGATGGCCTTGGCAAAATTCTTTCAGGTAATGGTTAATAAGTAGGTGACCTAGGAAGTCTTTACCTAAGAATGTTTTAGCAGATCTCTTTAGATGGTTGTCTTTAAATTGCTTATGGTAAATTAACTTGAATTTATTGGATGCAGCTAGCTGGAGAATGGAATTATACACATAGACTCTCTACCCACATGCTTAATGAAGTATAAAAACTAAGAAGCTCGAAATTAAATGATTTCCTCTTAGCTAATGTGATGCGCACTTAGTCCTCTTACATTGATTGCTCCAAAATCAAAACATGTGCTAGTACAGAAAAAAGATGCATTTCTTTTTCCTTCTTTTCTTTTATTTTTTTTGAATCTACATCTTATTGCTTGAGTGTCTTCCAAAGATTAATGTTGCTATATTTACATTTGATTTTTGCTTATAACCTTTCTTAATAACGATTTAAGTTTGGTGTTGGGTTAAATATACGATTGTGTGAGCCTGCTTTTCAATAAATTCTTAGTGATATTATCTTTTGAACTTTTTTAAAATATTTATTTACTTGTTTGAGAGAGAGAGAGAGAGAGCAAGGAGAGGGATAGAAAGAGAGGGAGAGAGAAAATCCTGAGGCAGACTCCTCATTTAGTGCAGAGCCTGATTTGGGGCTCTATTCCAAGGACCCTGAGATCATGACTTGAGCTAAAATCAAGACTTGGCCACTTAACGGACTGAGCCACCCAGGTGCCCCCTTTTGAACTTCTTATTTAAAGCACCCAAAACTTACTTAAAAACAAGTATTTCAGATTTTTCTCCCACATTATTCAACATACAAATGGCTTTAAGTCTGTGATCCATTTTGAATTAGCTATTGTGAAAGGTATAAAGTCTGTGAGATCTGTGTTTATATTTTCTTTCTTATTTTGCATACCACTTGTTCAAGAATCATTTGTTGAAGATCTTTTCTCCATTAAAATTGCCATTGTGTCTTAGTCAAGTTGAGGTAACTTATCTCATGAACATATTATGTGAACTTACAAATAAAGAGCAGTTAGGTAAAGCTGATTAATGTTGTCATCCAAATATTTTAATATCTTGTTCTACTTCTTCTATCAATTCCCAGGGGATAGTTGTTGAAATTTCAAATATGATCTTGGATTTGTCTGTTTCTTGACTCTTAATTTTTCCTATATTTTTGAGGGCCTATCATTATTTGAATGCATTTTCATGATTGCTATACATATGTTTTCGATCAATTGGCCTTTATCACTAAGAAATATACACATCTTTAACTCTGGGACTTTGAATATTTTAATAAAGCCATGGCAGCTATCCTATGTTCATTCTCTGTATGGTACATTTGTTTTTCACCCTTTTGCTTTCAATTTTTGTGTGTCTTTATGTTTAAGGAGAGTTATTTTTATAAGCAGTGTGCAATTGATATATTTTTAAAAATCAAGTTTAATGATATTTATCATTCATCTGTTTGCAGCTTGTCCCATCTTTTCTTTTTGTCTACTATTCTTTCTTTCCTGATTCTTTTTGGATTAATTGGTATTTTGCGTTTTTTAGCTACATAACTCTACGCACTTATTTGCCTTTTCTCTAGATACAATTGCATCTTTAAAGTATCTATTTATGCTAAAAAATATTATGTCACATAAACCACAACTAAGCATTCCAGCATTAATTACACTTATTCTCTTTTGGCATATTTGCTCTTGTTGGTATATATTTCATTCATGTATATATATATATATATATATATATATATATATATATATAATAGACCTTGTATATATACATTCATTATTTTAACTGAAAAGAAGCAACATTATTTAACAAAATTAAATATGATTTAAAAATATTTTATGGGGATCCCTGGGTGGCGCAGCGGTTTGGTGCCTGCCTTTGGCCCGGGGCGCGATCCTGGAGACCCGGGATCGAATCCCACGTCGGGCTCCCGGTGCATGGAGCCTGCTTCTCCCTCTGCCTATGTCTCTGCCTCTCTCTCTCTCTCTGTGTGACTATCATAAATAAATAAAAATTAAAAAAAAATATTAAAAAAAAAAATAAAAAAAAAAAATAAAAATATTTTATGTTTACCTACTTCTTTATTCTTTCTGGTGCTCTTAATTCTTTTCTGTAGATTCAGGCTTCTATTCTTGGTATAAATTTCCATTAACCTGAAGTGCTCCCTTTATTTTTTCTTGTAGTTTGATTTTTCTGACATCAATTTCATTCTGATTTTGTTTATCTAAACATGTTTTTATTTTATATTTTTAAAACATTTTTACTAACTATGGAATTCTAGTTTGCCGTTTTTAAATTTATTTCAGCACTTTAAAGATATGTTTTATCATCTTCTGGCCTTGTTTATTTTCTTAGGGGAATCAGCTGACATTTTTCATGTTCCCTACTACAAAATGTATGTCTTTTCTCATGCTGCTTTTAACTTTTGTTTTTAAATGTGTGTGTGTGTTTACCAGCTTTATTTTAATTAAAGTGGAACCTAAAAAGAAATGGAACAAATCAGAATTGCTTAGAAGTTAATAGCATAATTTGATCACTATGAGAGAGAGAATGTGTGTGTGTGTGTGTGTGTGTGTGTGTTGTGAGAGAGAGAGTGAGGTGAGAACACTTGTATTATGGGAGTGGTTGATGAAAAGGAGAAATAACAGCAACCATCTTGAAGATGGAGACTTGACTGATTTATATAGGAATTAATACAACACGTAACTTAGAATATAACTTAGTAATGCAACAGAACTCCATATTCAATCTATTTTAAGAGCTTGGTTTGAGTATTTCCACCTTGCATAACTGCATTTTCAGTAAACTTATCCATTACATTTAAAATTATTTCTTTAATAGAAATGTTACCGACATGAATTTAATATCAACAAATTGCTGAAATTGTTTCTCATACTGAATGAGTGTTGGAGAAAGCAAATGTGAAAGGTTTTGGTGTCAGTTACAACAGGTAATTTGATATCAAATTCAGAGTGCAAAACATTTTTATACACTACTCAAGAAATCCCACAAAGAAAATAACAAATGAACATAAGTTTTATCTTGCCTAACTCCTACTATTGTATTTAGGCTTAATTTTAGAAAATTTATTTTTCCAAGATTGGAAGCTGTTTTTTCTAAATATATATGTGAATTTTACCTTTAGAATGCAATAGGGTTTCAACACAAGTATTCTAAAATATGATTGATGTTAACTATAATTATTACAGTTCTGCGTGCTAATTAAAAATAAATAGTAAATAGGTCAAGTAAAAATAATATGCATTATCTTTAAAATAAAAATTGCATTTGTTATCTCTTTTGTTCATTTATTTAAAAGTCTTCTCATTTAAGAAATGAATTTAGGGGTGCCTGGGTGGCTCAGTGGTTGAGGGTCTGTCTTTGGCTCAGGGCCTGATCCCAGGGTCCTGTTATCGAGTCCCACATGGGGCTCCTTGTGGGGAGCCCAAGGTGGGACTCGATTCCGGAATTCCAGGATCACACCCTGGCCTGAAGGCAGGCGCTCAACCCCTGAGCCACCCAGGCATCCCTTGAATCTATAATCTTAACTTTAAAAGTATAATATCTTGCTTTTAAAATACTGAAGATATCTTTACTTCATCTTGTTTTCTCTTAATCCACTTAAATCTAAAATTTCCTCTGTTATATATATATAATTCCTTGTTGTTTATTTGATGGAGGCTTTGAGTCAACAGAAAATCCTTTTGAGTGTATTATTGAAATTTCTTCCTGATTTGGGAAACTGTAGGTGTAACAGTGACTGTCAGATCAATGATGTAAGGTCATTTATCAGAGCATTTAACAAATAATTATTGCATAACCACTATGAACTGGACTTAGTAGTTGTCATTTAAGAGGTTACCTTTACCACTATATTCATTCTTTCATTCAACAAATTTCAAGAACCCTCTATGTGAGGAACTGTCTTAAGGACTTGGTTTATCAGTACAGGAGTGAACAAGCTAGACAATTTCTGTCTTTATGAAGGAAATTTGAGTAACATAGATAGGTAGATATATAGATAGATTGGATAAATAGATGATAGATGAATAGATAGATAGATAGATAGATAGATAGATAGATAAACTAGATAGGTAAAAATAGTGAAGATCTATGAATAAAAATTAAGCAGGCCAAGGATGGGAAAGGGACCGTATATTTACTTAGATGGGGACATCAGGAAAGGTTTTTCAAAGGAGCTTCAGACATTTGGATATTTGGACTAAAAACTGTAAAGAGAAGCATAGAACTCTTTGAGGAAGAGCATGGAGATAAATAGACCAAAAAGCATAGAAGTCTGAGATGGGTATTGAGTAGACTGCATAGAGGGACTAGAAACTTGTAGAGAAAGTAGAAAGTGGTATCCAACATCATGTAATCTCATTCTTTGTCCTCAACTCAATCTCCAAAATCAAAACAGAATTTTTCTCCTTAAAGCTATAAAAACCCCCAAAATTCTGTTCTCAGTGACTGTTTTCTTTATTTAAGTGGGGCTACTTCCAATGTGTTCTCACATGTGTGGAGAGAATTATCAACCATAGAAAGTGAGAGTGTTGGCTAGTAGCTTTGATTTAGCCGAACTATGCTCTACCTTGTGGAATACCAGCTTTATTCCTATTCAATCTCATGTACTTTAGTTAGAAGAATGTAAACATTCTATAACTTCTGCTTCATTATCATATATTTTGCTGCTAATATTCTTGAAGTTTACTAATTATATTGACTTAAGATATTCTATTGCTAATAATCTTTTTTTTTTAAACTTTTATTTTTTTTTTTGAGATTTTTTATTTATTTATGATAGTCACAGAGAGAGAGAGAGAGAGAAAGAGAGAGAGAGAGGCAGACACACAGGCAGAGGGAGAAGCAGGCTCCATGCACTGGGAGCCCGATGTGGGACTAGATCCCGGGTCTCCAGGATCGCGCCCTGGGCCAAAGGCAGGCGCCAAACCGTTGCG
Source organism: Canis lupus dingo (assembly GCF_003254725.2). NCBI lineage: Eukaryota > Metazoa > Chordata > Mammalia > Carnivora > Canidae > Canis > Canis lupus. The sequence continues at coordinate 55,920,628 of NC_064255.1, read as the reverse complement.
CCACCCAGGGATCCCTATTGCTAATAATCTAACAGAATATCTCCACATATACACAGCCACATAATTATACCTGTATAATTCATGTAGATTTCTAGAACAATGCTATAATCCAGGTGTTGATTTAGGCTAGTCTTTTAAAAAAGATCAGTTTAAGGTTCAAGCTGATCAGAAAGGAAGAATACAGGAGCTTAATTTGGGGGACTGAGAATAGTATTTATATAAGTATGCAGTAATTGAGATTACACAAAAACTAGTACAACTATTATTTATAATGCCAGAAAAGGGCCATTCTTTCCATGGCCTTCCTGATTTAGGACAAACAAAAGTCATCAGCTGGTTTTATCAAGTAAGACAGAATTTTACATGCCCTAGCATTGAAGCAGGGAGCTAGGGACTCATGGGAGCTCCTGCAGCCCTGTCACTTTTATTTCATTCCTTTCAACACATATTTATTGATCTCCCATTCTGTGCTGAAGAACTTGAGTCAGTCAACATATTCAAGTTTCAGGTTAGCATGCATTAAGTCTTCTTACTAGTTCTCTGTAGTCAGTATTCTTATTAGCTAACCAGGGTTTTTTTTTTTGTTTTTTTTGTTAATTTTTATTTTATTATTATTATTTTTGAATTTTCTGTGGAGAATGATGGATCATTAGCTAGATATTTGATTCATTTTCCCCAGGGTATCTAAGTTCCAAAGTTTTACATTAACTATTTTAACATGGGATGGTATATTTTTAAGTGTACAGCTAAAGGCTTCATCATTAAATTTAAATGGTTGCAAAAATTTATGACTTTATTATTAATATTGACACAAAAATCCTGTATCTCATTATTTTATATGTGTTAATGAAATCTAAAGATCACAATGATTTCCATAATTATATATATATATTTTTCTAAAAATTGTATTTGTTTATTCATGAGAGACGCAAAGAGAGAGGCAGAGACATAGGCAGAGGGAGAAGGCTCGATCTCAGGACCCTGCAATCACAACCTTAGCTAAAGACAGATGCTGAACCATTGAGCCACCTAGGTGCCCCCATAATTATATCTTTTTTAAAAGTTTGAATAACTGATACCCTCTGTAACAGTTGTAGATTTTCTTTTTTTCTTCTGAATTTATAATGTCTATTTTACTTTCCCCAAATACTAATGCAAAAAAATATTTTAGTTCAAATTTAAATATTTCAGTAAATTTAAAAAAATTAATTTAAATTCCAGTTAGTTAACATACATCGTGATATTAGTTTCAGGTATTAATATAGTGATTCAAACTTCCATACAACACCAATGCTCATCAAAACAAATGCCCTCCTTAATCCCCATCACCTATTTCACCCATTCCTCCCCCTTAACTCCCCACCCATATCCCCTTTGGTAACCATCAGTTTGTTCTCTATAGTTAAGAGTGTGTTTCTTGGTTTGCCTGTCTCTCTCCCTTTTTTTCCTTTTCCTCATTTTTTGTTTAAGTTTTTATTTAAATTCTAAAATAAAATTATAGTGTAATTTCGGTAATATTGGTTTCAGGAGCAGAATTTAGTGATTCATCACTTACATACAACACCCAGTGCTCATCACCAGTGCCTTCCTTTATACCCATCACTCATTTAGCCCATCCCCTGTCCAGCTCCCTTCCAGCAAGCCTCAGTTTGTTCTCTATTGTTAAGAGTCTTTTATGGTTTGCCTACTTTTCTTTATTTTCCTTCCCTTATGTTCATCTGTTTTGTTTCTTAAAGTCTGCATGAATGATATATTTGTCTTTTTCTGAGCGACTTATTTAACATAGCATAATTAGTTTTTAAAATTCCAATGACTAGATTGTTTTATGTGTAACATTCTCTTAGTTACCTTACAAGATAATATTAATATATAGGTGATAAATAGTATTATATTACAGAAGTTATAAAGTGTATTAAATTTAAAATGGTAACTAAATTATAATTATAATTTTTAAAAATTCTCTTAGAGTTACCTTTTCTAGATAGCTAAATATAAATATATAGGAAAATAAAATTGGACAATGAATTGACCATATAAAATTGAAAGAAAATATTTTAGCATTTTGTTGTGGGCTGTGAAAAAGCTGTTAATTTATAGCTAATTTAAAATTTAAAACACTTAAGAAAAATTGTGTTATAAAGGAATAATAGATAGCTATATGGACATTTGAGAATTATTATATATGAAAGAGTGATTTTATTTCATACTTGAAAACTAAGTTCTGAGTTACATATTTGACAAAATTTAATAACACATCAATATCTGAAAGTGACCAATTAAAGCTAATTAAATGAGGTTGCTTTCTTAAATTTTAAGCTATTGTATCTTGAGTTGAATTTGATAACACTTGTACTACCCATATACATAAAAAGATATTCTATTCTTGAAAGTGTAATTTAAATGGCATTATGAAAATTACCAACAAAAATAAAGAGAAATATTGGGTTACTGGTAAATGAAGGAATTGCAAACTTTGAACTAACAGTATTTTAAAATGCATTGTTTATAGAGAAATCACCAAGTTAAGTTAAGCTAAACCTAATAACCACATGGTAAGAATGGATAAATGTTCCTGGAAGTAGCTGATACATGACAGGGAATAACATGCTTATTTCAAAGTTAAAAATGATATATTTGAGATAGTCAATAATGTTAAAGAAACATTCCATATGTTATGATCTATCTACATAGAGGTTTAAAAAGTCCCACTAAAGCCAAAATGGAGCCCGGGCATCTATTTCTTTTCTTTTATTGCAAACATGGAATATTTTTACTGTATTAAAGTTAGTAAATACAAGAGTACTATTTAACATCTTGTAACAATACATGGCCACTCTAATACCACCTGTGGTAAAGGGAAATTTTTTTTTTAAATATAAGATTTTTTTAAAAGTAAGTTCCTTGCTTAATTTGAGCTTGAACTCACAAGAGTTGAGTGTTGTACTTACTGAGCCAGCCAGGCCCGCCTTAATGTAAGCATGGCCAGGAAAATAAGTAAAATGATGATATATTCCTTAGTTGTTTTGATAACAAAATAATTGATGTTAAATGGAATTTTAAAAACAATCTTATTCAAACTTTTGAGAATTATCTAATATAAGTCCTCCCATATAAAACCATATAGAGGCCACCTTTTCCCCCAGGTGTTACCAAGATGATTTTCAGCCAATCTGCCACTGTCTTTATTGACAAGCTGGTGTCAAATAAGCATAAACACTTGAGTTGCCAAAGTCCACCACAGTTAAAATTTTGTTGTCCTCTAAACTTTATCAATGTACTCAACCGTGAGTCAACTTATTTTTTATTTAATCAGATGTGGGCCAAAATCACTTCTATAGTTCTAGTAAACAGATTTGCCAAGCCTACTGTTTTAAAAAGTATTTTTGAACTTCTTGATTTGATTTCTTCCTTTTCACATTGAAGACCTAGGATAATTGTTTCCAGACTAATGTTAATCCAACTCGTTGGTTACAGAAATCAAATCACGATTTTAAACTGCTTTGAAAATTATGCACTCACACGAACTGTAATGCTAATGTGGTTTTCTGAGAATTATCGAATACAATAAGTGGTGTGATACAATCTTGTGAAGTTTAATTCAGTTGCTCAGTGAAATAGTATAGATCGAGTTATCCATCCTTGACCTGCTGTTTTAATTGCAGTTACTTTTTTAGAGTTGACTCAATTTTAATGCATATAATGTGGGACAGTTTTCATTCCTTTTATTGCTGATAAGAATATTGGTGATGATATGCACAGCTTATGTCCATTAGAACTAGAAACCAATAAAACAATGTGGTGAAAGATAAAACACAATTTCTGTGTCTTTTTTTTGCTAGCCACTGTTAAAGGAAGAATATTTGTTTTTCCATAGAGCAGGATTAGTTGACTTAGATGCTACCTGAGACTATGGTGGCGGAGGTTGGGCCACAGGCTGTGGCTAACATTGGGCTGTAGATCTGGCCTTTGCTTTTTTTTTTTTTTTTCTTTTCTCTGTGTACTTCACTTCTGTCTCCTTTTTCTTTCTTCCTTTTATTATGATGATGCTTTAGTCCTATAGGTGATGCTTTTAGATACATTGGCACTCAGAACTGTGGAACTCGCTGACCCTATCAGAGCTCATTATGTAATACATTTAAAAAGTCAGGGAACTAAACTTAATAGTTAGTGTGAGCATTCAACACTTTCACCAGGGCTGGAAATGAGCAGAATATCATGTTGTTTCAAGGAAGCAGCTATTTGTTTATAAAGTATTGTGTATTTTTTATGTGGATTTACTTTCAGTCCTTATATTAGTTAATACACATCTAGTCTCCTTAAGAAGGGTGGGTGTGGATAACATGTGCTAGCCTTGTATGCTACATACCCTTATTTGGAGAAATCTCTTTCAAAATAAAGTAGATTTACTTCGCATAACTCAACAAAACTTCACCAATGTATCTTTTGTACAAGACTGTCTCACACCATTTCTCTATTTTTCATCTCTCATACTATTAAATGTACTTTCATTCTTAGAATAAACGTTGATGGATTTTACAATTACACAGTGCATTCATTCTAAACCTACTTCTTCATAGATTCTTCCTTTTCTTGGCCAATTCCTGGGAAAGATAATGAATTTTATGTTATTATCTTTACTTCTATACTTTAAATCCAGTTTCAAGCCAATTGCCTTGAAGACAATTCTAGCTTAGTACCAAAGCATTATGTAAAACTCCACATATACCAGATCATCAATTTTATTTTTAAGTTGTCAAAATGCCCTACTCTGAAACTTCAGAACCACCTTGAATAAGAGAACAGTCTGGTCACATCCTCTGCTATCCCACTCAGATCAGGAATTTGACTCATGAATCTCTCATGTTACCTGGTCTAGTTCCACAGCAGTCCCGAGAGAGGAGTGTTCCCTTCCAAATTTTCACTCAAGGTTGTCATTGCTACCATTTAACCCTGACCTCCATCATTTGATGTGCAATATCATGGTAATCACCTTCTAGAAAGCCCACATGACCCTGGGACCTCTCTTTTTTCTCAAACACTGTGCAATATTTTATCCAACTTCCTAATGCACTAACTTTTATATTTGAATCTTGCTTATCACCATTTACACTGGAGTTTTTATTTTGAGAAATGAGTAGATCATGCCTAGTGGTCTTTTTTTTTTTTTTTTTTTTTTTGCCTAGTGGTCTTATAACAGTAAAAAGGTATGGTTAAATGGAACTTGTGTGTCTATTATCTTCATTCATATATTCTCAGGGTCTAAGATAGGAAATAAAAAGAAATACTTCTTATTTGTTTAAGTACATACTGTGTGTTAAGAAATATGCCAGATGTCTGGTGACTATATCCTTTCTACAAATTGACATTGACTAGGGAAAATGTTTACATGTGTGGGTATCTTATTTGGTGGTACTTCTAAAGGATAAAGTGAAATCCAGAGTTCACCTAAAGATAAGGTTGTTGGTGATGATTTAATATTGTCCAATTTTATTTATGCTACTTTAAGTATTTGTCCCTAGTGTAATTTGTGATGAGACCCTAGAGAAAAAGTAATGGGTCTCTTTGTTTTCACATGGCTGGATTATAGAAATGTATAATGTATATAATATACAATCAAACTCATACATTAAATTAAAGTAGAAATCATACTATAAGAATAACAATAATAATTAAAAGCTCAGATGGCTGTAGTAGGCACTGTTCTAAGTTGTTTATGTATTAGCTGATTTAATTTTTACAATAATCTTTTAAAAAGATTTTATTTATTGATTCATAAGAGACACAGAAAGAGAGGCAGAGACACAGACAGAGGGAGAAGCATGCTCCCTGCAAGGAGCCTGATGTGGGACTTGATCCCAGGACCCCGAGATTACAGCCTGACTCAAAGGCAGATGCTCAACCACTGAGCCACCCAGACATCCCTAAAATAATCTTCTAAAGTGAATAACATTTCCAACATTTTTGAGATCAGAAAACTGAATTATAGGAAGGTTAAGTAATTTGCCCAGGGTCATACAGCAAGAAGCTGGTAGAACCATGATTTTAGCATAAGCCAGCTGGCAGCAAATCCTCTACTCTCAATTTACTTGCTGTACTACCAGAGGGATGGGTGGGAGGAATAAAGGGATAATGCCCATCTAGTCTTTTACCAGGGATAGTGCAGGATTATGGTACTTTATACTCATGATGTGCTCTATAGAAACATCAGCGAATTGCCTGAGGATAACCTCCTATGGGATTATAGACTAACCACAGGAAAAAAATTAGCCATTCAGTTTTCAATTTCAAATGAAGAAAATTCAGACTAATGAGTATTTCCAGAAGAAAAATAACCAATACAGAGGATTTTCAAACTATACACAAGGAATATCCACTGTTAGGTTTCAAGTATTATCTGCTATTATTATGTGGTATCTATGAGATTTACTATGGGTCACCTGGAGACTAAAAAGGAGTGATTGCTTAGCTTTGCAATACGTATAAATGAGATGAAGATTTTAGCTGTATGGATTGAAACATTTTAACTCTTTAAGCAATAATTATTTATTCTATTTCTCCATTTGAGCCCTTGAAGAAATACTCAAAATAAGGATAATTTAAGAACCAGAGGGGTAACATAAATGTATGCCAATAATTCATACCTGGGACACAAACATCTTTTTGTTGTTGTTGTTGTTGTTGCATCTAAGGTCAAGATGACAAATGTGAATAATGAGACAATACAATATTTTGATTTTTTTTCTGTGTTTTCTACTTATTAGCTCAAACTTTATTCATTTTACAAATAAATATTCATTAAGTATTTTAAGTGTAAAGTATTTTGTGGGAAATTGCTACTAAATTGGATCTTGCTATATAGATTAAAATTCATATGTTGAAGTTCTAATCCCCAATATGATGTTTTTTAGAGGTTTGGCTTTTAGAAGGTAATCAAATAATGAGAGTGAAGCCATCATGAATGGGGTTGGTGAATTTATAAGAAGAGAGGCAAGTGAGATGATCTCTTCCACTTGGCCATGTAAGGATATAGCAAGAAGGCCACCACCTGCAATCCAGCAAGAGGGCTCTTACCAGACACTCTGGAGTGCTGACACTTGATCATGGACCAGCCAAGCTCCAGAACTGTGGGAAATAAATGTCTGTTGTTTTAAGTAGAGATTCCTTTACTAACTTATTTTAATTTAGTAATTTCAGAGATGCTTAAAAGAGCTAATAATTGAAGTTGTACTTCAGCATAGGGTTCATTAACTCAAACAAGAAGTGATAAAGGCAAATGTACTTCCTGTATCTGTTTTTTATCACTAAAACAGTTCAATCTGATTCTTAATTTTTGGAGGTAATGCTTAATGCAGTACATTATTTCTGATAAAAGTTCATTGATTTTTATGATGAAATCATAGCAATTAGACATATCGGATGAGGATCTGCAAGACTGGATAAGACGAAGGCAAATTAAGAAAAGGACACAAAGAGAAAGAAGAATGATTCTAAAAAGAGCAAAACAAGTTTAAAGCATTATAGAAAATTACAAAATGGAACAAAGAAACAAAAGTAAATGTGAACAAGGAAGAAAAAGAAAATTGAATAGAAGCAACGACAAAAGAGACAAGGAAATTAGCTTGTGGAATTTTTTCTTTCAACTCTCAAGATTCAGGTTTTTAAAAAGTAAGCTCTAATTACCTATCTTTAACAATTTCAGAACCTTCACTCTTCATTTTACCTAGGATTAAACACACACAACACACAGACAGTAGAACAGAATGCTATGTAGCACAGAGGATTCATTAGGATTTTTATTTATGGGCAGAAATACTTAAGATACCTCATTCATGTAGCAAAATTAATTTTTAGACAAAATAATGAACATCTAATTTTATTTACTTTTGACCTTGAATACTCCATTAATGTGGGATTTAAATACCAAATATTTTAAATTCTCTCTCTTTCTAGAGAATTTCTCTTGAGTATGAATTAATTTTATGGCAAATGAATTACAATTATTTGTTCTTGTCAATCTTTAAATATATAAATTTTTTTTTTTTTTTTTTAAATATATAAATTTTTACATTCATCCAAGAATTGCTTCCACTGTAAAATAAGGGTGAAAAATGATATGCACAAAGAAAATGCTAAAACCTGCACAATACTTTATTATTATTTAGCATAAATATGCATTCATTTTTAAAGCAGGATATCTGATATTTCCAAAGGAATAGAAAAGACAATATTTAGAGCTCAACAAGCCAAGAGCAGTTCCTTTTTTGATCAGCAAGTATGAAAAACCTCATAATTTATGATTCATAGGACATTTAGTAGAATTCCCAGAAGTATTCTGATTCTGTATTGGGGAAATTCTAATCCCAGATTAACCACTTCTCTGTATTCTAATAACAAAAGTTAAAGAAAATATCCAAAAGAATTTTAAATGGGTCTGCAAATGAAGCTTACTAATATTTTTTTAGAATACAAAAATGTCCAGTGCCCATTAGGGAGTAATTGAAAATAGCTGGTATCCTAGTAAAAATTTTCAGTTATACAAAAAAAGCAGAAAAATTTGACCCACTATTAACCAATTGAAACCAACCCAGAAATAATAGGGGTCATAGAAATAGTGATAGAAGCATTAAAAGGATTATTACAACTGTATTTCATATGCTTAAGAAACTAAATAATAGTAAGTAGAGAAATGGAAGATATAAAAAGAATCTGAATAGAAGTATTTCAAATTAAAACTGTAATGTCTGAATATACATGGGATTGAGTTAATAGCAAATTAGAAATTGCTAAAGAATAGTTGAGTAAATTTGTGAATACGAGCCTGAAACATACATTAACAAGAGAAACTTGCAAAATAAACAGACAAAAGGATGGGGGGAAATGAGTAGAGCATTCATGAGCTCTGGGAAAGTTTCAAGTGTCCTAATGTATTTGTAGTTGGAGAATTAAAAAGAAGGAAGAAAAGAAGCAATAGAAAGCATACTTGAGGGGCACCTGGGTGGTTCAGTGGTTGAGCATCTGCCTTTGGCTCAGGTTGTCATCTTGGCGTCCTGGGATCGAGTCCCACATCGGGCTCCCTGCAGGGAGCCTGCTTCTCCCTCTTCCTATGTCTCTGCTTCTGTCTCTCTGTGCTTCTCATGAATAAATAAATAAAATCTTAAAAAAAAAAAGAAATGGCTATTAATGTAAAGTTCTGATATTTGAAAAATGTTTCCCTGATAATTCTGAAGTAATTTTTTTTTTCAGATAGTAGCGACAATTGTAAGTCCTAGTGCTGATTTATAAAAATGCAAATGGATTAGCAAAGCAAGCGACTTTAAATCCATTTATTCACTCCTTCAATTATTACTATTTGGCAATTATATGTCTCTTGCTTATGTGATTAATGTAGTGAAGAATAGGGAAATAAAGTTCTATTTTTATAAAAATTGTATTCCAATGAATGAGATAGAGAATAGAAAGAAAATAAATGATGATGATAGATAGATGATACATAGCAATAGATAGGTAGGTGTGTACGATAGAGTGAGTGCAGGCATGGTTAGGGAAGGGGAAGCTAATATTTCAGGTAGCGCTGTCAAGCAAAAACCTCTTTAAGAACATGAATTATTAAAAAGTCATGGAGCAAGTCACTGAGAAATTTCCTCCTCCTTTTGAGAACATTCATACTATAGTATGGATCTTTACCTAAAATCTTGAGACTATATGTGTTCTTGAATTCAGAATTTTTAAAAACATTTCTTTTTTGGAAATAACAGGTTCAGTGTTGCTATAAGCAGTACTTAAGCTATAGCAGTACCTCATGCTAGTGAATTAAGTGAAACCTCTAAATAGCTTTATGTCAGCTCAGGTCAGATTTTAATGCCGTGTAATTTGGGTCAGGACAGGCTTTTCACCAAAAATCATAGAAAAACTTGTAGCTGTATGAGCTTACTGAATATAGCTTGGAAACACCAGCCTTTCTATCTTTCTCAGCTAGTTGCTGATGCAGATATAATGTAGCATTGCCACTTTGGGACTGAAAAGAAAAGGATGTGTGTAAGTGATAGAGGAAAATAAAATATACAGTCAATTGATTCTACCTAGACCATAAAATAAGTGTGATAGTTAACTGTTAAGGGTCTGAAACAAGAAACACTATGTTTTAAATTGGCTTCAACATTAATCAGTCATAAGACCTTGAACAATTGATCTAAATTATCTATAATTCAGTTTAAGTACTTGAAAATGGGCATAATAATACCATTAAGAAAGGCTGTCAAAACTTGGAAACAGATGAGGAACCTGGGTGGCTCAGTGGGTTAAACTGCTGCCTTTGGCTCAGGTCACAATCCCAGGGTCCTGGGAAGGAGTCCCACATCAGGCTCCCTACTCAGTGAGGAGTCTGTTTCTCCCACTTCTCCCCCTTTGCCCACTTGAGTGCTCTCTTTCTCAAACAAATAAAGAAAATCTTAAAAAAAAAAACAAAAACAAAACAAAAAAACAAAACAAAACAAACAAACAAAACAACTTGGAAATAAAACTAAAAGGTAAGTGTCCGGACGCCTGGGTGGCTCAGCAGTTCAGTGTCTTCCTTCATCTCACGGCTGATCCCAGGGTCCCAGGCTCGAGTCCGATATCAGGCTCCTTGCAGGGAGCTTGTTTGTCCTGTCTCAGCCTCTCTCTCTGCCTTTCTCTGTGTCTGTCATGAATAAGTAAACAAAAACTTAAAAAAAAAAAAAAAACGATTAAAAAATAAATAAATAAAAGGTAAGTGGTTATGTAGGACCACAGGCCTAAGGACTAATTATTTAGGAAATGTACTTTGTTCATTCCCTGCTCACTATTATTAAAAGTCCCAGAACTAGCGAAATTACATGTCACTTGTAGACTTTTACCTAGTAGATAGGAATGTTGTGCCCAAGATTATGTATCCGAGAAACCACCGATGAGCCGACACCGATGCATACACATGAAGGTTTATTTACAAGCTCGAGCTTGGGTCCAAATGTACCCCACACAGCAGAGCAGGGACTTGGGCCCTGAGGTGGGTTCCAGCTTAGTTTCATGGGCTGGTCTAGGGGACCTCCAGAAGGGGGGTTGGAATTTCTCAAGTTCTGTTTACATTCTGATATGGGGCTTTCAAGGGCTTTGAGCTCTGTTCTCATTCTGATATGGGGCTTCCTACCACTAGCTTGGGCTCTGTTCTCATTCTAATAGGGGCTTTCTAGGGTGTTAAGCTGTAAACTGTTTTTTTTTTTTTTTTTTTTCCTGTAACTGAAATAATGTAAATTTCAGCTCTTAGTCACAGGGGCCTGGGATGGCTGTACTTGTGCTAGCGTTGAACTTAAAGTGGAATGGCCTTAATTTTCTCATCCTCCACATGTGAATTATTTCTGTCCAGTAAAAAAATATAACCTCAAAATTTATGGATCATTATCTTAATAAAATAATAATCACCATAATCAGTTTTATATCTAGTCTATCAATCTTATTCTAATATTTTGTTAAAATGACTGTAAATGCCTAGATCTTCAAATGTATCTTGAACTTGCCTTGCCATATTATCCCAGTATAAATTCTAGGATGATTACAGTATGAATGAGTTGATTGAAATATTTTATACATAGAAAACTTTATTTGTATAAGGGTTCTATTTTTAACATTTTGAAAATTACAGTATTAGCAGTATTAACATTGTAAGGCTGGTTCAAGAATTAAATGATATAATCTAGGCAAATGATAAGTACTCTGTAACTTTATGTTAGTTTCTTTCATTATCTTTATTGTTTTATTTTCTTTAGAAATGCTCTCATGCATTTGGTGTACAAAAATGTAATTGCTGCCCAGATGCATCTGTGAAGTATGTTATTGAAGGATATTACCATTCATAAAACCTCTATATCTCAGCACAAATGCTCCAAGTGCTCTATTTAGCCTTTGGGGTGGGGAGGAGTCATAGAAAAGGGTTGAGAAGAAAGGAATTTTCTTCAAAGAAAGGAACTCAGAAACTATGTCTAATTTTGGCCATTTAGAAATCTCATAGCTTCCACCGTGAAGAATGCTGTCAAATTTCATTAATTTCTAGGAAACATTTTGTAATCCTTTTTATATCCAGACAACTCAACTCTTAGAACAGGAAGCAGAAAAAAAACATTGATGTTTTACCATAACCCCTTTCATCCATATAGCAACTCTCTATGAAAGTTAATATGGTCTCCATTTTAGGGGTGAAGATACTGAGGCTCAAAGAGTTTTAATTATTTTCTCAATATCATAAAACCCATTTGTTAAAGAACCTGAATGTTAATTATTTGCCAGTCTCCAAAGCATTTTTTCTTTCATTGATATTTTACAACCTTTAAGAATGCAGAGAAACACTCAAAGACTTTCTTTATTTCTTTGGCTGTAATTGCTGCTTTTGAAAATTAGAGAATTATACTTTACTTGTACTGGTATGAAAATTTTCTTGCATCAAGGCAGTAGTTTTTTTTTTCTCCTTTGATATAGTATCATTTTTTTTTCCCCATCAGATCAGCATTTCACACCTCATGCACATAAGTGCTAACTACAATATGCATGATCTATTTCATCTCCATACACAACGCATTCTTTTTCTTTTTACTGATTTTGACTACGTTTAACTTAAAAATCCAGAAAATGCCTGTAGATTGTTACATGGATAGTTTTGTGGCTTTCCTAGTTATCCTACTAAATATTAGGATTTCAGATTACATATATATAATCCATAAATATTCCCACAGGAACTAATATTTGTTCTGAAATTGTTACTCTGGGAATTATGATTGTTATGTACTTGGAATGTTCTCATTAATTGAATGCATAAAACACCATAAACATTCAGGAATGCAAAATAACTAACAATTAAGTTAAAAACATTTTTTTGAGCTCTTATTGAACTTGTATTCAAGTAAAATAGAAACTTTTAAGGCTTCAAGGCCCATGTCCCATTTACACTGCTATCTCATTTCAGTCACTTTTGGTCATCTTGTGGATGTCTTTTTTAGGGCATCAAAGCAGCTCAAGGGTTGAAAAGTATCTAGCTTTGACAAAGAAGGTAGCCCTCAGAGGGAGACAGAGTCCTGTCTTATGTATATTGCTTACCAGCTACCTGACCTTAGTTTTGTCATTGTTTGTTAAATTTTCTTATTTTACAAGTCAAAATTCCTTTTTCCAGAAAACAGAGATAACAGTCCAGTGAGTAGTTGCGAGCATTAAAGTAAATTCTGCATATATGACACTTTAAGAACGCTCAAAACTGAATGAAAATTAATTCAATTAATAGCCATTTCATACACATTCAGTGATCTTTTTCTGATTCCTGTTAGTACTCATGGATAATATGAGCTGGGGCTGCTGGTTGTCAGATTAAAGCACATTTTCATTCCCGTCAGGTTTGTACTCAGAGAACACGTTTATGAATTGCGTAATTCAAACCCCAAATGGTAAATCATTTGATTTATAGAATGGCCGTACTTCATACAGCAACATCTCTATCTTTTCTTTTCTAGACAAGAGCACATGCAAGACACCTCCAGAGTACCACTCAATTCTTTTGTTTTCTAAGCCACTGTGTGACTGAAGACCTGAGTCAGCGGCTTTGTTATCATGAGATAATCCTGCAGTTGCATTTGAATTACCGCACACTATTGTAGTTAGTAATTGCCACTATGTAAATACAGATAATGCTTAGCTGCTTTTAAAGATAGCCTTGTATTTAAGCCTACCAGAGCTCTGCAAATGAGCAATTCTCAAATGGGGGCCATAATCATAAACTCATAGTTTGCACATGCAATTTTAGAAAGCTTATTTTAAATTATCACTGCTTTGTTTTTGTTGTAGACTGCCAAATGAGTGAATGTTTTGGTTTTAGTCCTATTATTTAATTTTTAATTTCAAATAATGCTAGCGTGGGAAATAAAACTTCCATGGGTTTATGATAAACCATAGCGCATAATACCTAAAAGTCTGAGTTCACAGTTGGACTATTTGGCTCAAATCTCATATTTTCTTCATATTGGCTCTATGACCTTGGGCAAACTAACTAAACTTTTAGAGAGCCTCAACCTATAAAATGGGAATAATAAAACTAGCTACTTCATAAGTTAGGTTTTGTGAGTTAAAACATTGTAATTATATTGAACAATGCCTTAAAAGAATAAGTGCGTAATAAATATTATTTTATTAATCAAAAGAGGTTACAGATTTTTTAAAAAATGAGATATACTGTAAAAGCCTAATAACAGAAGCTGATAATCTAGATTCTAGTCTTGACCTTGATTTTGTATAAGATACTCAGGTTTTTTAAACCTCTCTATACTTGTTGACTTTATTTTTTTCCTTTGTAGAGTGTAGTGTATTCTAAATAATAACCCCTAATCTAGTCCAGTTTTACTAATTATCTTTTATTAATATTATTATTTTAATTTGAGTATAGTTAACACAAAATGCTACATTAGTTTCAGGTATGCAACAGAATAGAGAACTCAGAAATAAATCCACAATTATATAGTCAATTAACCTATGGCAAAGAAATTAAGAACATACAATGGGAAAAAAAGCAGTCTCTTCAATAAATGTTGCTGGAAAAGCTGGACAGCTACATATACAAAATAAAACTGGACCACTTTCTAATACCATACATAAAAATAAACTAAAAATGGATTAAAGACCTAAATGTGAGATCTGACACCATAAAAATCCTAGAAGAGTACACAGAAGTCGTTTCTTTGATATTGGCTGTAGTATTATTTTTCTCGATATGTCTCCTAAGGCAAGGGAAACAAAAGTGAGGATGGACTATTGGTACTACATCAAAATAAATAGCTTTTTTCACAGTGAAAGGAACCATCAACAAAACAAACAGCAATCTACTGAATGGGAGAAGATATTTGGAAATGATGTATCCAATAAGGAGTTAATATTCAAAAGATATGAGGAACTTACACAATTCAACACCAAAAAACCCCAAATAAATCCAATTAAAAAATAGGCAGAGGGCCTGAGTAGACTTTTTTTCCAATGAAGACATATAAATGATCAACATACAAATGAAAGATGCTCAATACCACTAATTATCAGGGAAGTGCAAATCAAAACCACAATGAGATATCACCTGACACCTCTCACAATGGCTAAAATAAAAAATAAATATAAGAAATAACAAGTATTAACAAGGATGTATAGTCAAGAGAACTCTTATTAACTTGGTGAAAATGCAAATTGATATAGCCACTGTGGAAAACAGTATGGAGGTTCCTCAAAAATTAAAACAAGAATACAATACGATCCAATAATTCCACTAATGATATTTTCCCAAAGAAAATGAAAATACTAATTCAAAAAGATATACACACTCCATGTTTATTGCCAGATTAGTTATAATAATCAAGATATTAAAACAACCTAAGTGCCCATCAATAGGCAGACGGATAAGGGATGTGTAGTGTAAATACAGAATGAAATATTACACAGCCATAAAAAAGATGAAATTGTGCCATTTGAAACTATTGGAAAGTAATAAGCTGAGAGAAATAACTCAGACTGAGAAAGACCAAAAAACATAAGGCTTCACTCATAAGTGGAATTTAATAATATTTATACTCATTGACTTTAAAAGCATGTTAAGGGCAGCCCGGGTAACCTAGCAGTTCAGCGCCACCTTCAGCCCAGGGCCTGATCCTGGAGACCCGGGATCGAGTCCCACGTCAGGTTCCCTGCATGGAGCTGCCTTCTCCCACTGCCTGTGTCTCTGCCTCTCTCTCTCTCTCTCTCTCTCTGTGTCTCTCATAAATAAATAAAATCTTAAAAAAAATAAAAGCATGTTAATATGTACCCTGCTTATCTCATGAGTTGGTTAAGATAGAGTGATATAACAAACATGAAACCTGTTAAAATTCTGAAAGTGTTATTATCTTCTATAATATTAAACAAGTGAAATAATGGAACTATCTTCGATGCTATATTTTAAAAATATATTTGAATGCATTTTCTAGTATAAAAAGTAAAATCATACTCAGGGAAATTTAAATAATAATATTCTCCAACTTTAGTTGTGCATATAGTATATTCCAGACATTGTACTATATACTTAACAATGTATTTTTTACATTTAATCTATAACATCAAGATACAATGTTGATGTTATAATATTGATAATGTAGAGTTTTTCTCATTTAATTTATAACATTATTGGTCTGCTATTTACATTTTACCAATGAGGAAACTGGGGCCTAGAAGATTTAAGTAATTACCAAGCTGGTAATGGATGAAATCTGAAACTCCAATTCAGTTGTGTTTTATGCCAGGGCTTAAGCTTTTACCACAGTGATGTGCTGTTTCTCCACTCTAGCTATACACTTCCTGCAGTGTTCTTCATTAAACTAGAGAAATATTCACAGAAACATAACAAACATTGTATTGTTTTTCACATCATCCCCTGAAATGACAAGAGCTGCTTTAAAGACTACTTGACAGTGGGTCAGGATGAGAATCTTTAGTCTCAAGAGGAACAAACACACCAGAAGTGTATCGGAATGGGGAAAACTAGTCTGACAAACATATGACTTGGATTTCTTAGTGGGGAGTTAAACAATAGGAGACAGAAAGCAGATGTAAATACCTGATTGAAAGCTATAGGAGCACAGTCATGTTAGGAAATACTGGTCCAAGACTCAGGAAGTGAAAGGTGTCTGACTCAAATGGGAATAGTAGAAAAAATAAATGAATGATGTGTGAGAAGACTAGTGAGTGTTTGTTATTCAACACAGAATCAGAAGCTCTGTGGATAATGAGTTTACCAAGCACGTTTCAAAGTTCCTGTAGACTTATTTTGTGATTCATCTATTTTAAGCTCTGTGAGAGGCAAAGTAAAGCCTTGGTCCTTTTTACAATTATAATCCACTATTAACATTTTTTTATATTATTGTTAGAATTCATTTTGTTGTAAGTACAGTTCATTACCACTGTTAATACTGCAAAATGTGGAGTATTAACTCCACTCACTGTGCCAGTGATAGAGAGTAAAGGAGGGGACAGTTAATCCTTTTAAACACCTAATATCTGATAACCACTGGGAATATGGTAGTGAAGTGAATTTTCAGGGCACTTTCTTTAAGGAGGTTGTGTTTTAAGAGTAGGAATACTTAAAAATACTTAAATCGTAAATAAGTAAATGAAATAGGTTTAAGTGTTGATAAGATGATATAATAGGGAATGATTTGCTGTTTCCATTTGGGCAGAGAAATAAGGAAATAAACTTGGTGAATATTTGTGGGAAAATAGGATAATCAGATGGAATAACATATTGAAAGGCCAAATTGAGAATGAGACTGACTACTACTACAGACCGAATATTGTGCTACCTCCCCCCAAATTCTTAAATTAAATCCTAATCCCCAAAATGACGATATTAGGAAATGGGGCCTTTTGGAGGTGATTTATTCAGGAAGATAGAGCACTCTGGAATGGGATTAGTGCCCTCATGAGAAAGACTTTTTAGAGCTCCCATTCTCCTACAGCCATGTGGGGACATGGTAGGAAGACAGCCATCTCTGACCTGGGAAGCAGGCAGGCTTTTTACCAGGCACAGAATCTGCTGATGCTTTGAACTTGGACTTCCCAGCCTTCAAAACTATGGGAAATAAATTGCTGTTTAAGCTATTCATTCTATTGTTTTGTTACAGCAGTCTGAACAGACTAAGCTCATACCCAAAGGACATTGAGGAGACTGTTTGGAATGGATTGTGATGAATAAAGGAGAGTTGACAAGATACAAGTTCAAAAAAGGAGGTAGGATAGATCATGTTGACCTTACCTGCTAGAATAAGAAATCTGGATATTATTCTAGTGAATGGCCAAATATTGATATGTGTCCTATGATTTATGCATAAGCATAGCCATGACATTTGGGTGAGTTGTTTGGACTAAAGGAAGAAAATGTGTAGGTAAAAAGAAGAGTTAGGAGTTTGGTACAGAAGTCTGGTCAAGAGCTGATGACAACTTGGAGAAAGCTTATGAAGGTGAGCTTAGAGATAAAAATAATAAAAGATTTGGTGTTGGAATGCTTGAGGAGCTTAGAAGAAAATAGAATTTTGGCCTCGGCAACAGAATGAATGATGAATCCATTTATTAAACAGATAAAGTTTGAAATTAGCATATTTTGGAAGGAAGATATGAAAAATTGAGTTTTGGAAGTACTAAGTTTGATGTACTTAATGGAATGGTGCATACTGATTGGAGACACTCAGATCTAGGCTAGAAAAAAAAAAATAAAATGAGAACCATAGGTCATGATATGATGTGAAAGTGTCATAATAGATATGTGGCCAATTTATTTAACATGCCTGGCTAGTTCAAGAACGGTTTTACAAATAAAGTTACTTTGAAACAAGTTTTTCAAGGAATAAAAGTATTTAGTATATTTATAGAGCATTTATTTTTTGACAAGCCCTTTACATATAGTATTTCTGGTTCAGCAATCTAAACATTATGAGGAAATTGAGACATGATGATAATACATTATTTACCAAAAGCCATTAATAGTAAGAACTAGGGTTGGAACTTGCTTTTGTTTTGAGTTGACACCAATGCCGCTTCCCTCTCTACCATAGAAATCCTGGGTTTTGCCCAACACATAGAAAAATGCCAAGCACAGAGAAAACAATAGGACAAATGTACAGAAGGAAATGGAGCACTATTTGACTGAAGAACAGAGCTTTCTATGGGTCGAATTGTGCTATGTATAGTATTGGAGTGTTTCAGGAGGTTGGGGAGAAGTAAGGGCCAGGTGATACAAGTCCTCACATAAGGTTTGTCAAAGACTTCAACCTTAGTCCTATACAAAGAGGCCATTCAAGACTCTCAGATGGGGAGTGGAACCAACCAGCTGGGGTTTCATGAAGATCTAGTATGTTGGTAGAATGGAGAGGTAGCAATCCATTTTTCTTTTCATTTAAATAACTATATACTATAATAAAAGAGATGGATGATATAAATAGCCAAAATTCACAATTAATTGCTGATACCAAATAACATTAGAAATTCCCCAGTAGTTTACCCTTAAAATTTCTTAGAATGTGGTTTCTTTAGTTTTTAGGTCTATTTATAACAAAACAGGTAAGATTCAAAATATTGTTATAAAATTTGTTATAAAGGTACCTGGGTGGCTCAGCATTAAGTGTCTGCCTTTGGCTCAGGTCATGATCCCAGGGTCCAGGGATGGAGTCCTGCATCAGGCTCCCCAGAGGGAGCCTGCTTCTCCCTCTGCCTATATCTCTGCCTCTCTCTGTGTGTCTCTCATGAATAAACAAATAAAATCTTTAAAACGATTTATTATATTCTATAAGAATTGTGGTGTTTTATTATCATGTCATTATAACATATAATTAAATAACATCATGAGATTATGTAGTTGACATAAGACAAATTTCCAGAAATCCGATAAAGGATTGTAAAGGAATGAAAATACGTTGTCTTTGGCAATCCTCTATACATATCACACTAATACAGATAACTTCATATAATTTATGTATGCTTAAAATGTACAGATATTGTGATATTTTACAATTTTACAAAGCCTCTAAAGAGCACTAATCTCAAACATGCATATATCAACGGTGCATACCAATAATTTGCCGAACAGCTTACTGCTTTCCAGTTCTAGGCACTGGAAATATAGAAAAAGAAACCATTTCTGTTTATACCAGAGAATCTGGCTTCACACTTGCATATTCATTTTCAAACTCTGGAAGAAACATCTTTTTTCTTCAACAAAACTGCCTTTAGAAGGAAGCTAGGGAGGTTTAATGATTAAGATGACCGAAGGGGTCTTCCATTTTCTATGTTGAACTTAACTGGTTGAGGGTCTCTTTTTTTTTTTTTTTTTTGGTTGAGGGTCTTAAACTGATTGCACTCCTGACAGAGATAGAAAAGACCAAGAGTAAAATAAAAGTATTCTAGTCTTATATATCTATTATTTGAAATATTTGTTACCTGACAAACTGAGTTGAATCTCTACTGTCTCAATGAGTACACATAATTCTCACATCCCTACTTGTTTTGCTTGCAAATGCACACGTGCGCACACACACACACACACACACACACATCGCAAAGAAGACAGGCCATCTAATACGTTAAGGTACATCAGTGATGTAACTTTTTAATTATTATCCTAATTATTTTCTCATAGATTATAGCAGCTGAGGATCTATAAAAATGGAACAGCCACACATTTGATCAGTGTTGCTGTTCTTCCACTAGGTGTCAGCATTACTCTAGCACTTTGGGATGGTCCAGCGGCAAAATGCCATCCACCTCTGTTCTACTTAACCTGCTTCACAACGGAAATTTACGGGGTAAATTGGTAAAAATAATTATAAAAATGTATGGTTATCTAATGGCAATAGAAACATTATAAATTGGAGAGAGGGTATTAAAAATAAAATTTTGCAAACTGATTTACAAAGACAATGTCTTCAAGTAATACTCTAATATTCAGTTCTATTTGTTACAATGTATTGTATAAAATTTCACATATTTTCTGCGTATGATCACCCAAAGCTTGAAAAATATCACTATTTTTAAAATGAACCATGTATCCCCATCTTTTCATGAGCAGAAGAGGGTAGCTTTAGGGATTCTCCATCTTTGTGGTCAGCAAAGTACTAAGGAAAGCCCATCAGTACAATCCAAAACATTGTCCCATTGCATTTTGCCCTTTATTGGTTTTACAGTATTCAGAACAATTATAAGCTTCTTTCAAACAAAAGTTATGGGAAGCTGTGGAGACAGCTTGCAAAGGGTTTACTATTTGTCATTAGTTACTTACTGGCTTCGAGAAAGAACTGAAATGTCTGAAGTGACATTTCAGTAATGGTGATTTTTTTTTTTTTTTTTTTTTTGCCAGGATAGAGAGGAGCATGATGCATAACCAAAATAAGTCTGAAATATTCCAGAAAATGCTTCACGATGCTCAAGTTTATTTCGCAGTTGAAAAAGAAATACACCTAAGGGATAAGAGGAAGAGACAGAGATAGGAACAGTATGGGAGGTCAGTATGACAGCTATTTGGAATGGGGTTTACACTAATTTTGGCCAAAAGAGTAATTTTTCTACTTAGATTTTCCATTTTTTTCTAAAATGGTTTGTTCTAAGTGGTATAGATGTGAAAAAAAAGCACCTTTGTAACTGGAGAGTCAAACATATAGGGATTAAAAAAATTTTCTTTACAGTAGTAAAAATGCTTATAGGGCTGTCTTTTATATATTGCCTTCTTTTTGTTTCCATCATGAACAGTTTTACTCTTTTCCTAACAAAGTGTTCTTTCCTTTATTTTTAGTTTCTACCTCTTTTCCTTCTCTAATCCTCCCGCGCTCCTAGCCCCCCTTTTTTTCTTTCTTGGTTTCTCCACACATGATAAATTATTTTCATTTAATTTAGATGAATATATTTACTAATTTTGTGGTTTGTGTAATATTTTACTTATTTTTGCATGAGAGATACACACAGAGAGAGGCAGAGACACAGGCAGAGGGAGAAGCAGTCTCCCCTCAGGGAGCCAGTTGCTGGACTCCATCTCAGGACCCTGGGATCAGACCTGAGCCAAATGCAGAGGACGCTCAACCACTGAGCCACCCAGGTGATCTTATTTTTGTTTTTTAAATAAAGAGTCACTGTCCCTTGGGGCCCACCCATAGGCAGCAGCAGAGGTAGAATGGTGTGATCCTGAACCCAGTTTACAGAAGGACTGGCGCCCTTTGTGGCCACTTGGTTCAACCAGCCCCCTTGCACGTGCAGATGCAAGGACAGGCAAGCCAAGGCAAGCCACATGGCCCTGCATCCCTTGTCCAGACCCATCCAGACCCTTCCAGCTCATCGTAAGGCGCCCTATGGTGAGGGCGATGTGCCACCTGGCATGGGCTTCAGCTTGGAAGAGTTACAAGTGGCTGGCATCTACAAGAAGGTGGCATGGATCATTGGGATCTCAGTGGATCCAAGAAGGCAGAACAAGTCTACAGAATCCCTGGAGGCTGACGTGGAGGGGCTGAAGAAGTACCTATACAGGTTCATCCTCTTCCTCTGAAGCCCTTGGCCCCTGAAAAGGGAGACATCTCTGCTGAAGAACTCAAGTTGGCTACGCAGCTGGCAGAACAGGTCATGCCCATACAGAATGTCTATAAGGAGAGAGAATCATTCCAGGGGAGAGCTTCCAGGGATTTGCCAGTCTTTGCATGGCCCATACCAACACTCAGCCTTTTGGAATCCGAGCAAAAAGGGTCATGGAAGCTGTGGAATAGGGTATTGAAAAGAAAAAAAAAAAAAAGTGGCTTTGGCAACCTGTGAAAATAGATTAATTAATTAATCAATTAATTAAAGAACTATATAAGGAAGAAATACTATTTACATATATTAGACCAAAGATTGAGCATTCATTAGCTTACTTATTTGTTTTATTATTATTTTTTAATGAATAAATAATTTTCTGGGAGAAACCATGCCTTGACAAACTACCACAGATTTCAGCCTATTTAGGCAAATTCAGTGTTCCAAGCAATGATTTAGTTCAAAATACACAAAAATATTTTTGTTATAGGTAAAACTAAAATTTTGCCTTCAAGTACAAAGCATTTAAGTGTTAACTTGACAATTGTTTTTTTTTTTTTGTTTTTTTTTTGTTTTTTTTTTAAGTTGACAATTGTTATCCTGCAACACCTACGTTTCTGGTCTGATGTTATTCTTTTAATTATTTCCTGCTTGCCCAGGATTCCTATAGCAGGAATTTTTGTATAATGATGCAAAATTTAATATATGTTTTACAGCATAGATTGAAATGATATAAATCTCAGAACACAATAGACAAATGAATCTTAATTCTTTTATTGATAGTATTTTGTGCATGACTTGTGGCATGATATTCTACAGCAGTTAAGTGCTATACACACACACACACACACACATATTTCCCCCCTTCTGGTGTCAATCAATTGTAATCTATTGGTTTCCCATCATTGTACAGTGTTTCTCATGAGATTATTAAAAGGGCATTTCATTTCTCTAGACTTGAAAATTTCTGAAGTGTCCAAATTTCCCTGTGGCTACAAGATTTGTACTTGTTAGGGATGTTAAATTTTTTTAGAGTTTAAATAGCATTTGTTATGAAGCACTCTTAGCAAGACTAACAAGGAAGGTAACTTGGTTTACTAATTCACTTTGAATTCTGACATACTGCTTTCTCTCTCTAGGCATATATGTACAGGAGATCACTTTTTCTTTATGGATTTGGGAGTGTTAAGAGGTGGTACAGTGGGGTAGTTGCTTATAGGATAATAACAAGACATAATGACTGGAACAAGGAAAGCATCTTATCTTATAGGTCCAGAAAACCACATATGTGTGTATATTCTACAGTCAGAGTATAGTTGAATCATTTTGAGGAAAAAGGTGCATGCAAACAACAAATAAAAAAATAACAAAATTAGGCTGACCAATACCAGATATAGTCATGGAAAAAAATATAATATTAGTAATGGCCTGATATGAAAAAGCTAATGGCCCTGATTCTGTGAAATTCTACAGATTATTTCTATAAATGAGAGATTATCAGTAATGCCATGTAGGAATGAGTAGATATGTAGATCCTTGAAGAATGTGCCTTATCCATGCTTGTAGACATACAGTAGGCACTCAAACTTGTTTGTATCATAAACCCACACACTTCTGTATCAGACCTTTTCTACTGGAAGTCTATAACTTTAACATACACTCCTGCAGACAATATAAACTTGTCTTTATCCTTCCTAATGCACTTATTTTTTCTCCTACAAAATATATTTTTCTTATCTTAACTGGACAATGAATGGCAATTTTACCAATTCTGAATTCACAAACATGAAGTTTCAGTGATATTCACTCATTCATTCTCTCACTCTACTATACATTCAATAGATATTAAGGACCCTAGGTCGAGAAGAGTTCTAAGCCATCAGGGTCTAGACAGAAACAGAGAGACCTGGTTCTTGTTCTTCCCATTTCAGTGAGAGGAGGCAGGCAATATATGTAGGCTAGTAAATTTAAAAAAAATATGGAAAACACCATATAAATAAGATAGAAACTCTGATAGATTTCCTATAGAGACCAAATCACAAGTAACTCTGTAATACCATACACTCCACATGAGCAGAAATTTTGCTTCACTCTCCCCCCAGAGCCTAACTAAGAGGCTTAATTTTTGGAAGGTAGAGAATATATGAAGAGCAAAGAGATAATTGAAAAGTAATTGTGAATAGTTGATGGTGCATTTGAGTGATTGCATGGAAATGAATACTAAATTAAGGATTTACTATATTCTACATAAATTCTCAAAATAATTAAATCAGATGTCATATTTGGCTAGATTAAAAGATCCAGTAGGGCAACTTCCAGACAGAAATTTAAAATAAACGGACGAAATTTATTGTTCCTCTCCCTATTTGAGATTACCTAATCTCATCTTTTATCAAATGTGACTACACAATCTTTTGGTTTTAGAAAAGGTACAATATCCTCATGGATGTTTTCCCTAACCCCAGGTGAGATTAACCTTCCTAAAGTAGGTAAAGACCTATTTTTTTTTTAAACTTTTATTATTTTTTTTTAATTTTTTTTATTTATTTATGATAGTCACACAGAGAGAGAGAGAGAGGCAGAGACACAGGCAGAGGGAGAAGCAGGCTCCATGCACCGGGAGCCCGACGTGGGATTCGATCCCGGGTCTCCAGGATCCTGCCCTGGGCCAAAGGCAGGCGCCAAACCGCTGCGCCACCCAGGGATCCCTGGTAAAGACCTATTTTGCCAGGATCCCTATCATCATACTTTTAAGTTACCCCCTTATTATTTTTCTTCCCCACAGTTTACAAGCTGTGTAACACCAAAGGCTTTATTATTTTATACATAATAGTGTGCCCAGTGTCTGGAAGAATTACCGGCAGGTGATAGATATTTAATGCGTATTTCTTGGATAAATGACTGAATGATGGTTGCAAAATAGACAACACTGATTAAATCCAGTTCTTCAACTACTCCACATTGACTTCCATGCAACCTGAGTTCGCTAAAGAAAAATATAGAAAGCTGAAGATTTTTCTCAACTTAAATTAATTAATACTGACACGTGGCATTCTTTTAGTCCTTTCACTCTTCCACTGTTTTAGAACATTCTTTTTTGTCCTCCCTCTTCCAGTTCCCAACACTTTCTCCCCAGTCTCCACCGTTCACTATAAGCCTTGGTTCCTGCTTCAGAGAGAAAATTGACTATATTAGAGGCAAATTTCTAGAAACTGCTCTAGTCTGCATCTTTGGCCACACTTTCTGCCATTTTTTATTCATATTCTCTATGCTTTACTAAATTGACTTTTTATGTAAGCACCTAACTCCTCTTTTCTACTCAAGGATAAAGTTCCAATGGTTCTCCTCCTAAATCAGAGATTTTTGTTCTGAATTTGATATTTTTCTAAATTTTATCTTTCCCAAACACTGTTAATATTCCCTTCAAAAAGAAAAAAGAAAAAGAAGAAAAGGAAAACACATCTTCCCTAGAGTTTTCATCTTCCAGATACCACTTAATTTCCCTTTATAGCAAGATTCTCAATATAGAGCTGCTGCCAGAGGACTGTGGCTAGAGTTCAGGAGGTTAATCTACATGGATAAGAAAGAAAAGAAATTGATCTTTATTTTAACTGGCTAAAGCATAATGTCCTTCAATTTTTCATTTTTCATCCACCACATAGCATTTGCTCCAAAGAAATACTTTTTATCATGTTAGATTACTGTAATATCACGAGATATCTTTTATATTCATCATCACTTTGAAATTAGAACACTAGCCTCTTCCTATATATGAACTATTTAAAGAATAAGAACTTGTGCTTTAGAGTCGTACTCTGAATATTTTGTTCATGTTCACTTTTTTTAAATTGCTTTCTTTCTTACCCCTTCAAACCTTTTCCAACCAGGCTTTTGCCCATACTGCTCTATAAAAATAGCTTTGTCAGAATCACTGATAACATGACTTTGGTAAATCCAGTAATCAAATCTGAGTCATCTTGAAAAAGTATTTGTCACATTTTGCTGTCTTATCTTTGAAGCACTGCCTTCTGTTCCAAGGCTACATTCCCCTGTCTTCCTCTTACCTCACTGTTCATTTAATTTTGAGTTTCCTTTGCAGGCTCATCTTCTTACACAGGACCTGTTAATGTTGGAGTACTAGAGTTATCAGTCCTCAAACTTTTTTTCTTTTTCTTTAGTTGATCCTCTCCTGTGTGATACCAGCAGGTGCATGAAATGAGATAGACTATGAATGATTCCTGAATGTAGAACTTTCTTGGCCCTCTCACCTGAACAAAAGATTGCTATTTCCAACTACCCCTTCAACATCTATCTTAAATGTCTAATAGATATCTCAACATTGAATATTGAATCTAGATCTCTCTCCTACCCCAACTCCAACCTCTAGAACCTCCTCCCACAGCCTGATTCATCTCAGTTTCAGTGACTCTGTCTTTTTAGTTGCTTGGCCAAAAATCTCACTCATTCTTCATTCTTTATCATATTTCACAACTGATGGATTAGCAAATCCTGGCAGTTCTACATTGAAAGTATATTCCGTATCTAACCACTTCTGATTTTTTCAACACCTTTCATGCTGGTCCAAGTACACTTCTGTAGCCTAAATTATTGTAAGAGCTCCTAATAATCTCTCTATTTTCACCCATGCTTCCCTTCAATATGTTCTAAAGGCAGAAGTCTAAGTAACTTTGTAAAGTAGAAAGTCAATTCATTTTAAAAAATATTTTATTTATTTATTCATGAGAGACACAGGGAGAGAGAGAGGCAGAGACATAAGCAGAGGGAGAAGGCTTCCTGTGGGGAGCCTGATGTGGGACTCGATTCTAGGACCCCAGTCACAACCTGAGCCAAAAGCAAATGCTCAACCACTGAGACACCCAAGTGTCCCAAAAGTCAATTCATTTCACTGCTCTCCTCTGAACTCTCCAATATTTTATCATGTCACTTGGGATCAAAGCACAAGACCAGTACATATGTTGGTTATCTGTTTGCATCTTTGACATCTATTAGCTTCCCCCTGCCTTACTCTACACAAGCCACCTTAAACTTCTCTCCTGAACATGAAGCTATATTCTCCTTCTCAAGGTGTTCGTACTTTCTGTCTCTTCTCCCTGGAATGCCATAATTCTATATCTAAGTGACTTGCATACTCACCTTCAATATGTAGTAAATGTCATTTCTCAGTAAGGTCTTCCTTTCTCCATTTTTTATGTTTTGACAACTGCCACCATCCCCATTTCTATTTTTATCTATTTATTTGTCTCTGTGAAAATCATTGCCATATAACATATATTTTACTGATTGTGCTTATTGTCTGCCCCTTCCCTTGCCTCCAGAATTTAAGTTCAGTGACTGAAATGACTCTCTATATCCACCCTCCCAGGGCCTAGAATGTTGTTTGGAAAGTAATAGTCATGCAACTGTTTTTTGTTGTTGTTAATGAATGAAATAATAAGTGAATGAATGAAATGAAATTTTACCAAATATCTCTTCATTTCTCTGTTTTATTTATCTACTTTCAGAGGATATAATGGCAAATTACAATAGCCCAATAAACACATGATGAGTGAATGAAGTAATGCTACATACTGTTTACCTCACAAATTATAGTTTTACTTTTTAAAAGATTACCATATACATTTGGACTTAGTCTCTATTCAGTGCGGGCATGGACATGTCATATCTCCCTTTATCTATAGTTTTAAAACCAATTAAGAGTGTAACTTGTAATCAGAGTGCAGAAATGAAACAAAATATTTTCTACGTATTAATCAAAACACATTTTCACATATTAAATCTTATTTCAAAACCATCCTCTCATAGCTTTTGTGAGTTGTACCTCATTAATATTGTTTGATTACCTGAAGGTACAATTAAAATTATTCATTCAAGAAAGTAAACTACAAGCCAATATCTCTGATGAACACAGATGCAAAAATCCTCAACAAAATATTAGCAAACCTAATTCATCAATACATTTTAAAAATCATTTAAAAATAAACAAATTATTCATTCCTCATTGATTTTTATTTTATTAAAGATATTATTTAATCCTACTTTGACAAATTTATTAGAATTTATAGAAACTATGTAAATAAAAATATCTTAACAACTAATCAATAAAAAAAAGTTCTTTTTTTTTAAAGATCTTATTTATTTATTCATAGAGATACACAGAGAGAGAGGGGCAGAGACACAGGCAGAGGGAGAAGCAGGCTCCATGCAGGGAGCCCAATGTGGGACTCAATTCTGGGTCTCCAGAATCACGCCCTGGGCTGAAGGTGGCGCTAAACCGCTGAGCAACCAGGGTTGCCTGAATAAAAAAGTTCTTAAAATCCAGATGACAATGATTGATTAGTCTAGGAAACATTATACTCTATCAGTCTATTGATAAATACTATTTATTATTTTATATTATTATCATTTATAAATTAATAACTCTCCAATCTAGCATTTACCTGAGCAGGCTTTAAAACTATAATTTCAGTTTAGATGATTTTAAACTACTTTCAAGGACTATGCAAATATTTTTCTTTATCATTTATTGAGTAATTGTTTTTCCTCCTAAAATAACCTCTTTTTGAAAGCAGATAATGTTCTGTTTCTCATTACAACACTGATGAAATGAACATATTAACCACAGACTGATTTTGACCTTTTATATCATTTTATAGTATAATTCTTTAGAAAAATATTAAACAACATCTAGCTAATTTTCTTTCTATTTAATTGGACAGATAGAAAATGTCACCATCTGTTTCCAGTAGTCAACATGAAATTATAATAATTCTATTTGGGATTTTTCTTATTATCAAGTTTGAGCTGAATCAGATAAACTTTTAAATATTTAAAATATCTTAAAATCTTTACTTTTAATAATAAGTAACACATTTTTGAAGTTTATTATATGACATTGCCCTATCCAATTGTATGGATTTGGAAACATCTCAAGGGATATACATCACATATAAACCAAAACCAGCTTCACACATAGATTAGATTTGTACAGGGAGATATGGATTGTGGCATAAAACCTAAATATTAAAATGTCCCAATTCCATTAAACCAGATTTTTAGTGATTTCCCTTCTCACCTTAAACTTTCTTTTAAATACAGATGTTCCCAAAATACTAATACGATAGGTCATGGATACTTTATTGTAAATCATATGTTAATTATCGTTTTCTATCGTTAAGAATCTGTTTTGTGGTTGGTATCTCTTATTTTGTTCATTTGTTTCTTAAATCCACAGGTGAATGAAGTCATATGGTGTTTTGTTTTTCTCTGACTTATTTTGCTTCATGTTGTACTCTCTAGATCTATGTTGTTGCAAATAGCAAATTTCATTCTTTGTGATGACTGAGTAATATTCCATTGTATATATATGCCATATCTTTATCCATTCACCTATCAATGGACATTTAGGTTACTTCCATAACTGGCTATTGTAAATAATATTGCAATAAACACTGGATGTGGGGATCCTGGGTGGCTCAGTGGTTTAGCGCCTGCCTTTGGCCCAGGGCATGACTCTTGAGTCCCAGAATCAAGTCCCACATCAGGCTCCCTGCATGGAGTCTGCTTCTCCCTCTGCCTGTGTCTCTGCCTCTCTCTTACTCTGTGTCTCTCATGAATAAATAATAAAATCTTAAAAGAAAACATGGGGTGTGTATGTCTTTTTCATTAGTGTTTGTATATTCTTTGTGTAAGTACCCAGTAGTGGAATTACTGGATCATATTTATTACTGGATAATACTATATTAGTAAGGTCCATTTTCACTTATTCTGTGCAAGAAACATAAACTAGATATAATGAACACCATCATTCCTCTGGAGATCAGAGATTTGTATCACTAAATAACTAAATATTTTTAAAACCATACAGCTGGAATGGCTAAGTACTAAACTCAGAATTTTATTTCTCCAGAATTCATGCTTTCTTCATGTTATGCAATTCTAAGATTTACTTTATAAAATTAAGCATGTAGGAAAATAACAGCCACCACATTCTAACAGGAATCATGGAATGCTATTAGCATTATTATCCCATGTTGTACATACATATACCTAAACTATTTTAGGAACTGTCGACATGCCAGGAACTGTTCTCATCTCTTTATGGATGCTATTATTATCTTCATTATAAAGATCATATGCAAATAAATTAAGAAACATTAAATGGAAGCAGTTTCATCAGGGAAGCATCATTTATAGAATTCAAACACATGCAACTGAAGCCCAACCAAAAACTTCTGTCCTAAAAGAAGGGTGAGAAAATCTATCTTTTGGAGCTTCTTATTTTTAGTTCCTACAAATTTGAGATTAGAAAAAAGATATCTGAGTCTATTTTTTTAATAAAAAGGAGGTATTAGTTATTATTCAACATTTTTTTAATAATAAATTTATTTTTTAATGGTGTTCAATTTGCCAACGTACAGAATAACACCCAGTGCTCATCCCGTCAAGTGCCCCCCTCAGTGCCCGTCACCCATTCACCCCCACTCCCCCGCCCTCTTTTCCTCCCATCACCCCTAGTTCGTTTCCCAGAGTTAGGAGTCTTTATGTTCTGTCTCCCTTTCTGATATTTCCTACCCATTTCCTCTCCCTTCCCTTCAATTCCCTTTCACTATTATCTATATTCCCCAAATGAATGAGAACATATAATGTTTGTCCTTCTCTGATTGACTTATTTCACTCAGTGTAATACCCTCCAGTTCCATCCACGTTGAACCAAATGGCGGGTATTAGTCGTTTCTAATGGCTGAGGAATATTCCATTGTATACATAAACCACATCTTCTTTATCCAATGATCTTTCGATGGACACCGAGGCTCCTTCCACAGTTTGGCTATTGTGGTGATTGCTGCTAGAAACATCGGGGTGCAGGTGTCCTGCCGTTTCACTTCATCTGTATCTTTGGGGTAAATCCCCAACAGTGCAATTGCTGGGTCCTAGGGCAGGTCTATTTTCAACTCGTTGAGGAAACTCCACACAGTTTTTCAGAGTGGCTGCACCAGTTCGCATTCCCACCAACAGTGCAAGAGGGTTCCCCTTTCTCCGCATCCTCCCCAACATTGGTGGTTTCCTGCCTTGTTAATTTTCACCATTCTCACTGGTGTGAGGTGGGATCTCATTGTGGTTTTGATTTGTATTTCCCTGATGGCAAGTGATGCAGAGCATTTTCTCATGTGCGTGTTGGCCATGTCCATGTCTTCCTCTGTGAGATTTCTGTTCATGTCTTTTGCCCATTTCATGATTGGATTGTTTGTTTCTTTGGTGTTGAGTTTAATAAGTTCTTTATAGATCTTGGAAACTAGCCCTTTATCTGATGTGTCATTTGCAAATATCTTCTCCCATTCTGTAGGTTGTCTTTGAGTTTTGTTGACTGTATCCTTTGCTGTGCAAAAGCTTCTTATCTTGATGAAGTCCCAATAGTTCATTTTTGCTTTTGTTTCTTTTGCCTTCGTGGATGTATCTTGCAAGAAGTTACTGTGGCCGAGTTCAAAAAGGGTGTTGCCTGTGTTCTTCTCTAGGATTTTGATGGAATCTTGTCTCACATTTAGATCTTTCATCCATTTTGAGTTTATCTTTGTGTGTGGTGCAAGAGAGTGGTCTAGTTTCATTCTTCTGCATGTGGATGTCCAATTTTCCCAGCACCATTTATTGAAGAGACTGTCTTTCTTCCAATGGATAGTCTTTCCTCCTTTATCGAATATTAGGTGACCATAAAGTTCAGGGTCCACTTCTGGATTCTCTATTCTGTTCCATTGATCTATGTGTCTGTTTTTGTGCCAGTACCACATACAAAACAATTTAGAGGACTTATTGAGGTAGTACAGTGTACTTAAATGCATATATTTAAGTATGAGAAAATCCAACTAAAAACAGTCGTCATGACTCATATTAGGAGCAATACATGTTTACTATATGCAATGCATTGTGGTAGCTACTTATATACATTTACTTACACATTTTTTAAAGAAAATCCCTTGAAACTTTTTTTTTTTTCATATTCCCTATGAGAAAATTTTGTCTCAGGGAAGTTCACTACTTTGCTCAAGATGGCAGAGCTAGAAATTGGCAGATTGTGGATTTGAACACAGGAGTTTTGGGTTGTAAATTCAAAATCAATATTTTTGGAAGTCAGTGATATAAAAATAGTGCTTATGTCACATTGAAATAAAATTATATTTTAATTTTGTACTTACACTTTCATATGTAATTGCTACCATTGTATATATAGTGAAAGACACTAAAGTGTAAAGCCATGTTTAGCATGTTTATATCAGTGTCTGTTTATGGGCATTTCCATAAACATAAATTTTATGAATTATTAGTAACATCTTAGTTAAAAATGAACAAAAATATTCTTCATGATCAGAAAATAGGACATAATAATGGCATATAGAGTAAACTTTCTCTCTTTTTAGATGAAGATCCTTCATTTAAATTTTGGAGTGGAAAATTAATTCTGAACAAAAGATTTAAAACTTTTGTACGCATTTTCATTGCAACTGTGTGTCACTGCTTCCTCTAGTTTCCAGTTCCTGCAACAGCCTGAATTCTACTCTATCTTACAGCTTCAGGGTCTGTAAACCAAGTGCTACCACTGCGGTATTGACACATACATTTGTTGCAGTTGTTTAATGTTGGTCTGATTTACAAGTCCGCTCTAGTAGTTGTAGTTTTATAAAGAGTTCATTTAAAGTTTACTTTTGTATAAATACCTTTAATGCACTTTTTATGTGCCTAACATTTTTCTTCCAAGACCGTTTTTCTTAGAAACAGGTTGTACTTTGTGGGTGAAATCAATTTCAGGACATTCATACATTTTCCAAGTGCAAATTGTCTTTCATATATTACTGAAACTTTATTTCTCTTAATGACATAGATTTATCCCAACCACAGCACAGAACTTTTTACATTTGATTCAGATTTCTGTAAAGCATCTCAAATATAGGCTTTTAAAAATAAATTCAGAAGGTAATTGTTCTTAGACCCCATTCTGATTCCAGGTAATTAAATAGCAAGAAACAGAGGACATGAATCACTAGCTTTTCTATTTAAGGAGTAGCAGTTAGCTGGGTGGTTAAAGAAACAGGCTGAGTGTCCATCCTTAGCGTCAATGCTTGCTTCTACACATGAATGATGCTATATGTTTTTTTACAAAGTCACTTAAGCTCTCTGCCTCTGGGTCACCCATCTGTAAAAGAAAATACAGTTATCTTCCACTTTTCAAAAAAGCTGTAGAGTGCAGTTAATTAGTATAGTCCACCAGATTTAGAAACTTCAAATGAAGTGTAGGTCTGAAAAATATTGTTGCCTTTGCCTAATTTCTTTAGGTATCTTGAACACTACAGAAGCAAAATAGTTTTTTCTAAGTGAATTAAATCACCTCACACTTTAAGAGATACATGAAATTTAACAATATTTACTATCTAATAATAAAAATGACTAATACTTGCAAGGAAGGGTTCTAAGTTGGTCCATTTTTCCTTCCTTCCTTCCTTCCTTCCTTCCTTCCTTCCTTCCTTCCTTCCCTTTCTCTTTCTTTCTTTCTTTCTTTCTTTCTTTCTTTCTTTCTTTCTTTCTTTCTTTCTTTCTTTTTTTTCTTTCTTCTTTCTTTCTTCTTTCTTTCTTTCTTTCTTTCTTTCTTTCTTTCTTTCTTCTTCTTTCTTTTTCTTCTCTCTCTTCCTTCCTTCCCTCCTTCCTTCTCTCCTTCCTTCCTTCCTTCCTTCCTTCCTTCCTTCCTTTCTCCCTTCTTTCTCTTGTTTCGCAATCCATGCTCCTGAAGCACTCAACTTCTATGAGTTTTCTTCACTATTGCCAGTAGCCAGCACTTTGGGTACTGCATATTTGTTACTCTAATTGCTCTAGTAACAGTATAGCAGCTCTAGTAATGACCTATGTATCAGAAACTCCAGTTTCTCTTTTTTTGCAGAAACTATCTTTACCCTATTTTATTACTTTTGTCAAGTGGGAGCTGAGATCTTCCTATATGATTCATTTTCTCCACATCCTATAATGTGGTATAATTTGTAGGAACATGATCCAAGGAAATCCAATCTTGATATTGCAATCATTTGCCATCCAGATTGGTCTAAGGGCTGCAAACAAGCTGGGTGAATTAAAATCCTATTTCAGGATTGTTTTGAAGTAGAGCTGAGAGAAATAACTTCTTCAGTTTTAATAATTAAATAGTGGGATTGTAGTAGTTAAATTTCCCATAGCCATATGTGCTCCTCTCACCCTTGTTACATTTTCATCTCATTTTTCCTTATGATCATAGATCAAACTATAATAGAAGTGAATAGAACCAATGTATAGAAAGAAACAAGGTCAGAAGATAGAATCCTGATGGTATTCAAGTTTTTGAATATCAGGCAACTGCCTTTCCTGCAATTTATTTAGGTGAACCACTAAGCCCCAGTCACACAGTCTAGCCTCAAACACACAGATTATATATATTTTTTTGGCTTAAGGTATTTACTGCCTAGCTTCCATGGCTTAGGATAAAAAAGTACTGGCCAATAAACTATACTTCTGGGGATCAAACTTGTAAAATAAACTGGACATAAAAACATGTATGAAGGAAAACAGAACTAACTTTCTATTTTCCTATTTTTTCATCTTTTTTTTTTAAATACTTGAATAACTGTTTTTGAACAAGTGGCCTGATAACAATTCAGTTCAACTCCGGTCAACCCAGAAATAAGACCTGGGATGTCTATAGTATTCATAATGGGTAAAAGTATCTGAGGAAGAATAAAGAACTATCATGATATATCAAGCAGATTGCTTAATGGCAATTTAGGTAAATTCAGTCATTTAATCAAACCACATGGGTAGGGTAAGATTAGAATATGATGCCAGAATACTTGAACCAAATCTCATGTATAATTCCCCTCTTTTATTCTGAATATTCCATACTCTATTTATGATCCACCTGTTTCAGGATTAGATCTAAATATTATATTTAATCAACTCCCCCCCCCCATTCAGACTATGGGGATTTGCTCTACTTCTCACAGATTTGATAGGAAAATAATAAACAATCTTGAGGAACCTAACTAATTTTAATAAAAGGATACTTGTTAAAATGGTCACACTTTCTACACATCAGCAAACGCATGCTCCAGTTTAGGGCAGATTTAGCAGATGCAGTACAAATGTTGCACAACCTGCTTCCTATCATTAAATGACGTTTTAAGTATTTGTCACCAGGAATATATCCAAGAAAAAGAGTTCAGTGGCTGGTGTGATGATAAAGTAGTCAAGGTTCCAGAGTTCTTTTTTCCAGTGATTGCAGCAATCATTGTAGAATATTTCTGACACTTTGACATGATAAAATTTCTCTTCTAGTCACGAGCAAGCAAGGAGAATGATGAAAATCAAGTAAACGTAGGTTCTCCTGAGGTTAGCTACTTCAGGACATCTGGGACAATCTGAACTTGGTTGTTGATATTTGTTAGATTAGCTGTTGTCAAAGAAAAGAAGGGTTAAGGGACATCAGTACATCCTTGTCCTTAGTCTTTCATTGTGCTATTTCTCCAGTAGTAGTCTTGATAGAAAACCAGTCAAGGTACCTTAACATCTAGTGATTACAGAAATAGAATCTACACATCAACCTGGCTGCTGACTAATTCTTAATTATTATTTATGCAAGCATTTACACAGTCTTGCTGAATATCTCATGTTCTAAGGTAAAATCATCTTTACTTTCTTGGGTAAACTATAGTTGGTTGGAGGCATAAAAGAACAGCAAAGTCAAAATTTCTCCAAGATTCCAGACTAGAATCTGTGTTTTTGAGATTTTATATATTTATTTGACAGAGAGAGAGGGAAAGAAAGCGGTGAGCAAGGGGAGGGGCAGAGACAGAGGAAGAAACAAACGCCCCTCTGAGCAGGGTGCCTGATGTGGGGCTGGATCCCAGAACCCTGGGATCATGACCTGAGCTGAAGGCAGACCTGTAACTGACTGAGCCACCCAGTGCCCAGCCTAGAATATTTTTACCTAGACTGTATATCCCTAGGCTTCCAATTGGAATTCCTGTTGGGCTTTTTATTGAAAGATTGTGTCAAAAAAATGTTTCATAGAAGAAAATCACTTTCCTTACTATTTATCAACAATAATGATCTTTCTTTTCCTGATTAAGTAAATAGCACGAGTAGGGATTCACCCAGATTAAAAAATATATTTTTTATAAAGATAGAAGTTTTATAAGCCATAAAAATTGAAATCAACTAGAAAGAATTCTGCCATTTTCTTCACTATTCTCATAATCTCCTCATCAGCCAGTCCAACAATGCCATTAGCTCTATTTCCAAAATAGCTTCCAAATCTGTCCACACTGTTACATCACAGTGATCACCACCAGAGTTCAAGGCAACATCTTCTCTCCTGACTGCTATATAATCTCCTACACAACCTCTATGCTTCTACTTTTGTCTTCCCATTACCATTTACCACATACATGATCTTATTACAAAGAAAATTAAATCTTTTGCTCTCCTGTTTAAAATCTTTTAATAGTTTCTCATGACATTTAGAAGAAAATCTAAATTTCTAACCATAGCACACAAGGTGCTATGTGGTCTTCTACCACCATTTTTTAAAACTTCTTTTTAAAAGATTTTATTTATCTATTCATGAGAGACACAGAAAGATAGGTAGAGACACAGGTAGAGGGAGAAGCGGACTCCGTGAGGGAACCTGAAGAATGATTCAATACCAGGACCCCGGGATCATGTCCTGAGCCAAAGACACATGCCCAGACACTGAGCCACCCAGACATCCCTAACTTCTTTACTTCCCGCTAAACTCCAGCTACATTGGCCTTCTTATTTTTCTTCCCAAACTCGCAACCATTTTGTTGTCCTGATGTCTTTTCTTACTGTTGCCATTGCCTACAATCATCTCTGTTGGCTCCTTTGAAGGCTGCTATTTTAAGGTCCTAGGCCTGTGCCATTTCATCAGAAAAAGTTTCCCTGCTCACTCAGATATTCCTTTTCATGACAACTTTTTTGTTTGTTTATTTCTAGGTGCTTATCAGTAACAGATGAGATACCAATAATTGATTTCCTTATTTGTCTACAGTATAAGATCTGCAAGGCAAATTACAACTGTCAGCTGAGTGCCTATATCAATATCTCGGAACTAGAAGGTAGTCCATAAATGTTGAAAAAATTAATTCCTATCCACATTTATTTGTCAAATATGTAGTAGTTACTTTACTTTTTCTTCACAGATGATTTCTTACTTCACTTCCATTATTAGTACCAAACTTGTTCCTCCCAACACCAATTAAAATTGTTAGTGAGGAGGATACTACAAATCAACAATTAAAACACAGATAACCCAATTTAAAAATGAGCAAATGTTTTCAATAGACATTTTCTCCAAAGGAGATATATGAAAGATCAATAAGCACATGAAAAGATGTTCAGCTTCATTACTTATTAGATGAATGCAAATGAAAACCACAATGAGATACCATTTTATATACACTTGGAAAGCTGTAACCAAAAAGACATATAGTAATAAATGTTGGCAAGAATGTTGAGAAATTGGAATCCTTGTAAACTGCTGCTGGTAAAGTAAGCTGTAGCCACAGTGGAAAACTATCCTTCCTCACAATGTTAAACATAGTTAACATGAGACTCAGCAATTCCACTCTTAGGTATAGATCAAAGAGAAGTGAAAACATAGGTCAACACTTGTACATGAATATTCAGAGCAGCACTAGTCATAGTGTCCAAAAATAAGACAAAACAAATGACTATGGAATGATGAATGGGTAAACAATAAATAAACAAAGAAAAGTCATGCAAAAGAATATTATTGAGCAATAAAAAAGAATGAGGTACTGATGCATGTTATAATATTGGATGAGCTTTTAAGCCATTGTGCTAAGTGAAAGAAGCTAGTCATGAAAGACCACATTTTATGATTCCACTTATGTGACAAGTCCAGAATATGCAAAACCATAAAAACAGAAAGTAGACTAGTGGTTTCCAGGGGTGAAGGGAGAGTAAAATGGGCAGTGACTACTAACTGGTATGAAGTTTCTTTTTGTGATGATAATAATCTTTAAAAATTAGATATTAGTGATATTTACACAACTGTGAATATACTAAAATCTGAGTTGTACTTTAAAAGAGTAGATTATATGTCAATAATGCCATAAATAATAAAGTATTTTTTAAAAGTAAAAGGGTGTAAAATCTATTTTGTTGTTTCGTTTTAAGCATAGCTAAAGCAATTTCATAATTCAAACAAAACTAAAAATTAACTTGTAAGACAAAATAAGCTAAGATTTTGACTTAATTATATAGTGATAGAAAAGTTAAAATAAGGAAAATGTGAAAATTTTGCAAACATTCCATTTATAAAGATTTTGATACTATCGTAACTAACCTGATTTTAAGGTCTATGGCATTCCCTTTTTAATCTCATGAATTAACCTTATGGTAGATCCAAAAGTCTGCTACAACTTCATTTGGATCCCTTAGGTCATTGGATCTAGATAAATTTTTCTTCACTCCCCAGAAACACTTATCTTCTGAACACTTTGGCTCTTCTAGGACAATCAAAAACAAAGCAAAACAAGACAATTCTAATTCTTCCAAGGATCCTCCTACAAATTTCTCTTTCTTATCTAAGAGAATAAAGGCAAATTTGTGATTTATAAACAGTACTGTGTAGGCAAATGAAGATCTCACCATAAAGACAAATTCTAGGGCAACCCCGGTGGCCCAGCAGTTTGGTGCCGCCTTCAGCCCAGAGTGTGATCCTGGAGACCAGGGATCGAGTCCCACGTCGGGCTCCCTGCATGGAGCCTGCTTCTCTCTCTCTGCCTATCTCTCTGCCTGTGTCTCTGCCTCTCTCTCTCTCTCTCTCTCTCTCTCTATCTCTCCCTGTGTGTGTGTGTCTGTCATAAATAAATCAATCAATAAATAAAATCTTAAAAAAAAGACAAATTTTACTCTGTAATTATGATAAATAGTTAACATTATACCACAGTATCTGCTGCATGCTTATTTTGAACTTTGGAATAGTTTTAAGAGTCTATTTATATTATTTCAGTTAATCTTCAAAAGAACTCATTGAATTAGGCATTGCTGTAATCTCTATCTTAGAAATTGAGTAGCAGGCATGAAAAAGATAAATTATCCATTTGGGGAATATAAAAAATAGTGAAAGGGAATAAAAGGGAAAGGAGAAAAAATAAGTGGGAAATATCAGAAAGGGAGACAGAACATAAAGACTCCTAACTCTGGGAAACGAACTAGGGGTTGTGGAAGGGGAGGAGGGCGGGGGGGGAGGGTGACTGGGTGGCTGGGTGGTGGGCACTGAAGTGGGCACTTGACGAGATGAGCACTGGGTGTTATTCTGTATTTTGACAAATTGAACACCAATAAAAAATAAATTTATTAAAAAAAAGAACTCAGTGAATTAGGCATTGCTGTAATCTCTATTTTAGAAATTGAGTAGCAGGCACGAAAAAGATAAATTATCCAAGACTACACAACTACTAATGGCGGAGCAAGAGCGTTAACTCAAGACATCTGACTGCCTTATGCTGTAATCCTTCCCTTGTACATACAAGCAATAATTTTCCATGGAATAAATGTTAACAGTCATTCAGTGAGAATTATACACAAATACACATTGATTAGATGTGGGATATGGTCTTCAGTGGTCTGATAGGCCTGGATGTTTCACTTTTGTTGACCAAAATGTGTTTTTTGTTTTACTGACTTCAATGTCTCTACAAGACTAGGAGAACTAAAAATGGGCATTAGGTTTAGAGTAATTATTTTTTAAATAGTATGCTTTTTTGTAAGTCATTCTTCACATAGAATGACCCAGACTCTTGCCAAAAGGTTACCAAAAGTAGATCAGCATGAATGACCAAAAAACACAGAAAGGTGTTTCCATGGACATAACCTTTGTATAACTACTATAAATGATATTGGTGATAAATGAAAAACCTGAGTACAACACTTATGAATTTTTGAGGGAGGGTTTGCAATTGGGGAAAAAAAGGCCATCATGCTTGATTAATTTTTTAAATGTTTTTTTCAATTTCCATTTCTTGAAGGACACTATTTTTTACACTAATTGAGAGTCCAACTTGCTTGCTTAAAGTATTGCTTTACTTTAGTACTAGTACAAAAAAGTTGTACTTTACTGTTTTACCAGCTCCAATAACTGTAGCTTTTCCATTCTGACACCCCTCCCTTTCTGATATCTAGTAGAGGATAGAAATCTCTTTTGCTTTTTGTAGTGCCCAACATGGGACTTGAACTCATGACCCTGAGATCAAGACCTGAGCTGAGATCAAGATTTGCATGCTCAGTTGACTGAGACATCCAGGCAACCCTCCCCGCCCCCCAATCTATAAATTTTATATGGGAAATGCAATAGCCCTTGTAGAGATCAGAGGATTAAGTATTGTTTCTTGGTATTAAGGATGTATGTAAATTAACTCATAAATCATATTCTGGAACTGGGATGACTTTAAAAATCACACTATCAGGAGCACCTGGGTGGCTCAATAGTTGAGCTTCTGCCTTTGGTTCAAGTTGCAATCCTGGTGGTCCTGGGATCAAGTCCCACACGGGCTGCTTCTCCCTCTACCTATGTCTCTGCCGCTCTCTGTGTGTCTCTCATGAGTAAATAAACAAAATCTTTAAAAAAATAATCATTCTATCAATATAATCTGATAAGTTAGAGCACAAATTTAATTTCTAATAAACTACTTTTGAGTGTTTCATTAATGGTTGTATTTATCACATTACATCATAAAATATATAGTTCCTCTTTTATATCAGATAAAAAGCTCAATTTATGACTTATGATAAAACTAAAATGGGCTAAAATTGATGACATTTTATATAAACCTTAATTTGTTATTCAATGGATTAGAGAAAAAATTAACTTTATGGTTTTAATCAGTAAATTAGATATCCTTATAAAAATTCCTGAAAAATAAATATAATTTAGGGTGGTTTATGATAGGAATCAAAATTAAAACTAAAAAATAAAGTAGGCAACATATTATAGAGTTGATTGAGCCATTTAGTGAACTTCCATTTTGTATAATAAATTATTTAACAATAAATTTTTTGTTCTTTATATCAGAGAAATTTATTTCAAAGACAAATCCAGACTCACTAGAATTCACTTTCTTTTTTCTTTTTTTTTTAAAGTAATGTCTACACTCAATATGGGGCTTGAACTAATGACCCCAAGATCAAGTCACATGATCTGCCAACCAAGCCAGCCAGGCATCCCTACAATTTACTTTCTTACTATCTTTCTGACTGTTAAAGAAAGGCTCTTATAGTGTGTGCTCAGTTATTTTCAAGCATTTGACTCCTTCTCAATTATAAAGGGAAATACTTTTTATGGAATACTAGCACTATGATCTGAGAGTATTTTCTCCTCTTCAGAGTTTCTTGTGTACTGTTCTTTTACTAACACTTTGTGGCAGGTTTTTATCTGCTAAATAAACTCCTCGATGTGGAAAGAAAACATAAGGAATCTGTTGAGAGACACCTTGTCTCAATGTCAGTGTAGTGCACACCATTAATTTGATAGGGAAGGTGTTTTGCCCTATTTTACTCTGATAAGTTTCAGAGTGTCAGTGACATACATCATGGTTTTCCATTAGGGAGATCAAAAGAAGGAAAGGCTACAGATTAGAAGTTTAGAGTTTTATTCCATAGATTGTCAAAAGTGCTTGAAAGTCCTTAAAATGAATGTCTTCATTTAAGAGAAGCTGAATTAGAATTAACAAAGGAATTTATAACCTTCGTTTATAAGCTGAGAAAGTAGCAGCAAATCAATAATAACAACAATAAGAATGCAGGACAATTTTAATGAAAACATTAATTATTTTACAATGATTAACACTGTTTCACAAAAATATGTTATGTAATGTTTAATAACAGAATATTATATTACAAAAGTTATAAGTAAGCAAATGCATTACCTATACCATTACCTGTTTTAAGTATTCATTGCAATAAAAAAAACAGTTACATATGTATTTAATTTTTTCCACCAAATTGAGTAATCTTTATGAACTGCAACTCTTTCTCATTTTCAGCTTAGGCCTCAGCTGATTAGTCTATGTTTCACTAGAGTGCAGTTCTTTCAAAAGTCAATCAATGGACATATAATTGTTGATCACTTTTGTAGATTCCACCTTCTTTATCTCTTTTTCCTACTCATAAATCTTGGAGTTTCCTAGGGTCCTTGCTTTATATCTGGTAAGCTTTACTGCTTGAATTGTCTTTGAAAAAAAAAATCTCTTTACTCTTAGTTTCTATTGCATGAAAAATGTCAGAAAAAAAATTAAAGTTACCCCAAAGTACTCAGCAATCGAATAACTCCATTTGACTTTATCAGATGCCTTTATTTTGTTACATATTTCACTGTTGTTAATTTAGAAGACATAAACTGGGCAGCCCGGGTTGCTCAGTGGTTAAGCACCTGCCTTCAGTCCAGGGCGTGATCCTGGAGTCCCGGGATCAAGTCCCACATGGAGCTCCCTGCATGGAGCCTGCTTCTCCCTCTGCCTGTGTCTCTGCCTCTCTCTGTGTGTCTCTCATGAATAAATAAATAAAATCTTAAAAAAATAAGCTTTAAATAATAGAAGACATAAATTTAAAAAAATCAAACCCATGTATAATCATCTCATAGTGAAAACCAACGTTAAGAATAATCTGATGTATAATCATCCAGTGTTAATGCAATAATAATGCCTTTCTAGGTTTATTTATCATATTGGATTTTAATTTTTAAACAATTGTTATTGTAATAGTAGAGATGAGATTCTACATGTTGGGGATTCGGTTTCTTGTATTTTTTAATCTTTTGTATCATGTATCATACCTGGAACTCAACGCTAAGTATATATTTGATG
This sequence comes from Canis lupus dingo, assembly GCF_003254725.2. Classification (NCBI taxonomy): domain Eukaryota; kingdom Metazoa; phylum Chordata; class Mammalia; order Carnivora; family Canidae; genus Canis; species Canis lupus. Next base: position 55,877,591 of record NC_064255.1, on the reverse strand, counting down.
AATAAATAAATGAAAAAAGAGTAAGTAGATTTCATCCATTTTTCAGGCTTTCACTAATATATAAATAAAAAATATTATATATATGGCCATGGCAAACTACTCACCTTGTCTTCAAAGTGAGAAATCTGAAAATGTATTTCTAATTCCATCATTTTTCATTCAGTCTTCTAAGATAATAATTATCCTTCGATGATATTTCTGATACCTGGTATTTACTCTCCATATTTCAACTTTATTTCTTTTTTTATCTAGATATGTATAATGGCACAAACAGATGTCATTTCTAGTTTCTTCCATCTTAAATCTCTCCTTTGCAATGCTCTCCTGTTTAAAATACTCAGATTTTAAAGTATATTTTCCCTTACTTTTATGTAACAGAAACCTATGATACCTATTCACCAAGCGGTTTTTCCTTTTCTCTTGGAAATACCTAAACACTATATTCCCCACACTCTTGCTAAATATTTTTATGTGAAGAATTCTATTCAATGAGATATTAAAGGAAATGGTGTACTCCAATCCTTAAGCTAGACTCTGAAAGACTCCATATAATCTATTTCTTCTCTCTCTATCTTATTCATAATTCTGGAAGAGAAGAAATGCAAGATCACAGAAAGACCATAATGAGGTACTCAGATCTGCTTGTCATCAATTTCAGAAGGGATGTTTGAAGTGGGAGTGGAGAGCAAATGACTGTTATTTGGACAGTGCCATGAGTGAGTAATAAACTTTAGTAGCCAGCACACAGTACTTAAAATTTCTATTTTCTAACTCTTCTCTTAGAGCTGTCAGGCAAGCAAGCACATTTTTCTGTCTCTGAAATTATTGTAGATGACAGTTTCAGCAAATGTTTTGCCATTGTATAACACGGATCATAAAGTTTCTAGCCTCTGGTATTTATTTCTTAGGCACCCACTGCCGAAATGCTAAACAATGCTAAGTGTTTTAGGCTTTAGTAAAAACAGCACCCTTAGCCTGATAGCTATTTCTGTATTAGCCAGGATACTCCTGGATATGTTGACATAATAGATAAACTCACAATTCTTAACGACTTAACTCAATAAAATTTATTATTCACTCATGACACTGCATGTCATTGCAAATGGCATGATTTCATTGATTTCATTCTCTGTTTCTTTCTCTGTCTCTCTGTCTCTCTCTCTGTCTCTATATGTAGAAAGAGACAGACAGAGAGAGAGAAACTCAGCCGTATATACATATATCTTCTTCATCCATTCATCAGTTAATGGATACTTAGGATCTTTCCATAATTTGGCTATCGTCGATAATGCTGCTATAAACATTCAGATGTATGTAACTCCTCAAATCAGGATTTATGTTTCCTTCGGGTAAACACCTATCAGTACAATTGTTGGATCATAAGATAGTTCTATTTTTAAGTTTTTGAGGAAACTCCATACTGCTTTCCAGAGTGGCTGCGCCAGTTTGCATTCCCACCAACAATGCAAGAGGGTTCCCTTTTCCCCCACATACTCATGAATATCTGTTATTTGCTGTGTTGTTAATTTCAGCCATTCTGATAGGTGTGAGGTGGTATCTCATTGTAGTTTTAAAATTAGATTAATTTGAAATAATTTTAATTTCTAAGTAGCATTCTCCAATAAATAGAATCATGATTCCTAGAGAAAGTGGTAATTCCAGGGCTATGGCAGAAAAAGTCCATACATACATTTAGATTTTCTTTTTATGGCCAAAAGTCAGGATGCACTAAAAAAAATATATAAGAATGTGTCAAAAATTCAAGGAAGCTAGCTTAAATGGGTTTACATCTACTAACAGAATAATTTGGGAATGAACCCAAATAATTTGGAAATCAACATTATTGTAATGGATTACGATCCATCAAATATTCCTTGAGTCCTCCATACCAAATTAAAAAAAAAAAAACATAGGAATGAAGGGAAATATCTTCCCTACAGTAAAATATTAACAAAGGTAAAGGGAATAATCATCACTATGCAACACCCAAAACAATGAATTATGGAAGAATGGATGTTAAAACTAAAGGATGAGATTTTGATGCTGAACAAGATATTCACTTTGTCTTAAAGTAGAACTTCATTCCTATTTCTTACTTGTTACACAATTAACAATAGAGTGATCTGAAGGTTACTACTTAAACAAATGATCAAATTTTACATCACTAATATGGGACAAACTGATATCTGCCTCTTGATATGTTGCACTAAAGAAGGAGAACTTAGATAATATCATTGTCCAAAATGCATTTTCTAAACTAAATGATAAAGACTAAAGGACATTAAGCAAATAAATGGCCTATGGTCTTCAAAATATCAAAGTTTTGAAAGACAAAAACTTATAGATGAATTAGCCCAGATTAAAGCAAACAAAAGAGACATGAAAAGAAAATGAGATGTGTGATCTTGGACCAGAAAAATTCTAAGAGGAAACTCTTGGGGAGATTTGGCAAAATATGAGTAAAGTTGTAGGTTGGATAATAGCATTGCAGCAATGTCAAATTTCCTGTTTTTATCATAGGATATATATTGACATATTTAAACAAAAAGTGTCCTGATGTTTGCAAGTTATTATCAAGTGGTTCTGAAAATAATGGTAAAATTTACATATGTATCTATACGTACACATATGTGCATGGGCACATAATATGGGAGAAGAGAAAGAGCGATAGATTGAGAATAATTCACAGCAAAGTATTTACAAGTAAATCTTGAAAAGTATTCAGGAATTCTTTGTCCTATGCTTGCTACTACTTTTCTCTAAGTTAAAACTAATTTAAAATTATTTTGAAAGTTAAAAACTTCAGGGCACCTGGATGGCTCAGTAGTTGAGCATCTGACTTTAGCACGGGTCCTGATCCCAGTGTCCTGGGTTTGAGTCCCACATCAGGTTCCCCACACGGAGCCTGCTTTTCCCTCTGCCTATGTCTCTGCCTCTGTCTGTGTCTCAAATAAATAAATAAATAAATAAATAAATAAATAAAATCTTTTAAAGAAGTTAAAAACCTCATTAATTATTTCTCTCTTTAGTTCCAAGGTGTTATAATTTTGAGACTCAATTAGTGCAGTTTGATAATGACAGAAGAAATGCAAGGAATTTATGAGTTCAACAACAATAATAAAAACAGCAACTACAAAAGAGGAATAACACTTTAAGCAAACAACTGGTAGAATAATTTAAGATAAATACTATTGATTGTTAAGCCACATTTATTACTGGAATGTTTTACTCATTTCTGATGTCTATGAAGAGTGAAAAGGAATTAAAAAATAACAATAAGGTTTCATATAGTACAGAAGTGGAATTCAGTGAGATGAAGGATGTGTCTTTCAGGATTCCCAAAACCCTTTTACTGTTGTGCAGCTTGCCTAGAGGAAATTGCATCACACTAAAATTCATTAGGATGTCATTAATGAGGTCTGTGCACATTTCAGTCCAAATGAACTTTGACATCTGTCTACAGGCCCCAAAACTGGTTCTCTGATACTTTCATTAGAGGGGAACACTGTCTCCATGCACATGAAAATGAAACAAGCGAATTGCAAATATTAAGACTGTAGGAAAGAAAGAAATATAAAGACTGTTACAATTAAATAACAATTTCTAATATTATTTCAAAACCTCCCAGACTTCTAGTGTAAAAATAGATTTGATTAATTTAACAGTCTCTAAAACTAACTATAATTCAACCACAAATACCCATGTTTTGAATGTGCACTAGCAATTCCTAGGAATTGGAAATTAGTGTTATCATAGTCTTACTAATTATAAAAATATTAATTTCTCTGTCATAGTTACATACATCTGTCAATCATCTAATCTGCACACTTAAGTGGTAGTCTCTTTAGACTTGTAAACAATAATATTTACATACTAAGTATAGATGTATTGATTGCAAGTGCTTTTAAATAACGAAAAGATTTATAATTAATGTCAAGTAGTAGTGTATTAAATATTGACTAAAATGTGAATAAAGTTCAGTTACAAAATGAATGCTTTTTTTTTTCCACTGAAATGTTACATACTACCTTTTTTCCATATGTGATTCAAATTATATCACCACATCTGGCATAAAAAAGGTTCTATTTTTTCTAAGTTTTGACAATATATGACAATCCATGACAGCTTCTTATCTATCTATAAAAAACTCAACTTACAAGGCCGTCAATTGTTTTTCTCTTTGTTTGTGCTTGAAAACTGCATTAAGGGTAACCTGCAGAAAGAAAAGAAAAAAAAACATAATACACCGCATTTTTTTGTTTTAAATTTACTTTATAAACAACATTCGTATCTGTTATAGATCTGATTTCATTCTATTCTAGGTAAAAATACCTAACAGTCCTTAAAATATTTTTTTTCCTAAAATATTCTCTGCATTCTGACATCTGTTAGAAATAAAGGAAGAAAATTAATCAGTGAATATAATATTAAAACTCAAGGAAAGTGTAAAAAAATGATTATCAATTTTAGTAAAAATGGTATTACATATCAACAACTCTCTTTTATACATGTTTTCATTTTCATGATTCAGAAATTAGTGTTCATAGAGTCATCATTGCCACATAAAGTAACAAACTGTGGTGAAAAATTGACAATCATCATGCTAATTAAATCAATTAAATTGGATATCTCAATATTATATCCTCATTCATATTAAATAGTGGCTGAATTATTCGTTTGGTTGTCAACATTAGTCAAGTCATTGAAGAAAGCTTGATTCTGACAATCTAACTCAAAGTATCCCATCTGTGATGTGGACATACACTATTTTATTCCATGAAAACACCCTCTTCTATTTTCTGATACAGTGTTAGATACAGAACCTGATCAGCATGTGCTTGAGCATTGCAAAGTTAAGCTCATAATATTTTTTGTCATATGAATGATGGATAATGCCTAACACCAGCTGTCTTTTCAGCTGTGACTTGCCATCTAGCCTGTCAAATAGCTCAATCAAAAAATCAGTATGATATGCTACTCCTTTTACTGAGAGAAATGCCTCAAGTCATAAAGTTTCACAATACCCTTTGGTGATTTACATAAAACTGTTTTCTTTTTTTTTCTTTTTATTTTTTTTTTAAATTTTATTTATTTATGATAGGCACACAGTGAGAGAGAGAGAGAGAGAGAGAGGCAGAGACACAGGCAGAGGGAGAAGCAGGCTCCATGCACCGGGAGCCCGATGTGGGATTCGATCCCGGGTCTCCAGGATCACGCCCTGGGCCAAAGGCAGGCGCTAAACTGCTGCGCCACCCAGGGATCCCTAAAACTGTTTTCATTCCAAATTTCCTCTTCTCTTACTGATATTAGATAATGGGAGATTTATATAAGGCTAATTTTGATCATAATTAGATGCTTTTCACATTTTTCTTTTACCTATTTATTAGTAGACCCATTATACTATCTTATGGAAGGCACTAAATTATCAAAGAGCCCTAATGACTATTGAGTTTAGATTTTTTGACAGATCTGTTTAGCTTTTGTATTCAAGTCTAAGAGATATGCAAAACAAATCAAAGCACTTTGTTTTCTTATTAATTCCAACTCCTGAGACAACTCTGTAAATATAAATGTAGAAGTCTCAAAATGGGGGTAATGAGATCCTTAACTCTCTGTGTAGTTAAGATGACCATTCTATAGTCATTTACTGTGTAAATAACTTACTTTCCAGGAACTTCATAAACAGGAATGATCTTCCTCTGGCACTTATTTTTTTTACTTCATCTTTTTTAGGCAGTCCATTGGTACTGTGAGAAAAAATTAATGAGTGCCATACTTTATTGATGTACATGCTAAATTTTATGGACTATGAAGTATAGTTTTACTTCTGTTCCTTTAACATAAACAGAGACATCATGGGACATCTGGGTGGCACAGTTGGTTGACTGTCCAACTTCTGATCTCAGGGTGGTAAGATTGAGCCCCCCCTCAGTCTGGCTCTATGCTCAGCATGGAATCTGCTTGGGATTCTCACTCCCTCTGTCCTCCTGCTGGTGCTCTCTCTCTCTCTCTCTCTGTATCTCTGTCTCTCTCTCTAAATGGGTAAATAAATCTTAAAAAAAAATAGGGACATTGAGAAGTAGAATTGGACTAAAAGTCAGCATTTTTGAAAGTGTTACCTCATAAGTTATACATGTGATCAATTGATCACATTTTTAAGAAATATTACTGATTCAGTTCACTCTTGAAATTTTTCAATTTTTTCTTATGACACATGATCATAATGGAAATTTGATAACTTGAAATTTGAAAACCACTTGCACTTAGGTTCTCCTATAAAAATATTAGAGATCTCAGTTGAAGTATCAGGTCAGATCTCTTTATTCACTTAACTCAATAAAATTCAATAAAATTCAAAATGTTCACTTTTGTTTTAGTTTCAGTTTTTCAAATGAGTCCAATGCTCTCTTAATGCTTTTTTTCAGACCATATTTCAGTTTATATTTTTAAAGACTATTCTTGTTTTAGAGCAGTTTTAGGTTTTCATCAAAATCGAGAGGAAGGTACAGAGATTTCCCAAATATCCCATACCTTATACATGCATGACCTACCCCATTATCAGCTAGAATGGTAAGTGTTTTTTTGCGATGAATGAACCTACACCGACATACTAAAGTCACCTGAAGTCCATAGTTTACCTTAGAGTTCACTTTCGATGTTGTACATTCTAAGGGTTTGGACAAATGCAAAATGGCATTCTGATATTATACAGAGTATTTTCATTGCCTTAAAAATCCAATGGGCTCTGTCTATTCATCACTCCTTATCATTTCAGCCCTGGTAGTCAGTGACCTTTTTGTTGTCTGCATAGTTTTGCCTTTTCCAGATAAAACGTAGTTGAAATCATGTAGTATGTAGTTTTTTTCAAATTGGCTTTTTTTTACTCAGTCATATACATTAAAGATTTCTATATGTTTTTTCATGGCTTGATAGCTCATCTCTTTTCAGTACTGAGTAATATTCTATGGTCTGGAGGTACCACAGTTTATCCATCCAACTGCTGAAGAACAACGAGGAGCTTCCAACTTTGGACAATTGTGAACAAAACTACTGTAAACATCTATGTGCAAGGTTTTGGGTGGTCATCTCACCTCCTTTGGCTTAAAACCAATAAATGTGATTATCAGATCATATGGCAAGAGTATATTTAGTTTTTTTTTTTTTTTACTTTTAGATTTTATTTATTTATTTATGAGAGACACAGAGAGAGAGGCAGAGACACAGGCAGAGGGAGAAGCAGGCTCCATGCAGGGAGTCCGACATGGGATTTGATCCTGAGTCTCCAGGACCATGCCCTGGGCTGAAGGCAGCGCTAAACCACTGAGCTACCTGGGCTGCCCTATATTTAGGTTTATAAGAAACTGCCAAACTATGACTGTAATATTTTGCATTTCCACCAGCAGTGAATTCTTGTTGCTCCACATCCTGGCTAGAATTCAAAGCTGTCAGTTTATAGATTCTGGCCAATCTAATAAGTGTATAGCGATACCTCATTGTTGTTTTGTTTGTTTTATTTTGTATTTCCTTAATAACATACAATATGAAGTGTCTTTTCGTGTTTATTTGCCTCCTATATTTCTTCTTTGGTGAGGTGTCTGTAGGAAGGTCTTTGGTCCATTTTTTAATCGGTTGTTTGATTTTTATTATTGATACTTAAGAGTTCTTTGTATATTCTGCAAACAGCCTCTATCTGATGTGTCTTTTGCAAATATTTTCTCCCAGCCTGTGGCGTACCTTTCATTCTCTTGATACTGTCTTTGGCAGAGCAAAAGTTTTTAATTTTAATAAAGTCTGCTTATCAATTATTTCTTTCATGTGTTGTATCTTTGATGTTTCATCTAAAAAGATATCATCAATTTCTTAACTTTTTAATGTTCCTACCAATGTAAGTAGAATACAGGTTAAAATATATCCCTTTCTTAATATGTGCAGTCATTAAATCATGCACTGACTTTCCTCATTCAATCAACATTCAACATGCTGTTTAAAGCACTAGATATTGATAAATCTTGCTATTATCTATGTGGATAGAATAAGAAATAGAAAAATTCACACGTCAAAGTTTCTTTGGTTTAGGCTTTAGATTTAGAAGTGAATTAAGGGGCTCTCTCAAATTTGTTCTAAAATACCATACCAGTTAAGATCTAATGGTCTAGAGCAATTAGACATTTTTGCATTTTTAAAGAAAGATTTTACTTATTTATTTGAGTGTGAGAGACAGCATGAGCAGGGGGATATGCAGAGGGAGAAGCAGACTCCCCACTGAGCAGGGAGCTGAACATAGGGCTCCCTAGATCTCAGGACCCTGGGATCCTACCCTGAGCTGAAGGCAGCCACTTAGCCAATTGAGCCACCCAGGCCCACCGTTTTTGCACTTTATTTAAAACCAATGATTTAGTGGAATGGCCTAAACAAAGTGTCTTTTTTTTTTTCCTTTTTAGTTGTTCTCATTTCATTCTTACTGAATGACAGACATTTTAGTGGCTTGAAGGAGAAAATCGAATTCCCTCAGTCTTCTGTATTTCCACTAGCAAATTTGCTCTTCTACAGTTAGGAAAATATTGACCAGATTTATTATAATTATCCTGGAAAAAATTAAACTTTTTAAGAGTCCTAAAGAAAAGTAGCAAAGGTAGTCGGGAATTAAATATTGGTCTTAGTCAATTTGTAGAGTTTTTAGAATAGACTGGAATGAGCCAGAAATGATTGCTCTCTGAATATACGTAGAGAGAATTCCACATGCTATGTGGCATTTCCTACCTCGGATCATTTGTTTTTCGACATCTGATAAAAGTGTACCAGAGAGAAAGGAAATTTTTGATGAACAGTTCTACATTAGTCCATCTGGTCCTCTTAGTTTCTATCTTTCGGTTACATCAGATCACCGTAAAGCCACATGCTTGAATAGTATTATATGGTTTCCAAAGTGTAGGACTTAACCAAACTCTTTTATTGTATATAGCCATCATTTTAATAAGTAATGAGTACACAGAATTTCTCAGTTTCTTTTTCCTCTACCTCCCCAGTACAAGAATATAAACACTTTGAGCTGTTCTTCTGCTTTCCCAGGGTAATTGACTAGTTCAGTGATTACCATTGAGGCGGCTGAGCTGATGCTGCCCTACATTTATCTTAAGGCGCTACTAAAGCTTCATTTTATTCCCAAGGGACATCCAATTTTGGGACACCAATATGAATGTTTGTTTTATACTAAAGATTCTGTAGGGAGGTAAGGAGATACATTCGTTCATTTGCCAATACTTACTGAAACTCCTTCAGGTGTTAGGATAGAAGAGTTGACAAAACAGGCTATATGCTTTCATGGAGATGACAGACATTTTTATGGGGGAAGAAAGAGTAACAATAAACAAACAAATGAACAAATAAATATTATATTGCAAAAAGTGATAATAAGTATGAAAAAGTAAAGTGAGAGAGAGCACAGAGGGTGGTGAAATTTCATATAGGACTATCAACGTGGTTTACAGTGTGGTTAAGAGCAATATAAACCATTGCAGAGGATGGTGGGAGATGAGATCAGAAAGAAAGTTAGGGATAAAGGAGAGACAGAACAGGGACTGGACACGGGTCCCCACAATCCTGACTGTGAAAGCCAGCATTCCTTGATAGCTGAAACACCACACCTCCTGAGTAGCATGCCCTGCAAGAATGGAAGCAGGATGCTTACCAAAGGAGGGACTGATGAAGATTGTCATGAGCATGCTGTGAAGGCCCATGCACCCGTTGTGCCTTTCCACAATGTCAGCTTTATTCAATCATAAAGCGAAGTTGTAAAGCAGGTTCAGGATTCCAAACTCAATGACAATTCACCATGTGATTAAACTTGGTTTCTTATACAGCACACAAAGCAGGACAGAAGACAAACCACCCAACAAACGGGATTACAGGAAGGTGCAGGAAGTCAGTCTGTGGTCCCACAGTTGAGATAAGGCCTTGGTCTGAAGTCCTGGTCAGCTCTCAGCACATACTGTTTCTTATGTTCAAGCAGTGAAGGATCTCAGTTCTTCCAGGATCAATCTGGCAGGGCTTTTAGTGATAGTTGCCTTTTTTAGGTGGTCTGACATAAAGAAGTCAGGTCTGAGGAGTCTGACAGTTTGCTTCCAAACTCCTTCCCTTTTTAAAGGGATACTTGTCCACAGTGCCTGTGAACCCAACTTTCTGTGTCTCTCCCCACACTACATGCTTAGATGTCACTCCTTTCCTGCCTTAGCCTCTTTAAAAGTTTTCCTTGACTTTTGTTCACAGAGTCAGCCTGAAGGATAATCTCCTTTGTTGCTGCCTCTCTGTGCTTGAGCATAAACGCCAATAAAATTCTTGCCTAGAATATTTCCTTGGCCCCAGTGTATTTCCATTGCTTGGAAGGCCCAGGAATCCAAGTTGGTAACAAAGTCATTTACAGAAGTCTGCCCCCCTTACCTGTGGTTTTACTTTCCAAAGTTTCAGTGCCCTGCTGTCATCCTTCACCCAGAAGCAGATGATCCTCCTTCTGACAATTGCCAGAAGGTCATTAGTAGCCTAACGCTGTGCTCCATCCTGTCACAATGCATACCTCATCCACTTCATTTCATCCCATCGTGGAGCATTTTATCTTCTCAAGTCACCACAAGATGAAGAGTGATATAGTACAGTAAGATATTTTGAGAGTGAGAAACCATATTCATATAACTTTTATTGCAATATACTGTTATAATCGTTCTATTTATTATTAGTTATTACTGTTAATCCCTGTGATTTATAGGAAACATATATTTGGTCATTCAGATGACCAAATATATATTTCTCATATGTATTTGGTCTTTTGTCTACCATTTCTGACTCACAGCTCTCAAAATCTATGGAATTTCCTAAGTGTTGGGCAATAAAGGTGTTTTCGTTATGTCAATGAAGGTTACTCTGACCACTGGGGAGGGGTTGGAGGTTGAAGCGGACAATGACCAATGACTGTGTTAATCATGACTGTACAATGAAGTCTCTGTAAAAACACAAAAGGACAGGATTTAGAATTTCCAGGTTGGTGAACACATCAACCCTGGGGAGATTGGAAGAGTGGTATGCGTGGAGAGGGCCTCCCCCCAACTCCTCAATGGAAACTCCATGCCCTTCCCCTCAGTTTGTCCTATGTGTAGCTCTTCATCTGGCTATTGATTTGCCGCTTTTATCATATCTCTTACGAAATTAGTAATCGAACATAGTGTTTCCCTGAGTTCTGTGAGTTCCATGAGCCACTCTAGCAAATTAAAACAACCTAAGGATGAGGCCTTGTAAACCTATAATCTCTAGCTGCTTGGTAGAAGTAAATAGCCTGGGACTGGCCTTTGAAGTAGAAATAGAGGGGTGATCTTCCAGATCTGAATCCTTAACCTATGGAATCTCATGCTCTCTCCAAATAGATAGTATCAGAATGGAGTTGAATTCTCAGACACTGTGCTGGTGTCCAAGAATTACTTGTTGTTTATGGGGGACCCCTATGTTGGAATTGGGTCCAGGAACCTTAAAAGAATCACTTACTGTGGCTAATTTACAAGTTAAACTTTATCATAAGTATGCAAATACAGGAAAAAATATAATATATATATATTATATATTTATATACATAATATGGCTCAGTACTAGCCAAACTACTAGTTTTTAGGCACCTACTGGGGAACTCAGAACTTATTCCCAACAGATAAGGGAGGTTATTGTATTAGCTTTTAGGATTTTAAGTATCTCAAATATCATTCAGTGTAAGAGGGATAACTATTTGAGATTTTAGTTTGAGTAGTGTAATAAAATTCCCTATAAGAGAGCTCTCATTTTTTCATTACATATATATACATATATGTATATATATATATACATATATATATTATTCTCAATGTTCTCCATTTTTTCTCTAGATCTTATTTCATTGAACAAATCCTCCCTACAAATCCTCTCTACTGTCCAAAACATTCTGTGCTGTTTTAGCTAAAATTTCCCATAAGCACAATGAAAGATTAAAACTAAGATCATAGAAATTATATGGTTTTTCAAGATTAGCTTTTGATTGTTTCCCTAAATCTCCTTTGTATTTCCAAATATTGCATCATGTCATTTACTTTCCAAAACTGAGATATAAAACAAAACAAACAAATCAGTTAAAACTGGTATGTTTCTGTGAGGGGAGAGCATTTTTTGGTGCACAGAATAAGATTTTTTTCTGTATTCTTATGCTCCTCCTCTCTGCCCCACTTTCTTAGAAAACTTAACTTTCTGGTAATTTAATGTCTTTACAGGGCTTATGTGTTTTTGTTCTTAGCCATTTGATAACTTTGGGGGAAGCAAATGAAATGATTACTAGCTTGCAGTTCTTAACATTTTAGTTTGGTGACTGACAAAAATATTAAATGGTCAAAGTTTTAATTAAGCTTTACTGATTCCATTGATCTTAATCTACATCAAACACAGATAGAATTGACCCGTGAAAGCACTCCGCCACTTCTATGTCGTATTTTCTAGGTCTAAATTACATAGTAGAAGTGAATGGATGTATATTTTTGTTTACCTTCTAAAATATCATCACCTGTCAAAATATTTGTTTAATAATAAAATGCTAGAATAACATTCTTTGAAATTTTGAAAGACAGGGTTTCATGAATAAATAGCAGCTAGTGTATTTACCTTGTCTGGAAGAGAAGTAACAGAAGCGCTTTGTGTCAATCAATATGAAAATGTAATTTAATCCAATGAGACAAAAATCAATTTTTCCTTTTCAAAGTTTCAAAGTAGTTAAATATCACCTGTTCTGCTTAATTAGTTTTTGATATTTGTACAAACTCACCTTTAAACTTCATAACAATACAGCTTTTGTTTGAGCTTCAGATTTCTTTTCTCTCTCCTAATTGCATTCTGTTTTAGCTGGTTATAGAGAGGAAGAGAAAACCTTTTTTTGCAGAGAAAGCATGTTGTTTTCATGGTGGTGCATAGGCCTTTCAGGCTCCAATGATCAGAACAGCCTACTGCTGCAATCTCAACTGCTGTAGTTAGTAAATGAAGCTTTGCTTGAAAATCACAATTTACCACAAACCCACCATGCATTTTCAAAAAGGTTAAGAGGATATTTGGAGGTTGGATTGTTGCTAGAGTTTATGAAAGCAGAGGGGAAAGAGGAACTTCTACAACCAGCTATTGCCATATTTGAGTAATTCAAGAAACAAGATCTGATTTGAAATGGCCGGACCAAATGCCTAATATATAATTAATTAAGTAGGGAAAGGAGACATAGGTTTGAGTGGATATACCCAAATGTGTACCACATTGTATGATCTGGTACTTCTAGGTCACAATCAACTCCAACTTAGGAAGAAGAACGCTAAGGCCCACTGTTATTGTCAAAGTTAGTTTGTATGACTCAGTAGAGAAATAGATGTGTGGATATGGAGAAGTACAACTCCAATTCCTCTTGAAGGAAGAATGTATTATCTAAGCTTCCCACAACCTTCAGCTATCAGAAATTTCAGGATGGTCTCAACTGCAGAGGGCAACCTTGTTTAAGGTCATGTTCTTTCTGGAGTGACCAGAGTAATGATTGGTAGAAATTGAGGACACAGGAGTGAGAGGAAGAAGGATGTCCGAGCTTCATAATTCTCCGTTCAATTCAGGACAGCTTAGATAGACCATTGAACTCTAGAGTTTCTCAGAAGTTGGCTGAGGTCATTGGACCTGCCCTATCTGGCTTTGCTTGTTTTCTTTTTTCTTTTTTCCATAGGTGTTGACCGCAAGGATTTTGTTTCTGAGAAACATCCTGACCCTAAATTCTGATTCACATTTGGCTTCTCTCAGAATATGACCTATCACAGCACTGTTGTCATAGACCACAGAAAATCACTGATTCTTAAGATATACATGCATCACTTATAGTGATTTTTTGTGTTGTCAGGCAAAAGTTTTATATTTGGTCACAGAACATAGTAAAACAAAGTGACAATAATAGGTAGACTCCATGAAGATGTATTGCCATCTCTCTGGGACTATACTTTTTTTGCCTTTAAATTAATAAAAACCTATCTTAGAGAGATGTGGTTAGGGCTACAGAATTAAATAAAACTATATGGACACTAATTAAATAAGTAGATACTTTTAGAGAGAGAAAGAAAACAAAAGAATAGTTGCTAAGAAAATGGAATTTTGTGTTAGTCTGATTCTGTTTAAGAAACACCTGGCCCCTTGATGATAATGGGTCCTTGACAATTTATTAACCTCAATTACCTCTTCCACAAAATTAGGATAATAAGAAACCAAAAATATCAATGATTTGTGGAAATTAGTAAAACTGAATAATGTATATGAACTTTTCATATGATATTTGGGTCATAGTATGTACTTAATACAATAGTAGGTATTTTTTTTTAAATAAAAAAGAAGGGAATGCGATGTATAAGCCTTTTTAATATATTAACCCTACAGGCTTAAAATGTGGAGTTTGTGACATATAAAAACCATGTTGATCAACAATTAGATAGCAGAAGTCTAAGGAATATGAAAGAGCATTTCTTTTCCATGACGAAAAATACATGTGTTGGAGAGAGGAATTCACCTCATTCTACAGGCTGATGTTTGTTGCTCCTGTCCCTTCCAAATTACCATCAAAGTGACTTCATCAAAAATACAAAATTTGGGAGAGAAATCTGTAGATAGACCAGAAACCAGCAAGGGTGCTCTACTAGTTATTCTCCATTTGGCCTGTGCGCTCATTCTCTGACTTTCTTTGCCTTGCTCTGCATGTAAGAGATTATATCCCAAGGACAGCATGAAAAGGATTTCCTGACCAGTTCAGGCAGTGGGGAGTTACTTACAGGTTATAGAAGACACAGAGGAGAGAGGTTTTTATTAATTTTTTTCTCTCTTCCCATTTCTTTATAGCACCTCCAGCAATAGCTGTGTCATTCCCATACTGCAGCCCTTCCTCCACAGAGCTCGTTCTCAATGATCTCCAGTGATACGAGGTCTGCCCTGGGTCCATTCAGCCATTTGCTGCTGCTGCTGCTGCTTATTGATTACCTTACAATCTGCTGCTTGCTTCTTTAAGCCCGCCTCTACCTATAAGAGGGATCCCTCTTGTAATCCTTTTGTTTGCACTATCTGGGGTGAATTCTGGTTCAGATCAAACCATTTCCTGTTTATTTATATATGAATATTTGTTGCCATTTTGGGGTTGTACTATAGCACTTCAGATATGGTAATTAAACTAACATTGTTTTTCCTATCATTCTTTGAACCTACAATGACATTTATACATAACATTCAATAAATGACTATATCCTGATAGATATATTCTCTCTTATTACATGTTAGTGTAATATCTTTTTCATATAAGAATAGTACAAAAAGGTACACTGTGAGTTTTTAGCTCTCTACTATATGTCTATAGTCTTTGATTCTCTCAAACTGAATCTCGTCTCTAAGAAAATTATATTTAGGTTTCATTTAAGTTAAAACATTTCATACAACAACAAATTGATTTCCAAAAATAATAATCAAATATTCCATCAACTCAAAGCTAAAAAATAACAGAATTTATCCCTTCTTTCAAAGTGTTCTTTTATTTGACTGAGAAATCTTGAGTGATAGTAGTTTTAATATTTTGGATATAAATGGAATTGGCTAGTTACCATAATCCATATTTTTTCATTAAAGAATTCTAACCTGCTTCAATTTCTCAAATCTAAACAAATTGTAAAATTGGGCCTCCACACTTTTAAAATGATAAAAGAGTGGTTAATGACTTGTTCATCATTCTTACAGAAAATGTTTATAACATTATTACTAAGTAAAGATTCAAGAAAAAAAATTACTATGGTGACTCATGCTGGAAAGCAAAGATTCTAGATGCTAAAAATATATAATTTATTACAGCATTTAAAATTAAAAGTACACCAAAGAAAACCATTTGCAGAGTCTCACATTCTTAGTGGGTTCAATATTGTTTTCCAGCTTGAGTTCACTATTGGAAGGCCTTAAAATCCAACTCAGTGAAAGACAGTCACAAAATTAGATATTTATTGACTAGAAATCATGTAGTACCTCATTCATAATAAATAGAATCCTAAGAGTATTTATTTATTTATCTATCACATTTTCTGTTTAAATAATATTTTAAACAATGAGAAAATTTAAAAACATGAATGAGTACAACTTCTAGGCAGTTTTCATATTAGAGGTCACACATAATAACAAAATAATGTCACAAATTCATAGCTCTGACTGTAAAATGATGCCAAATTGTTCTTTTAATAAATTTATTTATACAAAGAATACAAAATAATTGATTATTGATTAAATAATTGATATTGATTAAAATATATTATATTACATTTCCTAGATAGTTTATCTGTATAAATTCATGAATTCTATGAAAGCCTCATGAGTCTCTGTAACTAATTATGACTGATCATGAAAGATTGCTTGGTCTTTCGGTTTCATAAAGATTAGAGGTATCAATTTGAGTTTGTCTCTAATTGAGAACAGGAGAGGACATCTTTACCTTGAGGGAGCAAGAGATCAGAGAAGTGAGCTGAGGGTGAGTGTTGACAGGTATCTTGGGATAGCAGAGGCCATGGAAGAGGTGAAATGGCAAAAATAGAAGCAATTGAGGCCAGAGATTACTCCAGTCAGAAACCAAGTTTGCTTTCTGAGGTCATCGTAAACTGTCTCTGGGGATTCCCAGTTATACATTGGGGAATTCTCCATGGAGGTTAATGTTGAAGCTCAGATATCATTTGATGTTAAGTTTACCCACACAATGATGAGAAATTTGGTTATTTTCAATATTGATATATTTCATTAAATCTCATTATTATCTTGTTGCCTAGAATACAAAAATTACAATATGGGCTTTTGTATCTTTTTTTGATAAAGTCAAAAATTTTCTTTAAGTACGGTAGAGAAATTTTGTGAATGTCAGTCTTGATGGAACTTTGTAAGACATGTAGAGACACAAGATAGGGTCCTATTTTTTTTTTTAATGAAATGGGCTCCTATTTCATTAGTAACTTTCTATGACGTATATTAGGTATTTCACATAAAGTAAGTACTCAGTTAATAATAGATATTTCCTTCTTGTAATAGAAACTCTCTCTCACTTTTAAATGTATGATAGTCACTTCATCATTTGCAAATAAAAATAAATACAGTAAATGTTATAGGTAACATACAAAATAAAGGGTAAGTAGCTATGACCTATATGACTTAGAGAAAATTATGAATTTAGGAAATTATACAATTTTAGAATTTCTTTTACAGATCATTTAAAATATGCATAATAAAGCTTCTGCTACTTTATGCATAACTTTTCAGTCTTTTTTAAATTTCAATTTGGTCTTTGTACCAGAAAAAAAAAAAAAAAGATAGTTTTCTTTACCTTCTCCCTCCAATCAATGAAAACTGTGGTTTCATTTCTTCTCATGCTTATCTAAACATTATAGAAATAATCTTTACCTAATAAATATTAGCAAAGTTCTATTCAATGATAATCTCAGTTAA